>NC_090023.1:145167198-145805531 GCF_037176765.1 Anolis sagrei | reverse complement strand
AATGTAAAGAAAACAAGGCTGCTGGAATGCCTTCACATATGGTTTTCATCATTTCTCTCTTCATCTTTCCTTTCTGCACCCATAAAATAAAAATAAAACAGAGAAATGCAGAACATGGCAGTAACTATAATACATCTTTGGCCAACATAAAACAGCAATAACATTTTTAAAAATTACTGGGAACTTTGGCTTTTCTCTAAGTTTTATGTTGGTCTTTTAATAATAAACAAGCAGAAGTCTCAATCATCGGGGGGGGGGGGGAGTTTCTGGCATGTATAGTCTAAAGAACCTATAATCCCCCCATGATACTACCAATCTTCCATCTGAAGTGGTTACCACCTCAGTATGAGCTAGCTTACTGTGTGTCTTAAAAATAAAAGACATGTAACAAATGCCTTTTTTGGACTTAACAAAATAACAAAGCCTAATAAACATAGGTTGCTTACCTGTAAACATGTTTCTTCGAGTATACTGTCTGTGAAATGCGCACATATGGGTTTATTCCCCGCGCATGCGCAGCAAATTCGGACATTATAAGCTCATTAAAAGAATTTTACCCAAACTCCGCCCATCCTCCCAGTCATATAATAGGCTCCATGGGCGGAGCTACCTAGTTCCTCGCCGCCGGCAGCAGCGAATTCGTAGGCATGACTGTAGAGGGGAGGACGGGCGGGTTCGTGCGCATTTCACAGACAGTATACTCGAAGAAACATGTTTACAGGTAAGCAACCTATGTTTCTACTTCGTACTGTCTGTGAAATGCGCACATATGGGTGACTTAACAAGCTATGTACCTGGAGGTGGGTCATGCCACGCAGGAGAAAAGAACGGCTCTGCCAAATGATGCATCCTTCTTGGCGAGGATATCCAACTTGTAGTGGGCAGCAAACGTAGATGGCGTCGACCATGTTGCTGCTTTGCAAATGTCCTCGACAGAAACTCCCCTCAAAAAGGCTTGAGACGCAGAAACTGCCCTTGTAGAGTGAGCCTTAATTCCTGGAGGGGGAGGTTTATCTGCCAACTGATAGGCTAGCTGGATTGTAGACACTATCCATGAAGCAAGCCTTTGGGAAGTCACTGGGAGGCCCAGGACGTCCTTTCTATATTTAAGAAACAACTTAGGAGATTTTCTGTGAGGTGCTGTTCTATGTAAGTAGAAGGAGAGGGCCCTTTTAACATCTAGGGAATGAAGGGCAACTTCGAGGGGGGAAGAGGGTTTTGGGAAGAAGGCTGGGAGAACAATATCTTGACACATATGAAAATGAGACACCACCTTAGGAAGGAAGGTGACGTCTGTGCGTAGGACAACCTTGTCCTCATGGAAACGGATGAAAGGGGGATCGGAGCGGAGAGCCGTTAGCTCACTGGCACGTCGTGCCGAAGTAACTGCAACGAGGAAAGCAGTTTTCCATGAAAGATGAGAGATGTCGGTAGTCGCCATAGGTTCAAAGGGGGGTTTTGAAAGCTGGGAGAGGACGAGCTCTAGGCTCCAGGCCGGGAGGGGTTTGGCAACTGGTGGATGGATATTTTTATATCCCTTGAGAAAAAGCCGAATAAAAGGGTCTCGAAAAAGGGATAGTTGGCCTGACTTTCTTCTATACCAGGAGAGAGCTGCAAGGTAGCATTTGATAGAAGAAAGGGTATAGCCCTTATTGGATAGATGAACTAAAAAATCTAAAACCAGGGACACAGGGGCTGTAGTAGGCTGATGTCCTAAAGGTTGTAGGAATTTTAGGAACACGTTCCATTTGTATGTATAGGATTTTTTGGTAGATGACTTTTGGGCTGCCTGAATTATGAGTCGGACTGACTCGGAGAGGTGGGACATGGTGTGATCCTCCATGCCGTCAGTTGAAGGCGGAGGAGGTCTGGGTGGTGGATCAGACCCTCTTGGAGAGTGAGGAGATCCGGATCTGGTGGAAGGCGCAGGAAGGTGTGTTGTGACGCCTGAAGGAGAGGGGTGAACCACGGTTGGCGTGGCCACCACGGGGCGATGAGAATGCAGTTCGAGTTGTCCGAAATGAGTTTCGCTACAACCCTGGTGAGGAGAGGAAGGGGGGGGAAGGCATATAGAAGGCCCCGTGACCACTGGAAGAGAAAAGCGTCTCCTAAACAGCCTGGGAATGCGCGAGGGCGGAGCCGTGCGCAGTAGAGAGTACAGTGGGTGTTTGTTGGGGATGCGAAGATGTCTATCTGTGGAGTGCCCCACTGGAGTGTTAGTGAATGGAAGTGTTTGGGGTTCAGGCGCCATTCGTGGTTGTTGGATGGTGTCCTGCTCAGAAAGTCCGCTAGGGTGTTCTCCTCTCCGGGGAGATGAATTGCTATGAGGTATGTGTTGTGGAGGATACACCATTCCCAGATCTGGGTGGTGATGGAGAGGAGAGTGTGGGAGTGAGTTCCCCCTTGTTTGTTTATGTAATATTTGACAGTTGTGTTGTCTGTTAGTAGTTGTAGCGTTTGATTGGAGACTAGGTTTGAGAAGGCTCGAAGAGCTTTCTCGACTGCTAGGAGTTCTAGGACATTGATGTGATATTGTTGTTCCTGAGGGGACCAGCGTCCGCTGATCGTGAGACCCTGAAGGTGAGCCCCCCATCCCGTAGAGGAAGCGTCCGTTGTCAGGGAGAGTGATGGATGAGGGCTTATGAAGGGTAGACCCGAGCATACATTGGACTCCTTTGTCCACCATGACAGGGATTGGAGTATCATAGGGGGGGGATGGAGGGTCATGGATTGTTTGTCGTGAGAGGGGTCGAACACTGAGAGGAACCATGACTGGAGGGGACGAAGACGGAGGCGTGCAAATGGAGTGACGTTGGTTGTGGAAGACATGTGACCAAGGAGGGACTGGATAGACCAGGCGGTGCAGCGGCCACGTGATTGGAGGTCGATGATGGAGTCTTTGAGTTTGAGGAACCGATCTTTTGGAAGGTAAGCCCTTTGTGTGATGGTGTCTATGGTGGCTCCGATAAACTGTATGTTTTGTGTTGGTTCCAGGTAGGATTTTTCGTGGTTGACCAGGAGGCCGAGGTTCTGTAAGAGAGACAAAGTATAATGGATGTCAGAAGACAGCTGATTACGGGATTTCGCGGCCAATAACCAGTCGTCTAGATATGGAAAAACGGTAATATCACGTTGGCGGAGGTGGGAGGCAACTACCGCCATACATTTTGTAAATACCCTAGGAGCAGCCGAGAGGCCAAAGGGAAGGGAATTAAAGGAAAATGAGTGGTTGTCTATGGTAAAGGTGAGGTATCTACGGTGGGATTCTCTAATTGAAATATGAAAGTAGGCGTCTCGGAGATCAATGGTGGCCAACCAGGCGCCTTTCCCAATGAAGGGAAGAATGGTAGGTAAAGTGACCATACGGAATTTACGTGGTTTGATAAAAAAATTTACATCACGGAGGTCGAGAATGGGGCGAAGGCCACCATCTCGTTTATCCACAAGAAAATATCTGGAAAAAAAGCATGAATGTAGGTGATGAGGAGGGGTGGGGGATATGGCTCCTTTGAGCAGGAGAGTTTGAACCTCATCCCATAGGATGGGTGATGATTGGGTCAGGACAACCCTTCCTGGTGGAGGGAGGGTGTCAAATTCTATGGCGTAGCCTCTGTCTATGATATCAAGGACCCAAGTGTCGGTAGTTATGGCCTGCCATTGTGGTAAGAAAGAATGAAGCCTGTCAAAATAAAAATGGTGGGTTTCAGGTAATGGGTGGTATGTGGGGGATGGAATAGTGCTAAAAACGCCGTTTTTTGTTGTCAGGTGGTTTGACACCTCGATACTGACCCTTAAAGAGAGGAGGAGGTCTCTTGGATCCCGTAGTGGGGAATTGAGGGCGTTGTTTGCCTCTGTATGAGGAGGGATTGTAGTGGCCCCGATAGGGTTGAGGATAGTGGTAATATGATCCCCATCTTTGTCGGTTGTAAGGTTGGTATGGTTGGTTGTTATATTTATTAACAGTCTGATTCATTTTGTGAGAATGTTCCAGTTGAGAATCGGTCTCTGGATTAAAGAGGCCGGTCTCATCCATAGGAAGGTCTTCGATCAACGAACGTTGAGAGGTTGAAAGGGTAGAGGATCTGAGCCAGGCATGGCGTCTCAGAGCGACTGCTCCTGCTATGAGCCTGCCTGAAGAGTCAGCAGTATTTTTGGCCAGATCTTTCTGGGCATTGGATAAAAGGAGAGCCTCTTGTTTAAATGCTTTTGCCATTGCTTGGTCAGCTGGTGGCAATGAGTCAAGGTAAGGGCCAATTTTGTTCCAAAGGAAAGTTTGGTAAACGCTCATGTAAACACCATAATGTGCGATACGAGCGAAGAGGCATGCAGAGGAATAGAATTTCTTTGCCATAGCATCAAGTTTTCTCCCTTCTTTGTCAGAAGGGGCTGATTGGTTTCTTTGGACTGGCTTTGGTTGGGCATTAGTAACAATAGAGTTTGCTTTGGGTAGCTTAGAGAGCCAAGAAGCAGAAGAAAGGTCAATGCGATATAAGTTTTCTGCCCTTTTGGGAGTGGCTGGAACCAGGTGTGGAGCTATGCCCGTAGTCTTTAGTAGTTTCAAAAGGTAGGGAATGGTAGGAAGGGAGGTGGATGACTGAGGTTGTTGTTGTTCAGCTGATGTGAAATATGGATCTTGAACTACATCAGTGGATTCAGAGGGTGTGATATTAAGGGACCTTGAAAGTCTGATCAGAAGGGCTGAGAAGTTTTTAAAATCTTCTGGTGTTATCTCTGGATCTGGGTCTGGGGGGGGGGCCGAAGGTGGGGAGTCAGTAGATGAATCCAGCTCAACAGTATTGTCCTCAGGCAGGGGGTCTTCCACTGCTGGAACCGGGGGAGGAAGAGGGGTATGAGTTGGGGAGAGAGCAGCAGGGGGAGGGGCTGCTATGGAGGCTGTGGGAGGCATACGAGGAGGTGGAGGAGCATGGGGAGTAGGAGGACGGGAGAGTTCCCCTGGAGGGTAGAATCCCGGGTAAAAAGGAAAGGGAGGAGGGTACATAGGATAGGGATAGTCATAAGGGTAGGGGAACCGAGGGTCTGGATAGTGACCTGGGCGCCTTGAGGAAGAACGCGAAGGGCTCCTGGATCTAGACCGGGAGGAGGAAGGGGATCGCCTCCGGCGCCGCGAGCGCCTGCCACGTGGCGGGGAGGGAGGCTCAGAATTGTTTGCTGGTACCGGGGAGGGAGGGGGGTGTTGAAGAGGAGGAAGTTGTGCTGGAGGGAGGGAGGGAGGAGAAGCAGGCAGAGCAGTTGAAGCCTCGTGGTCGGTACCGAGCTGGGAGGAGAGAAGCTCAAAGGGAAGGAGTTGAGGAGGGTTTTCAATCTCCAGGAAGGGGGAGGGTTGGTCTCGCCCCGTTTGAAGCAGCTGAAGCGGCTGAGCTGAGAGCTCTAGTGTGGGAGGGCTCAAGGGCTGACTGCCAGTGAGTTGCCGTCCCTGAGTTTTATCTTGTTTGTCTCTAGGCTTTTGTTTTGGGCGCTGGGAAGGCTGCTTTGAAGATTTTGTTTTCTTCCGCGGGGGTTCTCCAGCTGGAAGAGAAGCCGCGGCGTGAGTATTTTCCTCCTGGGTGGGAGGGGTTTGGGCAGACTGTGCCTCCTGTTGGGGAAGGGACTGGTCTCCCGGCTGAGAAGGGCGGAGATCATCTGGAGCTAAAGCCTGCTCGTAAAGGCGAGCTTTTAGGCGTGAATCTCTGCTTTTTTGGGCTCTGGTGGTAAAAGCCCTGCAGATCTCGCACGTTTGGCGGTTGTGCGATTCGCCCAAGCACAGGAGGCATTTAGAATGTTTATCAGCCTCAGGGAGATTCGCTCCGCAAGCGGAGCATTTTTTAAAAAAGGAGGAAGAAGAAGCCATAGCCTTATCTGGATTCCGAGTCAGGGATTGGAGAAAGGAGAATAGTCAAGAAGTCCGAGGTCAATATGGATAAAGTCAATAGATGAAGAGAGAGCGATGTCCGTGTCTTTGCTGCTGGCGCGGAAAGAGGAACTAGGTAGCTCCGCCCATGGAGCCTATTATATGACTGGGAGGATGGGCGGAGTTTGGGTAAAATTCTTTTAATGAGCTTATAATGTCCGAATTTGCTGCGCATGCGCGGGGATAAACCCATATGTGCGCATTTCACAGACAGTACGAAGTAGAACCGAGTATAAACCATGGTCTCCTATGGCTTCTATAGAATTAAGTTTAGTCAGCCAGTCAATTAGTAGTGTAATGCCAGATAACATTTGACTTGAGCCAAGAGACTGGAGACATAACTAGACACAAAACATTCCACTTGGATCAGGAGATCAAAGTTCACAATCCCACGCACCCATGAAACCCAGTGTTGATGTTACTCCAATCTAGGGTATATTTACATGGGTACTAAAGCAAGGTACCAATATATAGCACAGCCCCTTCTCGCTCCCAATGTATAACAAGGCCAGATTAGCCAAGGTCATGAAATGCTCCAGAGCAGCCCCACACTTCCAGGGTCATGTAAATAGTTGGGCTAATTCCAAATCAGAACCTGCCTGTTCAAAGTGTCACCTTGTGTACCAAAGGATTACTTCCTCTTTTCTCCCCTTTCCAAGGCCCCTGTGCAGCCTTGCAAACATCAGCAATGGCATCCAACGACACAGTGAGAACTCCATGGACACAGTGGACACCATAACAATTAAGAGACGTCGCTAGAGATGGTTAGGACTTCGTTTCACTGTCACCATTGGATAGAGGCAATCAATGAAGCTGTCTCTGGGACTAGTATGGAGTACTGAACTCTGCACCAGCCCTGGTGATTCCTTCCCTTATAAATATGCCCTTAGTTGCCACAAACCTTGTTAGATTAACCATGGGCATTGTTGTAGTCCTGAGATACAAATTACCGGGCTGACACAGAATCTGTGAATGCCTCAGAAGTGAGACTGCTTATACCTGTCACTCATTTCAGTCTCTTCACCATGGCTGAGTAACTATTGGGTGATGTTTGCACTAGCTACTGTTAGAGAAGACTGCCCTAAATATAGCAGAGCATCGAAAAACAGGATACAAAAGTTGAGCATCAGCTCATTAGCTAGCAGAGTGTGACAGTGTCGTGTGATGTGGCTGTAAAGAATTTAGAGCTTAGGAGGCAAACATGCAGAGTCCAATCTTCAAAAATCACAAAAGGTTTATTTACAATAATAAGAAATAATTACATTTCTTAATAATCAAGAACTGGGTCTGAGCTACTCTAACACGGATCTCTTCTAAGATTTCAAGAAAGGGGGAAAACTCAGTCACTACATCTCTCCTGACACATAAACAGAGAGAGATCTCAAAGCACACAGCACATACTCTCCATATTAAAGGTAAGAAAGCAGAAGTCAGATTCAAAAAGGCTTGCAGTGGAAAAGTATCAATTTTAAACCAATAATCAGAATGAGAATAGAAACAGAGAAAGAGAGAGAGAACAAATAGATACATTCCAACTGTCATTCAGGAGACATGGGGAAGGGAAACCCTTAGTCTATACTAAGCTAATTAAACTGTTCCTCATTGAGGACTTGAGACTTGGGCAGCGTGGGGCTGAATTCCAACAGCTATAACATATTGATAGAATAATTTCTATATGTACAATGAACACTTACTTTCAAGGCATCTTCTACTGCTGTCTTGCCTTCCTTTCCCAACAGAACATTATACGGATAAAGCCATTCGATTATATGCTGGATTGACATCATAGGGAAGGAATTCTTAATGAAGGGGAAAAAACAGAGGGGAAAAGGTGTACAAATCACTGATACGTTAAACCTAAAGCAAACAGAGGTGAGCAATAAGCAAATATTGTCCAACAGGTCTTGGATGGCTTTTGGGGAAGTGGGATCTGAATCGGGCACAAGGCTTATCTTCAATTTCCTTTCTATCACTTTGAAAACTATGTTCAAGTGTATTTTGTCTGGAAGGGGGGGCTGTTTACCAGGTTATCAAAAGAGATTTCAAAATGTTAAATAACATTATCCTAAAACAAAGCTCTTTTTAAAAGGAGTCATCATATCATATACATGTAGACCAGTGGTTCTCAACCTGTGGGTCCCCAGGTGTTTTGGCCTACAAGACCCAGAAATCACAGCCAGTTTACCAGCTGTTAGGATTTCTGGGAGTTGAAGGTCAAAACATCTGGGGACCCACAGGTTGAGAACCACTAAATAGACAGATATTGGGACAACAAAGAGATGAGTATGCTTCTTACATTCTATCTAAAAGCTGGAAAATGTCTTATCATTAATGAGACACCTCTAGATTACACGAAACACTAAATACAAAAACAATAACCTCCTGGATTTTAGGAATCCTACTGATGTTTGTTTTTAATTTCCTGTGGAAAAGTGTCAAATGAAACCACCCCTGTAACTGGAAGAATCTGATTTGAGTATCTTTAGCTTTCATTTCAGATCTTTCCATATTAATACTACCATGAAATGTGTGCTCTGGTGTTTGAACATCAGCTTTTTATCCTTGCTGTTTACTGGGCAACATCCTTGCAGACGGCCAATTCTCTCACAACAGGAGCAGTTGCTCCTGACACGAAACCCCCCCCCCCCCCAAAAAAAACCCATCTATCCTGTCTAAAAGTTCTGGAGAATGTGAAAATTGGTACAATATGGTGACATTATTGATTGGACTCAAAAGGTGTGACACTCCCATGCCTTTTATCATTTTTTTCCTAATTACAACATAGCTGCCGCAGGTCTGAACTTTGCAATGGAACTCATTAAAATCATTATGATTTGGGTACATCCCTAAAGGTTCTGTATCAGAGTCCTATTGCATTTCATTTCAGCTAAATTCTGAGGTAATATTTCATATCTCCAACTAAATTCATATGAACAAGACTATTTTTATATAGCTTTGATACATATAGGAATGGACCTACCAGAATATGCACAGCTGATGACAAACTGTCTAAAGGAAAGTCAGGGAGGCCCAATGCAGAGGATTCTTGGGTGCAAAGAGTTGTTGCAAAGGACAAAAGCTGGGAAATTCTGAAATATAACAGACAAAAGTAATTTTAGCAAAATTTTAAATTCTTAAATTCAAAATACTCATTCAAATAAATTTTGTCGTGTGTGTTAAGCTACAATCCTTAGCCCTTTTGAAATCATGGGACCTCCTACAAGAACTGAAAATGTCAAATTAAGTGGCTAAGGGGGCTTTCATCCAGGTTTACTCATTGAGAGATTTTCTTCACTTTACCTCAACACCTAGAACTGAATATAGCCTTACCCTAAATTACACAACCATTATTTGATGAAGTAGATTAGCCATGAAATTTACTAGAATGCCCACTTTATCCAAAGTCTCCCACATGATTCATGTGTCTGCACCACAACAGGTCTATAACAATCCAATATTCATGATAAATTGAGAAGATAAGCAAACAGCAAAGAAAATCAATTCTAAGACCACTTTATCCACATTTTTATATACATATTTACCTCTCTGTTGAAACAGAAGGTCCCATTAAATATAAGAGTGAAAGATGGTCCTAAAACAAAATATACCAGATATGAGGCTATAATGCGTATTGTACAAGGACCATTCTACTACAGAGTAATTCTATTGCTCAGGTTGAATTTGAGCGTACCACTGATTCCTATGTGTTAAATGCCATGACCAAAATTTTGTACCAAAGTGTTTAGCTCTGGAATCCAGAATCTTCTAATTTACATTGGAATCTTGATTTAAGTAATATGAATATGAAATCTAAGACAATATTTTACATCTAAATTGAGGGACTTTGTAAATCATATGAAAAATGCTCAACGGTCCTTTTCACACACCAGAGCTTTGTGAAACTACTTACCTTAAAGGGTAGATAATAAACATCTCTAGCTTGGAATCTAGACCGCAGTGGTGGGTCTAACGGATTACCCAAATATCGAGGGATGGGAAGGCCCAGCGCAATTACTCTGAAGTTTTCACTGACTCTAACAATCCTCCATGCATCCAACTCTGCTTTATCGTGTTCCTAAATATAAGTAGACTTTTAATTACATTTCAGCAACCACTTCAAAAAATGGCAGTTATTCTGGTGTCCTAATGTATATTTGAACAGATAACAAAGATATAGAACACATATTTGTGAGATCCAGAACCAATACAACCTTCAATGTCAATTTTATGTAAATTATTGATTTTAGGACTACTTCACACAATACCTACAGGAGTGTGGTGGAAGCTTCTTCTTTGGAGGCTTTTAAACAGAGACTGAATGGCCATCTGTCTGGAGCCCTTTGGCTGTGCTTTTTTTTTTTTTTGCATAGCAGGGCATTGGACTACATGGCGTATGAAGTCTCTTGCAACTCTATAATTCTAAGATTCTATAGAAGTGTTTTTTCAGAGTGAACCCCCAAAAGTAACAGAGTTTTGTTTAAAAAGAGGCAAGGGTTGCCTATATATGTGCGACTAGCCCAGAAAACTAACCATACACACAAAGTCTAAACATGGGTATAGAATGCAGACTTCTTTTTTCATCTTATGAACTCCTTCATGAATTCACAAGTTTGAATTATTCTTTCAAACTATTCTTTCTTATGCTTTTTCAAAGGACAAAGAGCTATATGATCCATTTTATAAATCTGTTAAATGTAGATTTCTAATCACCTACATGTTGCTTATTTTTTTTCATGTCAGGAGCGACTTGAGAAACTGCAAGTTGCTTCTGGTGTGAGAGAATTGGCTGTATGCAAGAATTTATTTATTTATTTATTTATTTATTTATTTACTTTGCTTATATACCGCTGTTCTCAGCCCGGGGGCGACTCACAGCAGTGTACAACATAGAAGGAACAAGGTTCAAAATTCAAGACACAATATAAAATAATCCACAATCCAGCATTAGCAAAGGATGTTGCTTAGGGGACACCCAAATGCTTTACTATCCTGTGGGAGGCTTCTCTCATGTCCCTGCATAAGAAGCTGGGGCTGACAGATGAGAGCTCACCCCACTTCCCGGATTCAAACCACCAACCTTTCGATCAGCAGTCCTGCTGGCACAAGGGTCTAACCCACTGCGTCACTGGGGGCTCCAATGGTTTGGTAATAGGCCCCAAAGGACTGGTAATATTTTGCAGATCTACTGATGCCAAGCAATATAAAATCCAACATAACAGCCATAGCTCTCTTACATACGGTATGCATTTTCCTAAGGATATGCTTAAGAAAACATTGACTATAAGCCCCAAAATTAGAACCTTGTATTCTCCATGTGCAATTTTTCAGCCACCAGGTTCATTCTGAGTAAGTGCCCAAGCTGCTCAACAGGCTATATTTTGGAACTGGAATAAAATTCTATGGGTCCATCTCTAAAATGTGCACACACATACACACAGACCCTGAAAAAAAATACCATAACTGTTTTTTCTTTCCATGCAACTATTATTGAATTTTAAAAGGGCAGCTGTATTATTTACCTTTAAGAAATAGAGAGCATTAAAACAATGCAAAAAGAGAGTATTTTCTGAAACAATCTGGCTTGCAGCTTAGGTCTTGGACTGCAAGCTTTAAGCCAGTAAATTAATCAACTAAAGCTCTGATTACTTGATTGGGTTTATATTTGATTAGCGACAGCAAATTGCTGTAAATTAAGAGAGCATTTTCAAAATCCCTTTTTGTTTCCAGTACATTTACTCAAATCAGGAATTTGAAAACAAATATTAAATATAGTTTTCTTTATGTTAATTGAATGTAAAGTGTCCAAACAGATCCAATATAACCAAAATTATTTAAAAGTGAATAACATTCAAGTATACTTTTATTATATAAAAAAAACTGATTGACTGAAATCTTTAATAAATTCTGGAGCGAGCATTTTCATAACAAAACAAAAGAAAATATGATTATGTTTCATTAAAGAGGCAATTTAGTCATTAAGGACTAACCCATCAGAACTTTATAAAAAGGATATATCATAGGAAAACTAAATGCTTTGGATAGACATATCACAACTTTTACAAAAGTATGTCACATGAAAAATGCAAATATATGTGCTTAGATGATTATGGTTCAATCTTTCAATACCAAATATGTTTAGAACTGAAGGGAAGAGAGATAGTCTCCATGAAACATCCATGGAGGGGGCCAGGCATAGATACAAACAAGGCTTTGGGATAGATGGGATTCTTTAGCAACTTCTACTTGCATCCATAAATTCAGAACAATTTGTTTTTACCTTTAGCAGTTTATCATAACGTTCTGCTGCCATAAGAAAACGACCATCTTCAAGTTGCATTTCCCTATTCTCCAATAAATTGTTCAGTACCGGTAAGACATTCCTCTCAGCCTTCTCCAAACCTTCCAGAATTAGGATTCTACCTTCTGTAGCTGCACGGACTGCACACTACCAATCAAAGCAAAACAGCATTAGAGCTACAGATAACTGTATATATATCACAAATACTGTTGAAAGGAAATGGTTGGTTTTTTTTTTTCCCTGCAAATCACCAATGAATCTTCTAAATATCTTTTTCTCTAACCACCGAATAAAGAACGGTGAAAAGGACAATTGAATGATTAGTAGAATAGGAAATCACAATTGGATGAGCCCCTCTCCCCCCATGAGGGTCTGCCTCCAGGTGCAAACCAAGAATGGGCAACTTGGAAGTCCCTGAACAGACACAGATGTTGAATGGGCAGATCAAAAGACAACCTGGCAAAAGGGAGCAGAACAAACAACAAATGTGAACACTGGTGGAGTTTGGGAAAAATAGACCAATTTGGGAGTTGTAGTTGCTGGGATTTATAGTTCACCCACAGTCAAAGCGTATTCTGAACCCCACCAGCGATAGAATTGGGCCAAACTTCCCACACAGAACCCCCATGACCAACAGAAAATACTGTGTTTTCTGGTGGCCTTTGGTGACACCTCTGACATCCCCTCATGACCCCCCTCCCCATGGGTCCTGACCCCCAGATTGAGAGATGCTGGTCTAGCAGTTAGATCTTGGAGTTGTTTGTTTTTAATTTTACACTGCCCTACAGGAAATCCTCAGAATTTCAGAGAGAATGTATTCCCAGTCCTCCACAGAGATCTCTAAAACTGCCTATGGAACCTTTTCCATATAAATCATTTCCTCCACTACTGAACTATGTCCCTTCCTCAACCACTGACTGCCACAAAATATGGATAAAGAAATGCCCTGGCATTTAGGATGTGGCTTTTCATTGTGCATCCCTTACTATATGAAGCCTAATATATAAGTCTGCTACAGCTACTCACTTGATCAATGTAATAGGCCGTGCCAGCTCGAATCTCTCTCCGCTGTTTGAGATCAGTTTCAGTTGTATCCCTTGAGAGTGCAATATACTCCACTTCCCGCTTTGTCAATTCCTACAGAATGTAGCACAATATTTCAAAGAATTGCAATAAAGATTCATGTAGTTTAACAAAAAATGCTCAACAGAAACCTAGGCAGCAACACATCACTAAATGGATCTGGCCCAAAGGAGCCACAGTTTATCCCAAAACCTAATTCGGTGGTCTTCCCCAGTCAGCGCGGCTTCATTTTTTCCATTATATTCTACCTGTTTATTAACATTGCTACAACATTCAGCTCTAAATCATTTAGACCAGAGAATCTAAATATTTGCTTTCTGTAAGGATACAGCTAAATGAGAGCCAAGACCAACACACTGAAATAAGAAACAAGCTTACAGTATCCATTATACTTCCATTAGTCCTGTTTACACTGTGTTCAAGAGTAATAATGATGAACAAGCAAATATCACTGTTACCATACTTAATTTCCTTACAAGATTCTTTTTAAATTTACATTCAAAATTATCTCAGTTACATACAATAAAGTTTCAAGATAACAAAAACAGGAAAACAAAAAACATTAAAGAAAGGAAAATAACCTCAACATCAAAAGTTTCTATAAAAACTAACAAAATACAAGTCCTTTTGTAAATTTTGTCCATACGTCATTCTTTCAAATTTTGCAAGTATTACTAGATTTTCTTTTCATTACACCATAAGTGGAGAAAAATATATTTCCAGTAATAAAGTACCAATATTTTAACAGGCAAAAGCATTAAGAGACATTTGATGAATTGTCATCTGGCACTAAAAATTACATGTGAAAGACACTATGACTTAAGAGGATCACAATTCATTTCCTGAATACATATAGATGATAGGAACAATCCTTATAAAATAATGTGAACTTATTATACTTTTGTATTTTAACTGGGGCTTAAATTTCTTTCTTTGAAGTATTTCCATTTTTTTCCAGATTTTTGTACTGTGATTATGGATCAAATCTAATCCTCTACAAGCATAATATCCTAGACACAGCGGGATCCCTATGAGACAAAACAGCCACATTTTAATTTCCCCTTCAATCTCACATGGACATTGGCACTGGAAGAACCAGTTACAGCAGTGGTTCCCAACCTGTGGTCCATGGACCACCAGTGGTCTGCAAGAACGAAAATATGGTCCATGGCCTCACCATTACCACACTGTTGTCTCGAAACCACATGGCAATGAGAGCGACCAGTCTTGCAAAACCCTCTGATAGTGCTGAAGCAACGGTGATGTTGGGAGGGGAGAGACTGACTACCCACAAAAGATTGTTAATAGTACATCAGCTCTAGATTATTAAATATGGTTTTCTGTGAGCAAGCAGATGGTGATGACTGGATAGCTTATGTTCTGTATCAGAAACTAGAGCTGATGTGGTCTATCCAATGCAATCAGCACCTCAAATAACCAAACCGAATCTAACATTGGCCAAAAATCGATTTGTAATACTTTTAATACTAATGTTGGAGAGTGGTCTCTGGTCAAGTGGTCCCTGGTCAAAAAAAGTTTGGGAACCACTGCGTTACAGGAAATGGAAAACCCTTGTCTATATAATCAGGGGAAACCTTGGACAGAAGGTGGAAGATTCAAAGGAAGGAAACAGACATAGCTCTTACTTTCCCAGTAAAGGGAACTTTTGTATGCTCCCTCTTCAGGAAGGATGAAGAAACCAAATCCAGAACACTTTTGTGCTCTATGCCTCAGTTTCTGTCTCTCTCTCTGAGGCGACTGTTGCTGTGATTATATCAAGCTAAAAGGTTTTGTAAACATGAGGATATATGATTACATGATGTGGTGGAAATTATCATCATATCACAACGAAGTTACAGGAATTTCAGTGGCAATCTCTTATATCCCTGAAGGCTATGCCTGAGAAACCAAGTCCAAGACTTCAATTAGAAATGAATGATACAGAAACTTTAGTAAAACTAAGTATGTCTGGTTAATTTCTGGTTCATTATAAAGAGCTTAAAGTAGGAAAACCATTATATAAGCATTTTACACACACACACACACACAATGCCTGGAGAGTCACAAACAAATGGATAAATGCAGTTGTATTATTTGGGGTTTGAATCAAGCTCCTTTCAGTTGTGAAACAACTCCTGGTTACTATAGCCTTCTTGACTTCTAATTTAATTTTCAAATAAAAACTGGGCTTTCCAATAGCTTACCAAGTACTGCATAGCAATAGATCTTCGAAGTGGCCCAGGAGGTCCTATGAGGAAAACATCTTGGCCCAAAAGATCTTTCTGCATGATCCATCTTAGATGTTGAATTACAGATTGAGCCAGAGAGTCTGAAACTGCACAAGAAAAAGATTGCACAAACTATGATTTAAATCTGAAAACTGAAAAAAGTATTTTAAAATTTCAAAACAAGTTAGCTAAGTTGGATGCTATCCCCCCCCCCCCCCCCTTTCTGTAGCTTCATTCTTTGCAGGCTCATTTTCTGATACGTACTTTCCAGCACCAGATTGACTGTCCCTATTGAAGGTCAAACTGGTTCATCTGTTAGTTTCTAGATGGATAAAAATAACAGATTGCTTGGTTCCAATTAAAATTCTACAATACAGTATACTGCTAGACTTGAATATTGTTTCTGAATATGGGGAAAACAGATTCTAATCCCTGCTCATCAGACATGTGGCAAGAATGGGCAAGTAATTCTCTTTTGGCTTAATTTATTGTTATAGAGATAAAAAAAGAATAAAGTTGCTTTCTTGGGGAAAGGACAAGATAAACTAAATAGACAAAATAAATACAGTGCACCAAATGCCAACTAAGAAGCTTTTGAACACTTATCCTGAAGCAAGAATCAATTTCCCTTTGAATGCTTGACACCACACATTCCAAGAAATAGTTTTCTTTGAAGGTTTTCTGCAGTACATGGATTTAATTGTCACAAATCAAAATGTTTCACCATCTTAGTGCACCATCTTAGTTCACCATCTTAGCCCCAATTATTTTAGTTGGATTTTAAGAGTTTAAATGGATTTAATATTTTAAATGTGTTAATTGTATTATGTCACGTTTATTTAAACTGTTTTTGATGAGTTATATATTTCACTGGCATTGAATGTTTGCCACTGTATTTTATATTGTTGTAAGCCATCCTGAGTGCCCGTGGGGGATAGGGAGAGCTATAAATAAAGTTTATTATAGTTATTTTTCAGTCAGTTGGGTAGTTATGGACATAAAAATGTACAAGAAATACAATTCAACAGATCCTATAAATATTCAAATCCTAAATTACTTACTCTGAACTTGAAAACAAAACACAAGCAATCAATTAAATGAAAATCATAAATGCCGATGTCTTGCAGTAGTCTTACAATTATTTAACCACCCAGAACATGGAAGGCTCCTGAGGAAGAAAGTATGCATGGATCCACTGGGTCCCAGCAACCAGTGAGAGGTCCTCCCTCCATGCTTCAATTGCCACCAGTTCCAACTGGTGAGAACCCACCCCATCATGGCCTCCATCTACCACTGAGGGCAAGGGGAAGCAGTCAAGAATTGCTAGACTTTTTATTTCGTATCAAAAACATCGCATAAATCAGTATAAAACTGATAAAAATAGAAGGAGCACAAGCAGCTAAATATCTTTTGACCAAAAATGGGCAACAGCGACTGCACTATCTATAGCCTCAAACAATTCTTCCCCTGAACATGAGGCAGGACATTGTTGACAAGTATACAGATGCAGAGTTGTCTGTTCTGCTCCACAGATGCACAAGGTGGAGGATTCTTTTTGGTAGTGCCACTTGCAAGGTTGTCTTTTGATCTGCCCACTCCATTTCTGAGTCTATTCAGGGACTTCCAAGTTGCCAATTCTTGGCTTACCCCTGGAGGCAGACCTTTGTGGGAGGCCATCCAATTGGGATTTCCTGGTTTAGCTGCTCAAAGGGATATTTTATTTCTTTACTTAGAACATTTATAACCTATCCTATTCTTGACCTCCGAAGGGGGACTCAGGGCGGCTTCTCTTGCCGTTGCTGGGGGAACGTTAAGAGGAGTGATGGTTCTCATGAAGCTTTTCTTTGAGTTGAGTCTACTGCGTGACTGATAGCCATGCAGTGGATGGCTTTCACAGTGTTCAACCTTATTTCTCAAAAGCATTACTTTTAAACATTGCTAGACTTAATTCTCATTCCACCATCCCCTCCACCTTGTGTGTCATGTCTCACTTAGATTATAAACCTATGGACAAGGAATTGTCAAATCTCTTTCCCCCTCTTTTTCTTTTCTTTTTTATTTTTACATAGCATTATAAAAATACAGTACTGTTAACTATTATACTTCTACATTATTTGAATTTTATCCATTATGTATGACTATCTAATGAATTCATAAATTACTCAACCACAATCTTTCTTGCATGTTTGGTGGTTTAAATTCACCACTGCTTTTACACATGAAACTAATAAATGCTCAGTTCTTGTGGGTTTTTTCGGGCTATATGGCCATGTTCTAGAGGCATTTCTCCTGACGTTTCGCCTCTAGAACATGGCCATATAGCCCGAAAAAACCCACAAGAACTGAGTGATTCCGGCCATGAAAGCCTTCGACAATAAACTAAAAAAATGGTTTTCAAGTTTTATCAAGCAGATCTCCCTTCAATTCTCCTTTTGCTAATCTTAACGTACAGACTAATTTTTTCAGATAGAACTATCACCCATATCCTGTTTAACCAATTATTTATTAAGGAACTGTCAAATCAAATAGCTGTAAGCAATTCTTAAAAAGTTTATGGTTGAAAAGTAAAGTAAATACAGTGGGACTCAATAACTATTTTGCCAGAAGCAAAGGTTCTTTTTGGATTCAAGAGGCAATAAGCAAGAGGCGATAAGTGGTTTGAAATTCAGACAATTTTATTGCAAAGGTAAAAGTATTAAAAAGAGAAATACAAACCTGGCAGGCTTACTACTCTAATCAGTTGTTGGGAACCTCAAGAATGACAAGGAATACCCAGCCTTGGCCAGCAGAAAACACCTATTCTGGTATCAGCCTGCATTGAGCTTCACGTTTGGTTCAACTCCTAAGATCTTTTATATCTTGCAGAGTAGGCAACATCCTAATTAACCAGACCTATGTTTCTCATGTGTCTTACATGGTGATGTTCTTCTACCACCCAAAAGATAACCCAACACAAGTAGACAACAGGCAACTTGACTGGCAAGAGTATTGTCCTGCAGCTCCAGATCATATCACCTGAGTGAAATGAAGACAAACACCACCCCAAAACAAACAATAATATACTTTCAAAATACACACCATAGTGGATAACACAGCTGAAAAAACTCATGCAAGGTAATCCCACAGTTCACAGTCAACTTATGCCCACCAGGACCAGAAGTGGAAAAAAAATGAAATTGGTGCTAGAGGGGCCAATCAAGTCAACATCACAATAACCAAATCTTTATATATAAAATCTCAGACTGCATATGTCTGTGCTCACAGAACTCGAAAAGTAGTCGGTTGACTGACTTGACATTTCGACACAACGTTGCATTCCAATAGGTGCGTGTTTTAATACTAAAATAAAAATGGAGTCGGTAAGCATCGTATATTTATGTTTAAGCAGAAAACGGACAAACCATACATGTAGTCAATTCACTAGCTTTATAATAAAAAGATTTCTGTTAAAAATCTCTTTTTCTTTCCTTTCCTTTCAATCCACATAAACACAGCAACACTAGGCAGGGTATTGAATTGAATGGTGTGTTTTCTTGGTAAATCTATGTTCAAAACAATACTTGCATTGACTACCTCATTCATTTCATACCAGACTGAGCCACAACAAAGCGTGGTCAGGTTTAGCTAGTGCAGTATAAAAGGCAAATAGAACAGAAGTGCATCACTCACCAAAAAGATAATAATTTATATCATTCTACCACCCAACAGAAACCTACTGTACAAGTGACAAAAATGTTCCTCCTCAGAGGAAAACACAGAGGAAACAATTATTCGGATCAATACAAAGGCAGTTGTGGTGGCTTCCTGTGTTGCTCTTTCTCTCACCTAGGAATTATGCACTAACCTGAAGACATTTATGCATTATAGAATGAAAACATGTGTAATCACTAAGAATGAAAACATATGTAATCACTAAGATCCTCCACAGTGATGGATCAAAACCACAAAAAGATATGAACAGTAGCAAGAGCATGAACATGATATGTAACAGTCTACAATGGACAAAAACTAGGGGAAAGTGCATGCTACCCAGGGGAAAAATAAAGGAGAACATGGGACACTGGGCTAGAGTGCAGCCTGCATTTGGAGACAGGCAGCGAATACAAATTAGAAACATGCAAAGACACATAATTATAAATAAAACCATCTTTGGTTGCGTCAGAATTACCGAAAGAGGAATGTCAATAATACAGGTCTCACAATTTTCACATTCAATATATAGGCAGTCCCCAAGTTACAAACAAGATAGGTTCTTTAGGTTCATTCTTAAGTTGAATTTGTATGAAAGTTGGAACAGGTATATAGGATAGCATAGGGAAGGGATAACACTTCAGTAGTGTTTGGTTTGCTATCTGTGCCCTGTTCAGAAAATTTCAACTCACTTTCTGTCCCTGTGATAATTGGATTTTGAAAAAAAAAATGCTTACTGTGGAAACAAGGATTGATTAAAAAGCTTCAGTGAGACACTTTTCCCCCATGATAACTCTTTCAGGAGTGAATTTCCCTTCCTAGCAGTAGATTTCTCTCACTTCCGGCTGTCTCACCCCTGTTCTTAACTATAAGTCATTTGTAAGTTGGATGTTTTGAACTTGGGGACTGTCTATACAAGGCATGGGCAAATTTCAAAGCTCCAGATGTTCTGGACTTTGACTCCCACAATTCCTAAAAGCCGGTAGGCTGTTAGGAATTGTGGGAGTTGAAGTCCAAAACACCTGGAAGGTTGAAATTTGCCCACGACTGGTCTATACTCTATTTAGCCTGAATAGGATTTGCTTTGTTGCCAAGCGAACATCAAAAGATAGTGAGTATAATCTGTACTGTAAGTATTAATATACACAACTGTAATATCAAGTCTTTAAGCTAATAAAAACATACAAATAATCCAGACATTAGTTTCTAAGATGTGGGCAAACCGCTTGTGTGCACTAGTCAATCTGCAAATCCAAAGACTGCTACAAAATGAATTCAATTTGACTGATAACCTTTCCCTAAATGAAATATTTACAGACAAATATTAAAGGTTCCATTTTGGTTGGAAATGACTTGAAGGCACACCACAACAAAATACAGCATGCAGTGAGGATGTGCATTGTATGCCGAGCTATAAAGAAATTCTCAGAGTGGTTTACAGTAATATTCACCTTTAAAATGCCATTTAAAAAAAAAAACAGGTAAACTAGAATACCCTTAATAAAGTAGATCAAGTACAATGATGCGTTAGAAAGTCCATAAAAGAGTAAACTGCTTGAGATTCTGGAAAACTTATTTGATAGGTGCCAAAAAGGCAGATTATTTTCTTCAAAAGCCAAATAAAACTGTAATTTTTCTTATTTAGGCTCAGAAAGGGAATGGATGTGAAGAGTTACAACTGACCCTCCACATCCATAACGTGATCATATACCCAATTCAATTAGACTGTGTGGCAGCCACATTTAGAACTAACTATAGTTTCCAAACCATGCTCAAATGGAGCCCTGTCACCTCATATCAGAAGCCCTGAAACAATTTTCTTGCTTTGTAACCTAAAGCTTCTGGTACATTTCACATAAATAAGCTTAGTAGTTCTATTTTTAGCTATGGCTTGAAGAAAAGAAATTGGATCAGACTTAAGAGAAGCCTAAAATAGAAACAAAATTCAAGAATGCAAAACAAGCTGTCATGTAGAACAGAACATAAATGCTATAAAGCATACAAGTACAATCCAAAGGCCCAGAGGTACAGCCCCTTTGGGCACGAGTGCACTCAAATGCACTTACAGCCCGCTAGTCATCAATGTGTTACAGAGCGTAATTTACTCTGGAGTATTTTAGCACTTTTGCAATTCCCACAAATGTTCAGTATTTCCTTGATCTGTAATAAAGAGAACTTAGCCTTGGATATATTCCTTGGCAAATATGCTGAGTTGATCTTATAGTGAAACACACACAACACGTACTGTGTAGGTTATTATGAAGGCCAAGAAAGAAAAGAAAAATAAAACAAAGTCTCACCCTCCCAGAACTTTTTCCATTCTTTCATATTATTTCACATGTCCTTCCTGCAATCTTTACGCTATGTGAATCAGACCTGGATTTTTAACAAGGCATCATTTTTTAAAAACAAAACTAGTATCAATATTACAAAAAAAAATGTTAGTTAATGTCACCGAACAACTGCAATCTCCTGTTTCTATCTTTGTGTGGAAGTGGCAATAGCCACAAAAACATAGAAGAGATCTAATACTAATATTTATGTGTACCATGGGAAGACCGTATATATTTTTATTTGATTTAATTATTTATATATGGACTTTCTCTGCATGTGGGATCTAAAGCAGCTTACAATGTAGAGTTAAAATAAAAATATATAATTACTAGCCGTCCCCTGCCACGCGTTGCTGTGGTCCAGTCTGGTGATCTGGAAAATAAAGTAATGGTTTCTAATCTATGTAAGTTCTTTATGTTTGTGGGTAAACAGTATTTCCTGTTGTTTTTTTTGTCCGTGTTGATGTGGAGAGTGTCTGGTTTGCCTACTCTGGAATATGATGCAACATATCATAGTCCTTCTTTAGGGGTCCCTTTCAAATCTATATTATATCTCTGTGTGTGTGTGAATCACATATATCTATCTATACCTATGGCTGGATGGCTCTTTGTCAGGAGGGCTTTGATTAGATTTTCTTGCCCTGGTGAAGAGAGTTGGACTGGATGGCCTTAAGTATTTTCTGTTGGTCATGGGGGTTCTGTCTGGGAAATATGCCCCAATTCTGTAGTTTGTGGGGTTCAGAATGCTCTTTGATTGTAGGTGAACTATAAATCCCAGTAAGTACAAATCCCAAATGTCAAGGTCTATTTCCCCCAAACGCCATCTGTATTCATATTTGGGCATATCGAATATTTGTGCCAAGTTTGGTCCAGATCCATCATTGTTTGAGTCCACAGTGGTCTCTGGATGTAGGTGAACTACAACTCCCAAACTCAAGGTCAATGCCCACCAAACCCTTCTAGTCTTTTCTGTTGGTCATGGGAATCCAGTGTGTCACCTTTGGTCCAATTCCATCGTTGGTGGGGTTCAGAATGCTCTGTCATTGTAGGTGAACTATAAATCCCAAGAACTACAACTCCCAAATGACAAAACCAAAATATTTTGAGTGAAGGACATACATTGGGTTGTTAGGTGTATGCTGTCCAAATTTGGTGTCAATTTGTCCAGTAGTTTTTGAGTTCCGTTAATCCCACAAACGAACATTACATTTTTTATATAGATACAAAATATATGATTTAAAAAAACACATTAAATAGACAATCACATGAAAATATTTAGAATATGCCATTAAAAAGACCCTTTTGCCACACCTAATCAATGACTCAAGGCTTGTTTAAATAAAAGGACTTAGCCTGTTGGCCAAAAAAGATCAAAGTGGAGGTCAAGCTGGCCTCTGGCAGGAAGGAGATTCACAGTGTGAGAGCAGATGTTCAGAAAGCTCTTTCCCATATCCTCAACAGTCAGACCTGAGAAAGTGTTGGGACAGAACAAAAGCTTTTCCCAAAGAGCTTAAGATTTGGGCAGCCTCATACAGGCAGACACGGTCTTTCACATGGTCTGGATCCAAGCCATTTAGGGCTTTATAGGTCATATTGGGTTGTGGCCAGAAACAAGATTGGTAACAAGTGAAGCTGTTTCATCTAGGGAGTCATATGTTGCCAATTGCTAGACGCAGACAGCATTTTGGACTCACTGATGTTTTTGAACACTTGTCAAAGGAAGTCCCCAATAGAGTGTGTTGGTAATTCAAATGAGATGCAGCCATTCCAAATGGGATGTTGCAATGGACAAATATCCAGGAATGGAGACAGAAATGATAGAACAGAACTACAGTTTTTCACAATAGTTTTCACACATTCTGTTCCTTGTAAAAAAATCCCACAACTGCACAGAAATACATTTAACTTTTATGAGCTCTGATCCACAGTTCCAAGTATAGACATGGAATGTAGCGAGAAAATCCACAGGTCTCGTGGGAGGCAAAAACGGACGAATCAAGACTTCTACATGTTTGCACAAAGTTATATCCTGGTGCATTTAATTGACTTTGTTTCCTAATAAATAAGTTGCAGGTAGTATTTCAGCTTGCAGTAAGATGCAATTTCGTGCTAAGTGAAGCCCAAAAATTCCATTTTGTAGTGAAAAATGTCTGTTTTTTTTAATTGAAGTTAAAGATGTGGTTTATTTAGAACATCTTTATCCTTCCAGGCAAATACAAGGGTTGCTTTTCTAGGCCAAAAAGTAATTTTCTTCTAACGGCCAGACAGACTCCCAACGGTCCAAACCAGTTCACTCTGGTTTGGAAAAACAGGCATTTTATGGTGTTAAACAATGCAAGAGACAGCTGCAATCTATTTAAAGAATGAACTGCTGAATCTGCAGACTTCCAGAAGAGCCAATACAGGCCGAATATCCCTTATCCAGAATGCTCTGGACCAGAAGTATTTTGGATTTTAAAAAATTGGAATATTTATATTTACATATATGTACATAATGAAATATCTCGGAGATGGGGTTCAAGTCTAAACACAGAATTCATTTATGCCTTTTTTTTCAGCAGTAACAACAATTATTACAGTCCATAGACCCATCACTAAAACCAACAGTCATTATAAATTCACCCATCTCAGGAGAAGTCTGTTGTACAAGATAAGTAAATGTAAAAAAAATTCCCTGACATTAAGTCCAGTCGTGTCCGACTCTGGGGTGTGATGCTCATCTCCATTTCTAAGCCAAAGAGCCAGCGTTGTCCATAGACACTTCCAAGGTCATGTGGCCAGCATGACTGCATGGAGCACCGTTACCTTCCTGCCAGAGCAGTATCTATTGATCTACTCACATTTGCGTGTTTTCGAACTGCTAGGTTGGTAGAAGCTGGGGCTGACAGCGGAAGCTTACGCTGCTCCCCGGATTGGAACCTGCGACCTTTTTGGTCAACAAGTTTATCAGCTCAGTAGTTTAACCCACTGCAGATGTACAAGATATGTCTACATAATTTCATAGAGATATAATTTCAAGTAATACCTCTATCTGAGGTTAGTTGCTTTCTCAGCTTTGTTGTCACTGCAAGAATTGTATTAGTTTCTTATTTGAAACTTTATACACATAGTCAGAAGATCATTTTATAGAGCATGAAACCAAGTTTGTGTACATTAAACCATTAGAAAACAAAGGGTTTGCCGCCTCAGTCAGCCAGGTGGACTTCAGAATTCTGAATAAGGGATGCTCAAGTGGTATCCCTTATGACAAAAAAGGTGGTTTAAGGAGTCTGAATATGCAGTCCCACAAACAAACTTTGCTCATTGTGGCCTAAAATTGTTGCTAGGGGACATCTGCTTGACCTCACAACCACTGACTTGTAGAATCCCACAGGGATCAGCATTGCCCTTATGTTGGTGATGTTAAATTTTACATGAAGCCACTGGGAGAGATTATCCTGAGTTTTGGGGTGAGATGTCATTTGTACCCAGATGATGTTCAGCTCTATCACACCTCACCACCTGTTTCTAAGGAGGCTGTTCAGGTCCTGAACCAGTGTTTGGTAGCTGTGATGGTCTGCATAAGGGCAAACAAATTGAAATTGAATCCATAAAAGACAGAGGTCCTCTTGGTCAGTCGCAAGGCTGACAGGGCATAGGATTACAGCCTGTGCTGGAAAGGGACACACTCCCACTCAAGACACAGGTTTGCTGCTTGAGAGTGATCCTAGACTCATCGCTGAGCCTGGCTGGGGGAGCGTTTGCATAATTAAAACTTGTGCACCAGTTGTGCCCATACATTGGAAAATCAGACTTGGCCACAGTGGTCCATGCTCTCATTACATCCCAAATAGATTACTGCAATGCACTCTATGTGGGGTTGCCTTTGAAGACTGTTTGGAAGCTCCAACTAGTCCAATGGACAGCAGCCTGGTTGCTCACCAGAGTGGCATACAGAGATTATACAATTCCTTTGCTATGCCAGCTTCACTGGTTTCCAATCTGCTACAGAGCACAATTCAAAGTGCTGACTTTGGCTAGAAAGCCCTGAATGGTTTTGGCCCAGCTTACCTGTCTGAATGTATCTCTTGCTATGAACCATCGCAAAGTTTAAGATCGATGGGAGAGGCCCTGTTCTCGTTCCCACCATCCTCAAAAGCGTGACTGGTGGAGACAAGAGACAGGGCCTTCTCTGTGCTGGCCCCTTGCCTGTGGAACTCTCTACCCAGTGACATTAGATTGGCCCCTCCCTCTTGTCCTTTAGGATAAAACTCAAAACCAAGCATTTGAACAGTAGAGGCAGCAATTTAGAATGAGACCCAATTTGTGTGAATGACAATGGACTGACCTGGACTATTATATCAAACATGCGTGATTTAAATAATGTTTTTGTAATTTTATGTTTTAATTGCTTTTACCATTTATTACGGTTGCTGGCATTGAATGGATGCCTGTTGTGAAGCCACCCTGATTCCCCCTCCAGGGGTGAGAAAGACAGGATACAAATATGTGAAATAAATAAATAAATAAATATTCTCATCCTAATCACACTATGAGGCATTTGAACGTGAGGGACAGTGAACTAGCTCGAAATTATTCAACAAGTTTCATGATCTTCCTGGTCCAAGCTCAATGTTCTACCCAGTAAGTCTTTCGGTATGCAAAACACAGCTCAATCCAATGCGTACCTACTCATATGTTCAGACCCATGATCTATAAAAAATGTCACAATGTAAATTTATTTTAAAAACAGCATTTTAAAATTTTAAGAGCCTTTTAATATACTCTTTTATGCAGTTAATGAATTTCCTTGCAGAACTGTACATTAATCCCATGTTTCATTGGTAGTGACAAGGAAATTCCACCCCTTGTCTTGTATCAATTAAGAACAAGGATTTCCCACCCAGCAAAGGAGTGCGGTTTTAGCTATCGTATACCCAGGATCAAAGACTGGAGACAGCAGTATACTCCTATACCTCGGACATTGTCCTCTTCCACCAAGCGCAATGCCTCGGGAGGGAGGCACATGGTGAGGAAGGGGACACCCGCCTGACCAGCTAGATGAGCCATATCAACCCTGAAATCAATGGGGTGACAAATGTCACAGCCAGATCGCCCTCATATCCAAGTGCGGTTTTAGAAGCCTGGAGGCCATATGCAGCCTGTGTACTCAGGGCTCTCTTTTTCAGCACACATATGCACATATTTGTTCATCTGGACTCCTGCTTTGGCCTGGTTGTGAAATAATATAGCTCCTTACTGTAGTTCCTTGGTACAAGTTCTGGATTTCTTGGAGTTCTGAGTTTGTATGACACATCTCCAATGGTAACAGTATCTCCTGCAAATAAAAAAGAAGAAATTTATTGGTTATTGCCTGCAAGTATTGTGTATAATAACTGCAAATGAAGGCAGAGATGTCAGCTCATTTCAGACACATAAACATTATCTGCTCCCCTTTGGCAGTACACTATCCATGATGACATTTTAATCAGGAACTTCCTTCTAACCTTTGGTCAGTGTTTTAGAGCTGAGACTGGAGACCTTTGTACAGAGTAACAAGATTACTGTGCTTCATTTTCCCTTTAAATAAAGTCCTAACCTTAATTGTGCAAATAAGATGAATGTTACATTTACAATGTCAAAGGGCAGATTATTCATTCAAGTTGTAACAGTTCTTTACAGAGCTACAATTGCTTTATACAGCATGTCCTTGAAGTTACAAGTTTGTTTCCATCCTTGCTATAAATGGTGTTAAAGCAGTAGTCTTGTGATATCTTTAGATAGACAGTAAATGGTTAATAATTTGTTATATTTTTACACTGTGGAAGATGTAAACATATGGCTGAGTGGGTGGATGTTCCTATGTGTTACATTATCTATCACCAAAATTACACTGAAACCATTTTTAACATGACAATTCCTGGACAGCTCAGTGATTAAGGTAATGCAAGTACACATTGGGCTCCTATGCCATGGCAAGAAAGCTATTCATAATACAGAAAAAAGGATAACACAACAGCAGCAGGATAACTTAAAGGGGTTCAAAACAAGTTGGCTGTCCTGAACTAGCAGTAGGCTTTCTTGAGAAATCAAGTAAGAATCTGTTTGCAACCAAAAAATACACATCAATATAAAATGTAATTTTCAATTTTCACTGGATACTGGATATTGGAGAGACTAGTGGAAAGTATTCATCATCTTTCCTAACATGTTATGGCCATCTTTAAATTCTTATACATAATCTATTACTGATCTTTTGAATAATATTCACATTGCTATTGGTTACTTCCCAGCACTTACAATTAGTATTAACTACTAATCATTTGAAATATTTATTTGAAGCCCCAACTGACAGTTTAGTGTTTATTGGTTACATGGATCATCTTTACTTTTACTGTAGCAGAAATAAGTGGGAGATCCCAGAATACAGCTTTTAAGCAGCTATGAGTAAACACAAAAAGGACTTTGAGCAACACTGAAGCTGTTAGGCAGCAAGGTGACTATCACGAGACTTCCTTTCACAATGATTTATTATCAACTTAAAAACCCAAAGAGATAAGGAGGAGCATACCAATTTGCAGTCATCCTAGAAGACAAGAAAGATATTTTGAAAAGTGAGGGTCAGGCCAATCTCAAGAACTGAGTTATGGCCAAAACCTCAGCACAGTAATCTCAGCACCTTGTTAAGACGTGGTACAAAAGCCAAGCATACAACAATGCCAGGATACATGATACAGGATACATGAATCCCTGGCAAGGGAATGGAGGAGATCTGGATTCTAGGAGCTGAAAATGTGGGAGGAGTTTGGGGAAATATGTCACTTTTGTTTGAAATGTTGGTGTTGCCATATACTGTGTGTGGCACCAATATAAATCCTTGCTGTTTTTACTGTCTACAGTTCTCTGTGGCTATTTTAATTTAATAATTATAATAGAAAAGAGGGCATGCTTCACCACACTGAACCCACTTGTCAACGCAGCCACTTTTCCAGTACAGTGATCACCCTGAGGACCAAAAACCTGAACTAGGAAAAGATCTTTCAAGGAAAGGGAAACATGGGCAACAGGAAGCTAAAGGTTGGAACTACAGGGTCAACTTGGAGTCAATCCATCGTATGCCCCACCAGATGTTTTTGGGTTTTAGCTCCCATTAGCTGTAACCAAGTAGTAAATGATGAGGGACAATGTGATCTGCAGTTCAACATCATCTGAAAGGCATCACATTTCCCAACCCCTGCAATAAAAAGCTTTTCAAAACAGATGGCTCCACGCACTATTAACCAAAAACCACTCTGAAGTAATCTTTCTCATCTCTTCTTCCTCAATGCATATTATGTAGAACTAATAGTGTTAAACAATGAAAAGTTACAAGCAGAAAAAGAGGACATGTGAACCTCTTATAAAATTCTATGAATGAGAGAGTAAGAGTCCGTTAGCTTTCCTGTCTTTCTGGAAAAGAGTAATACATTTCTCATCGACAATGAAATTTCCTCCAATTGAAACAGAATGAATGAAGAAAGAACATGGCAAACTCACACACGTGTGTGTGTGTCTGTAAAACAGACAGTGCTTGCAACCAATGTTTCTGGTCCGTCCTAACAAACATCTGGTTATTACAGACCAGAAAAAGTGCAATGTATAGCCTTTTAATATTTGCTGAACTAAAGCTACAGACTTGCTTCCCTATTTTCTAATCTGGGTAGAGCTCCTGGCTATTGCATCCCAACTATGGGTGTGCACTATATCGATTTGGTGTACTGGGTTTGGGGGATTCAGCTGCCAAATCCCTAGAAACAAGCTTGGCTGGGGGCAGCTGAAACCTTAGCAGATACGGATTACAGCAGCCGGATCTTTTTGGCTAATGGAGGCTATTGGAGGCTAATGGGACTGAGTGGTGCTCTACCTGAGGCAGAGGCGACAAGCATTGAAGGAGTATTTATGCTCCCTCTCAGGGTATGATGGGAGTTGAGGTTTTTCTCTCTGTGTGTTTCTCACTTTCTTTCTCAATCAGTCAGAACCTTGTTGACTGTGTCCATTCTCCTTCCTCTCTCATGGCATGCACTTGGGACTTCACTTCCCAGAACCCCTTATTGTGGTTTTTTTTTTTAATGTTATGGCAAAAAGTTGAAAAAAAATGCCTAATGTCTGTGAATTGGTGAAACGATCTGAAACTTGGCAGGTTTGCAGTCATAAATGTGGCCTATAAGTGAGATGTGTTTCATGCTGATAGGCCTACAAATGACAGCAAAATTGGCCTCTAAAGTTTCTCAATTGGCACCAATGGACCGGATCTTACCAGAACAAAAATGGAACCCTCACCCGATTTCAGAACTTCCCATTAAACAGGGGGGGGGGGGGGAAACAGGACCAAAAGCAGCACGAGTTTTTGCTGAGTCACACAACCCTAATCCCAACAGCATCTACTGTTCTGCCCTGTTATACATAGAATGAGGAGGGAATAAGCATTATTTGCGTAGCAAATGTTCATGCTTTATGACACACTTCTAGGCTATAATAAACTAAATATATGGTAAGCAGATTATAGTAAAAGTATCTTGGGGTAAATAGAACTAGTAAATGAGCTAGTGTCAATTATGGAATACCATAAACCATCTCCAAACATGCATGCTACACAGTCTATTGACAGTGTCAGTCCTTTTCTCACCTTGCCAGCAGGACACCTTTTAATAACCCCTTCAAAGCCCATCAATTTCCTCACCCACTCTTCTTCTTCCAAACCTCTCCTTTCAATCCCCTATCCTTCCAGAAGAAACACTGAGATCTGAAACCCATTTCCAGCCCATCCATCTCCTTCCATAATTCTCTCTACTAGTCCTCTCCTCTCGATTTCCTGGGAGGAGAAGACCATTTGGTTTGGAAAGCTCTTTTGAAAAAACAGGGGAGCATTGGGAGGAAGAGGAGTAGATTGATGGGTAGGAAAAGGATTTAAAATCTGGCTATTTCTTCTGGAAAAGCAGAAGAGGCTTGGAAGGAAAAGGAGTGGAACAAGGAGACTGATGGGTTAAAACAAGGTTTGGAATATGGTTGGATCTTTTAAAAGGGCAGGAGATGGGAATTATTGAGATGAAGAAGACTGTGCTTTAAAATTTAACTGGATAGTTTCAAATGACAGAAGAAGATCTGAACAAAGAGAAGTGGGGCTCAATGCTATGGAGTCCTGGGATTTGTAATTTGGTGAGGCGCCAGCACTCTTTAGCAGAGAAAGCTAGAGACCTTATAGAATGACAAATCTCATGATTCCATAGCACTAAGCCATATCAGTTAAAGTAGTGTCAAACTGCATTAATTCTACACTATAGATGCACTCCAAGAAAAAGACAAGCTTCATTTTCTATACTTAATTATTTTGAATGAAAGGGACATATCAGTAACTATTACTGGAAGGAATAAGTAGACAAACTACTGGTAGTAAATAGGGGCTAAAAGGAGGTGATAAAGGTTTCTTCTTGCACCATATTGTACATTCCTGGAACTGGAGAAGATGGAATTATACAAGGGAGAGAAGACAGTGGCTGTTTCCCACTCTTTTGCTCCTCTTGACATTATGTGGTGGATTGAGCTTATTGAACCCAGTTCCCATCACAGACTGGATCATAAACGGGTCACTTGAAACATCAGGGGAGAAGTTTTATAAAATGTTATTGTAATTAAAATATTTGTACCCCTCCCTATACCAGGAGATTTCAGGGAGGCTTGCAAAGGATGCAGTACACTGCATTATACTGAATAACCCATAAAGCTATACATAAAAATTTAATTCAAACCATTCAAGTAAAGTCAAAATGGTGTATCATAAAAGACTGAATTTAAAAATACAAATGTCATTTAAAATATTTAACAAGCTCAGTTAAAGGTAGCTTTCTTAGTCTGTGTCTAAATGTGGTACTCCTCTCACTGTATATCATGGTAGGATTGGACTGGCCTCTTTGGGTCCACTCTTGACCCTCCAAACTTTACCCCATCTTCATGAGACAACAAAGGTGATCAAGAGATAGGAGGGAACTCATCCTTGCATGAATAACAGTCTATGCCTGCACTATTAAAGCTGCATAAAGAGAAACAGTGCAAGCAAAACCAGCTGCTTGAACTATATCAGGCTGCACCATGGCCTCTAGCATCCCAACACTACTATGCTCAGAGTAAAAGTGAGAGACATAGCAATACATTCTGCCTTTACTTAATTGGAAGTTTTTTCCCCCCCTTTCTACAAAGTTTACTGATTGAGAGTGAAGTACTTATCTCCCCAGCCTCTGATGTAAATTTACCTTGCCTCACCAGAAACTATCACTGATCAGGGGCCTTTCACACTACACATATTATAGTGCTATGTATCCTGTTAGGTATTTTGCCTGTTATGGCTTCATTTCTATGCAATTCCTAGGGGCTGTAGTTCACAGAAGTACTAGAAGAGTTCTTTAACTGAGAATACTAAATGGTGCTTCCACAACTACAAATTCCAGGATCCAATAAAATGGAATCATGGCAGTTAAAGTAGAATTGTGGCACTTCTAAATGTGTGATGTGAGCAGTAAAAGTTGCAGCACTCAGAAAATGTACCAAAATCAAAGAGGGAATATGAGCAAATCAAAAGGGACACTAATCTGGAAAAGCAGAGGTTTTTTTCTACAAACCTCACCTAGCAAAAGGGATTGTGGGAGCTGGAGACCAAAAGTATGGGGCTAGTTTTAACATCAGAGGTTATGGCTGTGGAAAATGGGGATTCTCCTATTTAAAAAACTGTATACATTTTCCTATTTTCACTTTCTGGAGTTCCCTGATGTGGTAACCATTAAAGTTGCAGGAACTCTTATCACTGTCTTTGCATGAAAATAGGAAAGAGGGAGAAAGTGTAAGTGCAAAAAGGGGGTTACGTAAGTGAGAGGATAATGGCAAAGAGAAACATTAAAAAGAACAGCAGGTGATAAATATATGACAGGGAGGCAGACGGTGGTTCAGCAAAGTCAATAAGAAGAGCAAAAGGGGTATATCACTATGTAACAATTTGAAAAAAATTCTGTTCCTGGTTTGAAAGTGTTATTTCCTGTTTTACTATGTGGTACTTACATTGAAAGTAATTGCTATAATCCAGAAACATTGTTTTTGTGGCTGCCTTGAATTGGTTGAGACTCTATGACATAGAGACATTGAAAAACTATAGTAAAATGTGCTGCAGGGTGTCCCGCAAAAATAAAGTTTTTGCAGTTTCGTAAACCTTTTCCATGTTTTTATGATAGAACTAATTAGGAAATGACATTTATAACCCAGGAACAAATATTGTGTGACATAGTGTATTAGATCTCAGGTTTTCTCTGTAACTAGCACAGATATATTGCCTTTCAAATGAGAAGGACATATCAGTTCATGTTCATCGCTAATATCTTAAGTGTTCTCCTCCACAAGCAAACCTAAGCCTTCAAAGCAGAAAGACACTCAAGGCCTGGGGTACATCTACACTGCAGCAGAACCAATGCCCTTTAACTTCACTTTAACTGCCATGGCTCAATACTATGGAATCTTGGGAGTCATCCTGTTCTGCCCAAGGGTGATGGTGCCTCCCCAAACTATAACTTCTGTATATTCCACAGCATTGAAGCCATATATTTAAATATATTATTTAAAATAATAAATAAATAATGCTTTCACGTTAAGCTGCTTCATGTTAAGCCCTTCGGGGAGATTAACAACAACAGCAACAACAACAGCAACAACAACAACAACAACAACAACAACAAAACTTTATTTGTACCCTGCCCTATCTTCCCAAGGGGACTCAGAGCAGCTTACAGCATTATAATAGTGCAAACAATGTGAACAGTAATAAACATATAACCAACATTAAAATTAAATCAAACAAATAATGACAAAGCAAAATCAATAAAAAAGAACAAATTTAGTTGAGAGCGAGAAACATAATCCATAAATGTAAAAAGTAGTGGTTTTGTTATATAATACAATTAAAATATCCCAACCACTGCTCTGGTTAATAAAAGCAATCGAATTATTTACTATATTTATATTTATTTACTATACTTATATACTGCTTTTTTCATCCCTCAAAAGGTTTACAACATAATAATGGCAAAATTCAATCCCAGACATACATGTAAAAATTCATAATATCTAAATAATAACATATAGCTATGTGTTTAAATTGCTGTTTTAATTGTAACTCTGTATTTTAATGTTTGTTTGTCATCTAATGGTTGCCTGTTGTAAGCCGCCCTGAGTTCCTCTTTGGAGGTGAGGAGGACGGGATATAAATGCTCTAAATAAGTAAATAAATCCTCCAATCACTAATTAGCATTACATTTATCTGTTATCAAAACCTGCTTCTATAGCCAGGGTATAAAGCAGGGTATAAATAAATATAATAATAATAATAATAATAATAATAATAATAATAATTGCTATCACTTGGAAAAAAGAACAATAGTGGGGTACCAATAGTGGTTGGTGCACTTGGAGGCATTCCAAGAAACCTTGAAAAGCACTGGAAAAGCCTTAATTTGGACAGAACATCAATCCACATGCTGCAGAAAGCAGTACTTCTCGGAACTGCTCGCATTCTGTGAAAATACCTCTAATATTCAATTGCTAATAACCTCAAGGTCGATTTGAACTAAGCTTAGTGAAATATACTATTTAAATGATGAGTCTCCAAAATAATTGTAATTGCTTTTTTAATGCTTAGTATTTATTTTTTTCTGGACGTTACGATGCTTTGTGTGATTTTATGTTAAATGTGCTTTGATCTGTATTGTATTATGTTGTGAGCTGCTTTGGGTCCCGTTAGGGAGAAAAGTGGGATATAAATGATGATGATGATTATTATTATTATTGCCTAGGTCAGGGGTCCACAAACTTTTTAACAGAGGGCCAGGTCACAGTCCCTCAGACTGTTGGAGAGCCGGATTACAATTTGAAAAACACATGAATGAATTCCTATGCACACTGCACATGTTTTATTTGTAGTGCAAAAAACACTTAAAACAATACAATAATTAAAATGAAAAACAATTTTAACAAATATAAGCCTATTAGTATTTCAATGGGAAGTGTTGATCTGCTTTTCACTGATGAGATAGGATTGTTGTTGTTGTTGTGTGCTTTCAGACTTAGGTTGACCCTGAGCAAGGGCTGGGTAAATGACCTTGGAGGGCCGTATCCGGCCCCTGGGCCTTAGTTTGAGGACCCTTGTCCTAGGCCCTTGGGAAGAGCCCAATATTCAGAGACAAATCTCAGACACTTGGAACTAATGTGCATGTGTGCTGTGTTGTTATGTACAAACATATCTATAATAATAATGTGTTGCTGTGAGTTTTCTGGGGTGTATGGCCATGTTCCAGAAGCATTCTCTCCTGACATTTTGCCTGCATCTAGGGCAGCCATCCTCAGCAGTTGTGATGTCTCTATATTTGCTGTCATGATTTTAGAGGTTTTTTTTAATACTGGTAGCCAGATTTCATTCATTTTCATGATTTCTCCAATCCTGGACATTCCACAGATATATAAGCCTCACTTGCCTAGTTTCCAACTAACCTCACAACCTCTAGGTTGTAGGCGAAATGTGAGAAGAGAATGCCTCTGGAAATGGCCATATGTAAAGCTGAAGGTTTTCCCCTGACATTAAGTCTAGTGGGGTGTAGTGCTCATCTCCATTTGTAAGCTGGAGAGCCTGCGTTGTCCATGGACACCTCCAAGGTCATGTGGCCGGCATGACTGCATGGAGAGACATTACCTTCCCGCCAGAGCGGTACCTATTTATCTACTCTCATTGGCATGCTTTCGGACTACTAGGTTGGCAGAAACTGGGGTTAACAGCAGGAGCTCCCGGATTCGAACCGCCAACCTTTCAGTCAAAATCTCAGCGGGGGCTCCAAATCTCACTTGCCTAGTTTCCAACTGACCTCAAAACATCAGGAGAGAATGCTTCTGTAACATGGCCATACAGCCCGGAAAACTCACAAAATCCAGTGGTTCAGGCCATGAAAGGCTTCGACAATACAATAATAGTTTCATCCTTGGGCAGAGAAGGCTAAGGACCTTGTAAACCTACAACTCCCGTGATTTTTATAGCATTGAGCCATGGCAGTTGAAGTGGTGCCACATGGCAGATGCCTCTCCAAACAGCTTCCAGGTGCGACTGCTATGAAAGCAGCCCAGCGGGGGGGAGAAGGGAAGGTGGCGGGCCTTTGCCACAGAGAAGCCTGGGGTTACCTTCGGCCTTCCCGGCGCCGTGGAGCGCCCTGGCCGGGCTACGCAGCCGAGGGGCCTCCTCTCCTCGGGCCCCTATTCCCGCCGCCACCTGCTGGAGGAGGAGCCGGACCCTCCTGCCGGCCCCGGGCGCCCCATAAGCGCCAGGCCCCCCGCCGCCGAGGCACACCACCCGGGACTGCATGGAGGTGGTGAAGCAGCAGAAGAGCACCCAGCGGGAAGGGTCCGCTGCTGCACGCCGCCCGGCCGGAAACACCGCCCGCCGCCTCCAGGTTCCGGGAGAGACAAGCAGGCAGGCAGGACGGAGAATGAATGTACTTTGACCCCCGGCCAGGGCTTAGCACTAGGAAATCAGGAAGGTTACACAGTTTGACAAGGCCTTGAGCCTTCTCTGCCTAAGGACCCTTCCACACAGTCCTCTATCCCAGAATATCAAGGCAGAAAATCACACAATATCTGCTTTGAGCTGGGTTATCTGGGTCCACACTCAGATCATGTGGGATCTTCAGCCTTGATAATCTGGGATATAAGGCTGTGTGGAAGAGCCCTCAGAGTGCTGGGGCCACACCAAACTACAAAACCCATAACCTGGCAAATTATAGTGGTGTCAAGCTGCATTAACATGATGTTTCTTCCTGGATTATAAATGCCATTTCCTAATTGGTTCTATCATTTAAAAATATGAGAAAAGTTTATAAAACTGCAAAAAACATTTGTTTTTTCCAGGACACCTTGAAGCACATTTTGCTATAGTTTTCAAATGTATTTATTATTTATTTCAGTTTCTTCTACCCCACCCTTCTCACCCCGAAGGGGACTCAGGGCGGCTTACAAAGGCACAGATTCAATGCCAGCATCACATAACAGTAGTAAAACAAAATAACATCAATTAAACAGTTAAACAGTTGAACAGTTAAACAACAATTCCTGCATTACAACCCTAAAACCAATAAAACAATACAAACCCAATTACTTCTCATAGACGGTCAGCGTTCGCTATGATTCTAACGAATAGAATCATAGAATCCTAGAGTTGGAAGAGACCTCGTGGGCCATCCGGTCCAACCCCCTGCCAAGAAGCAGGAATATTGCATTCAAAGTGATAATAATAATAACAACACTTTATTTATACCCTGCTACCATCTCCCCAAGGGACTCAGTGCGGCTTACATGAGGCCGAGACCAAAATACAACAATACAAGCAATAACAATAACAGTACAAGCAATTTAAAACAACAAAACAGTAAAACAATAACATAAACATTATCAAATAAGACAACACACTTTAAAATCTATGGGTAGGCCAAATGTAATTAAGGTTAAAAAATAATGCTGGACATGGGCGAAAGAGTGATGGGGTGGTTTGTGGAAACATACAAGCAGACTTAAAACAATATCAAGTGCTTTGGAGGACAAAGTGCTATGGGAACATTATTCTGGGAAAGCACACTGGAACAACCACGTCTTCAAACTCCTCTTAAAGACCGCCAAGGTTGGGGCATGCCTAGTGATGGCTAGAGGCTGGGGACAGTTGTGGATAGTGAGACCCAGAAGGCTGCTGTTGGAAGAAACTTGAAGCCAAGCCAATCGAGCCAACACCAGCAACAACAACCACCCTTGGGGATCCGCGCTGCTTGGTGAGCTGGAAGAAGACCCAATCTAGAATAAAATGCTCACCAACGTGGAAGAATAAGCCATCAAAGTATTTATTAATCAATTGATGAAGATATTAGCTCGCCATTTGTCACCAAAGTAAGCTGAGATACATGTACAGCAAGAAACAGGCATTTTCTACATTTTACAGCATTCAAATTTCCCACGCCTCCAGAGAATGAGACTCCACCACACTCCAAGGCAGCATATTCCACTGTCAAATAGCTTTTTACCATCAGGAAGGCGTAATCTTTTTTCCTGCAATTTGAATACATAAGGCTTCTTATGCTAGGAGTCTCAAAAAACTGTGAAAACCATTTATTAGTGGAACATTCAGTCCTTCAAGCACAAGAGATGCTGTCTTGTGCTTAATGTGTTTTATACATATATATATTCCAGTAATGTTCAGGTAAGTCCTATATAGACTTTAGTTCTGCTCTAGGAATTTGATCATGAAAGACCAAACCTTGTTTATTCCTCAGTGTTACTGCCTAAAACGAATAGCTACTTCTAAATAAAGTATGCCATTGAATCAGTTGCTGAATGAAAAGTCAAAAAATATGTTAATTTCCTTGATTCAATGTGTTTCTTCTAGTTAGCATCAGCACCTGGATGTAGAGCTGTTTATTTTTTTCCTTCTACATTGCTTATATGACTTCTTATGAGTTAACTTTTAGTACTAGGTGTGGATTGAAACTGACATTTAAAATACTTAGAAAGGTCAACCAAATATGTTTCTATGGTAACAAAACTTCAGAATCAAACCATTTAAGGATGATATGGTTTAATCCAGTGTTTCACAAACTGGGAAAAACAATCTAGGGGGAAACATGGAGTGGGTTGCAAAACTAAAGCTTAGGTGACTTGAGTGCTCCATGTCAGTTTTACATGAATCTACAATGGATATGGGACTGGCAGCTGCACCCTTATCCCTGTGTTATTCCAGGGCTGCCAGATGGATTTGTTGCTATGGGAGTGGAAAATCCATTCTCAGTTTTACAGCTGCCCTTCTAAATTGTAGGGGAGCTATCCAAGTGCTGGACCCTATTCCAACAAGCTTTGATACCAGAGAGCTTTTCTACCACCTGGAGCACCTGTGGGGAGAACAGCCATAAAACCATGAGGGAGTGTGCCACACACTCCTGCCCCCTGCAACATTGGTCCACTGCTTGCCCCCGTAACTTGGTATTCAAGAGGTTCAGTGAGAAAATACAGCTTTACTAAAAGTTGGGGAGAGGGGAAGATGAAAAATACCCTGCTTCACTCTTTTTACACAGCGGTTGTAGGACACTTTAGTCCACAGATTTTCATGGTTCAATTTTTGCCTTCACATAACTCTGTTACTACAAACCTTTATCCTTAATTTATTATTTGGTAAGGAAACTAGTTGATCTTTTGGCACAGCCCTCCCTGGAATACTGCTAAGCCCCAACTCCCATCAGGTCTACTCTCCATAGTCCACCATAGGTTGGTATATGCTAGGTTTAGAGCCCAACAGCATTTGGAAAGCCATACTCTCAGCTCCACATATATCTAGGGGCTGAGAAATCAAAAACATATTTTTACCGGTTACAGGATGAGACAGCATTGTGGTGCTCTTCCTGCAGCAGAAGGCTATTTTCACAGCTATATGGTTCCAGGCATTCATATATTAAAGTGTCTTGGCAGTAAGTACTGAAATTAGAGAAAGACTTTCGTTTGTTCCTCTTATACATGTAGGTGCGTGCCAATCACATTCTGGTAGACTCAGAAATAGGATTTTTAAAGATCTTCATGGCACTTTCGTTTCCCTTTAATCAGCTTTGACTTCCCCCAGGTAAGAAATTTCAAGATAACCCAAAGGGAAGGCATATCTAGAGAAATTACTGTTGGCTGTACAGCAAAATGTGATAATATTCTTTATTATGCTAACCTTTATTGAGCCAGCCAACATGCTTAGAATACATCACGCAAAGAGAAGGCTGTTCTTCCACTCTGCATGATTAGAAATAATGGTCATAACAACATTACAAAAGCTCTGAAGTTGCAGATTAGTCCCTTAATGCAATCAGTTGTTGTTACTCATTTGAAGGCAGAGTGCCATATAAGCTATTTGCCCATAAATTATTTTCTCCACTACTTTTCTCTTTCTGCTGTGGAAAACACTTATCTTCTAATGATCTTTTGTTCAATGGGGGAGCAGTAGTGCAGTAGTCATTACCTACTGCCAACTTAGATGGTTTCATATTTCAAGTAAATGTAAGTATTTCGTTTTTACATGAGAATGAGACTTTTGTGCTTTCTTGCATTTTTAACCTCCAAATGTTCATTTACAAAGCAATATTAACAAAGGTTAATATTGCTGCTATCAAATATTGGAAGCTACATTTGCAATTGGCTTGGCAATATAGCAATAGAAACTATACTGATGACCCCATAACTAGTCAACTGTGTTTTAAAGACTATAGTTTCTCAGTTTTGCAAACCAGAACTTGGAAATGGGGGCTGGATGCATTGTGACACAGGGACCTTGACATGAGGGGGGGAGGGCATCAAAATACTGTTTGCTTACCGTTGAAAATTACCTAGAGCCACCTCTACCAGCACAGAATATAAGAGGACTATTGTTTTGACTTGTTTTCATTCAGGCTATAATAGCATTCACCTGCAGTTTCAAGGACTGCCTCATTGCTGCCTGGGGGAATCCTTTGTTGGGAGGTGTTAGCTGGCCCTGGAATTCCCCAACTTTTTGAGTCTTGATCTTTATTTAGTGTTCTGATTTTAGAGTTCTTAAAAACTGGTAGCCAGATTTTGTTCATTTTGATTGTTTCCTCCTTTCTGTTGAAATTGTCCACATGGTTGTGGATTTCAATGGCTTCTCTGTGTAGTCTGACATTATGGTTGTTAGAATGGTCCAGAATTTCTGCATTCTCAAATAATATTCTGTGCCCAGATTGGTTCATTAGGGGCTCTGCTGCAGGCCATTAAATGTGAATTAAAGTTGCAAATTGCGACATTCACGCGTAACTCTAGCAGACAAGAGTTCTTTCCCCCACCCTGGACATTCCACGGATATATAAATCTCACTTACTTAGTTTCCAACAGACCCCTCAACCTCTGAGGAGGTCTGCTTTTGATGTGGGCAAAATGTCAGGAGAGAATGCTTCTGGAACATGGCCGTACAGCCTGGAAAACCCACAGCAACCCAGTGATTCTGGCTCTTCCCTTTTTCCTAACTGACCTTATCTATCTTTCTAACATGCTATAACTCTCCTTTAAAATCCTTTTCCATGTAGCATTCTCCCTCCAATTATTCCAAAGGCTGTGATTGTTTGACTCATTACTTCACATCTGGCTATTTATTTGGAAACACACATATCTTTTCTCCCTCTTATATACTTTCTTGGATGAGAATTCACTTCATCAGCTATCCTATTACATACCATTCCAGTACATGAAAATTCATATTACAGTATGTCTGTACACTTTTTAATGCAACAAACACTTGTTTATTGTGTTAGTTGCATCTACACTGACCATTTCATAGGCTTTCAACCCGGTATTGAAGACAATAGTTTCACTGGGCAAATGATTACATGGGAAAATTTAGGAGAAGCTTGTGATCCAGATGATAGCTACACAAATCACTGAGCACTGATGTGTGCAAAGGGCCTTTTTTGTGTGCTTTTGTGGGAGCTTGTTGCTGCTTCTTTAGAATTTTAGAACATAAGTGTTATTAATATGGATATGGCTTTAGCATGAAATTGCCCCACGTGGGGCTTTTTCATATGCTATCATTTTCATAGGAATTAAAAATATAATAGCAACAACTCCTGTCTTCAGAATTGTGTTAAAAAACAAAGTATGGATCGTCAATGTTGCAATCCCACATGACAGCAGCATTGAAGAGAAGCAACTGGAAAAGCTGACACGATATGAGGATTTCAAAATCCAACTGCCAAGACTCTGGCACAAGCCAATCAAGGTGGTCTCAGTGGTGACCGGCACAATGGGTGCAGTGCCTAAAGATGTTGGCCTGCACTTAAACACAATCAGAGCTGACAAAATGACCATCTGTTAGATGCAAAAGGCCACCCTACTGGGATCTATACACATTATTTGCCAATACATCACACAGTCCTAGACACTTGGGAAGTGTCCGACGTGTGATCCAATACAACAGCTAGCAGAGTGACCTTATTTGCTGTGTACTAATCTTGTTGTGTTTCAAGTAATAATAATAACAACACTTTATTTGTATTCCGCCCTACCTCCCTGAGGGGACTCAGAACTGATTTCCTGCATACACAGACATATACAGATACAAGGCAAACATTCAGTCCCTTGAAACAATGAAACACAGATACACTGATAAAGGTAAAGGCTTTCCCTTCATCTCTGGGTCTGGGGGGTGGTGATCATCTCCCTTTCTAAGTTGAAGAGCTTGCGTTATCCATAGACACCTCCTGGTCATGTGGCCAGCATGACTGCATGGAGCGCCATTTACATTTCCACTGAGGCGGTACCTATTGATCTACTCATGCTTGCATGCTTTTGAATTGCTAGGTTGGCAGGTGCTGGAGCTAACAGTGGAAGCTCACTCCGTCCTGCAGATTCAAACTGCCAACCTTCTGGTCAGCAAGTTCAGCAGCTCAGTAGTTTAACCCATTGCGTCATCGTGACCATGGGATAAAACACATATGGTTTCATCCTATGTTCATATAGTTGGAAAATACAATTGGCTGAAACTTTAGGTATACCGTATGTAACACAAAAGTCCATTGTCATATGTGATTGTGTGCACATAGCAAACATGCATGTAAGGAATTAATATATGTGAATACCTGATTATTCATCCCGCTTATTGATTCCCTGCTAATGTCATCTTTCTGCATATTTGGAAAAAGGTGTTTCTCCAGTGTGCAATTAATCTTCTCCTAACTGTGAATTTAGTTTCCGTTTGTGTGGCGCCTAAAATATGCAGCTTGGTATGCAGTCATCGACACAATAACTGAAAGGAGGCTTTGTGATTATGAACATTTCCATGTTTGACATTTTCTCACTTCTGTCACATATAAAAGATCTGTCTTGATGGAGAAGCAAACCTGTTAAGCAGGTGGCAAGTCATATTCCTCTCCCAGAATGGGAAACAAATGCTCTATTTGGAACTGTACTTTGGAAACATTATATCATTACATCTAAAAGACTTATAGAATGACAAATGGTTGAAAAGGGGGAGGGAAAGGTAGTATGGACAAGACTGAAGATTGCAATAATTAATATACACTTGTTTGCTTTGTGGAAGGTACTCTTCTGAGGAAAATTAGCAAACACAAATTTGGTTGAGAATGGGCCTGTTTTCTGATGCCCATATTGTGGTTCCAGCATCTTCCACGCTCCAAAGGCTTCTCTACACTTTTTTGGAACATATTTTTTTACGCACACATCCTTTCTCATCTTCTGCAATAATGTAGGTTTGGGCATGTGCCTTTTTACAGTTGAACCCTAAACAGTTCTGGCCCAACTTACATGTCCAAACACATCTTACCTTACTGCTTTTAAATTATCTACATAAATAAAAATGTAATGTTTGTTTGTGGGATTAACATAACTTAAAAACCACTGGATGAATTGACACTAAATTTGGACACTATACCCCTAACAGACCAACTAGTGATCATCACTCATTACCCACCCCCCCATCCCAAAAACAGCAAAATAGACTTAAAAGCCCAAAGAGCTAAATGATGAAAAACTAAATGGCAATACAGAAAAAAGGGAGGGAAGAGGGAGGGAAGGAACGAGAGAAAGAAAGAACGAAAGAAAGAAAGGAGGGAGGGAGGAAAGAGAGAAGGAAGCATGGAAGCAAAGAGTGAAGGAAGGAAGGAAAGAGGTAGAGAAGGAAGAAAGGAGAGAGAAAGAAGAAAAAGAAAAGGGGGGAAGGAAGGGAAGAGGTAGAGAAGGAAGGAAGGCGAGCGGGAAAGAAAATAAGTGAAGGAAGGAAAGAGGGAGAAAAAGGGAGGGAAGGAAAAGAAGGAAAGAGAAGGAAGGATGGAAGCAAAAAGTGAATGAAGGAAGGAAAGAGGTAGAGAAGGAAGAAAGGAGAGAAAGGAAAAGGAAAAGAAAGGGGAAGGAAAGGGGTAGAGAAGGAAGAAAAGAGAGAGGGAAAGAAGAAAAAGGAGGGAAGGAAAGAGGGAATGAAGGAAGGAGGAAAAGAAGGAGAGAAAGAGGGAGGGAAGGAAAGAGAGAAGGAAGGATGGATGGAAGCAAAAAGCAAAGGGAAGAGATAGAGAAGCAAGAAAGGAGAGAAAGTAGAATGAAAAGAAAGGGGTGAGGAAGGAAGGAGGTAAAGAGGGAAGAAAGGAGAGAAAGGAAAAGGAAAATAAAAAGGGGAAGGAAAGAGGTAGAGAAGGAAGAAAGGAGAGAAATGAGAAGAAAATAAAAAGGGTGAAGGAAGAGAAGAGGTAGAGAAGAAAGGAAGGAGAAAGAAGAAAAGGGAGGGAAGGAAAGATGGAATGAAGGAAGGAGGGAAAGGAGAGTAAGGGAGGGAAGGAAAGAGAGAAGGAAGGATGGATGGAAGCAAAAAGCAAAGGAAGGAAAGAGGTAGAGAAGGAAGAAAGGAGAGAAAGGAGAAGGAAAAGAAAAGGGGAAGGAAGAAAAGAGGTAGAGAAGAAAGGAAGGAGGGAGACAAAGAAGAAAAGGGAGGGAAGGAAAAAGAGAAGGAAAGATGGATGGAAGCAAAAAGCAAAGGAAGGAAAGAGGTAGAGAAGGAAGAAAGGAGAGAAAGGAGAAGGAAAAGAAAAGGGGAGGAAGGAGGGAAAGAAGGAGAGAAAGAGGGAGGGAAGGTTGTCCACAGCAAGGCGTGGAGGATACAACTAGTCTTCAATAAAAGGATTATTTTCCACTCAACGGTGTGGTGTTTAAAGTCAGGGGGCTTTTCCTGTCCTGGGGTGCAACATTGATTCTCAAATAACCCGTGCAACACCGGGTACCCACCCTTCATATGAATAAATGGGGACAAAGTATATCTGTTTTCTACTATATATAAATGTTGCAAGAAGGGGGCTCTTCTCTCAGGCGGAGGCACTTCTTTCTGCCTCCTCTGGTGGGGTTCCCTTAAGGGCGCTGGGTGGCCTTCGTGCCCCTCGGCGACTGACCCCTTCTCTCGGCCCCGGAGCGCGCCTTATATGGCTGGCTACGAGAAAGGGAGAGAAGGAGAGAAAGAGAGAGAGCGAGAGAGAGAAAGGCGCTGTCCGGCTCCGGGGACAGAGAGAAGGAAAGGAGGCAAAGAGCGCTCCGCCAGCGACGGAGTGAGACGGCGCGTTGTTGGCTGGTGCCGCTCCAAGCCTTTCCTGGGGAAGCCGGGTAGGTAGCCCTCTCCTCCCACCTCTTCCCCTCCTTTTGGACTTTTGGCCACTCCACTGCCTCGCCCGCAGCCCCAAAGAGATGTCCAGAATCCCCCTCCGCCTCCTCCTTTCAAGCCCAGCTTCTGCATCTCGCTGCTTTCTTCATATACTTGGCTTCCTCCTTGCCTCACTGTTGGGACATCTCCAGCTGCACAAGGGAAGGGAAAGAGGAAGGGAACCCCTCATTCCTTTCTTTCTCCTTTCTTAGAGTGTGTCTAGAGAGACTTTTCTTTATCCCTGCCCCACCTAAAATGGGTTGCTGTGAGTTTTCTGGGCTGTCTGGCCATGTTCCAGAAGCATTCTCTCCTGACGTATCGTCCAAATCCTCAGAGGTTGTGAGGTCTGTTGGAAACTAGGCAAATGAGGTTTATATACACGTGGAATGTCCATCGTGCGAGAAAGAACTCTTGTCTGGGTTGCTGTGAGTTTTCGGGGCTCTCTGGCCATTTTTAGAAGCATTCTCTCCTGACATTTCACCCACATCTATGGCAGGCATCCTCAGAGGTTGAGAGGTCTGTTGGAAACTAGGCAAGTGAGGTTTATATACATGTGGAATGTCTATTGTATGAGAAAGAACTCTTGTTTGAATTGCTGTGAGTTTTCAGGGCTCTCTGGCCATGTTCCAGAAGCAGTCTCTCCTGACATTTCACCCACATCTATGCCAGCGATCCTCAGAGGTTGTGAGGTCTGTTGGAAACTCAGAGGTTGGGCTACTCAACCTCTGAGGATGCCTGCCATAGATGTGGGAGAAATGTCAGGAGAGAATGCTTCTGGAACATGGACATACAGACTGGGAAACATACAGTAACCCTGTGATTCCAGCCATAAAAGCCTTTGATAACACATCTCTAAAATCCTGATTTCCCCTCTAGAATCATAGAGTTTGAAGAGACCTTGTGAGCCACCCAGTCCAACCTCATTTGGCCAAGAAGCAGAAAAATCACATTCAAAGCACCCCCGTCAGATGGCCATCCAGCCTCTGTTTAAAAACCTCCAAAGAGGGAGCTTCCACCACACTCTGGAGCAGAGAGTTCCACTGCTGACCACCTCTCACAGTCAGGAAGTTCTTCCTTGTGTTCAGGTGGAATCTCCTTTCTTGTAGTTTGAAGCCATTGCTCTGTGTCCTAGTCTCTAGGGAAGCAGAAAACAAGCTTGCTCCGTCCTCCCTAGGACTTCCCCTCACATCTTTATACATGGCCATCATGTCTCCTCTCAGGCTAAACATGCCCAGCTCTTGGTGTGTCTTTGGAGTGTCTTGGCGTGCCCTTATGTCATACCATTATTATTATTCAAACAGTGATCTCTGATTCACATGGAGGAAGCCTTTTTGTTAGCAATTCGATGCCACTTTTGATATTCTTTTCCCTAAAGAGACACAGGCAGTGAAGCTAGGTCCAAAACGTCAGCTTGTGAGTTTTCTGACATTATAGTCAATGTCATTTGTTCATGGTTAATGATGTGTGAATGCCCGTTCTTTCTATGCTCATTACACTATCTAATGCAATTTTTGTTCCTGGGTTATAAATGTCATTTTCTAATTGGTTCTATCATAAAAATATGGGGGAAAGTGTATTAAACTGCAAAAACTTTGTATTAAACTACAAAAAAATGGATTAGTCCCTCGGCCCTTCCCTAGTCCATCAGATAGCACACTCTGTTCTGCATTTTACCCACTTCCCTGGCCCTATGATACACTTTTGTACTACACCTTGCACAGCCCTTTATAGTTGTCCATATCCATTTTGTAATCATGGCCATCGGTATTTTCAACCCGTCTGATGGAGTTATAATGAAACTGGGTTGTAATTGTGTGTGTGTATGATTTAGCATTTTGGCCATCTTCCGACCTGGGAGTCCCATCTTCCAATGGCATACCGACATATCTCTGGTTGTACTGGTCCATTTAGTTTTCTTGGCAAGGATACTGGAGTGGTTTGCCATTGCCTTCCCCAGGGATCACGCTTGGTCTGACCTCTCTGCCACAACCGTCCCGTCTTGGGTGTCCCTTCACGGTTTCGCTCATGACATCATTGAGGTGCTCAAGCTCCAGCGCCCCGACAAGGCGGTGATCCTTTGCTGGAGTTCAAGCTGGGTTTAGAAAAGGCAGAGGAACGAGAGACCAGATTGCCAATATCCGCTGGATAATGGAGAAAGGCAGGGAGTTTCAGAAAAACATCTACTTCTGCTTCATTGACTATTCTAAAGCCTTTGACTGTGTGGATCATAATAAATTGTGGCAAGTTCTTAGTGGGATGGGCATCCCAAGCCACCTTGTCTCTCTCCTGAGGAATCTGTACAAGGACCAAGTAGCAACAGTAAGAACTGAACACGGAACAACAGACTGGTTCAAGATTGGGAAAGGCGTCCGGCAAGGCTGCATCCTCTCACCCAACCTTTTTAACTTGTATGCAGAACACATCATGCGATGTGCGGGGCTGGATGAATGCAAAGCTGGGGTGAAAATTGCTGGAAGAAACATTAACAACCTCAGATATGCAGATGACACCACTCTGATGGCCGAAAGCGAGGAGGAGCTGAGGAGCCTTCTAATCAAGATGAAAGAAGAAAGCGCAAAAGCCGGGTTGCAGCTAAACGTCAAAAAAACCAAGATTATGGCAACAAGAATGATTGACAACTGGAAAATAGAGGGAGAAACCGTGGAGGCCGTGACAGACTTTGTATTTCTAGGTGCAAAGATTACTGCAGATGCAGACTGTGGCCAGGAAATCAGAAGACGCTTACTTCTTGGGAGGAGAGCAATGTCCAGTCTCGATAAAATAGTGAAGAGTAGAGACATCAGACTGGCAACAAAGATCCGCCTAGTCAAAGCCATGGTATTCCCTGTAGTCACCTACGGATGTGAGAGCTGGACCTTAGGGAAGGCTGAGCGAAGGAAGATAGATGCTTTTGAGATGTGGTGTTGGAGGAAAGTGCTGAGAGTGCCTTGGACTGCGAGAAGATCCAACCAGTCCATCCTCCAGGAAATAAAGCCCGACTGCTCACTGAAGGGAAAGATACTAGAGACAAAGTTGAAGTACTTTGGCCACATCATGAGGAGACAGGAAAGCCTAGAGAAGACAATCATGCTGGGGAAAGTGGAAGGCAAAAGGAAGAGGGGCCGACCAAGGACAAGATGGATGGATGGCATCCTTGAAGTGACTGGACTGACCTTGAAGGAGCTGGGGGTGGTAACGGCCGACAGGGAGCTCTGGCGTAGGCTGGTCCATGAGGTCACGAAGAGTCGGAGACGACTAAACGAATGAACAACAACAACAACAAATGATTTAGCAGGATTTTATGATGTTTATTTTAATTTATTGTCAAAGGCTTTAATGGCCAGAATCACTGGTTTGTTGTGAGATTTCTGGGCCATATGGCCATGTTCCAGAAGCATTCGCTCCTAACATTTTGCTCACATCTATGGCAGGCATCCTCAGAAGCTGTGAGGTCTGTTGGAAACTAGGCAAGTGAGGTTTATATATCTGTGGAATGTCCAGGGTGGAACTGTTTGAGGCAGGCATGAATGTTGCAATTGACCACCTTGATTTAATGGCCTAGCAGTTTCCAGGTCTGGTTTCTTATTGCCTGGGGGAATTCTTTGTTGGGAGGTGTTAACTGGCCCTGATTGTTTCTTGTCTGGAATTCCTCTATTTTTGAGTGTTGTTCTTTTTTTTTTACTGTCCTGATTTTAGAGTTTTTTAACTGGTAGCCAAATTAATTTTAATGATTTCTTCCTTTCTGTTGAAATTGTCGACATGCTAATTCCTATTATTCCTAGTCTGCATGGTGGATAATGGGAAGTGAGGAACTACAGACCATGTGATCAGATCTGGGACTATTCAGATTGAGACTCAATTTTAGAAGTCAGTATTGTATTGTATTGTCAGTGTTCAGTGTGTGTTCAGTAATATATCAGACTGCTTGTAACAGAGAGTATGCTGCAACAGAATGCCTTAGAGAACCTACTGTTTAAACTTTCAACTGATAAAGTGTACCTTTATGTTGAATACATGATGTTTGTAAGGAAATTAACTGTGTTACCTTTATCGAAGACTACTTATTTTGTCTCTTAAGGCCATGATTTAGAAATAATGTGTTTTATGGGAGAGTAGATGTTTTTGGGCAACTTTTTTTTTGTATTGTCGAAGGCTTTCATGGCTGGAATCACTAGGTTCTTGTGGGTTTTTTCAGGCTATATGGCCATGTTCTAGAGGCATTTCTCCTGACGTTTCGCCTGCATCTATGGAAAGCATCCTCAGAGGTGAGGTCTGTTGGAACTGAGAAGGGGTTTATATATCTGTGGAATGACCGGGGTGAGACAAAGGACTTTTGTCAGTTGGGCTAGGTGTGAATATTTCAACTGACCACCTTGATTAGCATACAATTTTTTTTGATGTGTCAGGAGCGACTTGAGAAACTGCAAGTCGCTTCTGGTGTGAGAGAATTGGCCATCTGTAAGGACGTTGCCTAGGAGACGCCTGGATTTGTGTGTGTGTGTGTGGATGTTTTATCATCCTTGTGGGAGGCTTCTCTCATGTCTCCGCATGAGGAGCTGGAGCTGATAGAGGGAGTTCATCGGCGCTCTCCCTGGATTCAAACCTATGACCCGTTGGTCTTCAGTCCTGCCAGCACAGGGGCTTAGCTCACTGTGCCACCCGGAGCTCCTTTGGGCAACTGAAATAACATTTCTGAAGATCTCTCTCTCTCTCTCTCTCTCTCTCTCTCTCTCTCTCTCTATATATATATATATGCATATACATGCATTGGCATATCTTTATTCCCAACAGTTCAGAGAGATAACCAGGTATATCAGTTTAACAACTGAGAAACCTAAATTGCCTTGCATGAATGCTAGTGGATATAGACCACTAAAGAGAAGATTAACTCAAACAAGTTTTTAGCTTTTCTCAGGAAGATCATACTTTTCAAAAAAGGTTATGATCGTTCCAAATGATGTAGATGCCGATTAATCTCCCAAAAAAGTCACACTTCCAAAAGGCTATGGAGATTCTGGTTTTCCAAAAGGTTATGATCTCAAAGGTCATCCTTTTCCTTTACATTTTTAATGTATTATTATTTTAAATTGTGAGCCACTTTGGGGGAAAGTGAAATATAAATATAGCTCCCCTACACCTTCTCCAAGGCTGGGACTTTCCAGAGTGATGGATCCATGGCCAAACAGTGATCCAGATCTCCTCTTTTCTGAGGAGATCTGAAACCAAGGAGTGAAAGAAGAGTTTTTTTAAAAAGTATGCAGACTTTCCCGGGCCTGCCCTGTTCTTTTAGCCTTTCCTGTCTTATTGCCCCTGGAAAAGAAACAATCTAGCAGCAGTCACTCCAATTTACAAGTTGGATAACTGGGACACAGAATGGACCTGATCTCATGTCTCCAGCTCTGACCCCAACCCCATCCCATATCATCATTGTGATGGATTAAAACCTCATCCTCTATGTGTTTATCTGCGAGTCCTTCTGATCTCAGTAAGATTTACAAGCTCATGAGTGCCAGATTGCAGCAGGCATCTATTTGGCAAGTTCTGGCCTTAATCTTGTTTAATTTTTCAGCTCATATTTTTTTTTACATCCTATTTGAGTGTTATCATAAATTCCCAAATGTTGCTTTTCCTCCATTTAGCAGAAGCAATAATATTTAGATACAGTAGTAACATTCATAACGGATGCCTTGAAGTTCTTTTCATATCCCAGTTAATCTGAAGTAGTTGGATTTGCTGAATTTAAATAGCAAGTTAAATCTAAACTTCCTTTTAAGTGTGTTATGAAAAATGGCTGCCTGGGAGCAAATCTTGTGAATGGAAAGGCTTTGATTTGGCTTCCTAGGGACTCCAGTTTGTATAACAGGAAAGTTAGCCTGGAGGAAATATCAGTCATAGCTTTTTCAATCATCCCCAAAAGACACCAACTGTATTATTCGTCATAAGGTGTTAACAGCATGTACAGACACCAAATGCTTTTCTATACAGACATGTCTTTGGTTACAAAGATGTTGCTAAGACTGGCTCCCAATTCCTACCCATGATTTAAACTGGATAGTTATATAAACTGAATCCTACTGAATTCAATGAGATTTATTTCTGATTAGATGTGTATAGAAGTGCACTGTTAAATATACAGTTTCCAGATTTTTAGTTATCTTACAACTAAGTAAAATATGGAAACTGCATCTTTAACAGTGCATATCTATACACATGTAATCAGAACTCAGTAGGATTCAGTTTATATAACTATCCAGTTATATATGTTTTGTCCAGGCACCTTGCAGGGGGGTGGGGCGGATGGAAGGACATGCAAGGTTTCTGAATTATCACCAAACCAGGAGATAATTCTCATAAGGAGAGATATCCGAACACATCTCTCCTTATGAACTTTCCAGGACTTTAGGATTGTCTGGGGAGGCCCTGCTCTCGGTCCTGCCTTCGTCACAAGTACATTTGGCGGGGACGAGAGATAGGGCCTTCTCAGTGGTGGCCCCTCAGCTATGGAACACCTTCCTTAAGGAGATCGGATTGCCCCCCTCCATTTTGACCTTTCGAAAAAAAGTCAAGACTTGGCTTTTTGAGCTGGCGTTTGCAAATACAGTGTAACAGACATAGGAAAATTGAATGGTTGATGACGTGATTGGACAATGTTTTAACAAGAAGACCCTAATGAATATGTGTTTTTAAATTGACTTTGTTATGGTTTTATATTCTCTGATTGTTTTTATGGTATTGAAATTGTATTTTATGGTCTTGGTACCAACAGTACACTGCCCTGAGTTGCCTGCGGGCTGAGAGGGACAGTATATCTATATATATAAATTTGTTAGGGGCATCCAACGAGGAAACAAAACTCAAAAACCCCCCAACGAAACTTAACCAAAATTCCCATGCCCATAACACAACCCACAAGGTACAAACATATTTACTCAAAATGAAAAACAACACAACAACACACTCACAAAACGGCAAAACAACAAAACTCAAAAATCCCCCAACGAAACTTAACCAAAATCCCTGTGCCCATAACACAACCCACAAGGTACAAACATATCTACTCAAAATGAAAAACAACACAACAACACACTCACAAAACGGCAAAACAACAAAACTCAAAAATCCCCCAACGAAACTTAACCAAAATCCCTGTGCCCATAACACAACCCACAAGGTACAAACATATCTACTCAAAATGAAAAACAACACAACAACACACTCACAAAACGGCAAAACAACAAAACTCAAAAATCCCCCAACGAAACTTAACCAAAATCCCCGTGCCCATAACACAACCCACAAGGTACAAACATACCTACTCAAAATGAAAAACAACACAACAACACACTCACAAAACGGCAAAACAACAAAACTCAAAAATCCCCCAACGAAACTTAACCAAAATCCCCGTGCCCATAACACAACCCACAAGGTACAAACATATCTACTCAAAATGAAAAACAACACAGCAACACACTCACAAAACGGCAAAAGAACAAAACTCAAAAAACCCCCAACGAAACTTAACCAAAATTCCCATGCCCATAACACAACCCACAAGGTACAAACATATCTACTCAAAATGAAAAACAACACAACACACTCACAAAACGGCAAAACAACTGAGCATGCGCATTGGCGCCCAGCCGCAAGTTCCATCGGCCAACGTTCCCTCTGCGGAAACCATGCCCACTCCAAGCCCCGCCGCGCCGCTTCCCGCACACACACACCCCCTGCCGCACACACACACGCAACCCCACGCTCCATCACTCCCCCCGCCGCCGCACACACACACGCAACCCCACGCTCCATCACTCCCCCCACCGCCGCACACACACGCAACCCCACTCCCCCCGCCGCCGCACACACACATACAACCCCACTCCCCCCGCCGCCGCACACACACACACGCAACCCCACGCTCCATCACTCCCCCCGCCGCCGCACACACACACGCAACCCCACGCTCCATCACTCCCCTGCCCCAATCTTACCTCCTTTTACTTCATGCCACCTCCAAACCCCACCCCGCCCCTTCCCGCCCTGTCAAAATCTAGGAAAGACAGGAAGGAAGGAAAGAAGGAAGAAAGAGAAAGGGAGGTAAAGAAAAAGGGGGAAGGAAGGAAAGTTAGAGGAAGAAGAAAAGGAAAGAAAAGGAAAGATGGAAGGAAAGAAAAGAGAGACAGCAGAAGAGAAAGAAAAAGGGGGAAGGAAGGAAAGAGATAGAGAAAGAAGAGGAGAAGGAAAGATGGGAAGGAAGGAAGGAAGGAAGGAGGGAAAGAAGGAGAGAAAGAGGGAAGATTGGCCACAGTAAGACGTGGCGGGTAAAGGTTGTTATTTCTATTATTATTATGCTATTGTTCCTCTGAGACCCTTTTAGGGGGAATGGGAGAGGTGTCAGGTCCCGGAGGCAATGCATTGCATTATTGTTATGATGGTGGTGAAATAAAAGGAAATAAAAAGAGAAAGAAGGAGGCAAACAGGGAGGGAAGAAAGGCAAAGGAAGAAAGGGGGAGGGAATGAAGGAAAGAGAGAAGGATGAAACCAAGTAGTGAAAGAAGGAAAGAAAGAAAGAGGTAGAGAAGGAAGAAAGGAGAGAAAGGGGGAGGAAAAGGGGGAAGGAATAGGTAGGGACCTCTCTTTCATAATAGTCCAGATATCTACCTCAACTTTGATAAGTTTTACTATAGGCCACAGCAACGCGTGGCAGGGCACAGCTAGTAAATATAATAAATAAACAAACAAACTAGAGACTCACTAGATACTATTGTCTGCTGCTATGACTTGGGAATGTGCTGAGTTAAATTCAGCCTCATTCCTTAACCCTGTTTCAGATTCAACATGGATCTCTCTCTTTTTTTAATTTGTGGCTTATATCTGTGTATGAGAACCAGCATGGTGTGGTTTCAACATTGGATCATGACTATGGATATCAGTAAATGTATTAAATTGGTTGCAAAAAAGCAGTAGTCAGGACTATGGCAGTAGTCAGGACTATGCCTTGATTAATACTTGGAGTAGTCAGGACTATGCCTTGATTAATAGTATTTCAGCACAATGAATGTAAATAATCAAAAGTGTGTGTGTGTGTGTGTGTGTGTGTGTGTGTGTTTACATGTGCACCTTTAAGTTACTTTTTTGAGTTATGTTAACCCTATGAAATTCAGGAATCTTTCAAGCCAGGAATACTCAAAGATGGTTTTATCAGTACCTTCCTCTGAAATATAGCAAACACAACAACAACAACATTTATTGCGGTCCATAGACCCATCAGTAAAACCAACAGTCATAATAAATTCTCCCATCTCAGAAGTCCATTGTATAAGTTACATCTACATGGTTTCAAGTAATACCCCTATCTGAGGTTAGTTGCTTTCTCAACCTTGTTGCCACTGTGAGGAATTTTGCCACTATGAGAGTCACCCTGTGACACTTGTCCTGTAAAAGATATCTAACAATCCTCTGAAGGGGGATGATTGGTCATGCGGGAAAGGATTGGATATAAAAGTTGACTGTGTAGTAGTATTGTGTATTGCACTGTGTAGTATATATTTATTTATCATGTCAGGAGTGAACCAACACAGTTGTATTGCATTAAAAACAGACAAACAAACAAACAAAACACAAAGTTTGCTGACTTGGTATTCTATTAAATGTCCTTTGACCAGTAGCTATGTAGTAGTGGCACTGCAATAAAATGTGTTGTATTGTTTCTATTTCATTTCCTCCACAGGGGCATAGTCTTTGGGAGTAAGGAATTCTAGGCAGTCTGCCTCTTAGCAGCTCTGAGGGAAATACATTTTATCTTGCCTTTGTTAAGAGTCTAAAATATTTAGTCACTGTAAGGCTTTTTAGGTATTCACATGTCTTAAATGGCTCCCTGTATGGTAAATTTAGGACACTGGGGGAGCATGATTAATTTGAATGTAGCCTACATGGTCTGGTATTTCTTGACAAGTACTAACCAGAGCTGACTTTGCTTAGTTTCCAGAACCAAAAAGAGCCAGATGCCTTTAGGGCAGTGGTTCCCAGCCTTTGGTTCTTCAGTTGTTTTGGATTTCAACTCCCAGAATTCCCAGCCAGTAATCCACGCAACAGTCACCACGAGGTTGGGCTATTGCAATGCCTTGTATGCCGGCTTTCCAAAATCAACAACCCAGAAGATTCGGATGGTCCAAAATGCAGTGGCCAGGCTGCTAGCGGGATCATCTATAAGATCCCATATTACACCGATTCTACAACAACTGCATTGGCTACCAATATAACATCGGATCTCTTACAAGATACTGATCCTGACATTTAGAGCTCAAAATGGCCAAGGACCTTTATATCTTAGGGACCGCCTCATTCCTTTTCTCCATCAGTGGTCACCTCGATCCACCCAGGAAAATCTCCTATACATACCGGGCCCTAGGGAGGTACACCTGGAAGCTACAAGGCATAGAACTTTTTCAATCTATGCTCCAATTCTGTGGAACTCTTTGCCTCCATACATTAGAGCAATGTCAGAGTTGCGACCTTTTGTAAAGGCACTCAAGACTTGGCTGTTTGGTTGTGCATTTAAGTAAACAGATCTAATTTGCCAAATAGTCACTGTTGAATGTTTTTATGTTGAATGTTTTTATATTGTGTAAATGCTATTTTAGACTGTAAGTCACTCGGAGCACCTTGGTGGAGAGCGACTAATTAAGAAATAAAGTGAAGTGAAGTTTACCAGCTGTTGGGAATTGTGTGAGCTGAAGTCCAAAACACCTGGAGGAACAAAGGCTGGGAACCACTTCTTTAGGATGTTTAAGCTACCAAATGTATGTAAGAAAGGCTTAAACTGACAGTGATGACCATAGCAGATAAACCAAGACTTCATCAGCCAGAAATGATAAAATAGCAGAGGAAAGCTATAGCATAGAAAAAGGATGCTGGAGCAACTGATAAGAAGTTCTTAGCACAAAGGCCAGACATTTTTTTAAAGCTTGTATACTAGTGAATCTGTCATCTATAATGAGAAAATCTCCTTGTTGCATTATACTATTGTCCTTGAACTGGCACTCACAAAATGGTTAAATACAGTAAAACGTTGTGACCCTGTGTGGCTTCTCCTCAATCCATCACATCATGCTTTCTTTTTCGAAAGCTGTAAAAGCATCCGATTTAATGTCATTAGGGCCTGCTGTAATTCATTTGGAATGTATCTGAAAGTTGAAGAGCTGACTTTGTTCAAATTGCAAACATGAAAAATGCAAATCTTTTAGTGGCTTTTGACAGATCTGGGTTCCCCTGAGGGAGAAGTCGATAATAGATCTGCAACAGTGACAAAAATAAAGATACCTCAATAATATGGAATGAAATTGATTTTAATGAAGAAGATACTTTGTGTTATAGTTGAATGATGATGTAAGCTATCTTTGGTCTCTTTTAACGTTACTGTGTGATAGAAATGCTAGAAGCAATTAGGACTTAACATTTACTGGATTGTAAAGAACAAGCTGTTGTGTTCTTTCTATTAATATCATTTTACATTACATCCTGAACTAAGACACTGGTAGCTTTGTATGCATCTGAACTACAAAGCGGGGCAAGGTATCTGCTGGTATGCATGTCCTCTTTATCACATTATGATTCATTTCACAGTGGGTATTTTATCTCTTTCAGTGCGGATCAGGAACATTAGTTTTGGACTACAATTTGTAACCGACTGGGCCATGTAAACTTCCAAAAGCCGTGCATTAGAGTATCAAAAATGAAGAGAACCATCAATACATGCAAATGAAATCTTGATTGATGGAAGTCTCAGTAAAATTCATGCTGTTGTTTGTTGTGGAATGAATTCACAGTGACTGTAGCCTGGCCATCCTAGTCCTCTCAGCAGAGTGAGAATAGGTAAATGGATAAAGATTGTTTAAATAGAAATATAATGTTACCACTATACACATTATTTGTCAGTATTAGTGAATTAATGACACTACATGGTAATTTTCAGATACCAAGTTATTTAGATTATTGAGGGAGGATGGAATAAATCTGAGTACTTATTTACTCAAATCTAATGCTCACCTTTTTTGGCTAAATGACCTTGCCAAAATTAGGGTGCACATTAGATTTGTGTCATAGTTAGGTTAGTGCAGACCCAAAACAAAAAAAGAAGCTACTTCAGGAGCACCTGGAGATCCTTTTTGAGGGAACTCATCTCTAATTTAATTGCTATGACTCAATGCTAGGTCATCCTAGGATTTGTAGTTTGGTGAGGCATCAAGCATTTTTGGCAGAAATGGCTTGGTTCCATAGCAATGAACCAAGACAATTAAAGTGGATTCATTTTACAGGACAGGGCCTTTCCACATTGCCATATTACCCAAAATATATAACCCACAATATCTGCTTTGAACTGGATTATCTGAATCCACATTGCCATATAATCCAATTCAATGTGGATTTTATACAGCTGTGTGGAAGCGGCAATAGATCCACCTCAAGATTTTCCTTTCAATTGCTGGAAGCTTTGGTGTTCTAACACTTTTTTTAAAAAAAGAAGGAATTCTTAGCAGGCAGCAACTGTAATGCATGTGTTTTTGGCCAAATTACAAAGAATGCACTTTTTGGCGCTGCACATTATATTCAACAGCCAATCTTTTTTTAAAAAATTCAGGGTTTTGAAAATTGAGGTGCGCATTAGATTCAAACACACATTAGACTCGAGTAAGTACGAGTATATCATATTGCTTGTGACCAGTCAAGTGTTCCCTTACCTTTAATTCAGGCCAGACAACCCGTTTTGCATTATGGCTATATGGGAAACAAGCTCCGCAGGAATTAATTGTGTGTTTATACCCCAGACCATGGAAGCTAAGCAAGTTCATTCCTGGTTAGTACTTGGTTGTGAAAATACCAAAGAATTCCTGTTGCTATAGATTATAGAGGACAATAAACAATGTTGGCCACGTGTTCTCTAACATTCATAACCAATACAACCACCATCTAAAAGTTTTCCTCAGCTTACCCAACTGCATTCGTTGCACTTTCTGAACTAATCTATTTCTAATGATGAAGCCTCCTTCTGTGGCTTTCTCAGCCTCCACATCTGGAGTTATGTTACCAAACTTCTTAATTAGGTATAAGGATGCTAGTTTTGTTCTATTTGTGTATATGCCAAAACCATTTATTTCAAGTGGAAGGCATAGGTATTTGAGAAAGGTGATTGAAAAAAAGTCAATTCAAGTAAGAGCAATATATGTTATGTATAATGTAGCTCTAATTGTTAATGTCAGTTAACATGGTTTTTAATGAAAAGGAAACCCAAGCATAGTTAAATTTCCACATAAGATCTTCCACATTTATGGATCACACTGAGGTGAACAAAGGCACATTCTCCTGAATGACATACAGCATAAGGTGAGGTTTACAATGTTTTTTTCAAGTACTAAATAATTAGATTGGCAAGAGGCTTTATTTCCTCACCAGAGAATAGTAGCAGAGAGTTCCATTTCTGTGTGAATTAATCCCTTTTAAAAGTAAATAGTTATTTAAAAGCTAGCTGTATATCAAAGGCATTGTAATTGTTTTTCTAATAAAGTATTTCTAAGAGATCATAATCCATTATAAATACTAATAATGATAGTGGTGATTACAGCACTTATTCTGTGTATTTTAGCACATTACCTTTCATCACCAGATTTCAGTAATTGTGCCCAAAATGTAATCAAGTACTTTGTAGGGAGGGAAACAGATTTTCTGTAATTAGGGATGAAATCTTGCCATTTGGCTATCCCAGATGATCACCACTATGTTAAAGCTATTAGTGTATGAGAACGTCTGACAGCTTTGAATGATTAATAATTGATGTGGAGATGTTGATGGTGTCTTACAAGGTAATGGATTATACTATCCCTGTCATATGTTGTTATACTTATCTGTATTTTACAGATGGAAAATTGAGACTAAAAAAATCTTGGCTATATTCAGTGTCACATGAGCGGACTTCTAATCATACAGTAGGGTTTCCTCTTAGTTTCTTTCCCCTTGCATGCAAAAGTTGCCTTGGAAAATGCCCCAGGCCCTATCCCCCCCTTCCAAAAAAGTATATTTGGGACACATGAAGGGGACAGAGTGTCTTGTTCATTTCACCGGTGGACAAGACAGGACTGGACAAACCCCAGTAATATGCCAAAGAGTCAGCTGAAAGCTTTGTCACAGCTCCAGGTCAAATATTTCACCAAATGAATAACCAGAGAGGTCTTTCTGTTGTTTACAGTTTGTGTTTGTCAGGATATCAAAACATCATGATTGAATGTTCCCATGTGTTGATTTGGATGTTAATAGGTTCAATTTTTAAAGCAAATATAACTATTTTGAGAATAAGAAAGATGCAAAAAACAGGTTTATGGCTTCTGTCATTTTATAAGCATCTGCAAAATAATTGCAACATGGCTACATGCTGGGTGTTTAATCTGGTTATTGGGAATTTTAGTGATTCAATTGAAAATTACCCAGGATAATCTGTTTTCAAAGGCTTATGTTGAGATGCAGTTATGAGTATGTGAGTACATATAAAAATACAAAAGTAATGAAGGCTGATGACTGTGTGTGTATCTATATATCGATATCTATATCTATATATATAGATATATATATAGATATATCACAAAAGCCAGTGATGTTGACTTTGGTCATAGCTTGTAATTAAATCAAAGTAAGACATATCTAAACTATTCCTATTTGAAAACCTAAGATGTATTCCCGTGGCTCTTTGATTCAAGTTACACTTATTCAGTTCAGAATGACCTTTGTTGCTATGTGCCTCCAGGTTGTTTCAAACTTCTGGTAACCTATGGTGAACCTATCAATGGGTTTTCTAGACAAGACTTTTTCAGTGGGGGTTTGTCTTTGCTTTTTTTCTGAGGCTGAGAATGAGTGACTTGCCCAAGATCGCTCAGTGGTTGAGTGAGGATTTGAACTCTTATCTCCAGAGTCATAGCCCAATGCTTAAACCACTACAATGCATCTCAAGAAAAGAAGGTAGAGAGCCCTTCATTTGTTGTTGTGTGGTAGTGGCAGGAGATAAGAACAAAAAATGTCAATGAGTTGTGCATGCCTCTTTTGCTATAGCTTAATGGCTAGAAAGATTGAGAATGTACTTTGGTCAATTATTAAGATATTTTGCCCTAGGGAAAGCTACACTGGCTGCTCTCATTCCTTAAACAGCCTTCTCCAACCTGTTGTCCTCAAGATCTGTAGAAATTCACAAGTTCTAGATGACACTAGATTGAATTAAGAATCAGAATTGAATGAAATCATCTGGAACAATGCCGAACATAATTAAAAAGAGACTGGATAATCTCTATCCCCATAATAAACCCTTTTACAGGATGAGGCAGCATAACTTCCTTTTTTCAAAACTTAATAAAACCCATTGTATGAATCAGAATTTTTTATATATATAATGTAGGCACATAGCTAAAGTTTTGTTTGAAGATCAAATTAGGTAGGTGATGTCCCCCATTCTCCATACACTGAGTAAACCGATTTCTGGCGTTTGTCATGACTCTTGCCAGCATAGCAGGCATTATGTTGGCAATTTCTTCCTGGATGTTGGTCTTCAAATCTTGTAGGGTCCTTGGATGGTTCACATAAACACAGGATTTAAAAAAAAACCCATAGAAAAACATCACAAGGGGCCAAATCTGGAGAGCGGGCCGTCCACTCCAAATCCGCCCGAAAAGTAGGCCTCAACGGCAAAAGCACACTCCTCACTGTTCCAATGCATGATGGCAACTGAACTGTGTCAGGACAAAACTTTATACTCCTGCCTCTCAAACAAGACTACTAGCGCTCCGCTACATCTTCAACAGACTGAATGGCGTGCATTTTAAAAAAGGAAGTTTTGCTGCCTCACCCTGTATTAGGTATATGAGGAGTCCTCAACCTTTTTAAGCTGAGGGCCAGTTTGGGTACTAGACTATAGAGTGAAAAAACATGAACGAATTCCTATGCACACTGCACATATTTTATTTGCAGTGCAGAAAAGAAATGAAAGAACAATACAGTATTTAATATGAATAACATTTTAACCAACATCAACTTACCAGTATTTCAATGGGAAGTGTGAGTCTGCTTTTGCTGATGAGATATTTTGTTAATTAGGATGGTTGTGTGCTTTCAAATAATTTCAGTCTTGGGGTCTGTTAGGGTGGGGGCAGTGTAAATGATCTTGGAGGGCCTTAGATTGGGAACCCCTGATGTAGATCATGAAAACAATGGAACAATTTAAAAGAACAGTTTTGAACATTTGCCTCATTAGTGCCACACTCAGCACACACATTGTGAGTCCATCCCGTGATGCTGTACACTGATTGAACTCATCTAGATGTGAGCTTGCTTTCAGAAAAAATCCCTCATTTGTAGTATTGATGGCCACATGGCAGAGGACACTTCACTTTCTCCCCTCTTCCCATTATGCATGTGGATATATGATTATTTGTATTTCTGCTAAGTTGTCTTCTTGTTATTTCTGTGTATGGTTGTTAAGGTTGGACAGTCAAGAAGAGCTGAGGGACTCAACTCAAGTGACATGTGGTGCTGGAAGAGTGCTCAACAAATACCATGGACTCCAGGAAAGACAAATAAATAAGTTCGAGGAAAAAGAAGATGACTAAAGGCTGCTTTACTGTGGACATTTCATAAGACAGTATCATTAGTTAGAAATGACAATGATGCACAAAAAAGTGTGAGGCAGGCAAGGAACAGAAGTCACTCCCCAGAGCCCATAAGATCGGTGCACGGCTGTAATAACAGATGTCACTGAGGTCTCTCACTCATAAGGTCATTATAAGTCGAAGCCAAACTGAAGACGATTAACAACAACAAAATATTAAATACAAAATGAACCTATGTCTTTCCGTGTACTGGCCATTAAATGCAAAGGCACTTTAATGAGTGATCGGCAAAGTAAAGGGAAATGTATTTGGTATTTCTTTAGTTGCTATCTACTCTCATTTTCACCCTGACAGAAACCACATGGGGGTTACTTGGAGTTTACACTCTCTATTTGTTACGTCATTGTGCCTTATTGGGTAAGCTATCTCTCCGGATGCTCTTTTAACTCCAAAACAAATATCTGTCGGCAAGGGACGCTTCTCTCATTTGGACTGCAAACCACTACAGGAAACAGTATTATTCTGATACTAAAAAGGAAAGTGTTTCCCTATCTCTTTTTCAGTCTACATTGCCAAACGCCTCTTCCTTTGCTCCAGCTTTTTCTCCACTTATTATACTTCTTAGGGAACAGCTAGCAGTCTGTCTTTATCAAACTGCAAGAGTAACTAGTCTCATCTGTAGTAGCAGGGCATTTCGGGTAATTTCCGAGGTTGATTGTTATTTTCCAAATAACCATGGGCTCTGTACTGTCTTACTTAAGTAGTAAATCTGTGGTCACTTTGGTAGAATTTGATGGGCGTTTTATTCATGACAGCTGATAACTTTGAATAGATTAGGCTACTAGGTGTTATTTTTTTTAAAAAAATACTCAAAATAACGTACTCTGCATGTATGCAGGAGTGTATCTGCAGTAGAAGGGAAAATGGAGGCTTTGCTCCCATTAGGAACTCTGTCTGCTCCAATGAAATTTTCCACCAGTTCTCAAACCTCTAGCATTGAGGAAGAGAGTGAGAAGCTCACAATTATTCCATCTGCTGGGTTAGCAATTCCATTGGTAGGTTGTTGTAGGTTTTTTAGGCTGCATCGCCATGTTCTAGAAGTATTCTCTCCTGACTTTTCGCCTGCATCTATGGCAGGCACCAACAGCCAGGCTGTGAAACTCCAAGGCTTTTCAATGCTAATCAAGCTGGCCACTTGCAACATTTCCACTTGCTTCAAGCAGACAAGAGTTCTTACTCCCACCCTGGACATTCCACAGGTATATATACACCCCACCTGCCTTATTCCCACAGACCTCTGAACAAACCTCTGAGGATGCCTGCCATAGATGCAGGCAAAAGGTCAGAAGATTTGCAATGCAACCTGAGCCCTGCTACATGCACAATGGAGGACCTTCTTGCAGCAACACCAGAGGCACTCCAAGTGGTCAGCTACTGGTCAAAGGACATTTAATTACTTACTTTACTTAGGCGATCCCTCGTTGGATGAGTAAGATGGTCTTCCATGATGCGTTTCCTTGTGGATTCGTAAGTGGCTGTGGAGCCCTATTCTTGACCCGCATCTTCTCCCACAGTGAAGGCATTGCTTTCCAGGTGGAAGGCGGTCCCGGTCGGGATTGGCTTGACGCGCCTTCCTCCTGGCACGTTTCTCTCTTTCACCCTCCACTCGTGCCTCCTCAAATTCTGCAGCACTGCTGGTCACAGCTGACCTTCAGCTGGAGTGCTCAAGGGCCAGGGCTTCTCAGTTCTCAGTGTCTATGCCAGAGTTTTTAAGGTTGGCTTTGAGGCCATCTTTAAATCTCTTTTCCTGCCCTCCAACATTCCGTTTTCCGTTCTTAAGTTCAGAGTAGAGCAACTGCTTTGGGAGACGGTGGACAGGCATCCGGACAATGTGGCCGGTCCAGCGGAGTTGATGGCAGAGGACCATTGCTTCAATGCTGGTGGTCTTTGCTTCTTCCAGCATGCTGACGTTTGTCCGCTTGTCTTCCCAAAAGATTTGCAGGATTTTCCGGAGGCATTGCTGATGGAATCGTTCCAGGAGTTGCATGTGATGTCTGTAGAGAGTCCATGTTTCGTAGGCATATAGCAGGGTTGGGAGGACAACAGGCCCGTAGCCAGGATTTCGTTTCGGGTGTGTGTGTGTGTGTGAATTTTTTCAGGGGGGGGGGGTTTCGGGGGGGGGGCTGAGTTTTGGGAGGGGGCTGAGTCAGAGTGAAAGAGGGTCTACCCTAGCAAACCTTTTGTATCATTACCCCAATACCCCCATGCATATGGGACATATTGAGTATGGTGATCAGATCATGATATGAATAAACATAACAGTTTAAGTAATGCACCAGAAAGGCCTTTTCGCGAACCACCATGAGAATTTCGGGGGGGGGGGTGAAGCCCCTCAAGCCCCCTCCCCCTGGCTACATGCCTGGAGGACAATAGCTTTATAAACAAGCACCTTGGTATCCGTATGGATGTCCCGGTCCTCAAACACTCTCTGCTTCATTCCGGAAAATGCTGCACTCGCAGAGCTCAGGCGATGTTGTATTTCGGTGTCAATGTTAACTTTGGTGGAGAGGTGGCTGCCAAGGTAGCGGAAATGGTCAACATTTTGTAATGTTACACCATTAAGCTGTATCTCTGGCATTGGGGAGGGGATGGCTGGGGACTGCTGGAACAGCACTTTTAATTAACTACCAAGCTTGCAAACTTTGTGCTTTGTTTGTTTGTTTGTTAAAAAATGCAATGCAACTGTTTGGTCTGCTCTTGACACGATAAATAAATAAGAGGGACCTCTCCCCTCAGCGCGAGAGGAAAGGCTCGTGTTCAGAGAACGCGCGCGCGCCCCTGGCCCCTGAACCTCGCAGCTGCTTCTGAGAGCAAACACAAGAGGACGGTGTTTGCTTTGCCCGCTCGCGCTCCTTCAGTTTGGGCGGGGCGGGGGCAATTGGAGGGGAGCTGGCTCGCGCGCGCCCTCCTGAGGAGGAGGAGGAGGAGGAAAGAGGCGGCGGAAGATGGCGGCGTCGCGGTGGGCGGGCGGGACTGAGCCTGTCTGTGGCGGCCCCTCCTCGCCGCTTTGATCCCCCGTCCCCGCCCCGGGAAGGAGGAGGAGGAGGAGCTTCACCACGAGGGAGAGAGTGAGGGAGAGGGAGCCGGAGCCGGGCTCCTTGGCTGGCGGCGGCGTCGCCTCGCCTCGCGGGCGGAAGATGGCCGAGGCGGGGCCGGGAGACCCGGCGGGAGAAGAGTCCTCGGACAGCGAAGGGGAGCACGAGGGCGCGCCCCAGAAGCTCATCCGCAAAGTCTCCACCTCGGGGCAGATCCGGAGCAAGGTGAGGGAGGGAGGGAGGGAGGGGGGCATTAGGGGTGGGGTGAGGGGGTCTTTCCTCAGAGCTTTTGTGAGGGGAGAGGAGAGGAAGCGGCGGATGATGAGGGGACAACACACTAGCATCCTCGCGCCCTCCCTTCCCTTCCGCTCCCCCCCTCCTCCTCCTTGTTCCAGCTGCAGGCACATCTGCCTCGCTTCCTTCCTCCCTCCCTCTCTCTCTCTCTCTCCTCGCGAGCGTCTCTTTCCTCGCCTCTTCCTCTCTGGAGCCTGAGCGTCCAAACACGCCTCCGGGCTCTTCCCTTCCTTCCCTCCCTTTCCCTTCCAGCTGTTGCTCTGCTTGGACTTGCCTCGCACACACAGAGAAAGAGAAAGAAGGGCTCCCTCTGCCTCTGGGCCCCTGAGTCATGGGCGTGTCTCCTCCTCCTCCTTCACACTGACAGGATCCTCATTATCCGGAACTTCCCTTCGAGGAATAATATATACTTCAGGGATGCCCCTTGTGTCTACCCACAACAAAAGCAGCCCAAGGAGGAGAGCAGAGCTTGGGGTCTCTAGTTCAGCTGGGTTTTGCTGGGTTCCTTCTCAGAGCAGTGACAGTGAGGATGTCTGAAGCAGGGTAATGGAAAGGGAGTGGTTTCATGACGAAAGGTTGCACTATACATTCATTAGGAGTGTTTAAAGTTCGCGTCACACTTGTAGCATCGAAAGCAGGGCTTTTCCAAACTTTTCATGCTGGCGACACACTTCTCAGTCCTGTATCATTTCACGATACATTCTGTTTTTGTATTGAAGGCTTTCACAGCCAGAATTACTAGGATGTTGCGTGGTTTCCAGGCTGCATGGTCATGTTCTAGCAGAATTTTCTCCTGATGTTTTGCCTGGATCTGTGGCTGGCATCTCTAGATGATTTTTACTTGCAAAACAGGTATATATATATATATATATATATATATATATGCTGTCCCCTGCCACATGGGGGTTCTGTGTGGGAGGTTTGGCCCAATTCTATCGTTGGTGGGATTCAGAATGCTCTGTGATTGTAAGTGAATTATAAATCTCAGCAACTACAACTCCCGAATGTCAAGTTTCTATTTTCCCCAAACTCTACCAGTGTTCACAATTGGGCATTTTGAGTATTCGTATAGAGTTTGGTCCAGATCCATCATTGTTTGAGTCCGCAGTGATCTCTGGATGTAGGTGAACCATAACTCCAAAACCAAAGGACACTGCCCACCAAACCCTTCCAATATTTTCTGTTGGTCATGGGAGAACTGTGTGCCAAGTTTGGTTCAATGTCATCGTTGATGGGGTTCAGAATGCTCTTTGATTGTAGGTGAACTATAAATCCCAGCAATTTATTTATTTATTTGGTTTACTTCTACCCCGCCCTTCTTATCCCGAAGGGGACTCAGGGCAGCTTACAAAAACAAGGCACAATTCGATGCCCGTATCATACAACAGTAATAAAACAAAATAGCATAAATTAGCAATCAAACCACAATTATACATTACATCTATAAACCGATAAAACCAATAAGACCAATAAAAATCCATACAAACCAATACAAACCAATTACTCCTTATTGCCGGTCAGCGTTCGCTATCTCATAGTTCAAATTCCAATTCCACAATTGTCAGTCCTGTCAGTCCTATTCATCTGGTTGTCCTTATCTAGTTAGCAGATTGCCCGAAGGCCTGGTCCCAGCAACTACATCTCCCAAATGACAAGATCAATTTTTTTTTGAGTGAAGGACATACATTGGGTTGTTAGGTGTCTTGTGTCCAAATTTGGTGTCAATTTGTCCAGTGGGTTTTGAGTTCTGTTAATCTCACAAATGAACATTACATTTTTATTTGTATTTTAAGATTTTTCTCCATTCTCATTTCATTCACGGAACATGTTGCAGCTAACACACAAATGCGTCCCAACACAGTTTGGAAAGCTCTGGGCTACACTATGCATTAGGAACATTTCAAGTTCGTGTCATACTTGTAGCATCGGAAACAGGGCTTTCTAAACTTTTTATGTTGGTGGCATACTTTTTAGACCTGCATCATTTCAGGATACAGTCATTCCGTTTTTGTGTTGTCGAAGGCTTTCACAGCCAGAATCACTTGGGTGTTGTATGGTTTCAGGGCTGTATGGTCATGTTCTAGCAGCAGTTTCTCCTGATGTTTCACCTGCATTGGTGGCTGGCATGTTCAGATGTTTTTTTTACTCTCGAAACAGAGTTTAAACCATTCCCTTATAAGAGATGCCTACATAAATTGTAATCACGAAATGGATGGGGATACAACATATGAAAACCACACACACACACACACACACACACACACATGAATTATTTGCAAGATCAAAACATACATTTCCAAGATTTTTCTCCATTCTCGTTTCATTTGTGCAACACATTGCAGTCAATGCACAAATGTGTCACAACACAGTTAGGAAAGCTCTGGCTACACTATGCATTAGGAACATTTCAAGTTCATGTCACACTTGTAGCATCTAAAAGAGGACTTTCTAAACTTTCGTGCTGGTGACACTTTTTCGACCTGCATCAGTTTTACACGCAGTCGTTCAGTGTTGCTAGCAAACTGGATGTTAAACAACTCCTTATAAGAGATACTGACATCTATATATATTCTCATAATGAAATGGATGGGGACACAACATATCTCACAAAAAATTCATTTACGTTTTTAATAATATGATTTGTAATATTTATTTATTTAGTTATAATATATCTATACCAGCATTCTCAGCCCAAGGGCAACTCAGGGCGGTTTAAAAGATGAAAAAAATACATTTTTTTTGCAAACATATGCTTTTTAGATGTGCATCATTTCACAGCACAGTCATTCAGAACTGAGGTTCAAGCAATTATTATTATTATTATTATTATTATTATTATTATTATTATTATGTTTATACCCCACTTTTTCTCTCCACAAAGGAGACTCAAACCATGCCCTTATAAGAGATATCTCCCTAAATTCTAATAATGAACTCAATGGGAACACAACATAACTCATGGAAATCTTTCAATATACATTTCCAAGATTTTTCTCTGTTCTCATTTTGTTCGCATGGCACACCTACACACTGCATCCGACATATGAACACGTCACGACACTGTTTGGAAAGCTCTGGGAACATTTGAAGTTCATGTCACACTTGTAGCATCTTGGTTTCAAATAGAGGTTTCCCAGCTTTTTATGCTAGTGACATACTGCGTCATTTTGCCACATGGTCATTCAGTGTTACTAGCAAACTGGAGCTTAAACAACCTCTGCCTACATAACTTCTGATATTGAAATGGATGGGAACACAACATAACTCATGAAAACCTTTATTTTATATGATCAAAATAGGATTTGTAAAATAAAAACATACATTTCCAAGATTTTTGTCCTTATTTAATTCACGCAACAAATCTTCACACTGCACCCAACAACGAACTTTTCACGGTTCCCAGACAACACACGGTTTGGAAAGTGATGGCTTAAAGTCATTCAAATGCCCTTCAGAACTCTTTTGTCTACATACCAGGCCATCTTCTGACCTTCCCTTTTAAAGGCACTGCTGTGCTTTTGTGCCCTGTCAGTAGGCTAAAGGGACAGTTTCATGGAGAAGATACACATTCAGCAACCTTTCAGAAAGTGAACTGGAGAACTGGTATTATTTTTTGTTGTTTTCAGCAGGCCAATAAATAGCACCAAAACATATTTGGATTGGCACTGCTGTTATGTACCACATCCATGCTTTCTGTTTCCTTCAAGATACTTCCATCCCTGGCTTCAGGAGCACACTGCAGTTCATTTCCTTAAACTTTTGGCACAACCCCCATCAGGGTTCAGCCCTTTCGGTCCTAAAGCTTCTCTCTGATTGCGTGTTGCCAATGTGACGTTGTGCCTCATCATGGACAGGAACCATGAAACCCGGTATCAGGCATCCAAAGTATGGCAGTTTGCAAAGCAAATTGGAAGAAATGTAGCTTGGTGAAAGTGGGGTTTCTGAACCAGTGTGAGAATAATGCTGGAAATTACTTTTGTGCAACTTGGGTGAGTTTTAAAATGCCGACTGCTTAGTTCATACGTTGCTTAACTGTGGTGTAATATGAAAACATTGCAATCACTTGGACATCAAATTTCTTTATCTTTGGAGTATTCTTTTTTAAAAAATCACATAGATATAACTTTTAGCATTTTAGCAAACTGTTGGTGCGACAAAAAAGTGCAAGGATTTGGTTTTTTTTAAAAAAACATTTGAACAGAAAAGCACCTTTTTAACCTGCCAAAAATTTTTTATGTAGAAGATGTGAACGTTTTGGCAATATAAAGAATGAGTAATGAAAATATTAGATTTAAATGGAAATAACTTTTAAGTGCTGAATATTTACTAAACCACCACCACCCTTTTATGGGACCACAAATACTTGCTATAAGTATGTGTGCAGAGATGGGAAAGTTAAAGTGGTTTGTAACTTTTACAGGCTGTATTAACAGAATTTGAGTTCTAAGTTACCTATAAGTAAGAGATCTCTTATTTTGTAGGAATCAGTTCAAGTGGAAAATAGTTCAGATTGAGAAATTTAAAGAAGGGGAATATTCATACAGAAGAAGTGTGCTAGTGGCTATTAGCCGTTATAATTTAATGGAACTGCTATGTTTAGCAGTAGCATACATCTAAATATTAGATGATGATGTTCAACTATTAAGATGGGTTTCACTATTATCTTCCAGGAATCAGATCCTATCTGAGCTTGAAAGCTAAGCAGGGTCAGTCTTGGATTTTACCACCAACAAATGCAAGGTGCTGTAGGTTATTTCAGAGGAAATAACTGGCAAAATCACCTCTGAATATTTTTTGCTTAAGAAAAGCCAACAAAATGGAGTGTTGCAATAAGTCAACAGGCAACTTGAAGGCATATACACAGGCACATACCGTACATTTTCTGAGGCTATATGGCTGGCTACTGCTTAAAACAAGATAGAAAGTATATAAAGAGTAATGACACAACATAAGTCTATGAGAGAAAAGTACTGGCATTTAAAAACTCATCTTTATTAGGACCAACCAAAATGTAAGGAAAATATGAAAGCTTTTCAATACTCCCTTTCAGGAAAGATGATAAAATGTAGGGAATCTTGAGGCACATCTACACTGACCATTTATGTTGATTCTGAACTGTAATAGCAGAAACTAGCTTTACAGTGCGGATAGTTAGAGTGATCTCTAGGGAAAGGTTGTGAAGCCTAGATAGTGCCTATGCAAATACAGAAGTTGGCTTTATACTGACTCCAAGATCTGCGGTATTTTTAAAAATTCCCTCTGCTGGAATGCACATGTTCACACCAGCAGAACACTTCAGTCATTTGCACAGTATTCCCATTTTGCAGAGCCGATTTCACCCTGCAAAGTGGTTTACTTTGGTGTGCAAAAAGGACTTTCTTTTGGACTTTACTCCAACTTTGGTTTAAGGCATAAAGCATACTGTGGTGTGCTTTCATGGCGTACTCTATGTAGTTGCTGCTCTTTGAAGCTGACTCTACGCTGCATCAAATGGTCAGTGTAGCTGGGGCTATGGGTGCTCCATCAGGGCTCTCATTATAATTCATTCTTAATACTACTAACCTAAATATAGACAGCGTTTTGACCTTATAATATAATAATCTCTATATAGCTTATGTTAACTAGATTGTTAAGTCTGTTGCTAAGTAATTATTTTAATACCAAATTGGGAGTACATAATTAGGAGAAGAAACCGTATGTATGAGATAAAATGTCAAATTTGTTAATTAATATAAAATCCAATTTCCATTGCCTTGTATGCACTAATGATGCCCAAATTTTCCTTTGTACTTCAAGAGCTTCTCCATCTGGAGCCACCAACTGACATTCTGCTTGGGAGATCTGTGTCCCAAATCCAATAAGTTCAAAAGAGAATCTATCTTTTCTGACAATGTGTATTTTCCACTTAAAGTCTAAGCCAGGGATCTACAAACTTTTTAAACAGAGGGCCAGGTCACAGTCCCTCAAACTGTTGGAGGGCCGGATTATAATTTGAAAAAAAACAAAAACATGAATGAATTCCTATGCATGCTGCAGATATCTTATTTCTAGTGCAAAAAACACTTAAATGCAATACAATAATTAAAATGAAGAACAATTCTAACAAATATAAACTTATTAGTATTTCAGTGGGAAGTGTGGGCCTGCTTTGGTGGATGAGATAGCGTTGTTGTTGTGTGCTTTCAAGTCATTTCAGACTTAGGTCGACTCTGATCGAGAGCCAGGTAAATGACCTTGGAGTATCTGGCCCCCGGGCCTTAGTTTGAGGACCCCTGGTCTAAGCGTTCATTAGATGTGGTCAGATCACATCTGGAATATTGTATCCAATTCTGGGCACCACAATTGAAAGAAGATGTTGACAAGCTGGAATGTGTCCAAAGGAGGGCGACTAAAATGATCAAGGGTCTGGAGAACAAGCCATATGAGGAGCATCTTAAAGAGCCGGGCATGTTTAGCCTGAAAAGAGAAGGCTCAGAGGATACATGCATAAATATGTGAGGAGAAGTCCTAGGGAGAAGGCAACTATCTTGTTTTCTGCTGACCTGGAGACTAGGACGCAGAACAATGGCTTCAGACTACAGGAAAGGAGATTCGTCTCTGCCCCAGAGTGTGGTAGAGGCTCCTTCTTTGGAGGCTTTTAAGCAGAGGCTAGATGGCCACCTGTTAGGGGTGCTTTGGCAGGGTGTTGGACTGGATGGCCCACAAGGTCTCTTGTGGGAGAGACAAGGAATTTATCTTTGCCGGAGGAGTTCCGTAATATTCCCCTTTCCCCCCTCCTGCCTCAAGAGGCTCAGACCCTGAAAGATCCTTCTGCACATGCCTTGGATGCTGCTTGTGGTGCTGTGCCCTATTCTCTTCATTGTCAAAATGCCTGGAGTCTTCATCATGGTTACTTTTCACTCAATGATTCTATGATTGATTGAAAAATGACGTTTACATTTAGTATAAAACAAAAGAGAAAACTAGCAAAAGAAAAAAGGTTAAGATAAAAGGTTAAATAATCTGAAGAATGGACAACTAAAGATCAAATAAATGGCATTTTTGAATTATATCCTTCATATCCAGTGATCTCTTGCATTCCTAAATGGCTTTGATTTCAGCCTTGCTGCCCCTTTTCGATTGAAATGCCTCTGATAGCTGGACTCTTTGAATTTAAGCTTTTCAGAAAACCATGTTCCAGAAATCCTCTGTTGGAGGTTTCTAAATAGAAGTTGGTGGGTTGTGGTTTTTTTTGTATCAGAAGCAACTTGAGAAACAGCATGTCTCTTCTGGTGTGAGAGAATTGGCCATTTGCAAGAATGCCCAGATGTTTTACCATCCTGTGGGAGTCTTCTCTCATGTCCCTGCATGGGAAGCTGGAGCTGAGAGACAGGAGCGCATCCCACCTCACAGATTCAAACTGCCAACCTTCAGATCAGCTGTTCAGCCGGCGCAAGGGTTTAACCCATTGCTCTACCGCAGCTCCTTCATCTGTCAGAAATGCTTTACGTTTGAATTTCTATATATATAGATGATCGTTGGAGTCCATCCAATTCCAAACCTCTGTGATTATGTTAAAACCTATATTTTGTGGTGGTTCCCAAATGTGTCCCCAGATATTGTCAGCTTATTAACGTCACAAGTCCCAGTAATAAAGGTAATGGTCAGTCCATCAGCATTCATGACTTAGGTGGATGAACAACTATGGCTGCCTTATTGTAACACAACCTAACTCTGACACGGGCAAACTTTGTCCCTCCAGGTGTTTTATTTATTTATTTATTTATTTACTGCACTTGTAGACCGCCGTTCTCAGCCCTAGGGCGACTCATGGCGGTGTACAACATATAAAAACAATTTACAATAAAGGCAATATCACAAACAACAATAACAACATCACTATCAATAATACAATTACACTAAATCATTCGCGACGTCTCATCATAGAATCACAATCCAATCTCGTTTTCCATATTCCGTTCCAATCATCATTGCTAATTGTTGTAGCACTTAGTCAAACGCCTTCTCAAACAACCACGTCTTTAGTCTCTTGCGGAATGTCATAAGGGAGGGCGCCTGTCTGATGTCTACAGGGAGGGTGTACTTCAGCTCCCACAATTCCTAAAAGCCTCAGGCCCTTTCCTTTCCCCCTTCAGCTGCTTAAGCTTGAGGCCCATGCCTGGCCTAACTGAATACTTATTTTTCCTCTGTGTTTCTTCCCATTAGTTATTGTAAATTCTAGACAGTAAGCTTCTTAAGCAGTGATGTTTCATCTTCCATTTAGTAGTAAAAATACTGCTCACACATAGCACGGCATAAATTCAGTTGTTGCCAATAACATTTTACTGTACAAAGTATAAATACACATTGAGAGCTGAACAGCTTGTATGTTTACTTTCCATAGTTCCACCTTAGTCTTCAAGTAAGTTATTTAACATAGTGTAAATAAGGCATGGGCAAACTAAGGCCCGGGGGCCAAATGCATCCCCCTGGGTGTTTACCTCAGGCCTCCCTAATTTTTCCTGCTCTCTTGGCATAAGGACATGGTGGCCCGCTGCATTCCTTATGCCAAAAAGATGAGGGAGGAAGGCATGTGGCAGCTGAGGGCCACCTGGATCACTCTCAGTTGCGCCTGTCTCACCCTTCTAGCATAATGCCAAGAGGATCGGAGGAGGATAGAGAGGAAAATCAAGGATCAGGGAAGATTGGGGCAGTTGTTGTGTATCCTGCCTTCCACCCAGCATAAGAATGGGGCAAGTAGCCCAATTCTTATGCTGGGAGGCAACCTCAGGATGACCCGGGCCCTGCCCTGCCCCCTTCTGCCCCCCTCTCTCCTGGACCCTCTCTGTCCAGCATGTGCATGCCCCCCCTCCCTCCTGGCCCAGCCCTCCTGGCCAGACCTGCAATGTAGCTCCCAGGCAAAAAAGTTGCCCATGCCTGGTGTATATGTACAAACTTGAAATTTTTTTTGGATTTCCTTGGTAAATTATACTGCTCAGGAAATGCTCAAATTAGTTGAAAACTTCATGTATAGTATTTGACTCTAACCTGAGTGAGTGCAAACTGTCAGTCTTGCATCGTACCTGTTGACAATTCTGAGAGCTGATTGAATTGAAAGTGCATCTGTTTGTGCAGAGAATTGAAGGAATATATGGATGGAAGTTTGGTACTGAGATGATATTTGGCTGAGTTCTTAGGAGATTCCTGAAGCAACAAACAGAATATTTGTGGCATCTGTATTAATGGCATAGTTTTGTATTGAAATTTCAGAAGCATGTATAGACTGACTATCCCTTATCTGGAATTCTAAAATCTAAAATACAATATTCCAAACTCTAAAATTGGTGACTAAGATACTGATGCTTTTGCTTTTTGGTACGTTAATGTACACATATTTTGTTTCATACATACAATTATTAAAATATTGTTTATAGAAGTATATAAGGTGTATATGAGTGGTGCTGTATGGTATTTGATTGTCGTGCTTTAATAGTTTACAAGTGTTTTAAGCAATTTTAATTAACTTCTGTTTTAATATTTGTACATTGTGGATTTTATATTGCATTTTTAAATGTTGTGAGTCATTTTGAATCTCGGTGGAGAGATAAAAGTGATGTAGAGGAACAGAACTATAGAACTGTTCTCTTTAAGAATTTCTAGGTCTTGCAGCACAACTCTGTGGAATCATGTTGGAGGACATAGAGGCCTCTTCCACACAGCTGAATAAAATCCCACATTTTCTGCTTTGAACTGAAATAAAAGGCAGTGTGGACTCAGATAACCCAGTTCAAAGCAGATATTGTGGAATTTTATGTCTTGATATTCTGGCTGTGTGGAAGGGCCCAGAGATTTCTAGAAAGAAAGAAAATACTAGTAATCAAATCCGCAGAATTTAAAGCTGCCAGTATGGAAGATGGAATATATTTGTGTGTGTATGTGTGCTTGTGCATTTGTTTCCTGACAATTCATTGTAAATGTATGTGTGCACCAGTGTTTTGCAAGTGTATACTCATATTACACATGTATGTGTACATAATGTATGTGTTTTGCTGGCAATGTTTCTGTTACTCTACATAGAAATATTTGATGCAAATATTTCTGTATGAGAGTATGATGAGCGTGAAACTAGAAAGATAGTATTCTTTATTATTTGATAAAACTTACAAAGGAAGTTATTTACTCATGATGTATTATTTAAAAGTAGCTATATTTAGACAGGAAATTCCCTTTTAGTTTGGCATGTTGAATGCTTCCTCTTCTAGTGGTGGTTGGCCTGTGGTTACAAGAAACCACTGGAGGAGAGGGCTCATGAGTGAAACAGGTCTTTTACTAAGATGATCTTTTATATTTAAATTAGATACATTAAACTTCACTTTTCTGAATAAATGCATTTGAAATCTTAAGGGTTTTAATTAAATAGATTGGGTTTGATTTGCATCTAAAATAGGGATCTAAACATGCACATTACATTATACTAAAGAATGATTGGTTAGTATAGCGTAATATGCTTGTTTTTCTTGGCTGTGTTTGAGTGAACACACTGCTGCAAATTGAAATAATATTCTATAGCTTACATTTGTTAAATGTTTTGCATGTTCAGTGTGCGAAGATACTATTTTTAGCTGTTTTGGTACAGTTAATCATAGCTGAAAACCAGCATATGGTGTGGTGTCTTTGCAGATGGAATTGTTCAGTAGTGGAGATCATGATGTGCATATCGCAATATTTAACAAATGGGTGTATGTCAGCAGGGTTATTTGCTGAACTCCTTTTTAGAAACATACTTATCACTTCTAAAAATCTGGTAGTAAAATTAACATTCTGAATGTAATTCCAACGTCTACATAGGTTTTATTTTTCTTTTTTAATTTAAAAGATACAAAAATGGAAAATCTTTAAGGTCAGTATAAGTGCTAATATGCTACCATGTTAAAAACCAAGGTTGGTTGAGCCATGTCTGGTCCAGTTTGTGCTCTGTAGGTTGAAGGTTTTTCTCCCTTTTTATTGTGCAATTGTGTTAATCACCAGTAGCACTACCTTTCTGCAGTGGTGGGATTGCATACTCCTGTGAGACAAGAGTTATGCTAACTGTAACAGTGCTGCTGGCAGAATCTCCAATGTTAGACAGGCTTTTGGTGAGGAACAGGGCTAAGTATGGCAACAAGCTATGGAGCAGAACCAAAAATTGTTGGAAATTTTTGCCTAAGATACTGGATTGGCCCTATAATGGTTTAGAAATAAACAGGAGTGGCTGACTGATTTTGTAGGTCAACATTTGTTCATTACAAATGTATTCTTCAAGAAACCAAAGCGATGACATGATCATTACCTGATGGCCAAAATAGAAATAAAATAGACTACATACTTGGAAGCAGAAGATGAGGAGGTTGCCCTCTTTTTGCAAAACAAGGGGCAGATTGCGGAACAGACCATGAATTGCTAATAGCATTTTTTTCATGTCAGGAGTGACTTGAGAAACTCCAAGTCACTTTTGGTTTGAGAGAATTGTCCATCTGCAGAGACGTTGCCCAGGGGACCCCCGGATGTTTTTGATGTTGTTACCATCCTTGTGGGAGGCTTCTCTCATGTCCCTGCATGAGAAGCTGGAACCAACAGAGGGAGCTCGCCCGCGCTCTCCCCATATTCGAGCCTCTGATTTGTCGGTCTTCAGTCCTGCCAGCACAATCCACTGTGCTACCGGGGGCTCCAGAAAAAATGGGAGTAAAGATAAAGAACCCCAAGTGAGTCATTATGTCAAAATACAATCTGAAGAAAGTCCTCATGGAATTTATGATTAATTTAAAAATTAAGACTAATTGACTGAGGACCCGAAGAACTTTAGTCCCAGGGATATTGTCAAGAAAGTATGCAAAATGAGCCTATCTGTAGCCAAAAAGAAAGAAATGCCTTAATGGGATGGCAAAAGGCACTCTTCAGCTAGTTTATGACAAACAAAAAGCAAACAAAAAGCAAACGTTAAAGGTGACAGAAATAGAATTCTGAATGAAACTGATCAGTCCACAGAGACAAAGAGAGTTACTATAATAATCAATACAGAGAAATAGAGCATGACAGCCAAAAAGAAGGGACAAAAAAATCTTTCAAAAAGGCAAGAAGCAGTGCCACAGCATAAAGTATAGAGGAGTCTGGTGCTCCTGTGAGGTTCTCTGGGGATTGACCAGGTTTTTGCATTTTACCACTGTACTCAGGACTTCATCCCACTCAGTCTTCTCTCCGTCTTCCCTCCTTTTTCCTTGTGCTGCTGAAGCAATCCTACAGAGGCCATCACATGAATTAAGGCCACTTCTGGCTGTTGCCTATGGGATTTAGTTGCAGCAGCGTAGTAGGGAAACAGAGAGAAAACTTCATTTTCAAGAGTTGTGTGCTACCCAACTCCCAACAACAGAAGACTGAGAGAAGGTGGATAGAAGTGGGGAATGTGGAATGGCTGCCACCCCAGAAGACAGAAAGGCATGGGGCCTCGATGGTATGGAATGAAAGAAGATGATTCCTTCTGCTTTTCTCTGCTTTCATGTGATGAGGTCCATTGTTCCTTTTTTTAAATAGGAGTTAGGGTTCAGTACTCAAATTGATGGATAAATAGTGAACTCTGGTAATTTGGGTTGATTTGTTTTACTACAGTTCTTAGACTTGAATAGATGAGGTGGTTTGGGATTTTCTGTCATATCTGACTGTTCATTTATGCCTTACTAGCTGTACCCACCACACATTGCTGTGGCCAACCTTCCCTCTCTCTTTCTCTCCTTGTTTCTTTCTCTTTCCTTCGCTCCCACTGTCCTTCCTTTCCTTTCCTTTCCTTTCCTTTCCTTTCCTTTCCTTTCCTTTCCTTTCCTTTCCTTTCCTTCTCTCCTTCCTTCTCTGCCTCTTTTCTTCCTTCCCCTCCATTTTTCTTTCCCTTCCCTTCTCTCCTTTCTTCCTTCTCTACCTATTCTTGAACTGCAACTCCCAGCAGTCTTCCTGATTGATCTATCTTCATACCTATCTATCTCTATCTAATTTATCTATCTTATCTACTTGGAGGATTGCTGGGAGTTGCAATCCAGGAATAGGAAATTGGAAATATGCATGGATTGGGATGCTCTCAAAGAATTCCCAGGAGAAGAAAGCTTACAGCTTGGAAGCAGTGCATTTGGAGCACCCTTCCCTCCCCCTCCCACAAAGGGCCTGGTCTAGGGGATGCTGGGAGCTGTAGTCCGGAAGAGAAGGGAGCACCTTTATAGCCTCTGGCAGAGCCCTGTGTGGACTTTGCATGATGCATGGGCAAGAGCCACACATGTGGGAACTGGGGAAGAGGAGGAGAAAGAGGCCACCCTTGGTCTTGCTTTCTGCCTGCTTCCTGGAATCTCTTTCCAGGATGATGGGCAAAAGCAAGGCTAGGTGGCTCCGGCAGGCACTCTACCTCTCCACGGTGGGAAAGATGGGCCAGGCTAAAGACATGGAGGAGGAGGAAGAAGAAGAGGAAGGCGGGTCCCCAGCTGAAGAGCTGCTGGAGAAAGTAAGTTGTAAAGAAAGGCTAGCTAGAGAGATGCAGTATGGATCCACCTGTAGTTGTTCGGTTGTGCTGAGGAATGGTTGGAGGAAGTGAAATCAGAATATATTGTTGCTTCAGGACTGTTTCAGGAAGGGATCTTGCTCATTGGGGCAGCGTCTACCAAACCAGATGATTACCAAAGCTGATGGAGGGGGAAGCGAGAGGATCAATGGACCACCTTTCCCTCCTTCTCTCAAGTTGCCTCTTTCTCGGCTGCTGTTTCTTTTCCCTTACACAGGAGGAGGGTGGCACCAGGGGAGTCATTTTTGCACATGCACTGTCTTGTCATTCAGGTTTGGGTTTTAAAATCCTTTTTTGGGGGGGGGGGGGAGTTATGAGTGATAGTCACTCGTTGGTCTATTAGGGGTGTAGTCTCCAAATTTCATGTCAATTTGTCGAGTGGTTTTTGAGTTATGTTAATCCCATAAACTAACATTACCTTTTTATTTATATAGGTGCAAAAGTTGGTAATATAACAGAATATTAAGAAACAACTTTATTAGGTTTATAAATAACACTAGTTTGTCCTACCCTGGGGTCTTTACCTTACTCCTAAACCTTTCATAATGAGCATGATAACCAGTTTGGATTCCACTCTGAGAAGAAAATAGGACATAGGTTAAATAAATAAAAAAAGCTAAATTAATAGGGTATCTGGTTTTGTAGCTTTATCACTTAAATTAAACCAAACCGAAAACATTTAAGTGATTCATATACTAAAACTAGTTGCTGAATTAATAGAATACAGAGTTTTAAAATTCTGTGGCATAGATTTTTTTAGAGTTACCACCAGCCCTTAGTATTTGTTTGTTCAGCTAGCTTCTTCCCTTGGCAGTCTTCAACAAAATAGTAATCTTGGATTACAAAAGTTTTAGATAACTATTTCCAGCATCTCTTTCTAGAAAAGGCCAAGATCATTGATTATAGAAATTGTAGCTCTAGATATCTGGAGCATACTAGATTGGTAAATACTGCCTTAGAGGAATAACATTTGCCCTTTTAGTTTAGCTGTGAAGACTGAAATGAAGTAATTCTGGGCTGTTCAGATCAGAAGAGGCTAATAAATGTGTGTGGAATTTTAAAATGGAACCCCTTACATTGCAATCTTTTGTGACAGCAGGCCTGTAGCTACAAGCCTGTTCATGCGTTGATAACTTCCCATTTAGACGCAACGTGGCTTGAAAAGTGGCCTGGAAATTCCATTTAGTTTAAAACAGGGAAAACAGACTGTTGACTGGTGTTGATCGATGCAAACCCTATCCAGACACAAATAAGTGTATAGATGTAAGTTTATAAACCCTAAACAGCTTGGGGCCAAGTTGGCGGGAGTTGAGATCAAAAGAAAATCCATATCAAACTGTCAGTAGAAGTTCATGCAGGGACAGTTTTATTTTCATGATTAATCTGGATCCTAACATTATTACCTGAGACTCATTCAAAAGAGGTAGGTGGCATGCAAGAGGACATTTCAGTTGTAGCACACTGTATGTTGAACCCCCTCGCCAGAGAGTCTTGACTGGTGCTTACATAGTTCTATTTTGACTCAGAAGACACTATATATTCTCCCAGGCATTTAAAAAACTGTTGTCAGCAATTTGACTTCATGTTTTTATTCTGCTGTTACAGTATTTATGGTGCAATGTTTTTGCTATTGGTTTTATCTTGCTTTAATAAAATGTAGTATTAGCGTATTTGTATTTTGCTCTTACAATTTCTCAAAAAATTGGATATTGTATGTGATAAAAGGGATTTGTTGTAGTCCAACAAGAAGAGAAAGCTGTACTCATGAAAATTAAAGAAGCAAAGCAGAACAATGGTTAGAGTCCTAGGGGAGAACTGGAGAGATCCAGATTTAAGTTCCCCGTGAGCAATGAGACCCACTTGCTCTTATTCACTCTCAAACTGACATACCTTTTATGAGGTACGGAGAGAAATGAAAACACTGTCTTGAGCTCATTAGGGAAAAGGATAAAAATAAAGTAAACGTAAGGTATGTGGCTTCCGGTCACCCATTGACTCTTGGAGACCCCATGGAGTTCATAGGATTCTCTTAGGCATGCAATACTAAGATGTGGTTGCCAGTGTGTTCCTCTAATATATATCTGGCACTATATGGACCACCTGTCTCAGGACTGAATCAGAGTGGTGAATATTGGATTGACCCCAGAATGGTTTAGACTGCCACCCATTCAGGCCATTGTGGAAGCAGGAGGGAGTCTTGGCTATCTGGTGGCATCAAACCAGAAGGCCACTCTTACACATTGTTGTAGTAGCAGCAGCCAGTGGATGCCATGGACCATGCTGGTCACTCATTGACTGTGTGCTGGAGTGATTAAGAAGGGGAGGGGAAGGACAGCTCGCCCTTCTTCTCACCCCTCCCTTCTCTGATTGCCTCTTTGGTCTGTCTACCATCACTCCAGTCAACAAGCAACTAGCACAACCCATGTCATGCCACTGGTATAATGAGAATGGGAAAGGGATGTTGAACATATTCTTGTATCCCTGGCCTGATCAAGCCTGGGGAATATAGGATGGCTCTGTAATTAGTTGCTGCCTGTTCTCTCCCAGAACTGGTCTGGCTGCTTACACAGTCCTAAAGTTTCAGTTTGGATCCAACAACTTTGGTTGTTGTAGTTTAAGGATGCATTAAGCATCTTTGGCATTCATTAACTCAAATCAGCTCCATCTGTTGTTTAGCTGCCATGGAGCTGATTGTCGAGTCCTTAAAGGTAAGTGGTCCATGTAGAAATGCCCAGAGAAGTAGAATTTCCTGGCAATCTCTCCTCCAAATACTAAGCAGGCTGATCCTGCCTAGCTTCCAAGATCATATGGAATCTGATTCCTTCAAAATATTTAGGTAACTGTGCATCAATATAGAAAAGAAATAATTTTGGTATTGGTGCCCAATCAAAGCCAGTTGGAGGAAAGTGTGAATAGGGCTATGTGGTTCTATTAACAACAGAGGATGCTATTGTTGGAAGAAATAGACGCATGAGATACCGATATCTGTTACTGACTATGTTGTTCAGGAACTATGGGTGCTGCTTGGTGGTTCTGCTCTTGTGGTGACTTTTTACAACTGTATTATACGCAACATGGTTAGTGCTAAAATCTGGACAAAACTCATTTTGAAGATTTTAAACCAGACTGTGGGCAATTCTGTTTGACACAGGAAAAAGCAGCAGAAGTTGATCTTGTACATAATTTAGTGTTAATGGCTTTTATTAAAGCTTCTGCTTGAAAATGGCTGCTTGAGAATATGTAAAAAGTACCTACTGCTGACTTTCCAGAAATGAAAAAGAGGGTTTTTTTGGGGGGGGGGGGGGAAGGATGGGATGGTATATTTCTTTAATACTGAGTGCACCAATACTCATAACTACAGGATTCATTGAGGTTCTAACTCTTATTTGCGAGAGCAAGACCAAACTAATTTTCCAATTCATATGTAATAGTATACCTTTGTTTGTTACTAAGGGGGAAATGTGGGAGGCCGAGTTTCAGGGAGACGAAAGGGTAATTTATACTCAAACTTGGAGGCTCATTCAATGCCAGACTATGATTTCGCAATGTGTTTGAATTATTGTTTTGTGTTCAGTGACTTGACTGATACATGTTTGCATTTGCAGAAACCTGTTTTCTCTTGTTCATGCTATAGCCTTTACATTAAAGGACATGTGCTTTAATTAATTCCTCTAATTGTGTACAGTATATTGAAATGAGATTATTGTGAATTTGCTCACAACGTAATTGAGGGGAAATCATGTACTCTTATATGAAGCAATGCAATGACATTTTCTTGGCAATTGTAGTTACTAATATCCACAGTATTTGATGACCTCTTGCAAGAATACAAATTGAAATCTTTGTACTGGAAGAAAAGCTTTTTTAAATTTCACAGAGTGCATTGGATTGTATTTAGCTTGCACAGTTGATCTTTTGCCAAATTCATGATTTAGAAGTATTTTAATATGAAAGTGAAGCTGTGTGAAAGATGCAGGTGGTAGTTTTAATTGATGTTCCTATTCATCAAAAGAATAATAGTAATAACAATGGATCATAGATATAAATCTAAGTAATACATTTCAAGCAGCAGAATCATGCATGATAATTCTTCCTTGATTGTATCCAGCATTACTAGATCCATATCTAACACAGTATGACCCCCATAAACTGTGGGACCAAATACTCACAGTTTCACTTATCTGCATCAACAAAATTGGATCTCTTATGGAATTTTCCAGAACATCTAAGTGATTCTATGGCACATTTCCTCTGGAAGTTGCTATAGAGCTGCCCTTGAAGACCTAGCAGGACCAAGGTCCTCCAATGACACTGTATGGTAACTTTCAGAAAATGTAGTTTATTTCAAAAGGATTCACTATTATCCATAGTTTTCTGTTTTCATGCTAAATTCAAGAACATATTCCTCACAGATACAAGGACTGTAGTTTACCACATCTTTGAAATACTGGCTTTTTGACTTTACACCTGGCAGTTCAACTACGATGACAATTAAAAAACCTGGTTTTGAGGATTGTAGCACAACATACCAGTGAATTGTGGCTACTATAGTTAAACAGGTAAATAGGACATTTTCTTTTTAATTACTATGGGTTTGTTTTCCATTACTTCTCAAAAGATTGAAGAGTAAAATTCACAATATCCCTTGCTTTTTATCCTAACAAATAGAGAAAGAACCCATCTGACACATTTGGTCCAACATTTCATGGTGTCATACAGTTTCCAGGTTGGAGCATTTCCGAGTAACATACCTCTTTTATGAACTGCAGCAAGCAGGAGATGGGGAAACCATTCCTTATAGGCAGAAAAATGACATACAGAGGATATGATTGTAGTTCTGCCTTCTTAATATAGCATTTGTTTATATGCTAAGAATGTTTTTTTCTTTGAAAGACTGTTGAACTATAATATTTATTTGCTTAAAATATAGGGTGATGTTATCACCTTTATTACATATGTAAATTGGCTATCAACATCCTTTTCTAAAGTAATATGTTTTCGGTTTAAACCAGTGATATGTAATGTGAGCTACTGGGTGCCAGTTGGTAGGAAAAACCATTGGGCACAAAGATGGTGCCAGTCCATGGCAGACTGAGGAAACAATGCTGCCCATCCTACACATCAGGCAGTTCAAGAAACATTTTATTTTAACTTATTAAAAGCATTTAGAGAAGGTTTAGTCACATGTTCTAAAGGTTATTTCTTGAATTGATAATGTCGATTTGTTTTTAAGGAGGGACTTATGGTAGTGCAGACTTCAAAACACAAACATACTTATTGGATCTTGGTAAGAAACAGTGAATGCAATGTATTTCTGTAGTCCTCAGAACATGACAATGCTTTTTAACCAGCCACTCATATTGAGGAAAAACAGAAGTCAAAAGCTCTAATTATCCAGGGGCTCTTTCTAACATCTGGTTGATCTCAGTGTGCGAAATATAATTGGGCAACCACGTAGATAGGTTTGAAAAGATGGTATCTGGGGATGGCTGACTGTATTAGCAAACTCAAGCAGGACTGGTGCTACTTGGAGACCAGCTGAGTAGGCATGGCGGGTGATTTTTAGAGGCTTTTTATGTCTGTGTTTTTAAGGAGTACATAAAACATGCATATTTAAGAGTTGCAGAGCAAATAATATTTTGTACATAGTAAGCCCAATTTCAGACTGATTTATTTACTTATTTATTTATTTACTTAATTTATATCCAGCTCTATCCTCAGAGGTTGTGAGGTTTTTGCAGTTTATTAATCTTTTCCCATGTTCTTATGATAGAACTAATTAGGAAATAATATTTATAACCCAGGAACAAAAAATGTGTTACATAGTATAATAGGTTGCATTTATGATTTGAGCCAAGACTTTATATGTATGTTTTCTAAAGCTAATCTGAATTTTACCTGCTACCCTATATCTAAGAGTATTTCCAAACAAGCAGAAAATACAATATAACAGAAATGTTTAATTAGGAAATAATCAATAAAGCACACACAGAACCAATTCAAAGGTCACAATCTCTGTCTGATAAACCATGCCTTATCAGCACATGCAAAACTGTTTTTATGTGGTCCTCTTTGTAGAACACATTTTGGCTTCTCAGATTGATGTTTTCTGCATTCTTTCTTAAGCTATGGCCTCCTTTTGTACATTAGAGAAGAATGGTTTAAGGCTTCCCTTCAAATTAGTGGGGTCTAAATCCATTTTTCAAATCCCAATCAGAGCAGTACGATTAAGCCAATCCCTGAATGGTAAGTATATGTATGTAAATGTCATTAATCTAATGTGTTGTTATCATGGAAACTGGCAATTGGATTTGTTCTAGGCTTTATTAATTTATTACCAGTAAAAACTCATAGCTTTTGGGTGGCTGGAATAATGGCTTGTTTGATATGCCTCAAACAAAATTGTGCAGCTATTACTGATGGGACTCCTGGGCTTTTCCAATGCCATGGTGCTTTTGGGGAAGGGAAGCCCTAAAACATTGTCTTGCAGTTATTTATTTGGGTATGAAGCTGTATCAACTACATACATACCATTTTTAATTTGAAAAAACCTACCATCTTGTGACCGAGAAGCTCTACAGTTAATTGCCATTAATTAATACCTTTAAATACCCAAATAATGTGCAAGCACACAGCTTGTTGATTGCTTTGTAAATCAAGTTTCAAGTGTCTTGACTCCTTGGTCTTGAAACTTTGTGGGAGTCAGGCATACATTCTCTTTTGATAGTATAGATCAGTGGTTCTCAACCTGGGGTCCCCAGATGTTTTTGGCCTTCAACTCCCAGAAATCCTAACAGCTGGTAAGCTGGCTGGAATTTCTGGGAGTTGTAGACCAAAAACATCTGCGGGGCCCAGGTTGAGAACCACTGGTATAGAGTGTATCCTCCTTTCCTCGTATTAGCTTTGGGGATTGGTTACAATGAGAAATATCAAATTCACTTACTAAGCTTCATGATTGAGTGAGGATTTGAATCTGAGTCTTTGCAGTAGCCTATTACTCTAATATTTGCATGGCAGAGCAGGTTGGCAATGATAGCTGGGCTGAACGTGACCTTCAATGGCTTTGTCACTTCAAAGCCCTTTACAGACAGAGAAAGTATACATGGAGATTTTATTAAAGCAGGCTGCCAATTAGCAATAATGGACTAAAGTAGATGCACCTTCCCAGAGAGACAATATTATTAAAAGATCAAAGACAGTTCTGTTTTTAGACGTCTGAACTAACCACTTGAATAAAATATATTATTTGCTTAAGGAAGATAATTAACGCTGATTTATGACCAGACAATATAATCAGAAAACAGAATCAAATTAATAGATAATTAAGTTTACATATGCTATCAAGTGAAATTGGTTTCCCCCCCCAATCTTGCTTGTTCACTGTTACATAGTACTGAATTAGATAATGCATGTTTTTATTTAATTAGAAGTGTGTGTCATTTATGTAGTTCTGCGCTTGCAGTATCAAAATGCCCAAGATAAAGAAGTTTAAAATATTTAATAGCATATTAGTCTAGGCAGAGTGGTGGCAATGCTTATCTTTGCCAGGTAGACTCTACGTGAGAATGGAAGAGTGGCCTCTGCCATGGTTCATGAATTCAAATGCAAAAGGGCTGAGTACACGGAGTACTCAGTACATCTCTGAGTACACTGCTTTCTCTGTGTGTCACCTTTTAACAAAGTAATTTGTTAAGTTTATTTCAATGCCCAGCAATGCACAATGTTCAACAATGGTTTGTTGCCTTAATCCTGACAAAAATACAGATATATGAATCATGGATTGATTGATCTGCTCAGCAAACCTACATGATAGTGAAAGACCAGCAAGCTCTTGTGGTTTATTTACAAGTTCAGGATGGGATGATGTAGGTTTGGGAAGAAATTGCCTTTCGTAACACATATGTATGTAACACTGAACTACAGTTAGCAGAAATGATAACATTGTATTTTATACTGGTTTGGTATTCAGGTGCAGCAGTTTTGCTATTGTGTGTCTTCCAAGTCATTTGCAATTTATGGTGGCCATAAAGCAAACCTTTCACAGGATTTTATTGGCATGATTTGTGCATAGGGGCTTGCCATTTCCTTCCTCTGAAGCTGAGAGACTACAGCCCCATCTACACCTCCACATAATCCAGTTTCTGAATCCAGATTATCTGCTTTGAACCTGATTTTATGGCAGTGTAGACTCATATAATCCTCTTTATAGCAGATAACCTGAATTGATAGAACCCCCCGGTGGTGCAGTGGGTTAAACCCCTGTGCCGGCAGGACTGAAGACCGACAGGTCGCAGGTTCGAATCCGGGGAGAGGCGGATGAGCTCCCTCTATCAGCTCCAGCTCCTCATGCGGGGACATGAGAGAAGCCTCCCACAAGGATGATAAAACATCAAATCATCTGGGTGTCCCCTGGGCAATGTCCTTGCAGATAGCCAATTCTCTCAAACCGGAAGTGACTTGCAGTTTCTCAGGTTGCTCCTGACACGACAAAAAAATAAATAAATCACAAACAAACCTGAATTGATAAACTAGATTATGGTAGTATGGATCCAGCCTATAAGTTGCCAAGGTTTCCAAGCCTGAGCAGAGATTCAAACCCTGGTCTCTGGAATATTAGGCCAATGCTCAAACCACTTGTTTGCTTTGCAACAATTCCAACTATTAAAAAGGTAAATATTATTCACTTTTTAGAGCTGTATGCATGGAAGCAATAAACATCCATATCTATAATCAGTTCTAAAGATAATACAGAATATGCTTACAGCTGTTATAAATGCCATTAAATATAGAGAGCTAGTGGTTGAACAGACATTTAATGCCTCAAAGCAAGTAGCTACAAAAGTAAGCAGTTGCTATTCTGAGGTGCCAAATAATTCTGTAAAAAAAGAAAAAAAATCAGCGTTCCATCATCATTTTAGAACCAAAAGTGGATGTTCCTTCTTTACTGTATGTATTATGTCTGTTCTTTCTGTACCACAAAGAAACTTTTAGTCTTTGTGTTACTGATAAGCTAGTGCCAGCTTTGTTACTTAAATGCACAAGAGGTATCCAATTTAATTAATCACTCTTTAGTACCATTAATCCTTTCTTCACTAACAAGAACCCATTTTCTTTCTGTCACTTGTCAATTTGCCATTACCACACACAGTGGTATTCTTAGTACTAGAGTACTAGACAGTCTAATTGAGTTTTGAAGTGCCTTGATAGATCATATCCAAATGCCTCATCTGTATTTAAATATAATATGGTCTGCCATGAATCTCCTTACTTGGATTTGATATGGGCATTTATGCATCTCGTCTCAAGAGTGTTGTTAATTTTTTATTTGATAATTGAGAATCAGAGGAATAATCCTGTCTCCTAAACAAAATTTCTAGGAATACTAATTCCTTTTTGAGGTGTGCCTGTAAATCAATTGCAGTATTATTTAGACAAAATATAGTGGCAACTAGAGTGGATCCATTGAAAAAAGTAAGATTTATATGATGAGTAATTAGCCACATTTATTTTGATCATTTTAATGTTAGTTGGTTGAGATTTATCTCTTTATTTTGTCCTGCCTACATGGAAGCAGTGAGCTTCCTGCTTTTCTTACTTTGGGCCATCTTCTTTGCCGGGTCTGTTTGTATATTTTATTCTATTTTTCAACCAAAATTAACCCCTGGCAGCTAAAAGTTTTTTTCTGAACATGATAGTATCTGGATACTAATACCATTTAGTAATACTGTTGCAGTGTTCAAAAATATTATTCAAGTGTATGTTATATTTCTGTTTAGTAGAGCTTGCGGTATGTTGCTTTGATTTTTTTAGGTTTCTGAATTTTGTTCAAAATAAAACAAAACAAAAACACCAAAGCTCTCCCCTAAATGTTGAACTAATTTTCTTTTTTAAAATTAGCTTTGATCCTAGAAGTGTCCCGGGTTTTTTTTTAATACGTTTTTCCCCCTCTGTCATGGAATGTAAATATTACAAGCAGCAGCAAACAATCAGTCATGGCTAGCATTTCCCATATTTGGAATTGCAAATAAGTTCTCCTTGAATCATTTTTGTCAGCAGTCCTCTTATTGCCTCATGCTGTGTTTTCCTTGGTTTATTTGTATGAATTGTCTTGAATTATTTGCTTTACAAGCTAGTTCACATGGTGCTCCTGAGTTTGGAAGATAATGAATTAGGCCGTCCAAATTATATATTATCAGCAATAAATCTATATCTGTTCTCATTGGATTTCAAACAAAATATATTTCAAACTACTGTACTATTTTTTAAAAAACTTTTATTGCATCTTGGACAGTGATGTAATAAGAGGGAAAGGGGATATACAGATCTGTCCTATTTGTGGAGTTCATATAAGAAAACCTTGATAAAATTAGGTCTTCAACATAGTTTCATGGCCAATTTTTTATAACTATATAATCAAATTTTATTTTGCATCCTTTATTTAAAAATATTGATGAGTTGCTCTTAGGGCAAATGCCCTCTTATTGTGCCTTCAAAAAACAGAAATTGGGGGGGGGGGCAGAAAGGAGAGTACAATTACAGTTCGTAATAAAATTTACAAAGAAATTGGAAAAATAGCAAAGAATCATCACAATAAATCAAAATAGCAAAATAATAGCAACCTACAGAAAATACTTTCAAACCCTCAGAGATATAAAGCCATAACACTGTGTCTCCTGCTGTATCTACGACTACAGCCAAGCAGCCTTGAGTGATATTATGTCAGTGATATTGCAAGCTACAGAGACCCTCAGGCCTTTCTTCAGAGTAAATTATCTATTAAGATATCATTTCCAGCTGTTCCGGCTTGAGATGAAGTTCTACCTGGACTTTACACTGCAATTTTGTAATGAGAGGACTCATTGGGAATTTGATTTCTAGCTCAGCTAAGCAAGGTACAGTATATGGGAGTATGGGGTCTATGTCTGTCTCTAGAGCTGTTTTGGTTTCTTACTCCTTGACTGAAAATTAAATATGACTTTTTGATTAAGTAACCCTTTGTGATCTGACCAGAAGGTTTAAGTAATCTTATCTTATTATCATTTTATGATAACATATTTGTCATTTTAAAGAACAACCATAACAGCCAATTCACATCTATTTTAATTGTTATTACTATGGTAGCTGTTTTAATGTTGATTTTTTAAAAAATATATCTTGTTTTTGTGATTATTTGTATCCCGTTTCTTATTTTCATGTTTAAGTCTTTTATGTGATTAGGTCACTGTTGTTATTATTTGTATTTGTTGTTTTGCTTTAATGTATTTGCACTTGCCTGGGCATTGAATGATTGCCTTTTTGTGTGTAAACTGCCCTGAGTCCCCTTGTGGAGATACGGCGGTCTGTAAATAAAGTTGTTGTTGTTATTGTTATTATTATTATTATTTGTATGTCACTACTTATCCTGCCAGAGCACTTGATCTTCAGACCTTGTGAAAAAATCTGTTACTTTTGAGATACCATGGGCAAGATAACATTTATTTTTCAAGTAATCCAGCAAATGATAATGCCATTTTTTTCAGGGATTTAATAACATTTACTTCTTAGTTTTTATAATTTCTTTTTTGGGATGGATTTAGGGAATTTGAGGGAATTTCCCCATATTTTGTATTGTTTTTATATATCATTTTTAAAGAATGACAACATTAATGGCAACAATTTGAATGGATGGATTGATTGCACTAAATTGTATCACAAATTCCTGCTGCCGGTTAAAGAGGGATCTAGACAGTAGGTTTGCATAGAGTCAATAGGCAGTAATGTAATTTAGTTTTTGTAATTGTCCCTTGGATCCCAGGGGCCTCCATAACAAGAGACTCAAAATAACACTTTAATTACACCAAAACCAAAAGAGAAGATGGAACTAGGACAGTACAAGGAAGCAGGAAGAAGTGCAGGAGTCATTAGTTTATTCCAGATACTGTAGGCATGGGAAAGAGATTGGAAGCTGTTTTATGCATTATGTCATTGAGGCAGTTTAGTAGCCAAGAATATAGCTCCGTTTTGCTTCTTCAGATAGACATGTTAATTGTCTGTGTGTTCTTTTGCTATAAACATAAAAAGTGGTCTTTAGAGCAACATTACACAATATGCTAGTTGAGCATGCAGAAACATACATTTTGAATTATGAAAGCTCAAGATCTTGCAGCACAGGAAGTGAATCCACAGTGCTCTCTAGATCGTCCTGTTAAAAATCGGATACCTCGATAAATTTGTGAACATCTTGCAGCTCCTCCACGATGACATTACGGCAGCAGTCATTAACAACAACAACAATAATTTTTATTTCTTTCCTGCCTGACTTTACAGCTCAATGTGAGTTACAGTATTGCTGAAATAAATATTCAAAACACAAAATCATCTAAAACACTCTATAGAATGCAGATATTAAAACATATTTCCATAAAATGCATATTAAAATACACAAAACGAAAGTTAGACATAAAATGGAAGATTAAAAAATCATCATTAAAACTGTCTTGAGTACCACACATGAAGTACCTATTGCGTGGTATCCTTAAAAGCAACAGATGAGACTAAACCAGGACATAGAGGGCTAATTTAATTAATTATAGGAAAATAAAATTAAAGCAAATATCAGAGAGTTAATTTTCTTCATATTAGATTAAGGATTTTATGTGTTTGCTTAAGAGGCAATTTGGCTCAGTTTCCAAAATTTTATAGTGAAGTAAGCTTTTTTTCTTCTTCAAATAATTGTCTTCTACTGTGTTAATAAATCATATGTACATGGGGGACGGTTGTAGGTCTGAAGCTGGGTTTTCAGGTTTCCCACAACCAAATTAAGGGTCTGACTACTCTGGCAAAATACTTGAAAGCTGCCCTTGAGTGTTCAGATGACATCCAGGGACTTCCAGCCCATAACACAGGGAAAAAACGACTAACACAATTTTATCCCTCATTAGTAGAAGATAGGGGATTCTCTGTACCTTTCCTGCATCTCTGGAGCAGCTCTACACTCTAGAACAGCTAGGGCAGTTCTACTTTGAACCAGCCCAGTTGTTCACACAGCCAATGATGTATCCCATTTTTTTCTGTATTCTGCCGTCTGTGGAAAAGGGAATGGCACTTACCTTTTTTGTTATTAGTTGTGGCAGCAGTGGCCACAGAGTTTCGGGTACACTTGGCTGTTGCTGGGTGCCCCTGCTGATCTCAGCAAAGGCATATGACTTAGGGAAAAGAGGGTAACATCTCCCTGCCTTGTGCCCTGCTTTCATCATGTGGAGTTTCATTAACCAACCAGGATGTTAGAAGCCGTGGATTTTTTAGGAATTGCTATTGTGGCAGATGTTAACTATCCTGATATTCCTATTAGTTTGTCTTCCAACAAATATCAGGTCCAACAAATTCCTCACCTGTCTTGCAGACAATTTAATTGTCCAGAAGATGGAAGAGGCAACAAGAGGATCAGCTGTTTTAGATCTGATCCTAACCAACAGTAATGATCTTGTAAATGGGTGAAAGTGGTGAATTCCTTAGGCAGCAGTGAGCATGTTCTTCCAGAGCAGTGGTTCTGAACCTGTGGGTACCCAGATGTTTAACTCCCAGAAATCCTAACAGCTGGTAAACTGTAGGCCAAAACACCTGGGGACCCACAGGTTGAGAACCACTGTTCTAGAGTTTGTTATATAGCGGAAAGGAGAAGTCGAACCTAGTCAGACAAGCATTCTAGACTTTAATTGAGTGTAATTCCATGGTCAGCAATACTAAAAGAGAAAGGAGTTCATAATGGATAGTTGTTTCTGAAAAGGGAAATATTGGAGGCAGACTTTCAAACACTATAATGCAATTCAAGGGCAACTCGAGGGTGGAGTGCTCACTAAACGCACACCCCTAATATGCATCAAACCAGAAGCAGTGTGTTAAAAAAAACATAAAGGGCATGGCTACATGTCAATGTTATGAGGCTGGATGGAGGAGAAGACTTTGAAAAAGTACCTTGTATTGTCTGAATCCCTAGCATTGGGGCTGGCGAGAGAGTAGCAAATTAATATCATTACACTTTATACTAGTATAGAGCGATAGAAATAAATCTGTCTTCACCTCCATCCACTCACATTCCTACATCACTTAAAAACATCCAGGGAAATAAGTAAAGAAAATGTAATTTATTGGTGGCTTCTGATTGATTCATTGAAGAACAAGGCATTAAACAATATATAAAATTGGAATTATTGTTTTGCACTACTAAAAGCATTCTTCAAGCCCATGACACATTTTATGTAGATTTATAATTTGGGTGTTTTAGGCAACCCAGATGATCTGGACTGTTTTCAATTATATTAAAGTAATAGTTGATAACAGAGATAATTAGAGAGGAACAGTAGACTTGCTATAAATATGGAGGAGTTGTGCCAGTCTTTTCAAGTACTGATGCTCAGGCAGTTGTGTTGAAGTCTGTATCCAAACTAGTAAGTACATTGAAATTTAGGAGACTGATGGGGTGTTTGTTAAATCTATCTATCTATCTATCTATCTATCTATCTATCTATATTTGTGAGCTTAGAATCTAATTAAAGTCTTTACTGAGTAGAACATGTAAAATTACTGCATTTTGGTTTTAAGAACAGTGATAGAATTTGAATTGTATTACCACAACTTTTGCAGCTAATTATTCTGTGAACTTTAGTGTTACCCTGCATTTAAAAACTGAGCTACTCATTTACTGTCTCTGCTTTCATCTAATTACTTTTAGATTTTTGTTTTGTGTTATTCTCCTTTATCAATGATTGAATACTATGGCCCCATCTACACTGACCATTTAATGCAGTTTCACACCAATATTACACAAACCACAGAGTACTGATGCACATTAAAGGCTTTTTTCCCACATGCTTTTGTGGGTATTTGTTGTCTGGTGAATACAATTTGAAGCTAGTTTCAACGTCCATTTAATGGTCAGTGCAGGTGATGGCTATGTTTAAAATTGTGGTATAAAGCACAATATTAATACTAAAAGTATACATTTTTCTGCTCTTTGTGGTTTATTTTTATGATGCTTTATTTTAGTTTAGCCTCTCTTTCCCTCTCTTTAGAATCACTTTGTTACTTAAATCTACTTTCTTGTTGGAAAGGATGTCACACAGTTGCCACCTCTCATAAGCTGTCGTTGTGTGGGAAGAAAAGCCATTGCTCATTTGCTCATGTTAACATATCTGTCTATATACATGTTTTTTTAAAAGTTATCTTGGCAAAGCCTGGAGAAGGGCTTTAAAAAGGAAATAGCTGGGTTAGGGACTGGAAAATAGATGGGGCTTGTTAAAGAATACCTAGCGGCAGTCTTGCTGCTTAGTTCAGGGTTAAAGAAGATGTGGTTCTCCAGGTGCTGTTGAACTATGAGTTCCATCACTTTTCACCAGCCGCAGTAGTGGGGGATGATGGGACTTGCCATCCAACAACATTTGAATGGCAGTCTTCCCCATTCTTGGGTTAAGTAATCTCTGTGGATTCTTCCATTATTTTAAGATTCACGCATTCTTCAGTTCAAAAAAGCAGGTCCCCATGTGTTTCGTCAATCATCTTCCATTTATTGTATAAGATATACATGAAGTTCATGTGTTCTGCATAGTAGAAAACAAGCTATTTGAATGCATCCAAAGGCATCTTATCTGAATAGAATACACAAAATTATTTCTGGACACATCTGTATATAACCTTTTTACTTCCTGCACTATGTTTGGTTTACTCTTGGGAGAAAGTTATGCTGTATTGGCTATTCAAATATACACATTCGACACTCATGCCATAGCGTCTTTGTAGTGGTAACATTTATTACTGTGATGAATTGTACCTTTAATACAAAATGCATCTTTTTCTTTTGGCATATTGTATCAGGTTCTACAGATGCTTTAAAGATGCTGCGACTTTCCTTTTTTCCCCCCCTCCCCCTCCCTTTTCTCTTTTTGAACGGAACTGGACAACATTTGCAATAGTTTAAATAGAAAATGAGAACTTTCCTCCTGCAAACGTACAAATAAATCAAAGATAACGTGTGTATTCTTTCTTTATTGGAACTCTTTCTTTCACTGTCATGTTGTTTTTCAAAAACCCTAGACTGCCTTTATATTAAAAATAACATAAAATATGTGTATTTTATTTATCATAAAATTCCTTTAGTTTTTCCAGATTTTCCTTTATCATTCCTTTATTCCCTCATTTTGGCATTGAATGTTTACCTTTTTGTGTGTAAACTGCCCTCAGTCCCCTCTGTGAGAGTGGGCAGGCTATAAATGCAGATTGTTGTTGTTGTTGTTGTTGTTGTTGTTGTTGTTGTTGTTATGTAAACCCTCACCTTGTGGATTTACATAAGATGAGTCTCTATGTTTTTGTTTTGTAAACTATGCTGACTATATAATATGTAACCTTACATTACCCATAGTATGTAGAAATAGCCACATTCAGATCTGGCAGCATTTTTCTATTATTGCTGGCCCTATTTTTCCTTGTGTGTTGTTGTGCCTGAAATCATTTCTCTTTTGCTTCCTTATCTCTACATGCAATATAACTCCAGGATCCCAAAGCTAACACAGTTTCAGCTTTAATAACAATTTGGGTGCCTAGAAGGTGCAGTTACTGGTCTGCAAAAAGCAGAAGCCAAAGACCAGTAGTTAAAGATGTATTTTGAACTGCATTGAACTGCATTATATTGATATACACTGACCATATAATGCAATTCAAACTGCATTAGTTGACAGTGTAGATCCAGTCTAAAGGAACTGCAAAACTGATTTCCTTGGGTGCTTTTGGCAAAGATTGCTCCTGGCAATGAAATAACAAGTATCCATGAAGCACCAAGGATGTCTTTTAAGTCATGAAAACATGGCAGTTAGAGACCCATCAGAACTCTTGTTTTCATGCTTTTCTGACAGGTTTGAATGGAGTATATAAATTTCCCTACTCTGCTAAAGCAAAAAAAAAAAGTTGTTTTTCAGCTGCAGTGGAGAAGTAGAAAGACAGGAAAGCGTGAAGTGCTTTTGCTTCCTGTTCTCTTGAGCTCCACACCTTTGTCATATCTGAAGCTTTTCATAGAGCACCCCAACACAAAGCACAACAACAATAATAGAAAAAGATGACAAATAATGGCAACACACACACACACACATTGTGTTCTGTACAATATGGAAAATAAGATCACTGATCATGGATGTAAGCTTTTATTCAAGTAACCTCTTCAAACAACAGGATGAAGGAAGAGTGAAATTAATAGAGCAGAGAATTTTTCATTTTATAGCGTTAAATGTTAAGTGCTCTTGTAGCGATGCCTCTGTTGTTTTTAGCTAAAATGTTTTTCTTGTGTCCAGGTCTGTATATTTGCATTACTATTTAGTGCTACTTTTTCTGCTTAAAAATTACGTCATTAATACCCTATGAATAATCCTTTTTCATTTCTGCAATTTTTGTTTTGCAGCTTGTTTTCTCTTCTTAACTTAAAATGTAGAAGAATTTAATAGTGCTGTAATTGCTGCAGGTTAAAAGAAACAAGAGCGTTCATCTTTTCCTCTGTGTCCTTGCTGTTCCCATCCCCCAAATACAGCTGCCTCTGACCTACTTCCATTCTTTTGGTTGCAGTAATCCTTCAATGGGAATTCATGCAGTAATTGGCAATGAGCAAACTACAGAATGTTACTGTAAAGAGAGGCAAAAGATAAAACATTACACATAAAAAATGAAATGACTCAAAAGCAAGATGAATTGAATAAATACAGACTGATATCATTGCAGAGGATGTCCTGCTGATATATTGAATAATTAAGAGCAAACCCATGCATTCATATGGTATATACCAGGGATTTACTCTAAAATCACCTAGTCTATTATTGCAAAGTCTTTATCTTAATTGCCTTTTTGCAATGAGCAATGGCAGCCGGCCTTTCACATTTGCAAATTAAACATTCATGGATTTGATTATTCACGGATTATTATATTTGTTAAAGCCACTGCTCTATAGCATTTTAAACAAGGAGCACATCTTAAGTCAGTGTGTAGTGTGATGAGCCCTGCAGTGGCTAAATGCCGCAGGGGGCTGATCCAGATTAATCTGGAGAAAGCTGCTTGACACAGTTTTCACCATAGGTTAATTCCACTTGGAAGAATACAACGAATCCTAAGACAGGATTTGGGTTCTCCCCTGAGTTATGATCTATTGAGACAACTTGGATGGTTCCTAAGTGCAACTGGTAGCAGTGCTGGGGATGTAGGATGGCTGCCCTCTGCTGGCCTTCTCCTATGCAGTAGGACACAGGCCTTACCCTCGGGGTTCACTGGTCTTCTGGCAGGTCTTGTGACTTGCAAAGCAGACTTGGAGGAGGTAAGGGAGGTGCCAATGTTTTGGTTGTAGCCATGGCACATGGCAGTGTGGATGATAGGTATTTGACATGGCTGGGCAATGGAGATTATCTGCTGCCACCAAGGTGGCTCAAGGAGTCTCTGTTGAGCCAAAAAGTGGCCTTATCTGGCATGTCAGATGCTGGATTTGGCCTCCTTTATGGATCAGTGTAGAAGAGCCCAGGGACTTCGATAAACCCAGTATTGGTGTAAGGAAATCAAACTGGAAGGGGACTGGGCTTGGCTGCATGCATGTTCCCTTGCTCCTTGCATGGGCAAGAGGGGGGGAAAGGAATGGAATGGAATGGGAGGGCATGCACATTTGCTCAAGTGTTAGCAGGGGAGGGAAAGGCAATAGCATGGTGGGAGGGAGGGTGTGTTCATTTGCTCTCTTGCATGAGTGGGAGGGGGAAGGGGGATGGGGCTGGTTTCCTTTTCCTTCTCTTGTCCCAGCCCCTCCCCCTCCCCCTTCCCCTTCCCCCTTGTGGGTGAGTAAACATGCAATGTCCCTCCTTCCTCCCATTCCATCCCTTTTCTATCCTCTGTGCATGTGCACATAGAAGAGGAAATGGATGGAATGGGAGGAAGGAGGGACTCTCCCTCTTCCTACTTACAGTTTTCCTACTTTTGCAGGTGTTCTGTCCCCATTGCCCCTTGGATACCAGAGAACTGACTGTACAGGAAATAATGCTGATTATACTCATGTATAAGTCTAGAAATTTTAGTTAAAAATTAACCCAAAAACCTGGGTGAACTTATCTGTGGATCTGTATATGAGTACTGTACCTTAATGCTTATTTTAAAAAAGGAATTATCCCTTTCTCTGAGTTGTAAAAGGTGTGAGAGCTTAGCCCATCCTGGGAGAACCTAAAAGAAGCACTGATTCTCTCCATTCTCTCCATTGTGATCTTTCTGGCTTTTTTGAATGTCCCCAACATTTGTCAATGGTGTTTTCGCTTTTCTGTGATATGACCTTCGGTCTATCCATGGGTCATATTATACACCAGCTTGTATGATAGTTGTTTACTATCTTTTTCAAACCTTTTAAAATATTCCCCTACACTATATTTTTGTAAAGTATGCAAAAATGCATGGAATGTAATCCCCATGGAGAATTGGAATGGCGCCCACCATGTCCACTTTTTGTAAAGACCTAAAAACATGGATGTTCCATTGTGCCTTTGATTAAGCAGTTCACCAGATAATTTTGACCCCCCCCCCATAGCCATAACTCAATGTCTTACCCTTGCACTTTACTACTGCTTCCTGCCCTATAAATATGGTATTCTATTTCATATTGCCCTCTTAGTCCTAACTTATCAAATGGCTTCTGCTCTTTATTCATCAGCCCTGTCCTTGCAATGGAATTGCACTGGCCCTCCTGACTGTGCTCAGTATTTGGTTACCATATCTGGCTATTGATCATTTGTTTGATGGTTGTTTTATGTTGTTTTATAATGTTGTTTTATACATTTTACTGTATCTTTGACTGGGCTTGTCCCCATGTAAGCCATGTAAGATGGTGGCGGGATAAAAAAATAAAGTTGTTATTATTATTGGCTATTTTTCCAACCAACAAAACACACCTTTGGACAAATTATTGTGCAATTATCCTTTAACAATCTGCAGGGTGTCCTGCTCTCTTTCAGAACTGACCATAAAATGATTGACATATTAACCTGCTACCGGTGTGAGTTAGACATTTTTTCATGTAACTTCTGCTAACCTCTATCTTGTTTTTAGTGGATTTAATTTTAGTCAATATTCCAAAAAAATTGGAAGCTCTCCAGGTTTTTTTTTTGTTACCCCATTCAGCTCTTATAATCTCTGCAAGGATTTTGTATGTTTTTTTTCCCATGGCCACCTAAAGCCGTCATCTCGGGCACTGTATATGATCCTAACTTGATCTGTTTCTTCTCTGGTGGTCTTAGTCCTACAGGATAGGAATGTACAAGATTGCAGGTCTCATCTGCAGCCTAACTGCGGGAAGAATGAAAGAAAACATCAATTTAAGAAACCAAATGTTAAAAAGTCCTGAGCTTACAACACTTTTTAAAAGCATTACATTGGCATTGTTTATTAAAATGTACTTACAAACTAAAATGACTTTTTAAAAAATGTACTTAGAATATTTAAAGAAAATGTTGACAAGATTTATTGTGGTAAAATTAATAGTGTGTGTTACTTTGAAAAAATAGTATCTGTGTTCTCTCATTTGTAATGTAATGCACTGTGGGTAACATCGTTAATTATGGCACATTTCTTCTTGTTTCTGAAAATGTTTTCTTCTAGATGTTTCAATATCACATTTCCTCATGTTCTCATGGCCAAGTATAATTACTCTCAAGTGGTAGGCTGTGGAGAGAGGGATGGAGGCAAACTACCAGAAAATATGTGCTTGCAGCTTCGTGTCTTGTCACAGAGAGCTGTCAGCCTGCTGTGGACTCTGCCTCCCAATTTGAGGATATACAACTAAGTCTTTGTAAAGCAGACAGCAAGAAAGAAAGCAAAATCATTGGTATAATGATTTCCCTGTTCCCTCTGGCAAAAGAAGGCTGGATGCTGCTGTGAGAGTATGTACTGTTGTTGTTGTTGCTTGCCTTGTTGAGCAAAGTGAGGAGTGGAACAGAGGCTTAGTACTCCAAAGTTTGGCAGAGAATTTTAAGCACTTCCCCACTCCAAATCTCATGAACCCATACATAAACATACATAAGCTGGTGTGAATCTACAGTTGGTCTCCTAGCCAACACGAACATGAAAAAAACCCATGTTTCACCAAGGTGGTGGTGTTTAATGTACTCTTCGAGGTCTGTGAGCCTACCTAAGGCTAATATCTGGATCACAGACAACACTGACTAGTTTAGTCCTTTCTTTTCAACTACTTTAAATATTATAGAAACTTCCCTTCTTTTATGCATGTTTTCAAAAATATGCATGTGAAATAGGCCAGGTTTCCTCTCGCAAAGGTGGTTACCTCAGTAGTTCACACCACTGAAAATGTGAAATAGTTATCAGGAATAAATTGTGTCAAATAGTGGGGTGAGTTTCATTCTCAGTCATGATTGCCAGTAACCAACTCTGGAATTAAAGGACAGTTTTGAAACTAAACTGAGCCCCTGGTGGTGCAGTGGGTTAAAGCGCTGACCTGCTGGGCTTGTTGAACGAAAGGTCGCAGGTTCAAATCTGGGGAGCGGTGTGAGCTTCCACTGTCAGCCCCAACTTCTGCCAACCTAGCAGTTCAAAAACATGCAAATGTGAGTAGATCAATAGGTACCGCTTCGGCAGGAAGGTAACGGCACTCCATGCAATCATGCCAGCCACATGACCTTGGAGGTGTCTATGGACAACACCAGCTCTTTGGCTTAGAAATGGAGATGAACACCACACCCCAGAGTCAGACACGACTGGACTTAATGTCAGGGGAAAACCTTTACATTTATCTTTACCTTTAGAAACTAAATCCTGGTTAACTGTAATTTAGTATTGAATTCTATGTGAATGTGTTTAACACTTGCTTTACACTGTAAAACCTAAACATGCTTATAATACTGGGGCTAAGTCTGGACTGCTGTTTCAGTGCAGCAGAAAATTGCACATAGGTCACTGAATCACTGTAAAAAGAAATTACACAATCTAGTTTTAACCTAGGACAAATAAGTCATGTTACTGACTTCCCTGTAGTGTTCACTTCTCCCACTCATGTCTGTCTCTACCCCTTGCTCATTTGCTTTCTCCCCTTGAGTCTCTGTGTATTGCCACTCAGAGAGAGAATGAAAGCTAGAAGAGGAAAGCTGCTCTTTTCTTCTCCTGCTCAGAGATGGCAAGTTGATAACAAAGCAGGATAGCACTGTGCACAGGAACATCTTGGCAGAGACATTAGGACCTGTGCAGGGACATGGGCCTTGGCAGGTGTCCAGTAATGTCTACCCTAAGCTGTCACTACCTTTAGGTATGAACTATTCAGACAATTCATATAGGTTTCACCTTTCTTGGCTGCATAGTTTGTATTGATTGGTTTTATAAATTGAAATGTTTAATCCATTTTTAAAGCATTGATTTCTCAGTTACCTATTATAAATGGTGTGGAAAGTAATCTATTACTGGATTTCATATCTTTTGGATGTTTCTTGTTTTTAAACTATAAGTGGTCTTCCCGGAAGTACAATAAGGAATTGTTATGATGTTTTTCCCTGACCATTTAGTTTAGGTCAGGAGTCCTCAAACATTTTAAACAGAGGGCCAGGTCACAGTCCCTCAGACTGTTGGAAGGCCAGATTATAATTTGAGAAAAACATGAATGAATTCCTATGTACACTGCACTTATCTTATTTTTAGTGCAAAAAACTTATGAAAACAATACAATAATTAAAATAACAATTTTAACAAATATATAAACGTATTAGTATTTCAATGGGAAGTGTGGACTTGCTTTTGGCTGATGAGATAGGATTGTTATTGTTGTTGTGTGCTTTCAAGTTGTTTCAGACGTAGGTTTACCCTGAGTGAGGGCCAGGTAAATGACCTTGGAGAGCCGTATCCGGCCCCCGGGCCTTAGTTTGGTGACTGAAGAGTGATCGATAAATCAGGAGTTCTGTTGATGTCTTTCTGCCAAGAACTCATTAAGTGATGTTAGAAAAGCCACCTCATATAATTGTCAACCATGATCAATGAGATAAGGCTGATAATGCTGTAAAGAGTTTCTGAAAGAATTTCAGCAGATTTTAGTGGTCTCAGTATTGCTGGATTTTGATTCCGGGACCCTCTGTGAATATAAATAAAACATACTAAAGGAGAACAATTGAAATAGTATGATGTCTGTGGGGCCTCTACATCAGTGTTTCTCAAACTATGCTTCTCCAGGTGTTTTGCACTTCAGCTCCCAGAAATCCCAGCCAGTTTACCAGCTGTTAGGAATTGTGGGAACTGAAGTCCAAAACATCTGGAGGAGCACAATTTGAGAAGCACTGCTTTACATATTTACCACAAAATATTTACTCAGTTCAGTCAGTCAATCTCAGTGCTCGTGTTCTTTCCTTTCTTCTTTATTATTATAAATTAATTTCTTCATATCATCTATGGCCATATACAAATTTAAGAAGTTTTAAGTAATGGAAACAACACAGATTGTTCAGGATTAAAGAACTGTTTTTATTTAAGTATCCAAGCATAGTTAACTTTACATGTATGCACAGTTGAATTGCAGACTGTCACCCTGAATTGGTTCCAATAAATACAGCTGCTTACCTTTTAAAAATACATAACAAAAATCTATGGACTGCCAAGGACACATGTACAGCTTGAGGAGATGCATTGCAGACCTTGAACATTCATGAAAGGTCATGTATCTAAAATTTATGGTTTGTTAATAGGCATTAAATATCCCAGTATTAAATGATTCCATAGAAACTGTTTGGGAAATTGGTTTCACAATAACTATCTCATATCAAAGGTGGAACAAAATAGAGATTATGTTTCTTTTTAAATGTATCTGTTTTCTGTTAAGAACCTACAATGCATATATGGCATTATACCCTCCCAAATTAGCAAGTCATATCCAACACAGTGTTGGGGAGATTTTAGTATTCTTTTACATCTTTCTTTGTCATATATTAATTAAAAACTTTGCTATATTTATTGATAACTTTGATCATGTTGACTTTGGTTTTATGGTGACTTTATGAGGCTCCCTAGTCACCCAATAACCAAGAGCCCTGTTTGGGTCTTGCACTCAGGGTCATGACTTGCTTGGTTGAGTCTTCATCTAGAATGCAGACCTCCTCATTTCCTACCACCTTTTATCTTACCAAGCATTAATGTATTTTCTAGCATTTTATGTCTTTTCATGGTGTGTCCAAAGTACAACTGTCTCGGTTGAGTCATCTTGGCTTTTAGAGAGAGTGCAGACTTGATTTGTTCTAGGACTCATTTGTTTCTCTTTTTAGCAGCCCATAGTATTTGTAGAACTGTCCTCCAGCACCACATTTTAAATTAGTTGATTTTCTTCCTGTCAGCTTTCAAAACCATATATAGAAATCAGATATACAATGGCAGGGACATTGATATTCAGTGATATATCCTTGAGGATCCTGTCTAGTACTGTCATCGATGCCCTTACAAGTCCTAGGACACATCTTGATTGACCACTCCATGTGAATTAAAGGCATCTTGAAAACATAAGTGTTTAAATGACACAAACGTGCACAGCAACAGAAATTAAAGACTTTAACCTGGGACCAGGAAAGTCAGGGAATACTACAAAATAGGCACTATCATGTGCATCAGCATGAGTAAATGTAAACCACATTGAATGGTGAAAATGATTAAGGCACATTTGCTCATGTGATCAGCACACTGCAGTGGGGGAATTTAAAAAAAATTGAATAATTCACAACCATTAAACCGCAGATACTGCAGATCTTGAACTGGGTCAGAGCCAAACTCTCTGGTTTGTATAAGCACAGTCTGGGACTCAACCTGGTTCCATGGTGTCCTGTGTAATCAGCTCCACTTTGAAATGGTTTTAACCCTGCTGATTCCCACACCTTTAAGTGATCAGTATTGAGGTGTCCCTAGCCTTCTTCTGATTTTTTGACTGCAGTCTCTACTTTGATAACTGTGCCAAGTAAAATTTTGACTATCACAATGTTTTCATTGTCAACTGTAAATAATCTGTGGTCACTATTTTTGTTTGCTTAATGTTCAGCTGTAGGTCCACCTTTGCACTTTCTTCCTTGACAGTCTTTAGTAGTCATTCCAAGTTTGGTTTTGCTATGATATATTGTTGATACAAAATAATTTAATCAGCAGTTAGGATATGTCTGTAACTATTATTGTCATTCTTCACAAGTAATGCTAAATGTTTTCCACACAAGATTTACCAGTGATCTGAACAGTAGTAGCAGTATCAGAAAATACCTGCCAATGATGAGCTCTAAGGGGCTTAACTACAACTGCCTGTTGGGTAGATCCAGACCTGTTATGATGCTGTACAGGTTGAGAATCTCTTAATTAACAAGCTTGAGACCAGAAATGTTTTGGATTTGAATTTGATATCTTGATATCTTGAAGAAAAGAATCAAGTCTAAACATCAAATTCATTTCTGATTCATATATATTGCATAGTCTGAGAGTAATTTTATATACTACTAGCCATCCCTGCCAAGCGTTCCTGTGGCCCAGTCTGTGTATATGTGTTTTCTGTGTGCATATGTGTGTGTGTGTATTTGTGTATATGTGTGTACATGTGTGTTTGCATGTGTGTGTGTGTGGTTTTGTGCATGCTTTGCAATGTAATTTTTGTTTTTTGGCTTTTTTACGTCTCCTGCTGTGTTTTCCAGTTTTTTTTATAAGTGATGGTCACTCATTGGCCTGTTAGGTGTATTGTGTCCAAATTTGGTGTCAATTTATCCAGTGGTTTCTGAGTTATGTTAATCCCACAAACAAACATTACATTTTTATTTATATAGATTTTTAATAATTTTGTGCATGAAACAAAGTTTGCATACATTGAACCATCAGAAAACAAAGATGTTTTCTGTTCGTATAGCCCTTAGTTCATCTCATAACAATTCAAGCTTGTAGGAAGAATCTGTTCTGGTTTTATATCGTTACTTTCAAAATGTTGGTCTCTTTGAAGAATCAAAGACTCTTCAAACTACAGAGTTAGGAATAATCGCATAAACATTCCATATTCTTGTTATGGTTCAGTATATGTGAAGCATAAACGTATGTATGGTAACAAAGGGTAAAACTTGCTGCAGTAGCTGTTATCTTCTGCTGGCTTAAATGGTAAGCGCAATAACTAGTAGGTGTCTGCTGATGGCCTCTCTGTGCACAATATGGCTTTTTGTAAACAGTTATTTTTGAGAAACCTCTTGTATCTTTTCTAACGTTGTGTTCACTTTCCCACCTCCTTTTTGCAAATATTTGAAAAATAGTAATGTGTTTCTTTATTAGTTATCAGAACATGGGGAAGTTGAAAAAAATTAAGCTTTGTACTATGGTCTTTTTACCTAAAGAACCTTTCTGCATGTTGCATGCATTGTTCTGTGCATAGAAAGATCAAGAAAGTTAGGGGTTTTTCTGGACAGCAGCAGTATGCACTGGGTTTCCTTGTAGCTCTTCAATTAGCCAAAATAAAATGTGAAAAAAACCTTTACACTTTTCTCTAAAAGGTGGAGCATTAGCATACCTTGTAAAGTTAGGAACTTTTTAAAGCACTGATACTAGAAGCAGTTTCTAAAACAGTCCAGATCAGTATCTAACTGTTTGTATGTCCTCACGTTATGTTTCATTTTATTGCTGTTAGCTAGGACAAGGGCTAAAGTAATGAAATTCAACTGCAGAACTATAATAGTATGTCCATTGTCATGAATATAAATCCCATTTCACAGGTTAGCTGTTATGTCGCATAGATGAAGACATTACGGGTCTGGGCATTTGCAGCTTAGTTAAGCATTTTTTAAGCTATCTTATATTGGTCCAAACTGTTTGTCTGTGTGCAACTGCCTGATTGGTGTTCTCCAAGATCCTTGCAGAAGCCTTTCATGAAGCTCTTCTTAACTGGAAATATCAAGGCTAAACTTAAGACTTTTGCCTGTAGTGAGGGAAATCAACAGTGTCAGCTTGAGAAAGAAAGAAAGAACGAAAGATCCATCCATTCCTTGAACCTATCAAATGTCATTGGGAAGTCATTAGAACTAACTGAAGGTTAGTTCATTCTCTGTCATAAAAACATACAAAGATATGTCTATATATTTCATTATATGCATTTGGGCATACTGTGCCCCCCTTTCTCTCTTTCCCCTTTTTGGCTTCATAAATAGTAGTAGCATCATACTTTTTAGTATCTCTATGAACTTGAACCCTATAGTTGGGTGCTGTCATCATTCAAGGTACCTTAACTATTGTGAAAATATGAGAAATGTATGTTTTTACTTCTCTCTCAAAAATATTGTGGCAAGAGATTTTCCCTCAAATAGATAACACACAAATAATCATCAGGAAGACGGAAAGATGGCACTTAAGTTGTTTATGACATGCTAGTTAAAATATTAGGAGTGGTAAGATGGAACATTTCTCCGAAGATAAGAAACAAATTTCAGTCTAATGTGGGCTGTGGGGTGGGAGATACCTAGAGCCAAGAACCTGGGCACCACTCAGCTCTCTCCAGTCTATTGCTTGTCAGTCGGCCTTGGATTGCAAGTAACTATAGATCTGATGTACTCAAGGCTGATAGTCTACCATCTTTACCTGCTACCTTGTTTTTGTATGGATGCTTATTGTTGGACCAGCTAAGTTTCCAAGATAACTATCATAGCAAAGAGGAAGAGTGAAAATGGGCATTTGACGTGCTTATTGTGGGATTTCTTTTTCTTATTTAAGTATGAAGTTGTTAGTACTCGTTGCATCACATATTCATGTGGACATTTTCTTTCCTGTGTCTATGTCTCGTTTAGCTATACTAATTTACATCTATTTTGATAAAAATCAGCCTTCCATCAAGGTGGCACAAAATCACACTATCCATAAAGATTGATGATTTTTTAAATCTCTTTTAAAAGTAGTCTACAAACATTGGAATTATGCCCATAAGATGTGTGAGATATAAAGAGCACATTATAGAAAACGGGTGACATTTATATTTTCACAGTACTCAGATATACAAGCGATTGTATTGTTAAGCTCTGATGTGGTCATGATGTTCCTTACTTTAATCACTAAACATTTAGTTTACTATCACATGCCTTGAATGGAATTGCCTTGAAGAGCACAAAGTAGTACAAAATGTGGCAACTCGATACTTATCTGGTGTGACTGTTAACAAACAATAGAACAAGAAGTCTAGAAACACTTGCTTCCAGTAGCCAATCAATCAAGTAGAAAATCCAATTTAAACCTAAAGTAAGGGGCCAAGGGATCAGAAAGATTACCCCCTCCTGTTTCAACCTGCCAGTAATTTCATTCATCATCAGAACGTTCCACCCAGGTAAAATAGATTGGTGTTCAAAACAGGTTCTTCATGTATTAACACCCTGGTTAGAGACCAGCTCCCACTTAGAGGTGAGGCTATACACTTTGTTATCCTTTTGACTGCTGATGGAAGAAGACTTCACTCGACCGAGTTAACCCTTTGTGTTAGCGTTTCCCTTTAGTTTTACACTTCATCACTTGTTTTGTACAGCTTGTACTGTACAGCCTGTAATTGTGCAGCTTGTACTATACAGCTTTTTCTAGATCATCGTTTTTTATCAGTTATTCATATGCTGCACCCTCTACTAATTGAGAATTCTATGCAATCTCTAAATCAATCAAACAATGTTGTATTAATAATGTTCTGTTAATAAAATTGCTCAAAAAGCTTTCTCAAAATGAGCAGTTTTGTTCTATAGATATTTTGTTTCCAGTGACTTCTGCCCCTTGCCATCTAAATTTAGATTGTTTGCTCTATACTTTTGATTATGTTACTTTGTGCTTCAAAGTAAGTGTATAACAATAAAAGGAGGCAGGAATGGTGAAGTGAAGGAAAAGGAAATTATGGTTGAATTGAGGTTTGAATCCACAGCTTTCCTTATGTTAATTACTTTTTAGCACTAGGTTTAACTTTAACGTGGAATTTGTTTTAATTGTTCAAGTGTTACCGTTCAGTCCATGTTATACTTCAAATATATGAAATATGCTGGGAAACACTTTCTTGGTCCAGTGAGGAAAAAGAAGTACAGGCACTCCTAGACCATGTGGATACATTCAATGTGATTTGAGGAATATGTTTGTGAACTTTTCTGAGTATTTAGCCTTTTTATGGTGCTATCTGCTACCATAATGAAATATTATTTGACAACTTCCACTGGAATAAAGCACAAAATGATAATTTGTGACTACTGAGGCAGTTAATATACTGTAAGTCTGAAACATTGGCACAATAAGAAGTAAGGAATGGTTCTAATGTTTCCCCAAGATCAGGTGTTTTAGAAACAGGTGTTTTAGAATGAAATTTACAAGACTCCTCCAGTTCTGCCCTTTGGAATAGATCGGTTTTATGTCAAAATAATGCCATGCACTTAAGAATCACAGATTCGATTCAAGATTAATTGATTGCGTTTGGATCTTCGTTAGGATAGAAATAATGTTGTAGGTTTCACTGATGTAAGTGGGGTTTATTTTAAACTTAGCCTAGATTCAAACTAATGCATGTCATCTGTGACTTTTTTTTCTCTTTAAAATTACTTCCTTCCATTAGTGTATTCTATATACTTTCTAAAATTCGGCTGCATTTGAACTTATGCTAACTTGTTCTGAAAATAAACTTCATTGAAAACATCATGTTTTCTATTGTGATGTAAATAGGAGAATGTGGTAATCAACTGTAAATATGTCTTCTTAGCAGATGTTGACTTCACTACTTTTGATTTCCTATTGACATTTTCTTTGATATAATGTTGCAACAACAGTTCTTCTCTGTAAATTAGAAGCAGATGAGAAAAAAATATGTAGTGACTTGCCCAATGCACCTATAATAAGGAATAACATTTGTCATACATATTATTTGGGAAATCAGACAGACCTAATGTTTACCTTATTTGTTTCTCCTACTCATTTCATTTTGCCTGAAAGAAACAGATGGTATGTGACTTGTTTATTTGTTTACATTGGTTAATTGAGGCTCCATGCAGAAAATACTGTTTACAGAAAAATAACCTTTAAATAATGCCAACTTTATATGCCAAAATTAATTTGCATCTGTAATGAAGATTCATAATATGATAATTTTATATGTGAGATTTTGCTTTGTAAAGGTGGCATTTCAGTTTCTCCTATATATTCATGTATAAGTCTTGAGATTTTAGTAAAAAAAATCTCTCCCCCTGGCCAAAACTTATCCACAGATCAATGTGAATACTGTACCTTATTTTTATTAAACAAGAAGAAGCATCTTTTTATCTGAGTAGAATGGCTAATGGTGAGAGTTTAACCCATTCTGGAATAACCTAAAAGAGACACCCATTCCCTGAACTCTCTTCACTATGTGCCACTTTTCAAGTTTTGAATGCCTGGATGGGAAAACATTCGTGAATGGTTCCTGTCCCTCTCTGGATTATGGTTATAAAACTGACTAAAATGCCATGTATTTAATCTTTGATTTATTGCAAAATAATGACTAGAAAGGGAAGATCACATGCAAGTATAACAAAGGAGTAGCAAAAAAAGTATGTGCCTAGGATCCCATACAGGGAGTGTGGCATTACATCTTGAGTCCCTCTGTGCACAGAATTGACAAACCAGACACCTGTTGTCTCGATTTTTTTTTCCGTGTCAGGAGCAACTTGAGAAAGTCACTTCTGGTGTGAGAGAATTGGCTGTATGCAAGGACGTTGCCAAGGGGAGGCCCGGATGTTTTATCATCCTGTGGGAGGCTTCTTTCATGTCCCCACATGGGAAGTTGGAGCTGACAGATGGGAGCTCACTCCACTCCCTGGATTTGAACCACTGACCTTTCAGCCAGCAGTCCTGTCAGTATAAGGGTTTAACTCATTGTGTCACCCAGGGCTCCTGTAGTATGGATAGAAGCAGGTGTACCAATGCTACTTATGTTTTGGAGTGTCAAATATATGGAACCCCATATAAATAAACCCTGATGTGTTGTTGTTTGTATGCTTAATTTGGTCCATAATTTTAATGTTGACAGTGGTGGACAGGGCTACAGGGAATGAAGCATTGATCTGATGAGGAAATGCAATCCAAACTCCCTGGGAATGGTAGATACCAAGTACCAAAACTCTGGAACTCCAAGAATAGTTGGCCATTGTCCAAAGTGGCCAAGGCTATTGGGTGTTGAAGTCAAAAACACCTAGTGGGTCAGAGTTTGGGAATTACTTATTTAGGTAATGGTGGGGAGTCATATGGCCTTTAACTGCAAATCTCATCTGCCGTAGCCAACATAGATGAAGGAGAGCAGCACAGGGAGCTGCAGTCCAGCAGCCCCTGTTGGGCCACAAAATGTTCACCACTGATTTAGAAGCTGTAAAAATGATTGGATATTTATGGTAAATAGACAAAACTACTACTGAGTATTTCTTGCCCAAGAAAGCCCGATGAAATCCATTGGGCATGATGCAAATAAATGCACCATTCCCAATATCAACATATTGATTTTAGAGTTATATTTGGTATTTCCACAGGTGGAACCCTTTTCTGGTATTTGTATGCCCTCCAGTTGAAAGGTAGCCTATCTGACCGAGAGTGGTCTCAGATTTATATGAGTCACTTCTGGTTTATGTCAGTGGAACAATAAAAGCTATAGCCAAGAGTCACATCACATTTTTCAACATTGCCTTGAAAAGAACTTCCAGTAATGTTTCTTTGCTTTTTCCTCTGGGTCAAAATTCACATGGGCTTTGCAACAATTTAATGAGTCTTGGAATAGAAAGTGTGATTCAGAGCTTGAGTGAGAACTTAACTGTGTGAAGCATGTTCTACCAACAAAACATAGTACTTTATGGTCAGTGTTGAAATGGGTTTGAGCACATTTAATAAAGCTGTACTGCCACCTTGTGGAAATCATATTTTTCATGAACAATTGGGATGATGGCAGAAGTATTGAAAAGTGAAAGCTTATAAAGAAGGAAATACCACTTTTCATACATACAGCAGTCTTTTGGCTTTTAGATGCCACCATCAGATCCATAGTTGCCTGTATCTGAACAGTAGCTGTCTAACTGAAAAAAATTAATGTAATTTCCATTTCAAATTTCCTCCACTTCCTTCTCATCTCTCTTTCCTCTTGAACTTCATAGTGCATTATGGTGATAACAGATTAATATACACTGTGTGCAAAAATAGTTAATGTTTAAAAATTCAAATTAGCAAAATGGTTTGAAGTTGATATTGCTTTAAAGCTGCCTAGATAATTCATGTCTTGATGTTACTGAATAGGAGATTTGAGGGTGCACCTGCTCTGTGTAATGAATGCAGTTTGACACCTCTTTAACTGCCCTGGCTCAGTGTTATGGAATCCTGGGAACTGTAGTTTAGTGAGGTGCTATCACTCTTCGGCAGAGAATGCTAAAGACCTTGTAAAACTGCATCCTGAGACTCCAGATGTATAGAATTAGAACTGCGTGGGCAAAGATGACTTCTACAAAACAAGAAGCTAAGTCAAAGATGTCCCTTTGGGCAATTGGCAGATACAATACTTAGCAGATACAATACTTCCCAGGCTGCCCATAGCAGATGTGCTTTGTGTTGCAGTGATCCACACACTTCTGAGAGTGGCTGAATTCATGTGATCTGCTCCCATATATATGTGTGTGTATATCTACTGCTATTTGGGACTCATAGTAGTCAGGAAAATGTTTTCGCAGGATTGGGGTGAAGGAATGTATTTCTCCTTTCTCATATTGCCCCTGGTGATACAGCACTACAGGACTCTTCCATTGCAGGTGGCTATCAGCCCTGCACTTCATTACTGTATACAGGAAGTCCCCAAGCCACAAACAAGATAGGTTCTGTAGGTTTGTTCTTAAGCTGAATTTGTACATAAGTTAGAACAGGTACATGTGTGTAAATCCACACACATACAGCGTTTTGGATAGCACAGGAAAGGGTTAATACCCCTGTGGTGTTTGTTTTGCTGTATGTGCTCCGTTCAAAAGATTTCACCTCACTTTCTGTCCATGTAATAATTGGATTTTGAAAAATCTGGCTTGTTGTGGAAATAAGGATTGGTGACAAAGCTTCAGTGTAGACACCTTTTTCCTATGATAACTCTTTCATTAGTGAATTTCCCTTCCTAGGGGCAGATTTCTCTCACTTCCGGTTGTCTCATCCCCATTCTTAACTATGAGTTGTTTGTAAGTCGGATGTTTGTAACTTGGGGACTACCCCTAGTGGCAGATCTTCCTAGAGAATCAGAAAGAGAATCATTAAAATAATTGTGCAATAATTATACACAATAAAAATACTTTTGGACATTGGGAATTTTGCATTGTAAATGTTTTTCTTCTTTGCTCTAGACCAGTGTAAAGGAAGGATTACTTTTGAAGCAAACCAGCTCTTTCCAGAGGTGGAAAAAACGTTATTTTAAACTACGGGGGCGTACTCTTTACTATGCGAAGGATTCAAAGGTAAGGATTTATCCTGTTAGCAATTAATGTAATTGCTCAGTCACACTAATGGGATTTGTTTATCTTTTCGTTATTGTAATCGCAGATTTAAAGCACCATTCATTACCACTTTCATAATTAACTTTATATAATAAAATGATATATCATCTGTAGTTCTTTTCCTAATTTCTAAGACTCTTAGGGGGGAAAGCCCAGATAAATAGCAGTTCAGCTTTTCATATCTGCCAGAAAATGTTAAGGAATCTTACGAAATAAAAATCCCGTTCTTGGTGTTTGTTCCAAACTGACCCTAATTAAAGTTGCTGTATCTGTGATCTAAAATGCCATAAGGTACAGTTGCTGTGATCTAAAAATTCACATTGCCATAAGGTACATTTAAAAGATCTCGACATCACAAAGAAATAGAGGGTGAATCACAAGGGAAGTTTTTCACTGCTTCAACATCAAAGATTCAGTGCAGCCATTCTCTTACTGTTTTTGCTGGCTTATATCAAAATATAATGATACCTTTGGTTTTTCAGAGTTCTGGACCTCTGTATTGCCCTCAAAGCAGGCCTCAAATAATGCTTAAAATTAGTTGTTCTAATGTTTTTGAATATCAACTCCTTTCATCTCAGTTAACATAGCTAACAATGAAGGAAAATGGGAATTCCAGTACAGTTACACCTGCAGATTACAAATTCCCCTTCCCATTCAAGGAGAAGGTATAAAACATCAGGAAAAGAATATGTTGACAACTGCTTAGAGTCCCTTGTGTGCAGAAACCGCACATTTCAGATCAATATGATAAAACTAGATGTTTTGGACTACACCATTTGCACTCTTGACCATTGGCTATTCTAAGTAGGATTGCTGAGAACCTGAGCTCCCAAGTATGTGGAGAGCAACAAGCTGGCTACAGTTTCTCTTTGTTCAGTGTTATATTTATGCACAAGAATAATAACACTGATGATGTATTGGAATGAAAGAAAAACATTCAAAATGCTGTAATACATATGCTTGGTATGTTGTTATAGATTGAACATCCTTGTTCATTTTTCTTTTTGAAAGCAATAACTTGCCTTTTCAGGTATATTGCAACTTTTTAGACACTCCTCTAATTCTCATAGGTGTGTAGCATGTTTTCATGTGATATTCTTATCTAAAGAGAAATTATTTCTAAATGTCCCTGTAATAATTGGAGAATAATTAATGTCCATTTAAATTGGAGAATAATTACTGTCCATTTAAATTTCCAAGTGATTTTTTTTTTTTGCAGATTTTGGTGAATTAACACCCCTCCCCCCAATGTTTCTTACAGAAGAGAAAAATGTCTTGGTCTACAGATTAAGACAGAATTCACAAATTACTAGAGTTTCAAAGATTGGAGAAGTTATTGTTTGCCAAATACTACAGAAGGAAATATCAGAGCCCCAGGTTAAGAGGATAGGATTGTGGCAGAAATTAATACATCTGTAATGACAGGAAATAAAGAAAGCCTTTGGTCCATTGTGTTCAAGCCTCTTTAGAAATTCTTGAAAACCAGATTACCAAGAAACAGCTTTGGTCATTTTGCAGTGATATCAGAGGGAATTAAGGGAATATAAGCCCTTATTAGTTCAATTTATGAGGTCAACGTGACTTTGATTAAACACATTTTTGGGAAAGAGCCTTAGGAATGTTTCCTGTTAAATTCAGGTATGTTTCACTTACTGGAAACTCTTTGATAGCTCTTTTCCTAAATTTTGTGATCATATATCGCAGCCTCCATGTTTCTGGATTTAGAGTTTAAATTTCAAATCAAGGTCTTAGAAATTTATTTATTGACTATATTTATATCCTTCTCTCACCTCAAAGGGGATTCAGGGAAGCTTACAGTATGACAATATTCAATGTGGCATATATAACAAGTAAAATACAATATATCACTTACATAAAACATATTAAAACATATCAATACCATAAAATGATTAAAATTGTGATACTTAGTCCAGGAGTTGTCAATTGTGTTGCAACAATTAGGCCAGTTCTCTATTGCACTATTCAAACGCCTGTTCGATTGGTTGCTTGATCTTACAAGGATAATGTGCAACACAAGCTATCAAGCTAAGAAGCATTATGCTAATGTTGCAAAGCATTCCTTCTCTGTCCAAAAAGCTTTTTCTGGACAAAATGCATCTGAAATAATCAGTTCAATAGGAAAGCCTAAGGGGACTTCTGATTCATGAAATATGGGCTGAATGAGAGAATACAATAGAGAATTGTGCTAGTGAAGAGTCATGGGGAAGAATGATATCGAAACTAACTGAATCCTTGGTTTATCTGCAGAACGAAGACACATTAGTGTGAGGGATACACAAATAGAAAACAATGATCTCGATTTTCAAAAATAGTTATATGGTTTTAAATAAAGTGCTAAGACTTTTGCGGTTTAGTCTGAAAATGGAGTGAACATATGTTAGGTTCCATCTACTGCATAGAAGGTTGAATGAGGTGCTTTGTGTCTTGGTTGATTTTTCATCAGATGCCTAGCGCAATTCCCAGGCAAAAGAAGAACATCAGGTGTATTTGTAATCAGTAATTTACTTAAGGAACTCATAGATAGGTAGAGGTCATTTGGGATTGATTGTTTTCCCTGGTAATTCGAAGCAACCTTTCTGGTTAGCAACTGTATGATTTTACTCTGGTAATTAAATCAAGAAATAGCTGCATGCACATGTAGATCCAGATCTTTAATGGCATTCTTGGGTATGAAGCTCTTTTTCATGATCAGGCAGCTGGTGCATCTGAACCCTTTCTTTAATGTGCGACTCTCAGGTCTAGCTATTAGAATGATTTAATAGCTAAATATGCAAGCCCTGGGTTTTTATATTTTTCTTTTTCTTTGAAAAAAGACTAAAATAGTAACAAAAATCTGAATTACCATGTATGTAGAAGTGACATATATCTCTATTTTATTTTCACAGTCGTTAATATTTGATGAAGTTGATCTGTCAGATGCCAGCGTTGCTGAATCGAGCACAAAAAATGTCAACAACAGCTTTACGGTATGCCGTCAATATACTCAACTGTTACTAATGTAATCTGTAATGTTTTGAGTTTTTCAATTTGATTACTTAAAAAAACTATTAGAGAAAAATATTTATTCTTCGTGTCCTCCGTGAAATGCACACTTATGGGTTATCCCTTCGCGCATGCGCAGCAATCCGGAACTTTCTAGAGATTTTAATGATTTAAAAATGATTATTTGAGTACAACACAAGCCCCGCCCATCCCCCGCCCCCCCGGTATATAGGCCGTGGCGTGCGTCTGAGAGGTAGTTCCTTTTTCCGCGCCAAACAGGCAGCATCTTAGGACTTTCTCTCTGCAATCGGACTTCTTTGGCTTCTTTACCAGGACTGTTTATCGACCTCCCAAACTCTCCTTACCAGACTCGGACCGGCTGACGACTCTTTCAGGCTAGCATGTCTTCCCTGTCTTTTAAAAATTGCTCTGCCTGCGGGGCTAATCTCCCCGAGGCAGACAGGCACTCTAAATGTCTCCTTTGCCTAGGAGAAACCCACAATCTCCAAACATGCGAGATTTGCCAAACCTTCACTTCCAGAGCGCGCAAGAGCAGGGATGCGAGGCTCAAAGCGCTGCTTTATGAGCGGGCCCTGGCTCCGCAAACGGCTCCCACTCCCTCCCAATCTTCCCCGATACAGGAGACCTCCCAGCCTTCCTCCCCACACGCTGGGGATAGGCGGGGCAAAGATCAGGCAGACGCTCCCATTGAGGAGCCGCCGAGAAAAAAATCTAAAACAACAAAACAGACCACGAGGTCTTCTAAAACAAAGGAAAAAGCTAACAAACAAAAAAAGGGACGGCAACTCACTGGCACACAGCCCTTGAGTCCTCCTATGTTGCAAACTGTGCCTTTCCTTCCCGGTTCCGTGCATCTGCAGGAACCGCTCCCCAGCATGCTCCAAATGGAAAACCCCTCCCACCTCCCCCCCTTGGAGCTCTTAGCTCCACACTTGGAGCTCGAGACGCAGCCTCCGGAGGATCTCTCCGCCTCACCTCCTCCCCTTCCTCCTTCTCAAGCCTCACCTCCCCCCTCCCCCAGCCCTCCTCAATCCCCGGATCCGGGCGACTCCCCTTCGCCCGCACAGCCCAACACCTCGGCGTACGCGGCCGGACGCCGCCGCCGCTCTCCTTCCCCGGCTCCGCGCCGCTCCGAAGCTTCCTCTCTTCCCCCTCCCAAGAAGGCACGCTCTGTGCTTTTAGAGCACCAACAGCCTTATCCTCCTCATGGCTACCCTTACCACCTTTACCCTCCTCCTCCTCCTCCTTTCCCCTTTTATCCCTATTACTACCCCCATCCCCCTGATACCTTCAGAGGACCCCACTCTCCTCTCCCCTTGGATCCAAATTTTCCCCAACCCCCACGTGACCCTCCCTCAGCCACACTCTCTCGCCCTCCGGATCCCCAAACAGACTTGGAACCCCAAACCTTCCCTCTGGATGCAATCATGCCCCCCCAATTAGACCCAGAAACCATTGAACTGGATGCTACAGATGACACACCAGTCATCCAAGACCCTCAACCAGACCCTGATCCTTCCCCTCAACATTTAGAGGATTTTAAAAAATTCTCAGCACTACTGATAAGGCTTGCTAGATCCTTAAACCTCACCACACCTGAACCCACGGACACTGTGACAGACCCATGCTTCACCTCCACTGAACAACAAACACCTGCATCCACTGTGTTGCCCACTCTTCCATATTTGTTGAAAATCCTAAAGAATACAGGAGTTGCACCAGCCCTGGTTCCAGCAACTCCTAAAAGAGCAGAAAACTTGTACCGTATTGATTTATCCACAGCCTCATGGCTCTCTAAGATGCCCAAGGCAAACTCTGTGGTAACTGATGCTCAACCAAAACCAGTACAAATAAACCAAGCATCCCCTTCTGACAAAGAAGGGAGAAAACTAGACTCTATGGCCAAAAAATTCTATTCCTCAGCATGCCTTTTCGCACGCATGGCCCATTATGGGGTTTATATGAGTGTATACCAAACTTACCTCTGGAACAAAATATCCCCATACCTAGACCTGCTACCACCAGCAGAACAACCATTGGCTAAAGCCTTCCATGGGGAAGCCCTTCTGTTGGCAAAATTACAAAAAGACCTAGCAAAAAATACAGCTGATACCTCTGGAAAACTTATTGCAGGATCAGTAGCCCTTCGCCGCCATGCATGGCTTAGGGCAGCAATTCTTACCCAGGCTCAACGCTCTCTCATTGAGAACCTCCCAATGGATGAAGCAGGCCTGTTTAATCCTGAGACTGACTCACAATTGGAGCACTCTCATAAGATGAAACAAACAGTGTACAAATATGACCAACAACCGTACACTTATCAAAGACAACGTTGGGGCTCCTATTACTATCGCCCCCAATACTACAACAGACCATACAACAACTCTTTCTACAGAGGACGACAGAGGCCATATATGCCGGCAGCATCCACAAGACGCCCTTCACTTCCGTCTAGAGGTCAGTACCGTGGTACCAGGCCCTCTAACAACAACAAACGTCGTTTTTAGCATAACCTCTCCCCTCCCCCCCCCTTCCCCCACACAACCAATCACCTACCTTGACAGACTACACTCTTTTCTCCCACAGTGGCAGTCCATCACATCTGACACTTGGGTCCTGGATATAGTTGACAGAGGATATGCGATTGAATTTAACGAATATCCACCAGTGGGAAAAGTCATTCTTACACAACCCTCCCAGACCATATGGGAAGAGGTCCAATCATTACTCCTCAAAGGAGCCATATCTCCCATACCTCCACATACGTCCAACACATGTTTCTACTCCCGCTACTTTCTCATAGACAAAAAGGATGGAGGATTAAGACCTATCCTTGACCTTCGCAAACTCAACACTTTCATTACCCCACGCAAATTTCGTATGGTCACTCTCTCCAACATCCTCCCTTTCATTCCTAAAGGCTCCTGGCTAGCAACTATAGACCTACGAGAAGCATACTTCCACATTTCAATTAGACATTCACACCGGAGGTTTCTCACCTTCGCAGTTCACCACTACCACTTCTCGTTCAATTCTCTCCCGTTCGGTTTATCCACCGCCCCCAGGGTGTTCACAAAGTGCATGGCGGTCATAGCCGCACACCTCCGCCAACAAGGCATAACGGTTTTTCCTTACCTGGATGACTGGATGTTGGCCTCATCCTCTAAAGCTCAATTATGCACAGATATTCATTATACCTTATCTCTTTTGCAGGATCTCGGCCTAGTGGTGAACCACGAAAAATCGCAACTCCAACCAACCCAGCGTATTCAATTCATAGGAGCCATCATAGACTCCACAATTCAAAGAGCCTTCCTCCCAGAGGATCGTTTCTTAAGACTCCAACAGGCTATTTTCTCCCTCCTCCACTCCCGACAAGCCTCGGCTTGGGCCATCCAGTCTATACTTGGCCACATGTCTTCCACTACAGCTGTAACCCCCTTTGCTCGGCTTCGGATGAGGCCTCTGCAAAACTGGTTCATCAGGGTGTTCGACCCCCTCCACGATCCACAGTCCCGACTCCTTCACCCACCACAAAAGGTACTCCAGTCCCTCAAATGGTGGACAAAAGCACACAATGTTCGCCTAGGCATGCCCTTCATACAGCCACACCCATCCATGTCCCTGACAACAGATGCCTCCAACTCGGGCTGGGGAGCACATCTCAAAGGGTTCAGAATCAGTGGTCACTGGCTCCCTCAGGAAAAACATTTCCATATAAACGCCCTGGAGATGATGGCGGTAGAGAAAGCCCTTCGGGCCTTCACCCGCATCGTCTCCAACCGCATAATCCAGGTAGTGACAGACAACACTGCAGTAAAATTCTATATCAACAAACAAGGGGGAACACGGTCTCAGACACTGACGTCAATATCAACACGCATCTGGGAATGGTGCATTCAGAGAAACATCCTCCTCACAGCCATTCATCTACCGGGCCAAGACAACACTCTAGCAGACTCTCTGAGCAGAACAGGGAAAAACAATCACGAATGGCATCTCCACAAGTCTCAGTTCCAAGCCATCACACACAAATGGGGAACACCGACAGTAGACCTGTTCGCATCCCCAGTGAACACTCACTGCCCAATATACTGCGCAAGACTCCGCCCTCACGTATCCCCAGGCTGTCTAGGAGACGCTTTTCTCTTCCGCTGGACACCAGACCTCGTCTACCTTTTTCCCCCCCTCCCCCTCCTGTCACATGTCATAGCCAAGATAATCCAGGACAACGCCAACTGCATCCTGATCACCCCTTGGTGGCCACGCCAACATTGGTTTGCCACCCTCCTCCAAATCTCCAACGGGGACTACTTCCACCTTGCCCCCATTCCGGACCTCCTCACAGTGGAGAACGGGCTCGTTCTCCACCCAGACCTCCACTCCCTCCGCCTGACGGCATGGAGGATCATACCACAGTAAACTTGTCAGACGAAGTATCGCGTATACTCCTAGCTGCTCATAAACCATCCACTACAAAATCATATACTTACAAGTGGTCATTATTTTCAAAATTTACAAAATCAGTGGGCCACGAGCCCATCTCTGCACCCACAAAGGTGGTACTGGATTTTTTAGTTCACCTCTCCAAGAAAGGTTTTTCTCTCTCCTCTGTAAAATGTTACCTAGCCGCTATCTCTTCCTTTAGAAAGAAACGTGGCTTGCCGTCCCTTTTTCAAGACAATCTGGTCCAATTGTTTCTAAAGGGGTATAAAAATGTTCACCCTCCTGTCTCCCTCCCTCCACCACAATGGAGCCTGGAGCTAGTACTGTCTCAACTGTCAAAACCTCCCTTTGAGCCCATGTCCTCTAATGATATCTCCCATCTCTCATGGAAGGTGGCATTCCTAGTGGCCATCACCTCGGCCAGGAGGACCAGTGAACTAGCGGCCCTCCGATCAGACCCTCCATATATACGATTCCATGATGACAAGGTTATACTGCGAACCGACGTCACTTTCCTACCGAAGGTAGTCTCCCACTTCCACATGTCTCAGGACATCATACTGCCGGCCTTCTTCCCAAATCCATCCTCTCCTCTCGAGGTGGCCCTTCACTCATTGGATGTCAAAAGAGCCCTATCATTCTACCTCCATAGAACATCCACTCACAGAAAGTCTCCCAGACTCTTTTTAAAATACAGGAAAGACACGATGGGGCACCCTGTATCTTCTCAGGGATTAGCCTCATGGATCGTCTCTACGATCCGTCTAGCCTACCAATTGGCAGGGAAACAACCACCATCTCACTTGGTGGCCCATTCAACCAGGTCGGTCTCCACCTCTCAAGCCTTTTTGCGTGGAGTTCCGCTGGATCAAATCTGTAGAGCTGCTACGTGGTCCACGCCGTCCACGTTTGCATCCCACTACAAGTTGGATATACTAGCCAAGAAGGATGCCGCATTCGGCAGAGCTGTACTGTTTTCCTGCGTGGCATGACCCACCTCCAGGTCAGTAGCTTGCTATTCACCCATAAGTGTGCATTTCACGGAGGACACGAAGAATAAATAAAGGTTGCTTACCTGTAACCGTATTTCTTCGAGTGTCCATCCGTGAAATTCACACGACCCGCCCGTCCTCCCCTCTGTCATGCCTATATGTATTATGTCACTATTTGGCGCTTGGGAACTACCTCTCAGACGCACGCCACGGCCTATATACCGGGGGGGCGGGGGATGGGCGGGGCTTGTGTTGTACTCAAATAATCATTTTTAAATCATTAAAATCTCTAGAAAGTTCCGGATTGCTGCGCATGCGCGAAGGGATAACCCATAAGTGTGAATTTCACGGATGGACACTCGAAGAAATACGGTTACAGGTAAGCAACCTTTATTTCCTGCTGCACCTAAACAGTATATCTGCTGAATTATCCTCTGTTCAAAGAGAGATTTTTTTTTTAAATGTGGAGGACTTTTATTACCCTCACACCCGATGATAAAGACTCCAAGTGCAGCTCACAAAAATCTATGAAATGACAGTCTCTGCTCTCACTGTTACAGTATGAAAGAGACAAGTGGAAAGAGGCTGATCCTTTTATAATGAAATATAAAGTTACATTCTTTAGAACCAAATCTGAAAACAGCCCCAGGGACTGGATTCCAATTTAAAGGAAATTGTGGTGGGAGGTGGAGGGAGAGTGCAGTGGCAGGAAACATCAAAAACATAGTAGGCGAGGCCAAAGCAAAGTTAGTGGAACAGTTATAAACTTAACATTTCAGATATATTCCATCAAACATTGGAGTACACATATGTAGGAGTACACCTCAGTATAGGTTGCTGTGAGTTTTCTGGGCTGACTGGCCATGTTCCAGAAGCATTCTCTCCTAACGTTTCACCCTCATCTATGGTATACATCCTCAGAGGTTGAGGGGTCTGTTGGAAATTAGGTAAGTTAGGTATATATATATATGTGGAACCTCAGTATATGTCAATAATTGTGGTCATTATTTTTGTCTTCTTAATATTTTTGTCTTCTTAATATTTAATTCTAACCCTGCTTTTGCATTTTCCTCTTTAAATTTCATCAGTAGTCATTCAGTCTTCAATGTTTTGTACAATATATTGTCATCTTGTGTGTTCCTTCTCTAAGTTTTCATGCCTGTTTCTGCTAAGTGTGTTATGTGTTCTGTGTATCAGTTAAACAGATAAAAGGGCAGCAATTTCCCTTGCTGATGGGAAACTTTTCCTGAGAGTTGTCTCTTGTAAAGAGTGTAGTCAAAGGTTGTGGTAATCCCATATCTTTTAGAGCCAACCTGAAGAATGGTCCTGTCGGAATAGGATGTCTATGCAATATGTTCAACCACAGCCTGTATCACTGTCTGGGAGCAAGGGTAGATCCAGGAAGTCTCAAGTGATGCTTATTTGAGGGTAGAAAAAGAAAGGAAATCCAAAACGTTATTTTGGCTACACTAAAATGTCAATATAATTAGTTGAATACAGTTATTGCAGTGACTGGAGCAGACCTGCCCTCTATCTTACACCCTAATAAATGTCCATTAAAGCTAAGAGAAGATGACAAGAGACTTCTTTTATCTGCCTGCAGTTTTAAAGAAGAAATGACCCCTTTTGAAAAAGATCGAGTCTGTTTCCTGTTAAATCATGTATGTGTATGATTAAAAAAAAAAAAAACAGACAGCACTGCCAAGTTTGTTCCAGATCACAGAAGATGCAGTTAATCAAGTAATGTATATATTAAAGGGATTAACAAGCAGATCTGTTTAAATGTATTAGCAAAACATTTCAATTTCCCCTCTTATTTATAGTTGTTCAAATGTTGCCCAGAATCTGTTTAATTTTACATATTTTTTGGGCTGTTTAAGAGAGCCCTCAGAGAATACTTTTCATTTTTAGGGATCTGAGAAAATTGTCAGCTTGTTTAAACCAGGAGGTGTTCCAGTTACTGTAATAAAATATGGAACAAACAAATACATGAATAAATCCCTACAAGAAAACCAACAACATGCTTCTTTGAAACTATTTACTCCCTATTGCTAAGATATTTTAATTTGTACTGAACACATATGAATTTGTTGTCTTTTGTTGATTAGTTTAAATATTTCCCTGACTATCTCATATGTATATACAGTTGTGAAAATATTTTTAATTTAAATAATCCTGATAGGAGAAACTGATACAAAATTGGGAAAAATATTTATGAATTACAAGATAAATATCATTGATTGCTTATATCTAGTAACAAAATTGGCCTATGTAGTTACAACCAGGATTCTACAAGATTCATGTTTACAGTTACCTTGTTCTTACGTTCTGTGTTGATTTGTCCTCACTTAACAGCATTTCAGAATAATTATATCAATAGGTCTTTTACAGGTAATTACACCATTCAGGAGATTAATATTGTGTGCAGAGAACAGAAAAGAGATGGAGGATTGGATCAGCTCACTGAAGTCTGTACAATCTCGGGAAAACTATGAGGTAAATCAATGATACTATTGATAAATCTTGTCCATTTTGATTTAACATGTGAAGGAAGGAAGAAGTTGCAATCTTGATGAAGTATTAAAAATGCCATAGAACCAAAATACAGATTTAGCTCAAGATAGCTAGATAGCTAGTTAGTTAGATATATTTTATATTACTTTTGTTTCAAGAGACTAGGACATATGCATTACAAGACAAAATGTTAAAAAATGAGGTGTTTTTATTTTTGTAGTTATTTTCTGTACTTGAACATTTGTTTTAATTTCCCCTTCATTAGACTGCACAGTTTAATGTGGAACATTTCTCAGGAATGCATAACTGGTATGCCTGCTCCCATGCTCGACCCACCTTCTGCAATGTATGTAGAGAGAGCCTTTCTGGAGTGACTTCTCATGGCCTGTCTTGTGAAGGTAAAGTTAAACATTGCTCCCCACCCCTCACATTAAGTACTGTGGTGCAGCATAAGACATTATCTTTGATGTAATAGTCATCACCATGTAATAGATACGCTTTCCTTTTTTGAGGCCTCAAAATGGTATTCCTCAAAATGGTATTCCAGCCATGGGCTTCCTTTGGCCAGCAGCCCCCTTTCCTTTGACTCACCCATGATCCTACCTCCTTTCCAGCTACAGGGCTCCACTCGGCTGCTGGTCGGCCAAAGCCCTATAGCTGGATTTTTTTCCCACTGCATAATAGTTGCACCCACTTTTTTGGCCAAAAAAGGATAAAAAGTGTGACCATTACGTGGTGAATATGATATATTATTACGTAATGAATCATTATTTTGAAGTGATAATGCCCCTGAAAGATTAGGTGCATTTGTAGATACAATATTCAGAGAACACCTCAGGAATGTGTTTCTCCTGTTTCCCCCCTAGTTTGCAAGTTTAAGGCTCATAAAAGATGTGCTGTCCGGGCAGTAAACAACTGCAAATGGACAACGCTGACTTCAATTGGAAAAGATATTATTGAGGATGAAGATGGTGTAAGTATTTGTATAAAATCACAAACAGCACATCACTGCCTTCATTTTATAGTTGTTAAAATAATTATAGCTGATTATGGATCCTGTCTACTTTAGGGCAAAATTAATCTTCTTCGAGCAAAGCATAGGAGAGATCAAATTCCATCTTTTGTGGCCTGTGTTTCTTTGTGATACAAGATCATTTTCTTCTGCAGGAAGTGATTGCATTTTTAGGTATTTCACAATAGATTGCCCCCCCCCCCGCCCCGGTTTTACGCACCAGAAGGTTAAAGGGCTTTCTTTCCATAGCCAATATACAAACATCACTGTTAGAAGTCTGAAGGTCAATAATATCATGGTACAGAGGGCCATAGCCAATCAGTTTGTGGTTTCCAGAAGTAGCACTGCTCACCACCCCAGAGTCAGTCTACAATGCTTTGTGGAATCCCTGGGGCACCATTCAATTAGGCAACATGACATATGTTCTGTTATACTTGGTAAATATGCACAGCCTAAAAGTTCTCCAAATGAGTTAGAAAATATGTAGTGAGGACAATGCTGAATTTTGAGAACCATGGAAGCAAAGTGATTTTCCTACCCCCCCCCCCTTTTGGCCATGACATTTCACTGTAGGTGGCCATGCCTCACCAGTGGTTAGAAGGAAATCTGCCTGTGAGTGCCAAATGCGCAGTCTGCGACAAGACCTGTGGCAGTGTCCTACGCTTGCAAGATTGGAAGTGCCTTTGGTGTAAAACTATGGTATGTTCAAATGGTTGAATTCTTTTTTTTTTAAATACCTTTTTGATTCCCCTCAGCATGGTTTGTGATGAGCTTTAGTTTTGACTGGAGATGTCAACATACTGACTCTTCTTTGGTAGATCAATCAAAGAGCTTTTGAGCAATTAATAAAAATAATAATGTAATTCTAGTTTATGTGCATTCTGAGAAAGGTTTCCGAGAAAGGTTTCTTTTTAAGATGTTTCTAAGATGTTGAATTTATCACTCATTATTTAATAGTACTAATAACTGTCCATATAGGCTGTAACTCTTTGAACCTGTGGCCACCTCTCTTTCCATATGGTATTTTAGTGACAAGAATGTGTTCTAGGTTAGTGAATGATCAATACCTTCCAAGCACAATTTTTCTTTTCCCCAAGGATATATTGTATGATAGCCACAATTTGCATTTCTCTCTAAATTAGTTACTGATTTCCTTAGAGCGGAGCTTTCTAAACATTTCATCTTGGTGACCCATTTTTTTAGATTTGCATTGCAATACAGTAATTCAGGTTAACTAGCAAACCAGAGGTTAAACCAAATCTTAATAAGAGATACAGACACATACAGGAGTCATAATAACAAAATGTATGTGAAACAACACACCTCATGAAAGTGCTTCATTTATATAATTAAAATGCGTGATTTATAAGATAATAATATACATTTTCAAAATTTTTGTCATTTCTTGTTACATTTGGGCAACACGCCTACACACTGTAGCTGACACACTAACATGTCTTGACACACAGTTTAGAAAGCTCTGCCTTAGAAGATGATGTTTAGTATCTTCTTTCTAGATGCTAAAACAATAGGGAATAGTTTCTAAATGAGCCAGATTCTGACTTGTTGTGTTGTTTATTTGTTAGTGCTCAGTGAACAACAAAACCAAGGAATACATTTGTCAGACTTCTGGTGAACTTCTTGCCATATATTGATTGCAGGCTGCATTCAGCCTAATGGTTCAGAAATTGTACTTGATTTCTTCTTTGCAAATGATCTTACTGATTTATACAATTTGGTTATATAGCTTTTGCTGTCATATTTGGGTTGCTTAATACCAGGGGAATATTCCCAGGCAGCATTGATAATAACAACTCACACGTCCATTATTAAATTTTTCCTAGGTGCACACAGCTTGCAGAGATTTATATCCCCGCAAGTGTCCACTTGGCCAATGTAAAGTATCCATTATTCCTCCCACAGCACTGAACAGCATTGACTCTGATGGTATGTATGAGTTCTGACATCTTTCTCTTTCACATAAGACTGATATGCTTGAAAATAGGATTGGGTATACGGGCATTACATAGTAGTGTAGGGTAACACAGGGTATATTTTAATGTGACAATGCCGTTTTTAGGCCATTCTTGTAGGCCTTGCCTTAGTGCCATTATGCAGGACAAGGCCTTGCATAAGTCAGTGAGGATGTTCTTTCTGGCAGTCAGGCAGAGGGTAGTGATGCTAATTACAAAAACAAGAACTACTTCATGTCAGTGTAATCCTAGATGATATTTATAGATCCAGATAGGTGCTAAGGTATTTTATCCATATGTTTTGTGTTGGAAATGAGTGGACATGCACATGACAGTGCACAGAGAGAATATTGAACATGACCCTGGACGTATTTCCTCTGACATTGCCAAAGAAAAGTGGGTTGAATCCTAAAATCCCATAATTGGAGTTTCATTCATAGAAAATACGTTCATAGCTCTCAGGGGAAGTGGCTTTTGTTGATCTCTCTGTGTCGCTCCTAACAATGTGGTCTGGAAATTTATAACTGAGATTTGTGTGGGCAGAGAAGAGGAGTCAGAGGAAATAATTTATCCTTCCCATTTCTATTTACAAAATCCAGAAATGGATTTGTTGACTCTTTCCATGAAGGGAAGCTCATCTCTAAGGCAATGAGTGGAATGTTATGGAATCATGCAGGTGAACACTAGACTATCAAATCCAAATGCAGACTACAAATAGCATGCTCACTATCCTTGTGCAGTGCACTTTCATGCACACAGGTGATATCTTCTATGTATTCTCCCAGAGTAACTTTGTCTTGTACTTTTACCCATTTTAATGGGAGATGATTAATATGGTCATCAATGCGTTTGGGTACAAACACTGATGTAACATGCATATCTAGGGTATGCAAAATAGGATGAAGGAAAAACATTACGTAATTGCTTTACAAATTTTTAGAAACCAGTGTTAGCACATCATGAATTGGTAGCAGAAGTAACTATAAAGTGCTAGGAAAGGACTGTGCTGAAGAAAAGCGTTCCAATAATGAATCCGTTCTGGAAGTTTTGAAGATCCTCCAGAAGAAGAAGCACAGGATAGAACCCTGCATTGGGAACCAGAAGGATTGACAACAGTCATCTCTTCTCTCCCAATTTTTTAAGTGCGGGTCTCCACTTGACCAGCTCTTTTCTGGGTGGAAGGAATAATCTGTGATCCAAACCATTATTTAGAAATATTGATCTGTACAGCCAAAATGGGAAGCACAACTTGACCAATGACTAGTTTCGAAGTGAGATCCGACTTATGAAAATGTGCTTGCTAGCTGGATATTGAAGGATTAAGAGAGGGATCTAGTCAGAGTATGTCTTAGCTTAGGGCTGAAAGGGACACATTGCAAACATATCATTAATTCAATATATTTTTAGTATTTAATAATGCGGATGCTTTCAGCAGATGTTCATGTGCTGTATGTAATAATCAGCTGACATCTTTGGCTAAAGTAGTACTATTGTGGTTGTTTTGTAATAGCTCTCATTTTAGTGCTGTCAGCTTGCTTGCGTCTTTTAGAATAAGCATTAATATCAGATGGAATTGTATCCAATTTCCTATTCTTCTAATCTCACATTTTTTATGTTTGGAATTTCATAACCACTTTATCTGTTTGGATTTATTCATGGTTTTTTTTTTATTTAAAAATTGTCAGAACATGCCTGACACTCAATGGTATCTGGATTCAATTTTCATAGCATTATTTCATATTTATTAAGAGATGCATTCTAAAGTTGCTGGAGCCATGGATACAGTTTTATTGTTTTTGGAAGTGCTCATAAAGACAAATGCTGTTTTTTAAAAATAAAACCTGTTGCTATTCTTTGCTGCCATAAGTGTGTGGCTGGCTAGACTGGATATTTGGTGGGAAACCATTGTAAAGATGTCTTGCACTGCACAAAGAATCCTTTTCCAGTGGGTAGGTGCCAGAGCTTGCCACCAAATTACGTTTTGTGTGTGGGTGGTGGTGGTGGCTTCCTTTATCTGAAAAGGGGACAATGAGACTTTGGTTCTTTCTTTGTCTGATAAACTACTTGTAGTGAACTTGCTAGAGAATACAGAGGAATTTGGCTCCCTCTGTCATATTGACATCATTTTATTCCTTGCCTATTTGCAGGATTCTGGAAAGCCACGTGCCCACCAACTTGTGCCAGTCCTCTCTTGGTTTTTGTTAATTCAAAGAGTGGAGACAATCAGGGAGTAAAATTTCTCCGACGATTCAAGCAGTCGCTAAATCCAGCTCAGGTGTTTGATTTAATGAATGGAGGTCCTCATTTAGGGTAATGAGTTTTGCTGTCTTTCTGGTATTGTTTTTCTTTTTAAATGATCAGAAAAGATTATTGTAAAATCGCTCCACTTAAAGTATACTTAATTCTACTGGTGTTTATTTTTCTTAGCTCTTTAATGTGATAATGGTTACATCAGAGTTGTAAGTTTTACGTCACAGTAATTCTGATGTACACAGAACATTTAAGAGCACATCTCCTTTTAACAAATACACACAATGTACAGATTGATCCCCAGATTTTGAGAAACATAATCTTTTATGTCTATTTTTATGTATGCTTCATTTAAAAATATTAGCCCTATGCTCATGAATACCCAGAGCCTTCTCTTACAAGGTTTTAATGTCATAGGTACTAAGATGAAAGGTTTTACCCCTTCTTTATAGCTATTATTGTGGCTCAGTGCTACTTTGCACTCTTTGCTTTAGGTGGACACCTCAGATACTCTGGCAGGAAAATGTTTCCTACTAAATATACAATAACCACCACTTGGGTTTGCGTTTGCAGCTCTCTGGGCTACTTTGGAATTATACCTTTAGCATCTTGCATCATGCTGCTGTGAAAGTAATGGCTTTCACCATTTTACTCTGAAAATAATTTGCTCATTTAAACAGAAGTGCTGTTTTATCCTTTGCAACAAGGCGTGCTTTGAGTGGCAGTGATAAACTAGGTCCTTCTTCATAGCTCTTGTTGCATGACACGAAGGGGTTTTATGGCTGTTCAGAGACTTGTTCAGAGTGATCTTGAACTGATGAATGTTAGAGGAAATCCTGCCCTCTCGCTGCATTACATATGCTCAAATTTGCGAAAGCTACTGTCTCCTACGGCCCTTTTTGATCACAAAAAGAGAAACTTCATTTGGAATGTTCTTCTCTTAATCTTTTCTTTGTTGCCTTATTCCCCCTTCTCTTTTCTTCTCTTTGTGTCAACTTGTTCCTTTGGATGACCTGATACTATTACACTTTCCATCGCCAAAAGAGAAAGGTACAGACAGTAGCAAATGTCCAGGGTTCTCACCTCATTCTTGCCAACTATTCTGATCAGTGATCCATGATTTTGCCCAGAGTCAATATTGGTCCCCATTTTGGATCACTCCAAACACCAGTAACATTTATCTATGAGTCCTCATGTCTATTATTAGGATATTTGATATTATTGACTGCTGCCATCACAAGTCCGCTCTGAGGGAACCTTTAATGTTAGATGCCACTACTATATCAACTGACTGGAGAATAGCTCTTGTTGCATGACACAAAGGGGCTTTATCACGGTTCTCTTCATCACCATAAGTATTGAAGCAGTGAATCTCCACCATGATTCACCCCTTCATCTTCATTGGATTATAGGCTGACAATGCTGATTTTGAAATTACTTTGCTACCAACTACTGTTTCTGCTCAACTGGTTCCAATAGCACTCATGGAGTATTGTGTATCTATATGTTGTACACTACCCCTTATGGCTACTCCTTATATACTTATGTATAAGGTGACCTCATGTCTACTTCGAGGACAGGTTTGTTTGTTTTTTTTGGGGGGGGGGGGGCAAATATTTTCAAAAAGACCAAAAGTGGTATCATGACAGGTTAGAGAGAGACAGTTCTCTTTCATGGGATGGACTAAGTGTTTGCTTTTTATCATTCTACTCAGAGCAGAGCAAGAGATAGATGTTTACTGTTTATAACAGTTAAGATACACTCCTTATATATGCATGGATAACTCAGCTTAGGGGTTTTTTAGTTGATCTTTTTTACTAGAGGTTCAAAACATACATGAGTATATAGATTACTTAATCTTTTTATAATCTTCACATGTACTCCAATACACTTCCACAGCTGTCACATCAACCTCATGACAGCAGCCTTATGTTACTGTCATTCCTTTACTATAACTTGTCTGAAACCAATTATGGCTAATTCTTTTTTTATAAATACTCCTTCATCCAAGTCATTAGGAACATGACACCATTGTCACTTCTGGAAGATCACAGACCCTATGTTAAAATGCTATACAGGCATATCTTAGTTAACAAAGTCTATGACAATGAAGTTCTTCTTTACGAAGTCTCTTTGTGGCATCCCAGGCTATTCCACCCTTTTTTCTAGCATTGGCATTAGGAGGATGATAAAAAAGAGAAATGAGAAAAAGACTTTAAGTGTTGAGTGTGAACTGTGTATCGGTAGTAATCAATTGGGCAAGTTTGATATCATAAAGAATTGGGTGAAACTATTGATAATCCTGTTGTAGCTGTGTATTCACAGATAACAGCCAAATTGACCAGCTGCCTTCAAAATCCTTTACTAAGCATATGTGAAGAGTAAAGCAGAAAAAAAGAGGAAAGCAGATTAGCTTAGTTTACCAGCTACCCTGGCATGTTACAAACACATACTATATTTTATCCCATAATAGTTGCCATGACATGGCAAAAGTAGTTGTGATACTTCAGGGGGGCAGTTTTAACATTCTGTAGGTAAGGTTCAGTCACCTCATCTAACGTTTTGGTTGTGGATTGACAACTGTTGAGCATTATGGTGATGTCTTGTAAATTAGTCACACAAAAGCCTTAACTCATAAGTAGATATTTTTATGCCTTTGTAACATCTATTTAGGCATAGCATAGAATGTCAGATGTTTCCCTAATGCTGTTTTTTTAAATTACTTCGCGAACATCTTGCTCTGAGTCTCTTACTGCTATAGTGGCTCATTATCCACCCCAGTCTGTAGTATCTAGCTATTCATTGATCCAACTGTGAAGGAGCTTACTAACCATTTGCATTTTCTGTTACCTCAAACTCTTTGGTCCTTATTTTTTTACCATTCTTAGTTAATGCTGAAATGATTTGAAGCTTTGGCATCTTCAGACCTCCATTTTTTATAATAAAAATCTAACTCTAACGTTTATGATGTCTGCTCTTAAGGTGAATAATCTACCAACATTTTGGTGCAACACACCGTGTTCAATAATTCATAAAGACAAAATTGTGGTTCATTCAGATGATACTTTTCTTTCAACAGAGGCTTCCCATTTTAGTTTGAATCAAGACATTGTCATACCATTTTTTATGCAGAATCCATCTCCACAGTAAAAAGTATTGCTTCATTCTTTGGATATGAAATGTACCTTAGTATTTTACACAGTCCTCATTGTGAAATTTCAGTGATCAACTCATTTGTTCGTTGCTGTGGTGTAAAGGCTCTTTCAATTGGTAGTTGAAACAATGAGAATAGTTTATGGTTTACATAACTCATGTTCTCTAAAGAATGATAGTTCACTCCATCATTACTTGTCTGGACTAAAGTCTTAGGCAGAGGCAGTGTTATCTTGAGTTCATCTCTCATCCAAACTTCTGTCAGCAAGTTAGGGAGTTTAGCACCCATTTGCGTGAGTTGCAGAGACCACAATTAAGAACAGGGTTGCCCCTGTAACTGTGGTTCTTTGAGTAGTCCTCTCTGCACTCATTCAACCCTTCATCGCCTTTTTTTCAGATCCAGGATTCTTTTCCTTTTGGTGGACTATGAAAATGAGGAGAGAATAGCTTTAGTGGGCTGGAGCATGCATGTTATGGAGGAGAGGGCAGGGTTCTCACTGAAACTACTCAGCTCTAAAACGTTCTGAACAAGTCACCATACAGGTGTAAGACCTATTTGTATGAGTGCAGCGATGACTGCTTAACCTCAATTACAGGTAAGCAACCTGCTTATCCTATGCATCCGAACCTTCTTTACTAGTTTCTTCAGACTTTAGCAGATTTGTGTCAAAATGAGGAGCGGGGGTGTTTTTAAAAAGGAATGCTAATATTTGTTTATTCTATTCTGGGCTGCAGGAGTGATTTTTTTAAAAAAAGATTTTGCATATTTTTGTGATTTTCTATTATTTGTTGGTGAAATTTTTATATTTTCATTTTACTATTTTGGGGAAAGGAAGTCTTTCTCCATATAATGCAAGGTTCATTTACTATTACAGATACTGGGAGCATAACATCTCATGGTGATTAACAGATTTTTTTCATGAAGTCTCTGTGCAGTCTTTTTGAGGATGAGGGCATTTCCTAACATTCTTTATATCACTAAAATATCAGTTATCACTTCAGTTTATGAGGAAGAGGCACTGTGATATTATATATCAGTTATATTGTATTTTTATCCCAAGTGACTACCTGAAAAGAAGTACAATTACTCTATCTTTCCCTCTCTCTTCAGCTATTTAATGTCATTTCAGACCAGTATGAAGAAAGTGGTTTTGCTGTACAGATGATGAAATAGGAAATCCTGGAACCAATTTGAGGCCCAGATAGCAATTATACAAACCGCAGAGCACTGAGGTTCATTAAGGGCTTTATTTCGTGAACTTTTGTGTGAAAGTTGGTTTGGTGTTAAATGGTCAGTGTAGATTGGGCCTTTGATGTTCTCCTTTTCTGTGAAGTTCACGATGGCAGAGTTTATCAGACTTTCTAGAACATGTCATTTTCCAGAGAAATGTTTCATAATCAGCTTTCAACTTTTACACAGATTACACTGTCATTTTATGATGTGTATATGGTATATGCATGTGAATTTGAATACAGAAAATGTACTCTTTTTCAGTTTACGATTGTTTCAGAAGTTTGACAATTTCCGAATTCTCGTGTGTGGAGGAGATGGAAGTGTTGGTTGGGTGTTGTCTGAAATCGATAAACTCAGCTTGCACAAACAGGCACGTGCTCTTTTCTTTTTTGTTGGGAGCAGAAAATAGAGTAAAGTGGATGGGTTTTGAGAGTAAAGAAAAATAATGTATCTTTTCCATGGTTGTGATTAAAAAATACTTTTATAAGTCAACTTGAATCACAACTATTTCTTCCTTGATTTTAGTGTCATTTGGGAGTGTTACCCCTTGGTACAGGAAATGACCTTGCCCGTGTCCTTGGCTGGGGAGGGTCATGTGATGATGATACACAACTTCCTCAAATTTTAGAAAAGTTAGAACGGGCTAGCACCAAAATGTTAGACAGGTGAGTAAAGTCTGTTTTCATTGTTTGTGTGCGTTTTTCCAGCCGTAAAGTCTGAATTGTCTTTGGGTGACTAACTTTTCTTGTCATGCTGTCGTTACTGCAACCCCCCCCCCCCCAAATTTAATTTTTCCTGGATAAATTGTAGGTTTGATCATATGAACTCATCTAAATTTCAGGTGGAGTATAATGTCCTATGAACTGAAATTACCATCAAAGCAATCTGTGCTTCCTGTTACTCCAGAAGAAGAGTCTGAGGAGTGTCAGGTGAATAATATTTTTTAAACATATAATTGAATTATATACATCTGCAAAATGAAGTAAAATTAACAGCACGTCTCTTCTGGGAACGCCCTGTTAATGTCAGTAAACTTATTCCTAAATATGTAAAGAGTCACAGAGTAAGGGTTGTATCAGAACGGAGGTGGGGAATTCTACAATTGAGATCATGTTCTACAATCAAAACTTGTACCATTTAGATAACCAACTATAGAACTGATTTTCAACAGGTAGGTTTTCTAAAATTATCACTTTAGGAATTTCGGAATTTCCATTAATTACTTATCAGTAATTTATTGATATCTTGTACTCAGGGAAAATACACATTGTTTCCAATATTTTATTCTCAGAGCAATCCTATGATAAAGGTTAGTCCGGTGGACATGGCGACGGGGCTGCCTCGTTGAGAGCTAGCTCCTGACGAGGACCTGCGTAGAGGCGGACAGGTTGAGCTGGAAAGCTACCCCCTTTGCCGGATTGAGTGCAAAGGTGTCGCGAATCCCAAACTGAGCTCGAAGACCCCAAAGATCTCTCCTCCCTCAAGGAGGGGAGTTCGAGAGGGTCTGAGTAGCACACAGGAAGGCGAGATATAAAGAAAAAAAAAACAAAAAAGGAAAGGAAAAGGCAAAAAAGATAGATGATTTTCAGTTTTCCTGTAGGCAGTTACAGTACATGCCCATAAAGATTAATACTATCCTCTCTAATATTAATGCAAGTTCACTTTCTTCCACAACAATCCTTTCTAATCATCGAAACCAAAAATTATAAAGTTGTTTTCTTATTTTCTTTTTTTGCAAAAAGTCCATAAATGTTTATTCTTCTTTATGAAATGTCCCTCATGACTTATTTAATCAAGTTTGACAATTTATGTATTTCCATTATACTTGTCAAATTTGCAAACAAGTGCTCCATAGTTGGTATATCTGCATTCTTCCATCTTAGTACATATAACAGTTTTGCTGCTGAGATCATATATTGCAAAAATCTGGAATCTCTTCATTAATGTATATATTTGAACCCAATATATTTTTTAATATTTTCAAATGTTCACACATATAATAAAACATCCCTTTACATTGTTTGGATTTCCAGCATGCATTGGAAAGCTCTTCATACATTCAGGACTACTTCTCTGGTGACATAAATCACTGATAACTCATTTTGATCATAATATAATGTATTTCAGTCCATTTGACCACATATGTTTCCACTGGTCCAGCTGTGTGTTATGACCAAAATTCTTAGCCCTTTTTATCATGCATTCTTTGGCCTGTTCGTCTTCCATAGTTTGGTGTAGTCTATATTTTGAAGGAAAAAATCTAATTCATTTTTTTTAAAAAAAAAATGTTAAATTTTCTGAAATAAACTTGATTATGACTGATTGAATTCATTCTATTATCTCCTGCCTACACATTTACTGTGGGCCGAATTTCCATGAGAAAAGGTTTAGAGCAATATTACTCAAGAATATAAGTTTATGAATGGGAGCATGGTCTGAAATCCTGATCTGCCCTATCTCTGAATCTATAGGACATTAAAACGTTTTAAAAAGGAAAATATAATCAGTTCTATAGTGCATCTTATTTGCATTGGGATTGGGGGTGGGGTGGGAAGAGTGCACTCATATCTAGTATTAAAATAACACAATATATGAGTGTGTGGGTAAAAATCTGTGCATATATGAGATACTGGATTTTGCAGTTGCAAGCGGAATGGCATTGTTATTATTTTCATTTTTATTTTCAGATGTCAGTGTATGAAGATTCAATTGCTGCTCATCTTGCCAAGATCCTTGATTCTGATCAGCATTCTGTGGTCATATCATCAGCTAAGTAAGTTCTTTACTTTGAAATGTATGTGTCACATCTTTTTTTTTTAGTTGTAAATTGCAGTTTTACCTCAATCTATCTCAGATGTTACACGTACGAGATTGCATGTGTTTGAATCACATTTTCTTGTAAGTCCCCGCCTTTCATAAATTTACATGTCATATAGAGGGACATGAAATTTTCTCAATACCATATTTGTTCTAAAGAATTTGGGTTAATGCATAATTCTGATTAAATTTGGAATCCCCATGTTTTCAACAATAATCATTATATTTGTCACCTGCTTCTCTTCGTGGCTCAAGGTGAGGTACAACACAGTCAAAATATATAGATAAAACAAAGAACCATAATATCCATATACAGTATTAAAAACAAAACACAAATTAAAATACCAATACTAGCAAGATGTAAATTTAAAATTCATGGTTTAAAATTAACTGAGTAGACCTGCCAGAAGAGATGGGTCTTTAATTTTTTTAAAAAAACCTTACATCTTGTTTAGCTATCAAACTTCTTCAGGCAGGTCATTTCACATTCTGGGAGTGGCTGATGAAAAAATCCTTTAGGTGACGGTTGTCAGTTGAGTTCTGGTTGATTGGAATAAGGGTCCCAAAGAGGATCTAAGTATATTGATGGATTATATGGAAGAAGTTGACCGGGATCTAAACCATGTAGGGCTTTAAAGGTAATGACCAATACTTTGTACTTTGCCTGGAAACTAGTTGGCAGCAAGGGAGGTGATTTTAGTATAGATGTAATGTGCTCACTCCTAGGTGTTCCAATCTGGCTGCAGTGTTTTGAACTAATTGGAGTTTTTGAACTTGATATAGAGGTAAAGCACATTGCCGAAGTCCAAACTTGAGGTTACTAGTCTGTGCACTACCATCTTTAGGTCCTCCAATTCTGGGAAGGGGCGCAGCTGTGATAATTAGATTTTGAAAAAATTGGCTTATGTGGAAACAAGGATTGGGGAGAAAGCTTCAGTGGAAACACCTTTTCCCAATGATAACTCTTCCAGGAGTGAATTTCCCTTTCTAGGGGTAGATTTCTGTCTTCCAGTTGTCTCGCTTTATTCTGAACTTGAGTCATTTGCAAATCAGATGTCTGTAACTCAGGGACTGCTTGTATTCTAAGAAGATGGAACATTCAAAATATTCCAATGACTATAATGCTGATTTGTTTGCTCTTGGGGATTGCTAATGTATTTGCTCTTGTGAAAACAAAGCAACTGCTTCTGTCACCACCATCATCTCAAGTGCCCTCTCTTGCAGTGAGAAAGCAGGGTGGTTGTAACAGTAAGGAAACAATGGAGAGCAGCAAGCATCTAGTCCTGGCTCCAAGCCAATTCTGGGGGTGGGAGGAGGAGAAAGTGGAAATGGAAGAGAGGGTTAAATATTTTCTTCTCTTCCCTCATGAACTTTGCACTTGTGAGATAAAATCTTAATGGATTTTCATTAGGAATAGCAAAACGATATTATTGCCTCATTCAAGATTAATGTTTCAACACCATCAATGTCCTTTCTCTTTACTTTGACATTTTTTTCTGTCTCTCAAAAGGATATTATGTGAAACTGTAAAAGGCTTTGTTGCTAAAATTGGAAAGACCTGTGAAAGACCAGTGGAAAATTCTGAAACTGACGCGATGGCCATTAAAGTAAGAAATATATTTCTTTCCTTGAAATACTTTCTTCAATGTTTAGGATTTTCCTCTTTGTATAGATACACAAAAAACAGGGTCGGCCCTGGTTAGTACTTGGAGGGTTGCTGTATTCAGAGGAAGCCCTAGCAGAACCATCTCTGAAGATTCCTTGCCTTAAAAAATTCTATGAAAAATTAATGGAGTCACTGTAAGTCAACTGAAAACATGGAGGCAGATATCTACAATGTATTTTTGTTTGGTTTTGTTAGTTTTAATTTATTATAAACTGCCATGAGCTTTACTTGGGAAAGCAGAGTAAATTTTTTATAAATCACATTTAGGTCTCCCCCAAAATAGCTAGTGTAGCCTTCATTATATCTATGTTGTAGCTCTATCTTGACAAGAGTGTTTCACAGTATTGACCTACATGTTTCCCATGGAGGAGATTATGAAATAGAGAAAATAGGGAGAAGTCAAGCTGTGGCATAATCAGGCAGCTCTTTCAGGTTTTCGGCAACTGTACATAACTCCATGGCTACATACGGGCTAAAAGTGGAATCTTGGAAGCCATGATACTAAAGGAGCAGTTTCACAATTTCCTTTGCAGGGACAGAGAAGCAGAGACATTGAACCATTGTAAAGTACCTGAGATAATATTTTACTAGGCAAAAATCTGTTATGTGATCTACATGAAATCATACCTTAATAGAAATTTCACTTGCTGCATCACATAGTATACTATGTGATAGAGAATGCTATATTAGAGAAGCACTGACAATACAGTTGCGATCTATGTCTGTCCACACAATAGACACTCCTCCTTTTTTTTTGCTATGAGACTTTGTTTAGCTACCAATGTGCCTGCTGGCACCTGAGGGAAGCCTCCTAGCCCTCACACCTTCACTCATCCATATGCCTGCCCCTTGGAGTTATGGGGGCTGCTCCAAGAGGCAGGTGTTCAGGAAGGAGTGCAACTATTATGTGAGGAAACAAAAAACATCAAAATCGAGACCCCTGAGAAGGGGGTGTGACTATTGTGCGATAAAATGCAGTATTTGCAAAATCTTATTTTGGTTCCATGATTTCTGACAAAAACCAGTTGATTAACAAGCTCTTAATTAAAAAAAAAATTGTTACCATGCTTACTAATGTATGTGCTTTACCCCTTTCTTTTCCACATAATTTTGTTAGTGCTCAGAACTGAATGAGAAGCTGAACATGTTGCTGCAGGCTCTCGATGCTGAAGCCCAACTTGCACCTTTGCCGCCACGGATTGCTCCCCCTATTGTAGAAGAAGAAACGGAAGAATCCTCAAGCGAGGAATCTTTATCTGATGTTAAGGAACAGTTGACAGAAAGCAATTCTGTATCTCCCTCACACCAGATCTTCAAGCCAAGAGAACAGCTAATGCTGAGAGCAAACAGTTTAAAGAAAGCTCTAAGACACATCATTGAGCAAGCAGAAAAAGGTGTGGAAGATAAATATGCTTGATTTTGCTTCTTAACCCTGCTTGGTAACTTTCTTATTGACATGAAGAACTGGTTCAGAGCTAACATGGAAGCACTTTAAGAAGTAAAACTTTGGAAGCAACCATTCATACCTCTAAATCAGTGGTTCCTGACGGCAGCCTACCATTACTACACTGTTGCCTTGAAACCCTATTATAGTGCTGAGGCAACGGGGATGTTGGGACGGGAAAGGCTGACTCCCTGTGAAATATTACTACTACCACATCAGCCCTAGATGGTTAAATATGGTTTTTTTGTGGGCAAGCAAATAGCGACTACTGGATGGCATATGTTCTGTATCAAAACCAGCTGATGTGATCTATCCAATGCAGTTTTCTGAACTCCAAAACTGGTTTCTGGTTCCCCTAAACCAGTTGCTCCCAACCTTTGGACTTCAGCTCCCAATTCCTAACAGCTGCTATGCTGACTGGAATTTCTGGGAGTTGATGACCAAAATTTGAGAACCACTGCCCTAAACAGTAACATTTTAATAGTAATTAGTATTGTTACTTCTAACATCTTTTTACAAATTCAGACTATAACACCACTAGTCATTACATTTATTATACACAATGGTCATTATGTCCTTACTGTAAGCAAACCTAATTTTCTTACTTACATTGCATTCCTGCAAAACTCTGAAAGTTTGTATTTAAAATATATAACCAAACAACCTAATGATTTCAGGTAATGTTCCAGTTGGGACTTACATTTCTGGATTCAGGATATTTATCCGATAAATATCATTTCTAGACAAGGGCATTTTCCCAATAATATCCCATTAGTATTACATACTTTTGATTCTTGAAATGAGAGTATGACTTTATTTTTTAGAAAAGAATGACTGTATAGGCAATCCCACGATTTTGAACACATTTTCTAGGGGGATTAAATCTGTGCCACAGACATCTAGCCAGAACGGGATATGAGGGCACGGCCCTTTTAACAAGACAATAATCACAAGTTGAGGAGACAGGCATTCTTTTTCATATGTGAAATTTGTAAATCTACCTATTTTCAAGAGAAATAGTAATTAGAAGCCTAACAGAGAATTTGTTGTATTTTTTCCATGACCATAGCTAATTCACGCTAAAAGATAGATTTTGTAGGAAATAGTCAAAGTACTCAATTGATATTTATATGTTTTTATAGTTGTGGATGAACAGAATGCCCATACGGAAGAGCAAATAAATCACTCATCAATGGATTATTGTAAAGAATTGGAAGAATCCAAAGAAGAAAAAGATGAAGATACAAAGGAATCTGAATCTGATCCAAGTAAGTATACAGAAAAAAAATAATTGCATATGAATTCTAAATCATAAATTTGAGTTGATTTTATTTTTTCACTGACACATTTTTGGTAGGCAACTGGTATTGAATATTGAAAAATAAACTCAGAAGGACCTATTCATGTCTATTCGAGTAATTGCTTAGTTATTTCCATTAGACGCACTCCAAGGTAAAGATGGATAGGACTGCTTCAAATATGAATTTGTTCAAAACATAAAAGGTCTATATATCTGTCTATCTATTTATCTTAAAAAGAGCTCCTCAGATAACATGTACCATGGAGGAAGAACTGTGACATTGAACTATTTTAGGAACTGTATACCTTGTTTGTTATTTATAAATCCATCACTGGATTTCTGCTGATTAAATAATAGATTCAAGTGGTACTGTAGCTCCCATATACCTCACAGATCTGCTCTGGATGTGCAGGGAGTCCTTTGTTTTTTGCATTCCACATTTTTCTGTTTCCATGAAAACAAAGGGAAATGCCATCAAATTTCTACTGTGTCTTGTTTTTAAAGTCTGAAAGGAATATTCTGAGACATAACAAGTATCATATAGGAAATGCAATATGCAGTACTTTATTTGTGTTGCGTATTATTTTTAACAGTTAAAATTGGTCCCAAATCTCCAGGTGGACAAAGAAGTCGCATTCCTTCATATACAAGTTCTTTTTCAGTCCCACCCTGCACAGGAAGCAAAGAAAATCTTCCAGTACTTAATACAAGGATTATTTGCCCAGGTAACAACATATTTATTGCTTTCATTGACATAAAATATACCAGATGTTTTCTTTAGGATATTTCAAAAGTATTTGGTTCATTTGTTAAGCATAATTTGAAAGTGTCTGCACATTGTTTGATACTATAATTCGTGTATGAAATTTTGTAAAGGAATGAATATAACAGATTGGATAGTGTGAATATGATGCTGAATTACAGAGTTCATATACCCGTGTTTACTCAAATCTAGTGTGTCATCGAATCTAGTGTGGACCTTAATTTTCAAAACCCTGAAATCAAAAAAAGCATTTGCTGGTGAATTTGCTTGCTGTGCAGCCGCAAAAAATGCACTCTTAGTAATTTGTTCCAAAATGGTGTGCATTACAGTTGCTGTGTGCTTAGAATTCCTTCTTTTAAAATAAAAACTGTTGGATCACCAAATCTTCCAGCAATGGAAAGTACCAGATAATCAGGTAACCCATGATGGGAAGATGGGAAGGAAAGGAAGATGAGGGGAAATTGGAAGAAGGAAAGATGGGCAGGTTTTTAGAATTATTATATTAAGAGGGAAAGCGATAAGGAAGGAAAAGAAAGGAAGGAAAGAGGAAGAAAGAAAAGGATGAGAGAGGAAAAGAAAAAAAGAGGATGAGAAGGAAAGACAGAAGTAAGGAAACTGCATCTTCTGCTATAAGCCCACATGAACCCTGAGGTCATCAAGAGAGGCCCTGCTTTTGGTTCTACCATCGTCTCAAGCGGCTGGTGGAAATGAGAGAGAGGGCCTTCTTGGTAGTAGCACCGTGGCTCTGGAACTCCCTCCCTAGAGAGGTTAGAATGACCCCCTCCCTGCTGCCATTTCAGAAGCAGGTTAAAACCTTCCTTTGGAAGCAGGCCTTCCCCAAAGAAGATTAGCAGATGGACAGTTATAGTGGATATATAGCGGATCACCAGCAATTGATTTGTTTCTTCTTATTTTATACTCAGAATTTCTAGTTGAAAAATTAAATATTTTAAACTAAACACACCGAAAAGAAAAAAAACTCAAGCAGAATATTTTCTCATTTAAAGTGTCAAGTAAATGGTTTTATTTGCCATTTTCTTTGAGATAATTTCTAAAAATGATTTAAGGTAACTGCAATATGAGAAAATTACAAAATGGATTTCTCCCTTTTCTTATCAGGTCTAAGAGCAGGTCTAGCTGCATCTATTGCAGGAAGCTCTATTATCAGCAAAATGTTACTCGCCAACATTGACCCATTTGGAGCCACACCCTTTATTGATCCGGATCCAGAATCATTGTAAGCAAATAGTTTGTCAGATTCTTCCTTGCTTCTATTTCCTATTTAGTTGGCTTTGTTATTTAGTGTTATCTTTTACAAGATTAATGTTTTATAAAATAACTTATTTTTTATGGATTCAGTAGTTCAAAACTTTCTCATTTAAAAGGGTGCTGTTACATTCAGTTGTGGTTTTTATTCAACCATATAGAATGGTTCTCTGTTTTTCTTTTGGAATATGTTTTCCTGGTGGGTTCTTGGAGAACTCCAAGGGAACTCTTAGGAGGCTCATAGGAACACCCTTAGTAAGTCATACTTTTCCCACACCTGGTCTAGAACCTCAATAACAAGCAGACCACTTATCATATGAATGGTTGCTAACACATGGAGTAAAGAGAGATTTTCTGGGAGATTATCTTCAAGGTGCTTGCTATTGTTTTGGCACTACTAGACCTTGCTTGGTAAAATCACAAAAGAAGTTAAAGTAACCAGACTGAGACAAGATATTTCACTTGTCATATAGACTCCATGTTTTGAGTTGATACACTCCTTAGGGTCAGTTTGGATGTTGCAATAATAGGCAAGGTTTTTGTCCTTCTTAGTTTCATCTAGTGATGTTGTCAAGCCACTTAGTACACTAGGACAGATTAATACATTGTGAAATTTGTTTTTCCTTGGATTGTCACTGTGGTTATTTTATAGCAGGACTTAAAATTTTGGGGTGTGCATGTGATAGTCTAAGTATGGAGTATGGTGCTATTCATTAGCACTAACATCAAATGGAATATGTTTACTATACATATTCTATACAAAAAACTATAAAATTTACTATACAAAAACTGATCTGACATGATATGTATTCGTATTTCACCTATACACAGGATCCTTTTATTTTCTTCTTCATAAAAATGGAAAACAAACCCAAAAGTATTTCAAATAATTTATATTCCCTTAGTTTATAGAGCCAGGAACTTTGGTTAGCTTCTCTGGATAGCCAGGATTTTAAAGACAGAAGTCAGCGTAAACAATGAGTCATTACATTTTGCTTACTTGCTGCATCGTTAACATTTAACACCCATCTACTTAGCACAGTTCTGTTACTGTTACATATTTGGGAAAGTGAATGATGTAGAGAGCAAGGCAGGGGAAGCTAGTGTGAAATCATGTGATGAACTAGAAATTTGGCTGTGGTACCTACTATCTACCTTAACTCTCATCGTATTTTTGCCAACAGGGAAGGATATTCAGAGAAGTGTGTCATGAATAATTATTTTGGTATTGGATTAGATGCAAAGATTTCGTTAGAATTTAACAATAAGCGAGAAGAACACCCTGAAAAATGCAGGTAATTGGGATATTTAAAACAAGTAATTCTGCAATTCTGTCTGCTTTTCTTCAATGTCTGAGCAGTAGTTGTTATTTTACAGAATATGACTGATTGTGTGCCTCACTGTGATCACTTTTCTTCTCCTTTTAGAAGCAGGACAAAAAACATGATGTGGTATGGTGTGCTTGGTACAAAAGAATTACTGCAACGGACCTACAAAAACTTAGAGCAAAAAGTTCAGCTTGAGGTAATATTTGTATGCCACGACTAGCCATATCCCTATCAAATTTGGGCTTGAGACACAGAGCTTCAGCTCTGTTCCCTGTCTCAACATTTCAGTTCTTTTATGTACATTTGCTTTTTTGTAGTGTGTTAGTTGGATTTTCTTCTAATGGCCCTGTACAGCTATTGCTTTTTTCACCATAATGTAAGAATACCTCAACATTGATTGATAGAAAATGTCTAACTTTGGTCTATACTGCACAAATATTACTGTGACATATGGTTCAAAAGACTGCATCAAATCAATTCCTTTTTTTGTTATTAATTAGAAATGTGTACAATATATCCTGGTTTTCCAGATCAAAACATGAACCACTAAAGGGAGTTAACTGCAGAATTAAAAGACATAAGCACAATGTAACCACAACTAAAGAATCAACAGATCAAAATGGAGCTTTAACAATAAGAGTTAGCAATATCAGTGAGCATCTAAGTCTTTGACCTGTTAAAATCAAGTACTGTGATAAAATTTGGTTGCATGCCACTGAGCAGTGAAGGGCGTCAACATGGGGAGCTACAAATCCTGGGAGCAAGGACTGCAAAAGCCTTGCATCAACTTCACCAGAATCCAAATATATTAGAAGGTATCCACTCATAAAGATTAGTGGATGATCAGTATTATTCACTCAGTCAGGTGGGGAAAAGGCAGCAATCTAGATATTATGGGATTACAGCACTCAGCAACCAGTACTGAGGAATTTGGGGAGTTGCAGTTGAACAATATCTGGAGGTCTGCACTTTGTTAATTCCTAAGTTATGGTTATGACAGACACTTCAAACTGTGACTATAAATAGACTGAGAACCAGTGCAAGGGCAGTTGATGTTAAAGAGCAGTCACGTGTTCAGTGAATCTAACCCTGGGAAACAATCTAACTACTACATTCTGTACTAATTACAAATTTTGGACAGCTCTCAAAAGACAGATCTTTGGCTCATGCTTAGTGCTCTATGTGGATGCATTGTTTGGAGTAAAAATGCTGCCTAATAGTTTTGGAGCATTCTGCTTCCACTGTAATCTCTTGCTTTAGCTGCTGGGACTTTTTTCCAGTCAATCACTTCTATGGCAGGATTTTGTTGCTCAATTTCTTTTCTCCAGTAGCAATGCGTGATGAGCATGAAACTGAATAAACTGAAGGGACTTGATGCCTCAAGTAGATTTACTAAACAAGAATAGAACATCTTGACTAATGAGAAAGTAGACAAAGTTATCATCAACTGTGGTTTGGAATGACAGATCATTTTCAGTGATTATATATGGTAATGTTTGCATTGCAGTGTGATGGACAATATATACCCCTCCCAAGTCTTCAAGGTATAGCTGTCTTGAATATCCCAAGTTATGCTGGTGGGACTAATTTCTGGGGTGGCACCAAGGAGGATGATGTGAGTATAAAATAAATGTTTGCTGTATGGCCAGTTTTTAGAATTATTATACTAAGAAAATATAATTTACATGCAAATGTCAAGACTCCTTGTTAATATTTTAAAATCTTTTCTTTAAAAATTCATACATATTTATTATTTATGTAGCTTTTATACATTTTAAAGGGATGAATCAAAGCCATAATTTTCCATTGATTAAAAAGGATTATTTTACACTATTTGGAATGAAGGAATATATCAATAATTTCCGACCCTTTGGTATTATACTTAATCTTTAAGAGTTCTAAATTTATTTACTTTCAACGAATAGGTTAGAAGTAGCTTGATCTTTTTAATATGTTTGAAAAACACAATATTTACTTTAGTTTTCAAATGGTTTAAGACCCTATTTAAACAGACCACCAGTCTTTAACTGATTGGGATGGAAGGAGTGTATTATATTTTCATTGGCTAAGTGTGCTTTTGTGCTTCCATTGTTTTAAATTAAAAATATTTTAATTTAACTGATCGTTCAATTTTTTAAAAAATTGTGCCATATATTGTTTTAGCTATTTTGTTATATTGTGACCTACTTTGGATACCATATTGGGGGGCAAGCAGGATACAAAACAATTTAAGAAAAATGTAATAAAAAATCTTATAGTTTGATGAACAAAGTTGCAGAATGAGTTCAGAGATTGTCTCTAGCTAGAATAGGAACTCAGTACTTCTGTGCTCAGTGAGATAGGCAGGAGTAAACACAAGATCATGAAAAGGTCACGGAAGTTTATTTGGCCACAATGTTCAGCTCCCAACAGAAATTTTTCTGTTCTTTTCGAGAATCAGAAGTGCACTTCTTTATAAAATGAGTGAAAATGAAACATCTGCTAGAAATAGCTTTGTTAGTGTTAATGGCACTTTTTTATTTTCAGCATACTGATATACATAATTTTTTTGCTTTCTAGATATTTATAGGTTCCTCAAATGCAGGCATGAACAAATGTCAGCCCTCCAAGTGTTTTGAACTTCTAACTCCTACACTTTCTAACAGTCACTAAGCTGGCTGGGTTTCTGGAAGTTGAAGCCCAAAACACCTGGAGCGCCGAAGTTTCCCCATGCCTGCTCAAATGTGATCTTGTCTTCGACTTTATAATTTACATTGCATGGCAAATACTCTAATTCTTCATTGATGTCTACAAAATACTGATTTATATGTTTGAGTATGTACTCTGAATACCTGAAAATACATTGATCCTGTAAATATTTAAGCACCTTTGATAAATGACAGAGTGCGTCGGAAAAAACTCAGGTCTGAGCTTGCCTCTAGACTTCCAACCAAACTGATGCTTCCTTTCCCCTTGCCATCAGATATTTGGGGCCCCATCATTTGATGATAAGATCTTGGAAGTTGTTGCAGTTTTTGGTAGCATGCAGATGGCAGTTTCTCGTGTCATTAAGCTACAGCACCACAGGATAGCTCAGGTATGTATTGCTCCAGAAGCAAAGAAATGAACTGGCACGATTGTTCAAGAGATGCCTAAAGTACACATTAGTCAAGTCTTGACTTTTTGTTTTCATTTTAAGTGTGTAACAAATCATCATAAATGCCAAAATGCAAGAGCTTTTGCCCTTGAGATTTCTCTGGACAGAAGCCATAGCTGCAAATAACCACACGTCTTTGTGGGAATTGCTATGTGAACATATTTGTCTCCTTTAAAATCTGTTTATTCTCTTTCAGTGCCGGTCAGTAAAAATCACCATACTAGGAGATGAAGGCGTCCCAGTACAAGTCGATGGAGAGGCATGGATCCAGCCTCCAGGAATTATTAAAATTGTGCATAAAAACAGAGCACAGATGCTAACAAGAGACAGGGTATTTTACTTGTTTATTTATTGAATGTATATCCTGCCTTTTTGCCAGATTGGGATTCAAAGAAGCTGAATGGAAAGAATATTTTGTATAATACTGGGTGGGGCATAAAGATCTCCAACATTTTGAAAGGGTATAAAATGAATGAAGCTATCTTGAAGAAAAGTTGTATATATTTTTGAAAAGTACATAAAACATTTTTGTTTCAATGGGTTTTGAAAATCATCTCAAACAAATGATTTTGTAAATATCGGCATGCAGAATAATCCTCAAACTCTGACTTGATATCCCCAGTACCATGGCAGACTTATGATTGGAATACCTTGGCAGTTGCTGAGTTGATGCCCTTCCTGCTTCCTCATTTTCTGGCCTCTAACTCTAGGTCTACCAGGGATTTTCTTTTCAGTGTGGATCCAGTTGCTCAAAAGTTAGAAATCCATAGCAAAATCATTTTCTGATGTAGTACAAATTCATTTCAACCAAACACAAAGTGTGTACAAAAACCTCCCTGTGTTGTTATTGCAGAATTGTTGTTCTCATAATATTTGAACAAAAATCCCTGATGTTCATCGGTCCAATGATGGGTACTGAAAATGGCAGAGCCTGACCTACCAAATGACACCTCCTTTACCTCTCTACCCCCACTACAGCCCACACAGTGGTCCCTTGAAATATGGGAGATCTTTATGTCCTAGCCTGTATATTATCCCTTGCTATATAAATTCCCTTTGTGTGGGATTTAGCTCAAGTTTCTCTGATAAAAAAGCAACACCTGAAAAAAGAACATAAATAGGTCAGCTGAAATGTAAACTTCTAAATATTGTATGTGTATGTAGTATGAAATGATATTGAAACTGATCAGTGTCTGTGTGTCTATGTGATTTTGAGACAGATGTCTTAGTCCCTTCTCTCAGGTCTTCAGTGTTAAAATGAATATCTCCACATTCTCAAAACTAGATCTTGATTGTTAGTTTTTGCGCTATTAAATATAATAAAAAACTATTAAAATTTGAATAATTATTAAAAAAATAAATTTTGAATTGATGTGTGCATAATGTCCATAATTCAATTCTAAACAGGCCTTTGAGAGTACACTAAAGTCCTGGGAAGACAAGCAGAAGTGTGATTCCTGCAAACCAGTTGTGAGGTCACCTCTGTATCCTCAGCAGGCGGTAGAACTGGCTACTGAGGAAGAGGCTTTACAGATTCAGCTATGTTCTCAGACGGCCGAAGAACTGATTACCAGGTATTGAGGATGGGATGATGGGGAAGAATACTTATTGACATTTTATTAATATGGAGATATTGTATTGTATGGTATCCTTTAATCAGTTGTGTGTTGTGTAGCAGTTCCATACAAGTATTAATAATTGTGATACCCATTGCGATGATTATAAATGTCTCTGAGACCCTTCTCAAAAGCCATCCAACTGTCCCAAGCGACTGAGCTTTGAAGCACTGGAGAATGGGGTACTGTAGGATGGTTTGACTGCGCCTCTCCTGAAAAAGAATACCATATTTACTTGCGTCTAATACACATTCGATTTGATGGTGCATTAGAATAGCTCATGTTATTAGAATGTGTTACATATGCTGTAAAGATAAGGATGGTGCATTGCAAAATTGACCAAACACAGAGAAAAGTAGTTGTCAGTCACAGCACACATTGGATCTTTGGAAAACAACAATGGCAACAATTATATAACAAATCCATTTTAATGTGCACCTTCAAAATAATGTGCATAATACATTAAATGGTGCATTATATTTGAGTAAATACAGTAATAATGTGAGAAGCAGAAGCAGGGTCCTCTGTAGGGTCCTATTGCAATTCTTTGTTGAAGAAAGGGGTTGATCACATCAACTCACCAGCACCACCAAAAGGCCATCACTCAGGACAACTAGCTGGCTTTTAAGGTGGCCTAAGAGGTTAGAATAGGAGATGACTATTGTAGCTAATGCCTATGATGCTGGGTCTTGTTCATTAATTATTTGTTTTGAAAAAGGAAGTTATCACTAAGTAGAATCAGAAGAATTTTTTCTGTTTTAGTGTTCAACTTATTCCAACATTTTTGAATGCCTTCAATTTGTTACACCTTTATTTAGCTTGCAATGCTTGTATGTCACTTTTCATTTTAAAACATTTTGAAATTTCAAAAGTAGTGCTAATATTAAGAGATTATTTAGTACTGTTTGGGTTTTCTTTTAAACTTTTGAATCTTGATATGATAAGTTTAGCCTTTTTCTTTTCCCCCCCTCCCCATAAAGAGCACAGTTCATCTTGGTGACTTTGTCTGCAGTGAATTTACTCTGACTCCTAAGAGCACTTTCTCATTCAGTCCAATGGCCTTGCTTGAAAACACTTTGAGCTGCACTTGTACCTTGTAAATTAGAGATATTTTCAGAAAAGCCTGTTGCGGTTGCTATAGTCTTACCAAAACGTTACCAATGATATAGATTTGTGTTATTTTTGTCAGATTTTTTTCAAACAGTTGATCAATAGCCAATGCATTCCTAATTCCCTATCTCTCTGCTGTGCCCTCAATTCTTGCAGAATCTGTGAAGCTGCAAAAATACACACCTTGTTGGAACAAGAATTGGCTCATGCTGTAAATGCATGTTCTCATGCCTTAAACAAAGCCAGTCTAAGATGTCCTGAGGTAAAGTAAAATGTTGATGCTTTATATGTAACATCTAACGTAAATAAAACAGTAACAATTAACACTTGCACCGTTTTTGTCAAATTCATTGCTATGTTGGTTAAAAATATTCCTTTATCTTCAAAAAGTACCTGAAAGCTAGAGTTTAAACAGTACAGGAATACTTAAGGTATATCATTTAGTTTTGATACGCAGTGAGGCTCTAGGACAGTGTTTCTCAACCTGTGGGTCCCAGATGTCTTGACCTTCAACTCCCAGTAATCCTAACAGCTGGTAAACTGACTGGGGACCCACAGGTTGAGAAACACTGCTCTAGGATATGCCTTACAGCTCAGGCAGTGGGGGCAATTGTTGTCCTCCTTTCCTTCTTTCACCCCACCCCCAACCTGTTCAGACAAGATGACACAAAATCACAGAAGGACAGCAGATACCATGGCAGAAGTTAACAATAACAGAAGCAGTAACTTGCATCAGGTGACACAATCAGTTTGCTATGTGAAATCTTCCACACTTATTAGCTTTCCTGTCATGAAAGAAATGCCCTTTCTGATTTAAATACAGAAAGTATCCATTATAATATCTTTATTTATTTCAAATGTGGCAAGACAGGTTTTAAACAAAAATGTTTAAAAAATGAGAAAACTCTATTTAAATGAGTTCTGTACAACGTGTGGCCCGTGGGCTGCTTACAGCCTGACAAAGCTAGCCCATGAAAAATGAAGAGGATCTAAAAGAGTGTAAAGATGTAACAAGTGCTCTCCCCATTTATAACTTGTGTCTGGTGTTATCTGGTGCCACCTGGCTTAACTTGTCTTTCAGTAGTCACTATTGTGCCCATGATGTAACTAAGCAGGCATGTTGCGACTTTATGCTCTTTCCCGTTTGTCACGTGACCCATGGTAATTGACCATCATCAGCATGTCTCTAGTCTGAGAGGAGTGAGAGTCATTGTATCGTTTCGCCGTGTTTTGGTTGTTACTGGCATGGAACGAGGACAAAGCAAGTGCAGCCACATAACAGCGAGCTGATGTCCACTATGCAATGAGTGGCAACAATGTCAGGTCGTCTCCCCTTCCCTCATTTCACAGACTTCCCCCACGTTACATGAGTGTCTAGCTCCAAAATCAGATACTCAGTTCAGTATTTCTTTAATATGATTTCATGATGAAGAAAAATCTTAAGTAATAAGCAGTTAATATAATTAATTATAAAGGACTTTACAAATAGATCAAACTATAAAAAGTAGAGATGTCAATTAATATCAATTAATTGAAATTACCCCTTTTTATAATACGATCTATTTGCAAAATCCCTTATCATAAATTCTATGTTCACTTGGAAATCTATCTCCAGCCCAAAGACATTTAGTCCCAAGTTGTGCAGGTCTGATTAAAATTCTGATAGAAAACACGATTTACATTTGTTTTGATTGGATGTATTTCCCCATCTAGGGTTATGGCTTGTTTTTAGTCATCATACTTTCTTCCCACAGAGCCTCACCAGAAGTACAGCCCTTGAAGTAGCTGTCAATATGAAGGCACTGCATAATGAAACTGAATCCTTGTTAATTGGGAAGGTTCCTTTGGTAAGATGTTGATAGGAACAGTGCTTTTACTTGTTCACTTTATACTGTCTTTTGATAGAAACTGATGTCCAATCTATACAGTATTTGCTTTAGACAAAAGACATGGTGCACATTCCATAGCTACTTTTGATACATAGATGTTTCAACATTTGTTGAAATTTGTTAACTTTACTCTGATTTCATTTCTGTCTGGCCGACCAGTGAAGAAAGTACTTCTCCAGTTAACCAATGGAACCAGTTTAAATAAACCAGTAAATAGGTATGGTAGGAGTCCTCTGAGGTGTCAACATATATTTGGAAAATGAGCACTCTATAGAGAGATTAGACTTAACTATTTTCTTTACAGCATCCATAGCTTTTCGTGTGTAGGGATTTCCACCAATCCCACCCCTTTTAAAATGTGAATGCAAATCTAATTGTGACCAACTTCTTTGAGAATTCTTGGAGATCAGCAGAAGTCTCCTCAGCTGGAGAATTGTAAATGTCCCCATCTTAAAAAATGGCAAAAAAGAAGACCACAAGCAACTACTAACCATTCATTTGATGCTAATACCAGGAAAGGTTCTAGAAGATATCATTAAAACAATCAGTCTGTACTTGGAATAGAAAGCACACTGCCAATTGTCACCAAATGAGTTTAGAGTAGTTAAAACTCCAGAATCAAAATGGTATTGACAGATTGGAGAACTGGGCCAACACTAACAAAATGAATTTGAAGATGGATAAATATATTTAGAAACATGAAAGGTATAAATATAGGATGGGTGACACTGGTTTGAAATGATACATGTGAAAAGATCTAGGGGTCTTAGTAGAACAAAGGATAAACACGCGTCAACAGTGTGACATGGAGGCCAAAATACCAGTGTAATTATGGGCTGCTTCAAGAGGAACATAGTGCCCAGATAAAGGGAAGTAGAAGTGCTGCTCAGCTTTCTTTAATCAGGTCTTGCCTGAAATGCTGGGTCCAGTTCTGGAAACCACAGTTCAAGAATAATATCAACAAGCAGGGATGACCAAGATTATCAAAACCTAGAAACTAAACATTATGTGGAATGACTTAGTTTGGAGAAGAGAAGGTTGAGAAGGGAAGTGATAGCTAGGACTACGTACATGTGCTTATTCCTGCTATATCCTTTATTTCAGAGAAAAAGTTTTGTCTGGGAAGAATTTAAAGTATGTTTGGGGATTTTTAAAAGAAAGAATGAGAAAGGGAGAAGGAGGGTGAGAGAGATCAACTTGGGTGGATTGGGGGAGAATGGAGACAGATCTTGGGGACAAGGTAGACCCTAGCTTCTTGGGATTGATGACTGAACAGGGCAGCTTGCTGGAGTGGGTGAGATGACTCTCGGCAGAGGGGGAAAGAGAAGGTAAAAATATTCCTACTTAAATACTATGAAAATTGGATATATTTTTACTGACTATTAAGACAACTTAGGTAATGGAGATATTTAAAGTGAGAGTCATAATAGAAATTGGTTGTTCATAGTCATTTAGTAAATGTGTATTTTTCATTTTTTGCTTTTCACAACATGATAACTTTAAGATAGCTTTCTTTAAATAGTTGAAGGGATGCTATGTAGGATGTGAATCAACCTTTTTTGCTTCTGCTCCAAGGACTAAAACTTAAACCAATGGATTCAAATTGCAAAATAAAAGAGAGGAAAAAAGGAAGAGAGAGAGAGATTTCATCTAAACTTTAAGAACTATTTACTACAGGAAGAACTGGAAAGGGATCTTACAGCATCTTAGAAACCAACTCAGAGCAAGAATTTGGTAGCATAAGTTTTCTTAGCACAAAAGTAAGATGCTAAAAGATCCCTTTGCATGCCGATATTCCAGGCGAATGTGGCTATGTCTTTGAATTCTACTGTAAGAACAGTTTGACAGTAGAATAATTTAGATAGGAGGAGGATGAACTTTGGAGTTCTTTAAACGGCACTTGAATGGTATCTTCAAGGAGGGCCTTAGTTGGGTATTCCTTTCATGACAAAACATTGTGTCCTCTGCCAGCTTCCTGAATGGTGCTACCTTTTAACTCTCCCACTAGAGGTATGAGTCCATTTAGTCTGGAAAAGAAGCACTTTCTTTCAGGACCTGGGAAATCAGTTGTTTAAATATAGCTTGGATTACATATTAGAGTTTGAGGGAGTACACCAATATAAATCCCTCCTGTGATTACTTTTGAAACATGCCATAATGTGGCATCTGCCTGCTAAATAGCTCATCTTCATGTTTTAATTCCATATCTGTTTTAATAAAAAGCAAATGCTACAATTCTAGAAGCAGTAAATTTGATGGTGAGATATTGATCTCAATTTTTGAATGTTATGGAACATATTTATTGTAAAAGCTGGCTGTTAGGTATTTGCTTCTAAAGGACACAACGCTGATATAATCTTGTGGTTTATTTCTGTAGCAGCTAGAATCTCTTCAAGAAGAGCTACTCTCAACAGCTGTTCAAAGCCTGGAAACTGAATTAAGGAAGCTTGCTGAAATTCCTTGGCTCTGTCATGTTCTACAACTAAGTGATGATGAGGTGGGTTTTTTTTTGTCGTGTCAGGAGCGACTTGAGAAACTGCAAGTCACTTCTGGTGTGAGAGAATTGGCCGTCTGCAAGGACGTTGCCCAGGGGACGCCTGGATGATTTTGATGTTTTTATCATCCTTGTGGGAGGCTTCTCTCATGTCCCCGCATGAGGAGCTGGAGCTGATAGAGGGAGCTCATCCGCCTCTCCCCAGATTCGAACCTGCGACCTGTCGGTCTTCAGTCCTGCCGGCACAGGGGTTTAACCCACTGCGCCACCGGGGGCTCCGGTGGGTGAAATTCACACTTCTAAGTCTGCTTTCTATTTATTAAATGAGTAAATTCAATTACACTGTCACCCTAAAACCCTCCTATATATATAATGTTCATCTCTCCAAGTATTGTTATTTTTGCAGAGTATTGTAAATTGCTGCTAAATCCTACAATAAGCCAGTCCGCTGACATTATTCAAAACAAACCATCACATTATTTACTACCACCTGGAAAATGTCTTTGCTTTCTCCAGTCATACTTTAAATTTCTTTTCAAGTGCAAGCCAACTGTTATGTGCAAAGCTTACCATATTATTCTGTTGAAAGTGTTCATAGCGAACACTACAGATATTCATCTTCAATGTATTGTCGAAGGCTTTCATGGCTGGAATCACTCAGTTCTTGTGGGTTTTTTCGGGCTATATGGCCAGTTCTAGAGGCATTTCTGCAGGCGAAACATCAGGAGAAATGTCTCTAGAACATGGCCATATAGCCCGAAAAAACCCACAAGAACTGAGATATTCATCTTCGTTTCTGGGTTCCCTGTGAAATGCTTTTTTGGTAATGCATTTTGCATAGTTAGGGGCTAAAACGTAATTTATCCAGGAGGCAAGCAATTTTTTGGAAATTCAAGATATTTTAAGAAGATGTGGCACTTTTTCAAAATGTTATCTTCTTCTTTTCTTTGTTTCTCCTCAAATTTGCCTTGAGCGTACATATTTGCCCATTTTCGGATGACCCCGCCAATACTGGATGCCAAATGCAGGATTAAATTCGCCTCTACTTCCTCCCAAAAAACAAACAAACAAACAAAAAATCCCTTTTAAGTTACCTGAAAATCAGTTCTAGATGGTTTTCCATTCCGCTAAAGAAGTCTTTGATGGGGGCAGGAGCTGTCGAGGGAAAAAGAAATCATCCAGACTCATAATTCTAGATTCTACTACTTGAACAGCAGACATCCATTGTTTGAGCCTACCCCAAGGTGTCAAGACTCTCCAAAATGCTTTGTGGATACTATAGGCATGATAACAAATTCTCAGCTAGAATGGACAAGAAATAGTACCAACATGAGCAAGGGACCAAAAGCTTAGAGAAAGAAACTACAGGCAGTACCCGTATTACAAACATCTGATTTACAAATGGCTTATTTCAGTGATAATTACATGGGCTAGAAAAAAAAAGGAATATAATACTATAGGTATCCAGTTATGATGGTATATTATTTCCATTATCGGATGCATGCCTTCTCTGGAGATACAGTGCATGCTTTTTTCTACAGTGGGGAGGTGAGCAACTGAAGGACTGAGTGCCAATCCCAGAAGTGAAATCCTTTCCCCCCCCCCCCCGCCCCCCAATTCCGGTTTCTACAGATCCTTGGCCATTTCCCCAGATGCTGTGGATTTGGAGCTGATGCAATCTGATATGATTGGGAGCAGATCTGAGGATTTTGGAGCCATTTGGGAGGAAATTGTTATCAGAATCAGCAGGTTGCAGGGTTTAGGGATGTTCCTGGGACCTTCAGAATGGGTTTGAGAAATGGATGGTTAGTGAGGGTTCAGCTTACCCCACCTCTGATTTAAGCCTTTAGGAAGCTGTACATTTCTATCTCTAAATTAGAATGGATACAAGTTCTTATCTGCAAATATTCTCCAACAATGTTTTGGGGATCAGGTTACATAACACTTTGTGGAATAATCTTTGGGCATCTTCATCTTTTCATTTAAGCTATCCTATCCTTGAGAATTTTCTTTCTGATTTTTAGAAAAATTGATTTTTGGTATATCTTTTTTGCTACCTTTTTATTCTGTATTTATATTTTGTAATTTTTTTTTAATTTCACGCTGAACTTGAAAAAAATTCCTCTCATTCTTAGGATCCTCCTTTGGAATATGCCAAAAGAAACAGAAGCACAGTATTTCGCATAGTGCCAAAGTTTAAAAAGGAAAAGTCTCAAAAACAGAAGACTAGCCCTCAGCCTGGTATGCTTTTTTTAAAAACTGCTTTGTGGGAAATTTTCAGCTTTACATCTTTCATTCCATGTGCCAATCATGACCTGTGCTTATCCTATTAAGCTTTGCGTGCCTTGTCACAGGTTGATCTCGGATGTGACTTGGAGGTGCACACTGGAGGTGTACTGATACATAAAGGATTTCTATATTATTTTGCTGATGAAATTATATTATGCATATTTCACTGATTTATCTGGAAATGGATTATCTGTCTCCTGAAGTCTTACTCTTGGGCCATTGGTTTTCAAAATCTTCCCAGGACATACTGCAGTTTCTTGGAAGCTTATCAAATGTTCCTCACTGAAAATGTCTTTCATGGCCAACAGATTCTTCCTATACTAAGCTTCCTCTGTAATATACAGTTATAAGCAAAGGTTGTGTGTTTTCCATAATGTACACTCAGTTTAAGAATAGCAACTGAGAGGACCCAAAGTTTGTTAGTGACACATATGGTTATGATATGTCATTGCCCAGAATTCTTTGATGTGATCTGGTTTCCTTGACAGATAGAACAACATTCAGAGTGTCCCTAGGAAGTTAGAAAGGCAGTTGCTTAATATAATCAAAATTGCTTACATGTACTGCATTTCCTAAAAATAACTGCTAACTGGTCCTCTTCGTTATGAATCAAATTGAGCAGATATCACGATCTTCTTTCCTCATTAATATAGACTATATGCATGGCACCTCATTTCTATTTATAGAATAATCTGATAAAAGGTTTCTTTAGCAAGCAATTCCCCCCTCTTCTCCCAGACAGCAAACCAAACAACAGAACTGAACCTAATAACTTATTGAAAAGAGGAGGATACTTTACTGAAAATATTAACCAATTAGCTATTGCTAACAAATATTATTTGCCATATTGTGTTTTTTGAAGTGCAGTAGGAAAAAATAAAATATGTGACAATCAAAACACTAGCTTACATACTACTACTTGTTCAGGTTTTTTGTGGGCAACTAACCTTAGAGAACAATTGTTGAAGGAACTTTTAAATATGGATGATTTGCTGAATTAAGAATGGCAGTTGTTTATGTTTCTATGAATACCATTTTTTCCAACTTACACTGTAAACAATAAAATATGATTAGTGTAGAGCAGAGAATACACAAACTTTGTACTACATATAGTAATATGGTTAGAAATAAATTACTTGATGTTTAGAAGCTTGATAGCTTTGATGCTGAAGCTGAAAGCATGGCTGCAGTCCAGATTGTCCTGTCCTCCCCCGCTCCCCCATACATTCTCCTTCCCAGTAACTTGCATGAAAATAAACTACTTTTTTTCTTCATTATATCCATATCTATAGATGACTTTCTGTCACTGCATTGTTCTATTTTCCACTCTCTATGGCCTAACCTTTGCTTGTAATGCAGTTGAGCATGTAGAAATTAAGGGGGTTCTGCTTTTAACTTTGGTAGTTCAGAAATGGGGCACAGATGAAGTTGCTGCTTGGCTGGATCTGCTCAGTTTGGGAGAGTACAAAGAAATCTTCATCAGCCATGACATCCGAGGCTCTGAGCTTTTACATCTGGAAAGGCGAGACCTTAAGGTATTTTCTTTGTGCTATTTTTCTGCTTACAAGAGTTTTTTTTAACCCAGAGATTATTTAAAATCTTTCCTCTGATCCCAATCTATTTGTGTGCTTATAGCTTGGCTTTCAGTGTGCAAACTTTCAGAACACTCACACATGCATGCACACACAGCCCAAATTAATACACTGTGAGATTATACTTGCATTTTGAAATGTGACTGGTGAGGGCTTGTTTAAGAATGTATGCAGGCTCATAGTAGAATCAGGATTGGGGAAGTCACTAACTTGTGTGGACATCATTATACTGCTAACTGTGTAAGTAGCATAATTTTAAACTAACAATGTGTTATAAAAATGTGTAGAAAATAACTTGAGAAGTACTAACTGACCTTATGATTATCACAATGCATATAATACAAAAAGTCATTTAAAATGTTTGCTGAACTTTCTCTAGCAATACAGACTGGGTATCCATTATTCAGGCTGGGTATCCATTATCCAAAGTGCTCGGTACCTGAAATGTTTTGGATTTTGGAGTTTTTTTCTGACCTATAGGGACAGAGGTAGTGCCTAATACATGCCTGGTCCAGCTTGCTCCAGGTTCATATGCACTGAAACTAACTTTTTCACTAATACTACATGCCACCATTGTTTTTGTCTGCCAAGAAAAAAAAATGATACTAACAGAACATATTTACAGAAAAGATCATACGTGGACCTTGTTCATAAGTACTTAGTGGTTTGTAGGTAAACATTAGAATTTCTGCAAGTACCTTTTAATGTATTTATTTACTTGATTTTTGTTCTGTCTTTTTCTCAAAACTGAGGCCCAGAGCAGCTTATACCGAAATTAGCATGTACGGGTAAAACACACAAATTATAATAAAACACAATTTAATAATTGCTAAGATTAAAACATAGTAACTTGAAAAGCTGTTAAAATACATCAGTAAAAAGTGCATCCTCTATCACAGATGCCAGTCACAATGTCTTGAATAACTGGTACACTTGTGCTTCTGCTAGAAGACAGAAGTGTGGGTTCAAAGCTAAAGTAATATAGAATAAGAGTAAAATGAGACATTAGGAGACTAAGACAGTTACAGTAATATACAGTGCAGCTGTGTAAGGGGTGGGAATCTTTACCAGTAAGCAGTCAGGTTTAACCTTCTGTGAATTTGAAAATCCTCTCAGGACTATTATTTTAGCCTGTTCCTTTGTTCAGGATACTTAACCACATTAAACTCAGAAGACTTTAATAGACTTAGTTGAGACAAAATTATGTGTAGAAGTGATATTTCAGGTATTATGCACTATTCCTTTAGCCTGCTAATTTTGCCCTGAAAATACTGCCACTGAACCAATAATCAGATAAGGGTTTTAGAAACAAATATGCTGGAAGCTCAAAGCAACTAATGAAGACTGATTAATGCAATCAGTATCAAAATAATCCAGAGATAGAAAATGTAGTCCATCTTATATATTCATGTATGAGTCTAGAAATTTTAGTGAACACTATACCTTGGCTCTTACCAACAAAAGAACCATTCTCTTCTCTGAATGGCAGGAGAATCTAAAAGAAGCACCAACCCATCTACTCTCTTCACCGAGGCCATGGGGCACAGGGCAGCTTACAGCATAAAAAGGCAAATATCCAATGCAATACAGTAATAATAAATAAACAATACAATTAAATAGTGTAAACAATCACTTATAAAAGCAATAATATATAAAACTGATAAAAACATATCAAATAACATCAATGAGAGCAAAAAAATGTAAAGCAATTTCTATAAACCCTAAGGACAGCTCTTCAATCGTTTGTCTCTCCATAAGCTAGGGTACACAGGTTTTTAATTGTTTTCTAAACGAGGACAGTGATGGGGCTCTTCTAATATCCTTCGGGAGAAAGTTTCAGAGACAAGGGGCAATAGCAGGGAAGGCCCTCTGTCTTCTCCCCACCAACCTGGGTTGAGATGGGGGTGGAATTGAAAGGAGGAGTGCAGTGTTGATTAGATAGTCTGGACCCTAACGGTTTAGGGATTTAAAGTTAACGACCAGCACTTTAAACTGGTTTGCATGTCTACCTAAGGGAAACAAATATAAAGTAGGAAAACAAATGAAGGTAAGTGTAGAAGTGTAGCTCAGGTGACTTTTCATACTGGTACAAAAATTTCAATGATCCCATCCTATGAAGTCTCTCTAAAGGCATTTAATTCATCCCAGTCTTCCTTCTGTCTTGATTATGTAATGCAAGTCAGGGTAACTGTTCCCCAACAGAATCAACAGACTGCTTCTTTAAAATGATATTCTGCAAAATAGGGTTTTCCCTACAGCCATTTCCATGACACAAAGGCATGGGTTTGGCATATAAATACCTTGTAACTTTTCACAGTCATATGTGATTATTTATAATGTGCTATACCAGAGCATGCATTGCTACTGGGTTCGTTGAGAAGGACCTTGGAAACCATTCAACAGCTGCACTAATCAGAAATGAGCATAAGGGGGCAATAAAGCACTGCCGGGTGTCTGGAGTTAACCTGTGAAATAAGAAAGACTCTGGATTCAAAGAATGAATCTGAGGAGGGAAAAAGTTTGCATTTTCAAATGAAGTTCAGAGTGGATAAGAACAGCAGGAGATGAAAATACAATTCAGTTAAAACTTTAAAGTTCAATGAAGGAAGGAAGGGGAGGGGGGGGGAATCCTCTTCTAGACAAATCAGTTTGAGTTCAAGTTCAACAAGTTCAAGTTCCTTCTACATTTTACAAATATTTGCATAGAAGAATTCAACACTATTCTTTTGAGAGAATGTATTACATTTCTGCCTACTCTTAAAATGTATAACTGGAGTTAAAAACAAACAAACAAAACCAAAGCACCCCAGCATTCCCAATATCCAGTTTAGCTTTAATTCTGAAAAAGCATCTCTTTTCCTGTTGAAGTCTTTCATGTTCTTCTTACACGTCACTGAGAATGGGCCTTTATTGAATACAAAGCTGTGTTGTGAGGCAATAGGGGTAAACCAACCTTTCATTCACTTGAAAGTAACTACAACTGAGATGAACAAATTAGAGGAGCAGACTAGCCTCCCACCAAAGTTGCAGTATGAATGGACCCATGGAAAAATCTGGAATGCCTAGAATTGCCAAGCTGTTGGTTTTCCTGGTCTTTGGGCAGAATCTGCCATTTGCCAGGTGGAGATGGTAAATGAAAGCTTTCTCGCCAATTGGTTGTCCAAAGCTAAGTGCAAAAGCAGAGAACTCTCAAATCTGCTTTAAATTAACTTGATTTAATTTAGGCAGGGGTTTGAGACATTATGGGGCAGTTAGGGTCCCTGCATAGAGAGCTGGAGGTGACAGATGGAGCTCATCCATGCCCTCCTGGATTCGAACTTCTGAGCTGTTGGTTTTCAATCCTGCCGGCACAAGGATTTAACCCATTGAGCCGCTGGGGGCTCCTTAGTTACTCAGGGGCTACTCAGCTTCCTGGGAAGCTGAGTGGAAGGTTTTATGGAAGAGAGAAGGCCTGATAAGCTGAATAAGAGCATTCTATATGGCAGAGTGGTGTTGTGGGAAGTACTAGATCTTTTTTTTGGGGGGGGGGGTGTTGTTTTTAACCTAGAAAAGTAATATGGTTCATTCACCAATGGGTTGTCACATCCTGCAGTTGCAAAGAGTACATCTGAATGCTCTACTCTGCCTCTGCATAAAGAAAGGCCAATGTTCTCGCAATGTCTCTATTTTATCCTTCTCTCTGACATACCAATTATCCATGTTTGGGTTAAGAAATTAAGAGTTAAAAAAAACTCTCCAAACATAAGAAAACTCCATCTGTCCTCTAAACGTTATAGCCCCAGAAAACCTAAGTAAGATTGTATTGGCTTGGACTTTGGGGTACTCATTATTGGAATCAGCTCACTTGGTCCTTATGTACCCATTGTGGAATTAAAGATGTCAAACACAATAGAGATATTCACCTCCCTATGTTTATAGTAATAAATTATAATTATAGCCATTAAAACAAAGGAATTTTCATCAGTGTTTTGAGAAAGAAAAGGGAAGCACACTTGAAATATATCAGTAGAAGGAACTACACTACAAATAAAACAGATTGTTATGAGACTTTATGAGAGATGTACAGTAATTTGGAAGACTGTTTAGAGCTTTTCTTTAAAGTAGATTGTTTTACAGGAGCTGATTCCAAAAGAGATAATTTCTAGATTTACTATATTACTGCCATTGTAAAGCAACAGTATAAACCCTTTTGTTGTATAAATTCTTAGTGGGTAAGAGATATTCTGTCTATTTTTTCATTACTAGCTGTATCCCTTTTCAGGGTACATGCATCACAGGAGTTTCTTCACAATAATCTCTATATACAAAAATGTGGTACTGCTCATTCTGAAATGTATGTCAGTGCGTATAAAGTGGCTTTCCTGCCTGTGTACTCAAGAGTAATATAAATACATTGAACTTGATAAGTATGTATGTGTTTAAAATTGTCCTTGGCTATTGTTCTCTGATGGAGAGTTGTCCGATTTTCTAAGAGATGTAATCTAAACTGGGCTTTTTTGAGGCATAAAAATACCGAAACACAAATCGGAAGTGGTTTGGCTGGAGAAATCTTCATGCTATAGATACCAGTAAATAAAATTTTAAGAAATTTGAGAAATCCTGTGTTATAAATTCTTAACAATTATGTTACTCATAATGATCTTCATTGTTGTAGGTATTTTGGTGCAACTACCCAAGACCAAACTAATCATATGAATCTATGTTTATAATATAAGAACTACACCAGTGCTGTTGCTTAATGTGGAATACCTTCCATAAATTCTTTCCTTTGATTGTTTTCTCCCTCAATGAAAATGAGGTTGTTGGCCAAGATTATTAAAGATTAGAGGTCAATAGATATTTTTTTGTTTTCTGAAAAGTGAGCTTTATTCTGTAAAATGGTCTTTTTGTTCTCCTTGTTTTCTAGGACCTGGGGATAACGAAGGTGGGTCATATGAAGCGAATTCTCCAGGGAATTAAAGAACTTGAGAGGACCACCTCCGTAGCTGAAGCGTAGTGCTATTGCTTCTGTTCTAAAGAAAGAAACACTACTTATGCAAAGCTGGGGAATCATGTAACCTTCTGAATAGGTTACTCCATGGATGAGTGAGCATCAGTATGTGACAAATGTATTGTGTTTGGGTTGTCATTTGACAAAAGAACTAGAAGTAAGAACTTGAAAAGATGTGCCTAAAGATGCTGTGAAGTATATTGTGAAGAGCTGTTGAAATGTATATGTTCGGGTAAATATGTTTCCCAAGGTAACTTATTTATTGCCAAACAACATATGATGTAGTTTTTGGTGCAACATCTAATAACACTTGGTTTGAAGCATTCCTAAGGAATAAGCTTACCTGCAATCTCTTACATAAGTGTGGCAAAGACTGGTGATGTTTGGAGGTTTGGCTGACACTGTGATACCTCAGCAGCTTCTCACTTTCTTTTCCTCTCTTTGCCTCTTTCCTTCACTGGCCAAGAAATCAGGCTGGGGACATATGTTATACCCATAGGGAAGCAAACTCTAATGCATGGATTCCCTAACCGAACATTTTCTTGCATGACACATCAGATACTTAAAACACTTGAAAATTTTTATATCTGTTTTTAATAAGATTTAATTTATTACAATTCTCTGTGTCATATTGCTTACTTTGTCTCATGTTGCTACTTTGTCAGATTTTTTTCTGAAATGTTACCTAAATGTGGTGTATTTGGTGGATATATATATATATATATATATTTCTGTCATAATCTAGCAAGGTATGTGGACTAAATATGTTCTAAAACAGTTTTTGTGCTCTTGATTCAAATATCTTCCAAGTATTTTTATAATACTGGTACCTCACAAATTATGTGCTGGCTCCCAGGAGAGAGTATTACCTGAATATTTCCTTTTAGGCTATAAAATATGCAAAGTTTATTTCTTATAGCCTTTCTTCAGGCAATGGCTAGGTTAAGCTAATTGTCTGGATTTCAAAGCATTACAGTGTTCTGACTAATAGTGAGGCATGTATTTGCTAATTAAGTGGCAACAGCCTAATTGTATACAGTGACCTAAGATTACTTCATATTGAAGACGCCACAGGGACCAATTTTGCAAATATCAGGGCTTGATTATGCAATTTTTATAAAATCAGTAAATGTTACAAATAAGGTGAAGTTCATAGTATGCAGTTTATCACTATATGGCATACCTGGTTTCCTGTACACATTAAACAGAAACTTCTTTCAGTATAGAAATTTATAACCCTCTTCAGAAATGTATAATGCCTGAGATATATTTGAAAGCTGTTTTTCTTAAGTGTAAATGTTTATATGATTAGGTAATGGTCTAAAAATGTCCATTTGACAACATTAATGTCTTTCTAGAGTTTATTACAAATTGAATTCTTTTTTATTACCCTACTGGGCCAGTGGTTTTTCAGGTATCATGCTTAAGGGTTTCCCATTTTTTCAAAAAGGATACCAGTTCTAAAATTTATCTGAGACATATATTTAAAGATTTTCTAACTATATAATACCTTCATAGCCACAAGAGAATTCCAGCTTATCACTGGCTAGCTGTGCACTGCCTGATGACTCCTGATGGTCATAGGCACAATTAAAGAACTCAAAAACCAATCAGGATGCAAACGGCTTGTGCTGTGTCTGCACCAAGACCCTTGGTTTGTCATTTATCTCAATGAGTCAAAATCAAAAGCTTTCTCATTCCTGGCTTGTTTAGAAGTTTAGAACGTGGGGAAAAAACAGTCAAGAGCATTGGACAGTATGCACAAACACACTGTGAACAATAAGCTAATTTTTGCTTATAGTTGCATCTGAGTGCAGCCATTATCTACTCAAAGACTCGCAATCTATTTTGAACGTACATTGGGCCCTCCACATTCTCTTGGATTAGGAGCTCAGGACACCAACATAAGTGGGGAAACTGCAAATGAAAAAAAGCACTTCTTTAACCCAAGAGAACATTTTTTGAGGAATCTCTAGGTCCTCCAACGCAACTCAGCAATCAACTACTGGCAGAAGCTGACCAGAGTTGTGCTGGAAGACATAGAGATTCTTCTAGAAAACATACTCATCAAAAGTCAAACCTTCAAATGTGGAGGACTGACTGTAAGTGTCACTTTCCCTTTTTACTTAGGTAGCAGTGAGCAACGGGGATCTTACATAATGCTACTATAAGCCCAAGCAATGTAATCCATTGAAATATTTATGAAATAAATTTATTAAGATCAAGTACCAATAGTTGTTCCCCAAACTGATGAAAGCAGATGATAAAAAAGCAGGAATTTCCTCTAAAAATAGGTGAAGATTTACAAAAACAGTGTTAAGTATCCAATAGGTTTACTTTGATACTAATACTGTATGAGCAGGTTATTTGTTTCATATGCTTTAAAAGATCAGTAATTAACACTGACCATTTATTGTGAGGTGAGACTTGTTATTTCTTTAGTGGGATATTTCAGGTTGGGTTTTTTTGTAATCTGTGGTGCAAAATGCGCACAATAGGAATTTGCTAGTTTCATGATGATGAAAATAAAATGCACCATATAAAAGCACCATATAAAAGCACCATATAAAAGCAGGGGCAGCTGTGTGATATATCAGTTTGAGTACGGGATAAATATCCCTTATCTGAAATTCCAAAATCCAAAAAAGTCCACATGGATAGCCAAGATAGTGACACCTTTTCTTTCTGATGGTTCAGTGTAGATACGGTTTGTTTCATGTACAAAACATATTTTAAAAACTTTCTTCAGGCTATTTCTTTAAAGTGTATGTGAAACATCAATGAATTTCACATTTCGACTTGAGCTCCATCATTAGGATATATTATATACATATATGCAAATACAGATATCTCAAAATCAAAAACTCATTGGGCCTCAAACTTTCTTGATAAGGGATACTTGAACTGTATTCGTCTAGGACTCTAGGATGTGAGAATTTGAACCTCCATTTAGCCATGGAAATCCACTGGATGATCTTGAACAGGTCACACTATCCCAGCCTCAAAGAAAATCAGTAATCAGCTCTTGCCAATCAATTTTTGCCAAGAAAACCCACAGCAAGTTTACTTTTGGGGTGCCATAAATTGGAAATGACTTGAAAGCACACAACAGCAAAAACAACAAAACTCACAAAAGGAACATACTACTTTTTAAATTATAGAAATAGTGTTTTCTCAGATTTCTCTTGCAGAAGCTAATTATAATTGTACGGATTAAGTAGTGAAGTTTTACATCAATGTCCCTGCCAAGATACATGCTTATTTGGCAGATAGCTAGTACTATAATGTTGCTACTCTTTTTTAAAAACCATACTTTTGCCAGCCTCCTTATTTTGCAATACGTGTTCGCAGTCCTTTGTAAAAGCCTTCTATATCCTCTAAAATGCCAATATTTTCAGCAGTTGATAACTGCCAGTTGTAGATTTCTAATACAGAAAAAGGCTACATCTTTTCCAGTGGCTCTACTCCAAAGATTTGTGGGCACTTTTATATGGACACAGGCTGCCCTCTAAAAAGAGGTGAATGAAGAGGTCTTTTTCATTCACTTGGACATTCACCAGGGGAGGGCAGGCCTATGCATGCCTTGTGATGTGTAGCTGCAAAAGCCTCAACTTTTGAGGATAAATAACATAAATAATATGAAGTACCACATACCAAAGATTAGAACACATGAAGCTTAAGATTAGTATAGTCAGTAACTTAATATAGATTTATGGGGGCTTGGTTTGTATATGAAAACAGGTAACTTGAAAGTGATTACAAAATAAAATGGCTGTGGGTGGTGGACTTTGAAACTGGCATGACAGATGTGATGACTTAGCTTCCTGAAAGAGCAGAAGACACTGTGAATTAAACATTTATATATTGCCTCAAATGACATTGATATCTATTTCTGATTTTTTTTACTCATTTTTATTGCATTGTTTACTCAAAAAGTTACATTTTTTGGTTTTAAAATACATAAAGCCTTCTTCAAATAGGCCTTCTGACAAAAGCTAAAATGCAGAACTAATATAATATCTTAAATGTATTTAACCTAAGAAGGGAAGCTATAATTGTATTCATTCTGATCATGTCAGTTTCCACATGTAAGACCCATGTTTTTTATAGAATATCAACACATGTGATATAGAGAATAGTATCTTGATTATAACACTCTGGACAGGCACAGGGAATTGTTTTTGCTAAACATGAGTGTTTAGTATTTGAAATAGAATTTCCACCAGTTTTCCTACTAATCAAACTTTAAGAGTATTCCATAGCTTCTTTTAACATTTTTTTTTCATTCTGTGCATTCACTGAACTATTACCAACAAATACTAAAATATATTAATATGCTTCTTGCTTGTCAACTGGGAATGGATGCCAAGTCACTTCAAAAGAGCTGTTCTATAAGTTCTTCATCATATTTAAGTTTCCCCCATTAGGTTATACAGATCACATTTGTTTTCTTATTGTGGTGGTAACCTTATGTTTTATCTAGAAGGCCCTCTAATTTAATGTGTGACTGCAAAGAAAGAGAGCAGCAGAAGAGAGCAGCTCTAGCAGCTTTCCATAAATATCGGTATTTTTCTCTTTTGCACAAGCAATAGCACACTCGTTCTTGTGGTCGCTAGGAACAAAAAAAGCATGTTGGGTTTATTCTTGAGTCTAGTTCAGAACTAGAGTTCAATTGGTGCAACATTTCTACTAGGGGAATAACACCATTGCATACTGTTCATAATGTATCACATGTACAGATAAGAGAGATTACAGAAATACATATTATGTTTTTAAAGGGATGAGAAATCTTTGGCCCAGAGGCATTTTGAAATTAAACTACTGCACTTTATAGTCAGAATAGCATTAAGGATTGTAAAAATCATAGCCTAAAAAATCTGAAGAGCTATTTATTTATTGTGTCAGAATAGAATTGGGGGATAGTTACAATGTATCTGAAAAAAACACAAAGTTAAAAACTTGGCATTGTACTAGATTTCCTTTGAACAGAAGCTGGCTGCTTCGAGTGTCTCTGGTGTCGCTGTGAGACGGTCCTCCATTGTGCATGTGGCGGGGCTTAGAATGCATTGTAGTAAGTGGTCTGTGGTTTGTTCTTCTCCATACTTGCATATCAAGGACTCCACCCTGTATCCCCATTTCTTAAGGTTAGCTCTGCATCTCGTGATTCTCTCACACTGAAAGTGACTGAAGAGCTAAAAGTTTATCATCATGGTGGAAAGAGTTTGAAATACTATAGTATGTTCCATGTATGTACCATATTAGATCTAAAAAGAGAAAAATTGGTTCTTAATATCTATGATGACATTGCTAGAGTCTATATTTCTTTTCATATATATGTAACCTTTGGTTAGCAAACATGTGTGAAAGTTCTACTAACCACCATGTGTATATTTTGTGTGCATGCACATGTGATAGTCTCAAACAAGTGGAATCCATTGTTGGATTAAAGGGATATTGCAGACTGCAATAACAAAATTAAATCCAAGACACTGTGCAAATTACTTAGGAGTGATAGTTTAATTGGAAATTGATTCTGCCATTGAAGCATTTCTTAGATCCCATTGATTTCAGTGGAAGAGAAGTGGGCATATTAACAAATTAAATATGTGTAATGTATCCGCAGTAGTGTATAATGTATTGACTCTGTGTTTGATTTTATTAATATTTAAGTCTGGTGTTGAGATAAAATAAAATTCTTGTTAATTGAGCACAAAAATTCAAATTGGAAAGAAAGAAAGAAGCCTACATCATTGGCAAAGTACCACATTTATTTATGGTTATCTTGTTTGTTTGTTACTTTAACAAGAAAATACATTGTTAAAGAATGCTTCAATAGCAATAGAACACTATTATTCAATCATGTATCTGGATAGTTCATGCTGAGGGTGAAATAGAGGGTGAAATACCCTCTATGGTCCCGTCTACACTGTCATATAATGCAGTTTCAAACTACATTACATGTTTTGTGTGGCATCATGTAATGCAGTTTGACCACACTGTATTAAAGAAGTCTTCATTGAACATATAATGCAGTTTCAAACTCAATTGTATGACAGTGTATATAGGGCTGCTCATAATGACAGTCTTTTGTAATTTGATGGAGTTCAGGGATGATATACATTTGTAAATAGTAAAAATATAGTATGATCTTGTGGCTTCTTTATAGTGCAAAGAAAGACATTTTACATTCAGTATTCTTCTTAATGACATTTGTAAAAAAAGGAATAAACAAACCTGACTAAAATGTCATTCTGAAATCACAGAGAATATTCAGGTCATGAAACAGAGAGTACATACATGTTTAAGACCTTAACTAGGTTCATCTGGATTTCAGCACATGAAATTCCACCGCTGAAATTCAGGCACCTTCAAGTGTAGTTGTCCAGCTGAAAAACATGTTTTGTTTTGTTTTTAAATCAGTTATTACCTGAACTCTATTAATCAGAGTTTTAGGGTTTAACCAAAAATAATCTTGTAGATGCACAGCACATCATTGCTAATCTGTAGTGACTTACAGGTGAAAGTCTGGAATTTTATAGTCATGTTTATATGAAATCATTTAGCTAGCTGCAACAATGAGTGTAAACATTGAAGAACATAAATTGTTTTGGGTGCAGAATTCTGCAGCCTTAAATAACCTTCAGCTGGGTTGTTAATGAAACATTTACATTTATGAATGATTGCTTCAAATTTAGCAGTCCAAATTGTCACTGCATCATCCTCTTAGACCAACCAGATCCCTTGGTGCTTTTCTGAGAAGTTAACCATAATGAATTGAACAGAATTTTCTTCAAGGAAGTGCCTATCGAATTTCAGTCTTATCGTAATGATCCACCTGGTTTACAATAATGAAGAATATGTAAACCATAAGCATTTTGTATTGTGATAAATTACAATTTCTCCCATAAGCATCAGTGCAGTCACAGAAGTTTACAATAATGGCTGCTTCCATACTTTCCAGGCGGTGTTGCAAGTAAATTTACATAAAAATACCCATAGAGAATTATACCTATCGTAAAATTATTTTAATAACACAGTTTTTGTATAACGCAGCATCAGTTTAAGAAATTAAGTGAGCAAGGGTGAAGTCACAGAGTTCTGTACTAAATAAAAGATTCCCAAGAGGTATATGGCCAAAAAGGCCATTAAGCAGTTTGAATACACAAAACCACATTATACATGCCATCTTACATTTACAAATCTTTTTTTTTCATTCCAACATCTCCTGGGCTCTAAGAAACAGAAGAAAGCAATTTCTGTTTCGGAGTTTGTCCCCCTACCAGTTTGAGTAGGTCCGTCTACAATCATAAGTGAAACTCAAGCTACCAAATACATATTTATTTAGAAAACAGCTTTTCAAAGATGACACATTTAAAATAGCACTGAGTTTCTTGGACTAAATCTGACTTAAAATAACACTGGTTTCATTTCTTTTTTTCAGAAAATATCTTTGAGACCAACCTGTAATACTCTGTAGCTCTTATGTATTTCTCTATGCTGCTTCCATCTTTTTCTTTCTTTCTTGAGAAAAGATTTAAAGGTGAGAGTAGTGAGCATTAAGTTGGAAGCACCCAGATTGATCTTGTTATCCAATAGCCGTGGAGAGGAAAAAGAAATGTGGTTTGTAGGACAAGAGTTGACTTTATGCTTTGCTGCAGTTGCTGCATGTATAGATTCACTGTGATGTTTTAGTATATATTCTGGACTGATGTCAGTTTGTTTTGAAGGAAATGAGTATGTTCTGGAAAAGATTGCTGTTCCAAGTCAGAGATGAAAATTGTGTGGCTTTTCAGATGTGTTCTCCAGCAATACTAACCAACTGAGCTAATGGTGAGGAATGTTAGGCGTTACCATTCATCAACTACATTTGGAGGGCTGCCCAGTTCCAGAATTATCCTGTTGAACCTGTTGGCTATAGAATAAATGCTGTAATTCACTGATTGCAAGATTCACTTTTTCCCATTTAAGGAGCTCCAAAAAGCAGTTGTGTCTTACAATCAATGGCATCTTAGATTCACCGGTTGCGGGGGGGGGGGGGGGGGGGGTTCTAAACAGGGAAAAAGGTACAAGGAAAAATGGTGGCAGCCCACACCATTTTACCCTCAGCCAATTTGGCTGAGCTAAGGCCACTTCCTGTTTCCACTGCCTCTCCAATGGAACCATAGGCTTAGTGAGAAAGATTTATGAAGAGAACTTCAGGTTTCTTCACATTTGGACATTTGGAAGTAATGTTGTCTGTTTAAGTCTTATAAGATGCAACCTCCTTTTTGGTGTGTCAGTTTTAGTGGGGGGGGGGGGGGAGAATTTTCAATTCCAAGATTCACTGCCCTTTTTGAAGCTTCAATTTTTGAACAAAAATATTTAATTCTTAGAAAAAAAATTTTTTGTAATTTTTTCCTCCCCCTCCTAACCTCCCACCCATTGGAAGTAAGACTGTTGGAGAAACAGAGGAATTTTTTTTAAAAAATTCTAAAATGTTGAAAAAATCTTTTTAAAAATTTAAACTCCAGAAAGGGGAATCACCCAATAATCAATAGCAATGAAGTAGCAAACACTAGCAGAAGCTACACATTTCAGCCTAAGCCATTCAACTTTGTGGCATTGACTGGATATTAGTTGAATCTGTGTTTAACAAGTTGCTTTTATTTAGGTCCCTCAACTTGTAGATGGGATTTTGTAAACATTCTAAAAGTGAGTTGATATCTGTAGAGAATGGCAAGTTAGAATCATAGAATAATAGAGTTGGAAGCGACCTCATAGGCCATCTAGTCCAACTTACAGCCATGCAGGAAAAGCACCATCAAGTTCTTTCAACAAACTGAATAATCTGTTAATGATTTTGCTACCCTAATTTTTTTTATCATGTAAATTATGAATTAATGATATATAGGTTTGGTTAATAAGGCCATTGCTGTACAGGTCTACTCAGAAGTAAGACCTAGTGCAATGGTTTTCAAGCTGTGGGTCCCCAGGTATTTTGGCCTACAACTCCCAGAAATCCCAGCCAGTTTACCACCTGTCAGGATTTCTGGAAGTTGAAGGCTGAAACATGTGGGGACCCACAGATTGAGAACTAATGCACTAGGTCTTACTTCTGAGTGACCTAGTGAGTGTTTTATCACAGGTAGCCATCCAAGTGGTGTTTGACAGCAATCCTCATAAGTCCAAGCCAATGGTAAGGAATGGCAGAAGTTACAGTCTAATAAAAGTATCTGTTACCATGATCTGGTGGATCCACACTTGATAAACACTTATTCTTCTGCTACCATGTCTCTGAGGTCTTTGGGGAGCTCTCCCAGCTACTGATCATCCACACCATCCCAGGGCAGCAGGAAAAATGGGTAGACTCACCACCCCAGGAGCATTGTATCCACTGGTTGCCCCTCTCTTAAGATTTCCACCTCAGTCATACATTGAAATAATAATCTTTTGTACACAGGCATTGAGCTATTATTTATTTTATTTATTTATTAAAATTTCTGCCCTGCTTTAAAAAAAATATTATGTAATAATATGTAATAATTACAGTAAAGAGTGAAAGACTGAAAAGACAGTAAAAGCATTGAAAGCTTTATTTCTGAAAGGCTATTGAAATCGCATCCATTTGAGAGTTTTGTTTACATTAAAAACAAATTGCTTTACATTCCAGAACATATCATCCTGAAAGGGCAATGTGTGCAATGTGTACATCATCTTAGAGGATGAGTCCCATCAACGCATCTAAATATTAGAAAATAGAAACAATCATTCTTGTCGTGAAGACTCAAATTGTGTCACGGGGAAAACGATATTTTTAATGCTGAATTATTCATAAATAACAAGTTTAAGATATATATCTATGTCTGTCTGCCTATATTAGTGCAGTTTTTTCATCCCCACCCTCCTTATTGGTAGCTTGAAGGGTTAGGATTGTAATCAGGTGACTGTGGAAATGGCCATAGTACAGTGCTGGGAGCAACCTCCTGCATAGCAAAATCCTTCACTGCATACAGGCAAAAAATGTCTGCTAGCAGAAAACCCACAAACATGGCACAATGTGACAGAGTTATAGGGAAGACAGTTTTACATCCCAATATTCACCATTATGCATGGTGAATAGGTGACATGATAGCTTTATTCCAATATTTGAAAAGAAATTAACATCTTGTTCCAAAAACTATTCAATTTCCCAAGAGGTACCAGCTACTGTGATCAATGCTCAGGAATTCTGGGAAAGGAGCCCAAAATTCCAGTATATGGAGTACAAAAAATTGAGAACAACTTCCTGAGGTGAACCTATTGCAATAATTCAATCTCTGTCATCCATGAAGATAATGTAGGTAATCCTGTCATTTCTGTAAATCCAGGGACATTGTGCATACAATGTTTAGTACTAGTACAAGCCACCAGATATTGAAATATGGCAGCAGAATCATTGCTCTGTTCCTCCTCATGGCTTCCTGTTGTTCTTCTGTCCAAATGTTTACAAACTCATAGGCAAACCTAACTCAGCATCAACATTGTAGTTTAAGAATTAAAGATTTAATCTGACAAAAGACAAACCCCACTCTGAAACAAATATTGCTAAGAAAAACCCATTATATATTTGCCTTAGGATCACCATAGGATGGAAACAACTTGAAGGCACCCAACAACAAGGCCCACCTTACTGTATAGGATCACACTCTTTTAATAGTTTAGGTATTTATAATCGTGCAATTTAAGGCAACAGAGGTTTTGACTATCATTTATTGTATAACACAGGAAACTCAACCTAAGATAACTTAACAAAGTTTTTATTGTCTATAATGTATATTATCTGCAAGTAATAAAACCCATTTTTCATTGTTCTTCCCCACTACAGTTATTTATTCATTGGGTTACTGTAAGTTTTTCGGGCTGCATGATCACATATAGATTTGAATCTCATTCCAAGATATCTTACTTTGTACAAATATTCCAAAAAAATTGAAAAAATCCAAAACATTTCTACCCCCAAGTATTTCAGATAAGGAATATTCAACCTGTACTTTCCCATTCCACAGTTGTCCTGCATCTTCGCATGATTTTTAAAAAGCTCCGGAAACAAAAAGCTCCACCAACAGTTTTAAAAAATAATGCAGAAATGTACTAGTAATTTACCTGAATATACTGGAGCTCAGTCTTGGAGTTCTGCAGGCATCAAACTCCTCCTTAAAGATACGATCCAGCAAAAGTTAACTACTCTTCTCATTGATTTTCATTGTGTAATAATGCATATGGATAAATCTTTTATCGCTTAATTGGGATTTAAAAGTACTTAAGGTCTTTTTCATGTCAGGAACGACTTGAGAAACTGTGGCTGCATCTTTCCTGAAAGACTGAAATAGATACAGGAACTGGCAAAATTATAGTACTGTGTTGTTTCCCCAAAAAGCTCAATGTGTTACTTTCAGTTTTAATTTAGAACTATTCCGCAGTTGTGCGAGATGCTAGAAAACTGCTTTTTAATAAGCATGAATTCACTATGCAATCAGTTGCTGCCATGATAAAATAATAATAATAATAATAATAATAATAATAATAAACTTTATTTATACCCCGTCACCATCTCAGCCAATAGGGACTCAGGGCAGCTTACATGAGGCCAGGCCCAAACAGATTGCAGCAAAGTAAAACCCAAAACACAAGCAACAAGCAACAGCATCATAACTACATAATAATAAAAGAAAAAGAAAAAAAAACATATAAATACATTAGCAATATAAAATTACAATCACAGTGACAATGGGCGGGCCACATGTGCAGATTAAAATGATTAAAAACTCAGGTGAGATAAAAGGAGGAGCAGGTTATTTGCAAGGGGAGCTCATTAAAAACAGGGTTGTGGAACCAAGCTTTCCCACAAGGGGGGTGGACGTGTACTCCAGTGACAGAAACGTTGAAGCTGAGTGATAGTGTGAGGTTATGTACCTAAATCTGGACCAGAACAGTTGTATGTTTAGTGCAGTTTCACATAGTTGAAATCCATGCTATTTTAACCCAATGTAAGCTCTCTGAGAACTAAATTTCTCCTGCTAAGCAATGATTTATTATGTGATGATTTGTGTGTGTGTTGCAACTACTCCATAGTTTTGTGAATCAAGTGTTCACACCAACCCAGGTGTGCAAATACTAAGTATTTGTGGTATGCTTAACAAAGGCGCCAAACAGAATTAGATATGAGGAAAACAAAGGTTTACTTGGTCAACAGGTATAACATTGTTCCCTCCATCCTTTCTGGGTGTGTGTATAGAGGAAGTGTAATATATAGCTTGTGTTGAACTCTTCTATCTCTGTGTTTTTAGGTTTTACTGTTTATTGATAGGGCTAGTATGTCATTCTCATATATGATCTGATGTCAGCCTCCAAAGCAACTTGGCTCTTGCTTATACATGACTCAGCAGTCCTACCAGTAGAGGAAAGAGATGGAAAATATTGGAAGTTTACAAAATATGTAGCATGCTGTTATCCCTTTGTGTAAGATCTGCATCTTTCAGTGAACAAAACAGAAATGAACTCTCAGTAAGAATTAGTCACAGAGCCCTGATATTTATCAATTCCACAGTCACATGGAACTGTCCATAATTGTCATATTGCACCATTGTTAGGGCGTCTAACTTAATTTTTGTTTAATTGAAGGTGGCTCTCACTGTTTTTAGGAGGAAGCGGTCCCTCAGATAGTAACACTTGCGTAATCTACCCCTTTTGTCCTTTTTTTCTTCCACATTTGATTTTGTTTGCATGTCTAAGACACTTCCTAGCTAGCTACCAGCTATTGAACAGATGCATGTCTTCATGTTAAATATTTCAGGGCTAATGGGTGTTTCCTCCTTTGGGGTATTTCTCTAAAGAAACTGTGAGTGTATAGGCTGTGTCTTTTCTTTTTGAAATGCCATTATAAAGTGGAGAAAACTGAAATCTATCTGGAAAACCATTTGTTTTTATTTTATTAAAATTATGTAGTGCTCTTTATCCTAACATACTGTACAGAAGGATTAGTGTACTAAAACACAAATACTGTACTACAATCAGGAACTAAAACCTTGAAAGATCTAAAGTTGATCAAATTAATATCTGCTTAATACACAGATAAATAAAAATATGTTTCACTGACACCTAAGAGAAGGCAAGATCGTAGACTCATAGAGTTGTACCATCCAGTCTAACTCCCTGCTGTTGTACTTCCACAAGGGTGCCACAGTTCTTCGGCCCCCAACTATCCAGCCTATCTGTGCCTATGTTTTCTCATTTGGAGAAATGAGATTATGTTTATCAGGCCTGTTTGGAAACAGAAGATAAGATCCATACTAAGTCATATTTTAAGCTAATCTATTGAAATCACCAGGGCTGACATTAATCATATCCAAATGTAGACCACATTAATTTTGATAGTTTTACTCTTAAGTGGGACTGAGAATGGATCCTTCCTGTAGTCTGGAGTTGTATAGATTATGAGTGCTGTTCAGGTGATCACTTCACCACATTTGAACTTGTTACTACCAAGATTAGATTCATTTGGTTCATTGCTTACAGGTTTATAGATATTATTGAATCTGTTCAGTTCTCTGTCTAAGGGGTGAAACAGCCTCACTGTAGCAGGAATAACCTCCTTCCAATCAGTGCACCAATCATTTTGCAAGATTTTAAATGCCTAACAAACTTGCCCATAAAATCTGTTGAGCAGAAATGAAAGTTTGGGATGTATTTACAAATACCGGTAATCATTTTTAAGAAACGGTGAGTTTTGTTCGTTTACATGCTGTTTACAATGGCACAGGTTTATTTTAATATATACAATAATTGATATATTTATTGCATATATATTTTGAAAGATGTTTTATGTGTTTTGCACCTTTGGGATATATTGTTACATTTCTGTGTACAGAATATTTGGGTGGTTCTGTTAATAGTAATTTTATGGCTCGTTAAGTGACCAGTTTTCTGTGCCTTTTTATTATTGGGTGCATGATTACCTATTTATTATTGTATGGAAGTAATGGAGATGTGTATTTTGTATGCTGCTGGAAGCAATTGTTGATTCTATTGTAAATTTATAAGAGTTGCCTCCCTTAAAGAGCACTCGCTTGATCTTCCTTCTGAAATAAACAGATACATAAAATCTCAATGAATATCGTCCAGTCTTTGAAATCTTGGTTAATAAGATGAAAACACATAATTGATTGTTATCTGTTTAGAAGTGTTTATAGAATGTCTTACATTTTAAAAATAAAATAGTAGAAACAATATTTATTCAAACATGAGAGAAACCCACAGGATGGTAAAACATCCAGGAGTCCCCAGAGCAACATCCTTGCAGACAGTCAATTGTCTCACACCAGAAGTGACTTGCAGTTTCTCAAGTCACTCCTGACATGAAAAAAATTCAAACAATGAACAGAAGAAGGCCATCTGGGAGAAAAGACAAATATTTGGCTATCTGGGGTGCATTGGGGGGGGGGGGGGAATGAGGGTTGAAACTACGAACTTCTTAGGATTCAGGGCATCAGGGATATCACAACGAAGGGCCTGTTTTTCATAGAGGCGATTCTAGCATTTGCATGAGATAGAATTTGGTGTTGAACCTGCAGAAACTCCTAAAGTAGGGAACTGGTCTTTTACACTGAGGTGATCTGCCCTACCGCAAAATATAATGCTCAGAAAGTAGAAGGCAATTGGAAAAGAGGAGACCATATTACAAGTGGATTGATTCAGTCAACAACATTTGCAAGGTCTGAGCAGAGCACTTGATACCTAGGTAAATAAAATGACTTTTGAAGATTTTTGGGGAATCATAAGTGATGGCAATAACAGCAACAAATTATAATTTATGCCACAGACGACAGAGTATATAGAACAAAACCTTATTAAGAAGCAATTCGATTTAAAATACTTGATTTCCTAGTCTCTGCCTTCTCAAACTTTCATGATCTCTGTACTAAGTTGGACTCAATGGATCTGGAAAATGAGCAAAATTTGCACAGAGGTGGTTCCACACGGTCCCTGATAAATCCAGTTAATGGATCTCAACTAGGAGTGTTACAGATAAATGGTCTGAAAGAATACATAGCAACATAATGTATTTATGCTAACCAGCCATCTCCCATGTTCCCCAACACTATAATTCTGACTTTGACTGTTTGCAGCATCTTAACAATAATTTATTCCATATCCGCCACCATCATGCCAAGTCAATCCCTGAGTGGGTATCTCTCTACGTTTGGGACCTACTTGTTTTGTTGTCAAGGTGTGGGAGAAGTGTGTTCCAGCCAGGCAGGTGTGGGAGAAGTGTGTTCCAGCCAGGCAGGTGTGGGAGAAGTGTGTTCCAGCCAGGCCACGCAGGTCACAGAGGTAAGGTAGAAAGCACCAGTTACTACACCAGCAGTGTTTTTACCAGAAAAACATTAAACATTGCTTGAAGGGAGTGGTGGCAAGTGGGTGCTTTCATGCATGCAGATCCATCACAGGAAAACTTCATTATATCATAGCTGTTGATGTTACTTAAGGATTCCTTTTTTCACTCACAGCAAAAGATGAAAGATTGCCTTTTTAAACATAGGGTGGAAGTCTCACTGTCTTGAATAAGGATATTCAAGACAGTAATTTGCAACAGTGATACACAAAAAAACACAAATACTTTGAGCTCCTCCATGGTGCCACCTTCATTCCACAAATTTCTTCTTGATTGGGAGAACACGTTCACTCTGTTAGCTTCTCCTAAATATACTGCACAATTTATTGCTGCTTGTTTTCACATGAACACACAAGCCTCTCTTCTCTATTCACGCATGTCTTGCTGTAGATTTCCAGATCTGTTTTCCCTTTTCAGCATTGGCATGAACAGGCACAGTATCTAGTAAACTGGTCAACTTTTTAGTGTTTGTCTGTGGATACATTTGACAGATAATTATTCCAGACAAAGTTGTGGCATTCCAATTACTTTTTCAATCTTACTTAAAGTACATTGTTTATGTGCTGTCCGATTTTGGGGGGAAGTAGAGAGGACATATGTGTAACCACACCTGACCCAGACTAAAGTAGAATTGTATCCCTTTTTTAATAATGACTTCCCATTAGTTATTCATGGGTCTTCTACTTTCACTGAGTTTCTGCACACCTAACTACTGCGAATGTGGAGAGTTTAGTGTAGCAGCTATGTAAAGATAACACAAAGCCCTGGAGCATTTCTGATTGAAAACCATTTCTTTATTGGATGAGGAAATATCAACTGCTTACAACCTAGTTGTATTTTTCTTACAATTCCAGTTTTTCTTATGATCTCATATGAATAGATCTATGCTTTTTAAAGTGCTGATAAAGCAGGCTTATTTCCTTTTTCCTTTCTCTGTTTTGTTGTTCGCATGTGCTAAGGGATTCTGGAGAAAGCTGCTGCTCATTTTCTTTGTTTTAGGCAGAAACACAATAGGATCAACTAGGGGCTTATCATACCGCTAATTTATGCTACATTATTGTGCTTGAAATCTGCTCCAGCTGCTCTCATGAGAGTAGCTGATTGTTGATGTTCTCCATACTTTGCCATACTTGCATTTTAATACTGCCATTTATCAATTTTAATTTCTGCATTAATGGCATCATTACGACATCCTGTGCCAAGCTACTCGCTTCATGATTGGCTCAGCTAAAATAGTACAATAATGCCATGTCCTAATTACTGAACAATGGAAACAGCATCATTACGAAATCCTCCACAACCACCAAGATCTGTTTCCCATGACACAGGAAAGGAAAATGGCCACGCCAAGCGACACTACAATGTTCGTATTTTATTCTTTCCTCCTGCAGAGAAAATTGAGACAGACATATGTATTTTTGTCTTTCATATAAGATTACTCTTCTGCGCCAACTGCAGTTCGAAAACATGCAAATATGAATAGATCAATAGGTTCCACTTCTATGGGAAGGTAATGGCACTCCATGCAGTCATACTGGCCACATGATCTTGGAGGTGGCTATGGAAAATGCCAGCTCTTGGGCTTAGAAGTGGAGGTGAGCACCACCCCCCATAGTTGGACACGACTAGACTTAATGTCGGGGGAAACGTTTACCTTTACCTATAAGATTACTCAGTTTAGTCTTTTGAAAAATGTGTATCAGTACTAGTGGTATGATGTTATGACAGGCTTATGCGCATGGAAGTCAATATCTCTGCTCCCTGGAAGATGGAGGTCACAAAGCTACTTTAAAAATAAATAAAAGTGGTGACAACTGGGGGAGCCATCTGAAAAGTCTGCTTTTTTACAGGGCCCTTGTGTCAGCAGTCCTTTCTCACTCCCTTTCCTCAATCACTACACATATGCAAATACAGCTATTCCAAAATCAACGAAGGTCTGATTTTTTTTTTAAAAAGTATGGTGCCATGTATTTGGGAAAAAGGACACTCCACCTGTAATAACAATCTGCCTAGACTACACAATGGCTATGAAAAAGAAAATGTTCAACTGGAGATGTATTATGATACTATTCCATTATATATATTTCCTACAAGTCCAAAGCTTAAGAGATTCTTAAGCAGAGGTTGGGGTAGCTGAGCCTGTTCAGGCATTTTTGAGTCACACAAAATGCCAGTAGTTTGTTGCCATTTCAAACAGGCTGCATTTATTTGTGACTGTACATCTGGCATTGTGTCACCATCTGTGGATACCAGTGACCCTAGGTATTTAAATTGGGTGGCCTTCTTTAGTGTTTGTCCATTAATTTGAATTGTTTTTTTTTTTTTCAGTTTGGAGACCACATTCCAGATAGTCTGTTTTGGGTATGTTCAGTTGAAGTCCATTTTCACTGAGGCGCCTTCCACACAGCTGAATAAAATCCCACATTTTCTGCTTTGAACTGGGGGCCCTTCCACACAGCCCTGTTGTCGAGCAATTTAGAATGGCTGTGGATAGAGAGATTCAAGCCATTGTAGGTTGCTTGGTGAGAAAAGAAGTCAGTATTCCAGAATAAATCTCACCAAGTTGAAGAGAAAGCCACCAAGGTTTTTATTTCATTCCAGCTGGAAAGGTTGACGATTGCAGTAGCCTGCCAACAAAATCGACATGCCCACTGGGAAGAGAAATACAATATATATAGCCTTCAGATTCAAAAGTTTCCATGCCCCCCCCCCCTTGAGCTGGCTTTGTTATGATTGGCTGTGACATCAGCAAGCCAGGAGGAGACCCAGTGAGGGCTCTGACCCTGCTTTTGGCCGCTCAGCCAATGAAGTGGGAGGTGGGCAACAGGGAAACAATGAAGAAATGTCTAGTTGACTGGATTAAGGTGACTGGTGTTTGCCAAATGGCTGGGTGATAGCTTTAGGCTCTCAAGACTGGCCTAGGTTATTGTTTGATTCTGTGAATTAACATTCCTATCTAGCCCTGAGAGGCTAGGTTCTTTGTCACACTGTCCTGTGATATGGAGTTCATTGATGAAGTTGATGCTAGTTTCGGGAGAACAGGATGTGGCACAGCAGGGAGGTTGATGACAAATCCCCGGGTTCCTCACAGATGGAGAGATTTTTTTTTGTGTTGGGTGATCCAGTATGTCCATAGACTCCATTGTTCTGGATGGCCTGGCTATCAGCCCTCCGAGGTCCAGATAGATAGAGCCATTTACTTATTGTCCATGCAAATGGATCTGGTTGAGTCCTTTTTTAGGGGACTATCAGCCCAGGAAGTTTGGAAACTCCAAGAGCCATGAGTTGCTGGATCATGTAAAGGTTGTTTTCCTTAATATTTTCTAATATAGACATTAGGCCTGTTTGATCAAGAAAAAAATTGTTTCTAAAATCGATTTGTAATTGGGGTGTTTTTTTGTTTCGATATTTAAAATATTTACAAAACTTTCCAAAAAAATGTTTTGTTATTTACGAAATTTCGTAAATATTTACAAAACATTTTAGAAACAAATTTTTTCTTGATCAAACAGGCCTAGTAAGTGTGAATGTTGCAGTAATGGTCACCTTGATTAGCATTGAATGGCTTTCATTTCTCCCACCCTGGACATTCCATAGATAAACTGAAACTCCATTTGCCTAGTTTCCAACAGACCTCTGAGGAGGCCTGCCATAGATGTGGGCAAAATGTCAGGAGAGAATGCTTCTGGAACATGGTCATACATACAGCCCTGAAAACTCACAGCAAAAGAGCCTGAAAACTCACAGCAAGAGCGCCATCCGATCGGCTCCGGCTCCTGCGCCCTCCTCCTCCTCCTCCTCCTCCTCCTGGCACTTCCTGCAACACAGCTGGGAGGAGGAGGAGGAGGAGGAGGGCGCAGCAGCCGGAGCCGATTGGATGGCGCGCGCGCTCCTGCGCCCTCCTCCTCCTCCTCCTCCTCCTCCCAGCTGTGTTGCAGGAAGTGCCAGGAGGAGGAGGAGGAGGAGGGCGCAGGAGCGCGCGCGCCATCCAATCGGCTCCGGCTGCTGCGCCCTCCTCCTCCTCCTCCTGGCACTTCCTGCAACACAGCTGGGAGGAGGAGGAGGAGGAGGGCGCAGCAGCCGGAGCCGATTGGATGGCGCGCGCGCTCCTGCGCCCTCCTCCTCCTCCTCCTCCTCCCAGCTGTGTTGCAGGAAGTGCCAGGAGGAGGAGGAGGAGGAGGAGGAGGGCGCAGGAGCGCGCGCGCCATCCAATCGGCTCCGGCTGCTGCGCCCTCCTCCTCCTCCTCCTCCTCCTGGCACTTCCTGCAACATAGCTGGGAGGAGGAGGAGGAGGAGGAGGGCGCAGCAGCCGGAGCCGATTGGATGGCGCGCGCGCTCCTGCGCCCTCCTCCTCCTCCTCCTCCTCCCAGCTGTGTTGCAGGAAGTGCCAGGAGGAGGAGGGCGCAGGAGCGCGCGCGCCATCCAATCGGCTCCGGCTGCTGCGCCCTCCTCCTCCTCCTCCTGGCACTTCCTGCAACACAGCTGGGAGGAGGAGGAGGAGGAGGGCGCAGCAGCCGGAGCCGATTGGATGGCGCGCGCGCTCCTGCGCCCTCCTCCTCCTCCTCCTCCTCCTAGCTGTGTTGCAGGAAGTGCCAGGAGGAGGAGGAGGAGGAGGAGGAGGGCGCAGGAGCGCGCGCGCCATCCAATCGGCTCCGGCTGCTGCGCCCTCCTCCTCCTCCTGGCACTTCCTGCAACATAGCTGGGAGGAGGAGGAGGAGGAGGAGGGCGCAGCAGCCGGAGCCGATTGGATGGCGCGCGCGCTCCTGCGCCCTCCTCCTCCTCCTCCTCCTCCCAGCTGTGTTGCAGGAAGTGCCAGGAGGAGGAGGAGGAGGAGGAGGGCGCAGGAGCGCGCACGCCATCCAATCGGCTCCGGCTGCTGCGCCCTCCTCCTCCTCCTCCTCCTCCCAGCTGTGTTGCTCGCGCCGCCCCTTCACCCCGCCCGCCCCATTTACTGCTGGGTGCTTGGGAGCGCCGGATTGGCTCCCAGGCACCAGCAGCACAGCAGCCTCCATCCCATTAACGAGACGAGCTGAAGCTCGTAAAAAAAATGGGGCTGCTGTTTCGATATTTTTAAACCCTTCCGGGTTTGAAAATATGTTTTGAAATCGCGTCGGATATGGTAAAAATAACGATTAAATTACGAAATAACGAATTAACGAACTAAAACCGACAGGCCTAATAGACATACATAGATGCAGGGGATGGGGGTATGGGAGCATACATAGAGTTTATGGGGGGAGGGGGAATCATGCAGGGTCTAAGGGGAAATCATGTAAGCCCCCCAAAAGCCCATAAAAGTTCATAATGTTTGGCAAAAGTTTATAAAAGTTCCCATAAATTTCATGAAAGTTCATATGAACACATAAGAGTTCATGGGGGTGGGTGCATGGAAGTTCAGGGGAGCACTGAGTAGTCGGAGTCCATTCATAAAAACAGGAGGAGAGATAGGGGATTATGGGATCATTCCAGCCTGATGCCCTTGGCAAAACTATGAATTCCCTAATTTTGAACTATTTGTTCAGAATTCCGGGGGTGGGGTAGGGGTGGGTGGGGGGGCGGGTGACCTCCGATCACAGCCCTATATACCAGAATATCAAGGCAGAAAATCCCACAATATCTGCTTTGAACTGGGTTATCTAAGTCCACACTCAGATAATGTGGCATTTTCTGCCTTGATATTCTGGGATAAAGGGCTATGTGGAAGGGCCCTGGGAATATGGCAATGAGGACTCAGATAACCTAGATCAGGGGTCCTCAAACTAAGGCCCAGGGGCCAGATACGTCCCTCCAAGGTCATTTACCCGGCCCTCGCTCAGGGTCAACCTAAGTCTGAAACTACTTGAAAACACACACCAATAACAACAATCCTATCTCATTAGGCAAAAGTAGGTCCACACTTCCCATTGAAATACTAATAAGTTTATATTTGTTAAATTTTTTATTTTAATTATTGTATTGTTTTCAAGTGTTTTTTGCACTACAAATAAGATGTGCAGTGTGCATAGGAATTCATTCATGGTTTTTTTTTCCAAATTATAATCCGGCCATCCAACAGTTTGAGGAACTGTGACCTGGCCCTCTGTTTACAAAGTTTGAAGATCCCTGGCCTAGATTTTGAAAGCCACTCTATAATGATATAGAATCAATACCATTGGCATATCATGTTGTTCATTCGTTCAGTCGTCTCCGACTCTTCGTGACCTCATGGACCAGCCCACGCCAGAGCTCCCTGTCGGCCGTCACCACCCCCAGCTCCTTCAAGGTCAGTCCAGTCACTTCAAGGATGCCATCCATCCATCTTGCCCTTGGTTGGCCCCTCTTCCTTTTGCCTTCCACCTTCCCCAGCATAATTGTCTTCTCTAGGCTTTGCTGTCTCCTCATGATGTGACCAAAGTACTTCAACTTTGTCTCTAGTATCCTTCCTTCCAGTGAGCAGCCGGGCTTTATTTCCTGGAGGATGGACTGGTTGGATCTTCTCGCAGTCCAAGGCACTCTCAGCACTTTCCTCCAGCACTACAGCTCAAAAGCATCGATCTTCCTTCGCTCAGCCTTCCCTAAGGTCCAGCTCTCACATCTGTAGCTTACTACAGGGAATACCATGGCTTTGACTAGGCAGATCTTTGTTGCCAGTCTGATGTCTCTGCTCTTTACTATTTTATTTAGAGTGGACATTGCTCTCTTCCCAAGAAGATTTCATCTGATTTCCTGGCCACAGTCTGCATCTGCAGTAATCTTTGCACCTAGAAATATCATATAATATTCTAATATATGTTACTTTGCACACAGATCTGCTGATATTAATGAAATGTTGGTCTTTTAAGGACTAACATTGTAACGCAGGCATGGGGCAAACTTGGGCCCTCCGGGTGTTTTGGACTTCAACTCCCACAATTCCTAACAGCCTCAGGCTTCTTCCTTAAACGGCTGAGGAGGAAAAGGAAGAGGCCTGAGGCTGTTAGGAATTGTGGGAGTTGAAGTCCAATACACCTGGAGGGCCCAAGTTTTGCCCCAAGCCTGCTGTAACGTGTTGCAGTGAAGGCCCCAGGTGTGTCCTCTTCCTCAGCCCGGGCCCTGGCAGTGGCACCTCAAGGGCGCTCCTGCGCATGCGCGGTACGTCAGGCGACGCGGCGGGGGCGCGTGCGGCAGATGGAGACTGAAGGGGGCCGCGGCGGCCGCCGTCCGGAGAGGCAGTTGGGGATGGAGGCCACGAGTCTCGCGAGAGGAAGTGGCGAAGGGGCCCCAGCTGCGGCGGCGAGGTGGTTTGGGCTGCGGTGAGGAGGGCGCGGCGGAGGTCTGAGGCAATTGGCCGGCGGCAGGTAAGGCGGCGGCCCCTCAGAAAGACGAAGGGAAAGGAGCCCAATGGTGGCGGCCGAAGGAAGGAGGCCTGTCAGGCCCCGCATGCCTCTTCGCCCCATTTCCCTCACGGGTTATCTCTCTCTCACACACACACACAGCCCAGGGAAGGTTAATACTTGACCAATGCCCAAAGGAAGGATTTCTGAGGCGGGCCGTTGAGGCGTTTTTAGGTCGCTTGGGGCCGGAGTCAACTCCCAATTGCTTCGGCCACGAAGGGGTTACGGGCTGCCAGGCGTTTTGGACTTCAACTCCCAGAATCCCTGAGCGTCGGCCTAGGCAGCCAAGGCTTCTGGGAGTTGAAGTCCAATACCCGCGAAGGAACAGAGTCTGACAGCCTCTGACAGCTTGTCTCACAGCTTCGCCTCAGGATACAACTTTAGTAATAATAACAACAACGACAATAATAACAACTAGCTGTCCCCTGCCACGCGTTGCTGTGGCCCAGTCTGGTGATCTGGAAAATAAAGTGACGAGAAAGTGTTGGTTTCTAATATATGTAATTTCTTTCTGCTTGTGGGTAAACAGTATTTCTTCTTGTTTCTTTGTCAATATTGGTATAGAGATTGTCTGGTCTGCCTTCTCTGGAACATGCAACATATAATTGTCCTTCTTTAGGGGTCCCTTTCAAATCTAGGATACAATATCTGTGTGTGTGTGTGTGAATCATATATATCTATCTATATCTTGGCCCCCCCGGTGGCGCAGTGGGTTAAAGCACTGAGCTGCTGAGTTTGTTGACCAAAAGGTCGCAGGTTCGATTCCAGGGAGTGGTGTGAGCTTCCGCTGTCAGTCCTAGTTTCTGCCAACCTAGCAGTTTGACAACATGCAAATGTGAGTAGATCAATAGGTACCGCTCCGGCGGGAAGGTAACGGCGCTCCATGCGGCCATGCTGGCCACATGACCTTGGAGGTGTCTATGGACAACGCTGGCTCTTCGGCTTAGAAATGGAGATGAGCACCAAACCCCAGAGTCGGACACGACTGGACTTAATGTCAGGGGACAACCTTTACCTTTTTATCTGTGGCTAGATGGCTCTTTATCAGGAGGGCTTTGAATACATTTTCTTGCCCTGGTGAAGGGAGTTGGACTGGATGCCCTTAAGTATGGGGGTTCTGTGTGGGAAGTTTGCCCCAATTCTGTCATTTGTGGGGTTCAGCATGCTTTTTGATTGTAGGTGAACTATAAATCCCAGTAACTACAACTCCCAAATGTCAGGGTCTATTTCCCCCAAACTCCATCTGTGTTCATATTTGGGCATATGGAGCATCCGTGCCAAGTTTGGTCCAGATGCATCATTGTTTGAGTCCACAGTGCTCTCTGGGTATAAGTGTACTACAACTCCCAAACTCAAGGTCAATGCCTACCAAACCCTTCTAGTCTTTTCTGTTGGTCATGGGAATCCTGTGTGCCACATTTGGTTCAATTCCATCATTGATGGAGTTCAGAATGCTCTTTGATTGTAGGTTAATTATAAATCCCAGGAGCTACAACTCCCAAATGACAAAATCAATTTTTTTTTTTAGTGAAGGACATACATTAGGTTGTTAGGTGTATGCCGTCCAAATTTGGTGTCAATTTGTCCAGTGGGTTTTGAGTTGTGTTAATCCTACAAACAAACATTACATTTTTATTTATATAGATAATAATAACTAGCCGTCCCCTGCCATGCATTGCTATGGCCCAGTCTGGTGATCTGGAAAATAAAGTAAAGAGAAAGTGTTGGTTTCTAATATATGTAATTTCTTTATGCTTTTGGGTGAGTAGTATTTCTTGCTGTTTCTTTGTCAGTGTTGATGAGGAGATTATCTGGTTTGCCTACTCTGGAACATGCAGACTGTGCACGTTTGGGACTGTGCAATGAAGCAGCGATAGGAACCTTTAGTATGCCAACCAAATTTGATATGGTTGTTCAGACAGTTTTAAGTAGTGGATTTTAATGTCAAGATAAGTGGTTTTAATGCTTTTGCATGTGTATGGTCTAATATGTTTCGGCATTGAATGTTTGCAGTTTATATGTTGTGCTACGCCCTGAGTCCCCTTCGGGGTGAGAAGGGCGGAATATAAATGCTTTAAATAAATAAATAAATAAATAAATAAATAATTGTCCTTCTTTAGGAGTCCCTTTCAGATCTAGGATACTATATCTGTGTGTGTGTGAATCATATATATCTATCTATATCTATGGCTGGATGGCTCCTTGTCAGGAGGGATTTGATTACGTTTTCTTACCCTGGTGAAGGGAGTTGGTCATGGGAGGCCTGTGTGTGACGTTTGGTTAATTCCATCATTGGTGGAGTTCAGAATGCTCTTTGATTGTAGGTTAATTATAAATCCCAGCAACTACAACTTCCGAATGACAAAATCATTTTTTTTAGTGATGGTCACTCCTTGGGTTAGTAGGTGTCTTGTGGCCAAATTTGGCGGCAATTCGTCCAGCAGATTTTGAGTTATGATGTCACTCAAAACAAACAGAGCATTTAGATAGATAGATAGATAGATAGATAGATAATAATACAGACAGAGAAGCCATTGGAATCCACAAGCGTGTGGACAATTTCAATAGAAAGGAGGAAACCATGAAAATAAACAAAATCTAGCTACCAGTATGGAAAAAAACCCCACTAAAATCAGGACAGGAAATAAAGAACAACACTCTGAAAAACAGGGGAATTCCAGACAAGAATCAACCAGGGCCAGCTAACATATCCCAACAAAGGATGCCCCAGGCAGCAACCAGCCAGGCTTTGAAGCTGCAAGGCTAATCAAGGTGGACAATTGCAACATTCACTCTCCCCAAGTAGACAAGAGTTCTTTCTCCCACCCTGGACATTCCACAGATATATAAATCCCACTTGCCTAGTTTCCAACATACCTCACAATCTCTGAGCATGCCGGGCATAAATGTGGGCCAAACATCAGGAGAGACTGCCTTTGGAACATGATTATGCAGCCTGGAAAGCTCCCAGCAACACAATAATTTTATTTCTTCCCCACCTCTTCTCATGGCTTGAGGGTGATTATAAAGGAATTAAAACACACAAACACAGCAAAAACATGACAAATACACACACTAAAACGTACCTCCATAAAATTTACGCACCAAAATGTATCTCGGCAAAATACATCCTAAAACACACAAAGCAGAGCTCAAACAAAGGACACTTGAAATTCATGTTTAAAGTATGTCTGGGTAGGCCTGCTGGAAGAGATAGGTCTACATGGTTTTTACATTCTGGCAGCTCATTTAGCTCTCAAATGTCTTTTGACAGGTCATTCCACAGTCGTGGGCTGGCCATTGAAAAGGTCCTCTGGGAGATGGTTGCCAGTCAGGTTCTGACTGGTTGGAGCACCCCTCCCCCAAAAGGATCTCAGTATTCAGGGTGGATTGTATGGAAGAAAGCAATCCTTTAGGTAACCTGGACCCAAACCATGTAGGGCAGGTATGGGTAAACCCAGGCCTGGGGCCCGGATGCGGCCTCATGGGCTCTTTTCTGAGGTGCTCCCCTTTCTCACCATCCTATTCTTCCTTCATTCTCTGTTTTCTACCTTCCTCCTTCCCTACCTCCCTTCTCCTCCTTCCTTCATTCCCTTCCACCCTTTCGTCCTTCCTTCCCTCTTTCCTCCCTCCTTCCCTCTCTCTTTCTCCTTCCTATCTTCCTCCCTTCCTTCCGTTTTTCCTTCCTTCTCCCTTCCCTCACTTCCTTCCTTCCCTCCCTTCCACCCTCCCTCCCTCCCTTCTTTCTTCCTCCTTTCCTCCTTGGGGATGTTTAGCTGGGAGAAGAGAAGCTAGAGAGGGAACGTGAGAACCATGTTTCAAGAGTTAAAGGGGTGTCCCATTGGGGAAGAGAGGGAAAACTGACTTTTTGCTGCTCTAGAGACTAGGGCACAAAAGAGCAATGGTTTGAAATGGTAGAGAAAAAGATTCAACTGAAAAGATTAGGAAGAATTTCCTGAGAGTAAGAGCTGCTGGAGAGTGGCATAGGCTGCCTCAGAGTGTGGTGAAGTCTCCTTCTCTGGAGGTTTTTCCACAGAGGTTATTGGGAGTGCCCTGATTGTGCCTTCCTGCATGGCAGGGGATTGGACTGGATGGCCCTTGGGGGTTTCTTCCAGATTTTTGATTATAGGATGATGTATCAGGAGTAGGCAATGCGGTGTCTAATGGATACACTTTTTCTCTCCCATCCACCATCTTATCTTGACCAAGGCAAACCCTTTTGGGATCCAAACTTTTCGTGTCTTTCCTTTACTTTCTGCCTCTAAAAGAGAAGAGGAAAGGTCAGGAAGGAGACTTGGGGAGAACCCCCCCTCCCTCCAGGCTCCCATGCCTTATGTAGGGTTTTGAATGTCAAAACTATCACCTTGTACGTTGCCTTGAAACCGATTGGCAGTGGAGTGATTTTAGGATAGGGGTGATATTCTCAATCCTGGATGTTCTCATAAACATTCTAACTGCTGTATTTTGAACCAGCTGGAGTTTCCAAACTTGATACAAGGTAGCCCAATGTAAAACACATTGCAGAACTCCAATCTTGAGTTACCAGTGAATGCACTACCATCTTCAGGTCCTCCAAATGTAGGAAGGGGCACAGCTGGCGGATCAGCCGAAGCTGATAGTAAGCATTCCCGGCTATAGCATCTACCTGAGCCGACATTTGGAGAGATGGATCCAGAAGTACTCCCAAGCTGCGAACACAGTCAGGGGGAGTGTAACCCCATCCAGAACTGGTTGACATACCTCCATCCCCAGATGAGGACCCCTGATGGCAAGCATCTCTGTTTTGTCTGGATTCGGTTTCAATTTGTTTTTCCTCATCCAACTCATTACCTGCTCCAGGCATTCAGAGGAGAGACACTATCCTTTAGCATCTTATCTCACTAGAGCAGTGGTTCCAACCTTTTTTTTTTTTTGGTCCATGCCCCACTTAAGTATCTACAATCCTGATGCCCTCCTCCCGACAAATAATAATAATAATAATAATAATAATAATAATAATAATAATAATTTCTTCCCCGCCACTCCTCATAGCTCAAGGCTGGTTACATTGCTAAAACACGTAATCTAAATACACAATCATTTAAAAACACGCAGCAAAATACACATATTAAAACATATTTCCATAAAATACAGAAAAAAAAGTTAAAGAGTGGAAGTTCATATTTCATCATTAAAACAAACAATTCTTATCATTCAAAAAGAGAACTCCGATTTATTCATGTAGAGGAAGTCCAAAAGGTCATTAACATGGTCTAAAGAAGCTCCCAGAGAATGGCATAAAAGACAATTTTATACATTTTGTATAGTTTGCAATTTTAAAAGGACACTGAGAGGAAGAGTGGGGTGTTTGAGATAAAAGCTGCATCCTTTTTCTGTGCTCCTGCGCTCTCTAGTTCACTCTATGATCTCCCCATTCTTTCCTCTCTTTTGGAGCCCTTCCACACTGTCCATATATCCCAGGATCTGATCCCAGATTATCTGGTTATCCCAGGTTATCTGGCAGTGGGGATTCATATATATCCAGTTTAAAGCAGATAATCTGGCATCTGATCCTGGGATAAAGGGTGATGTGGGAGGCCCCTTAGTGTTACCAGCTGACTTTCCTTGACATTCTGGTTTTAATTTTTAAAATGTGTATGTCACAATATATATTTAGACACTGTATATGAGACACCCAGAACCATAAGAAATGCAAAATAAATTAACTGTTAATTACTGGGGTTTGTTCTTTAGTGAGGCCCAGGTACTCTCTGGTTGAGCAGCTTAAAGCCTCCCTCCTTTCCCTCAAAAGGAAAGCACACCAATCAAATCCTTACTCAGCCATGAATCTCAGCCGATGACATTGAACCAGTCACAGATTTATTGTGGGATTCAAATGAGAATGAGAGTTACATTTGTCACCTAAGCTCTGCAAGGATGGTGGAATATAAACACACATATAAATAAACAAACTGAAATACTTGATATACATAAACCAATGTAAGGAAGTAAATGTATTTATTGACAGAATAAGGGTGTATGAGTCCGTTAGGGGCAAGGTTTTTCTACATATTTCTCAAATCTCTTTATTATAGGAAATTTATTCAGCCCAGCCTTTCACTCTTTGGTCATCTGCAGCAAATATGCAGTAAACACATTTTTCTGTCTGTTTATTTTCATAAGTTATGATATCAGTGAACATTTATTTAGCTTCCTTTGAATTATCCATAAAAAGTACAAAAACAACCAGAACAGGAACAAAGTTTGATGGATTCCTGAACAACATGTTTTCTGTTCTTGCTGGTGCTCTCCAACCCCCCCCCCCCCCAAAAAAAAAAACAAAAAACAAAAAACAAACATGTCAGGATGTAGACATTGATGGATGATAGCAAAATAGGCCTCAATATTTAAAGCAGTGCAGGTCTCACTTCTTGGTACTCTATAAGCATAATACTATAAAGAGGGCAGCTGAACAAGTTAACTATAGCTATCATAATCTCCCTTATTTCTGATTCCTGTAGATCAGACACAGTGTATGCGTTGGGGCAAAGTCCCAAAAGTATTGTGGAAGGAAAGTAATGGTGATTGTAGCAATTGGCACATCTTGCTGCTGCTAAAAATGTGTTTTAAGGGGGAACTGATATCATTTGCAGTGCAACCCAGTGTTTTTTTTTAAATCAATCTGAGGGAAGAATGGACCAATCATAGAATTGTAGTAATTGAGTATACCAATGTCACTGCCTTTAATGCCCCCCATCTCGAAATATGACTACTTTCTGCACTGCAGGATTTCACAACAGTTAAGAAGTGGAGGGAGGAGGGAGATCCATTTCAAACCACCCGAGTAAGCTGACATCTGTCGAGTTTAACTAGGTTGGCAGAGGTCAGAGTCAGTCAGATTGATGTTAGATTTTCAATCTGTTGCGTGCCTTATTTTTTAAAAAGGAATGTCCTTATTGCTTGCCCAGATGGCTGGATATAGAGAGAGATGGGCTTCTCTATCTTTAGCAGACATTTAGAAGGTTCTCCTTATTTTGGGCGATCCAAAAAACCCAGTTTATCGAACAAACAAACAAAGAAGACAGATCGCCAGTAAGTTAAAAAGTCTAAGAAAACTACTACAAAGCCTTTGGTATTATTTTGTAGAACACATGTGGTGGAACTCTGTGTGTTCTTTGAATGCTCAGAAGTTGTGGAGCCAACCTCAGAGTAGAGAATAAACTTCTTCAATAAAAAACTGGCTTCACAAGGTTCCTTGACAAAGTGATTGGTGGACTATAAGATATAAAAGATATTACTACAAGGGGGCACGTCTTTGGCAAACACTGCCAATAGTCAGTCTAGGTGGCCAGATACTTTAGACGGGTAAGAGAGCTTCCTTCCAGTGTTAAAAAATACACTTTAATGTTTTTGAAATATTGTTTTTTCCTTGTAAATAATATATATGCATATGCCCATTCATTTAGCCTCAAGGAGGCAGAATTTTGCAAGCAAAAATGTCATGGGTTACTGTGAGTTTTCTGGACTGTATGGCCATCTCCCAGAAGCATTCTCTCCTTACAGCCATGGTAGCTATTAATATATATTAATTTTATTGTAGTAAAATAGTGGTTTAACTATTAATCAATATTTGTTAGGGTGGAGTTTTATTTGGAGACCAGTTAGGTGTCATTGTTTACTAACATACACATCCTACTGAAAGTAAAGATAGGACACCAAGAATAACATATGGTGCAATCTTCTCTTATAGTTTGTTTTCATGTGTATATTTTTAAAGTTAGAACATCTCTATTCTTTTTAAAATTAATTTTATTTAGACAAATTAATACAAAATCTACAAAGGAATGTACAAACAAGTTAACAAAAACAAAGTTAAAAACACTTTTTCTAGAATAAACTATCCGTCAGAAAACATTAACTACATACGCTCTATAATTTCTAAAGGTTTTACATTCTCTGTCTGATGGTTATATTCTCTCACTTTCTACCCCCATTAAGTGAAAAAGAACCATGGATAAACCCTTTCTTCACATAATAACACTCTAATAAAAAAAAACCCCCAAAACCAGTGATTGAGGTTTGACCCCATCTTTGCTGGAGGAACACAACAAATGGGCCTTTCTTTCTTCAGATCAGTTAAAGATCTCTCGGTAATTAACATAGTAAGTTTATAAATTTTTGCAATTTTCATAAGCAAATTGTTTTGTATCCGAATCATTAAGTTTTTCCATCTTTGAGCATAGATAAGTCTCGATGCCATAGTCATCTATGGTAATAACCATCCACATATTCTATTGAGTTGATCATCTAACATCCCAAGCAGATAGAGTTCAAATTTAACTTTAACATTTTCTTCTAAAATCATATGTATTTGTGCCCAGCATTTCTGGGTCCCTTTACACAACCACCACGTATGATAAAAGCTGTCAACTCCTCACATTTACATTTGCTAGAACTATTTTTATGCATCATAGCAATCCTTTCCAGTGTCAGATATCTGTACATCATCTTATAGAAATTTTCTTTCCAGTTATTACTCAATGGAAATTTCAAACTCTTTGTCCAGACCATTCCATTTTTCCATTTCTATCTGTTTACCAAAATTTTGTGCCCACTTGACCATACATTCTTTCACCTGTTCCTCCTCCATTTCAAATTTTAACAATTTATACAGCTTAGCAATTAAGTGGTCATCTCCAGAGTCTAGAACAAGTTCAGGTTTATCAATTACAAATCGAAATCATTTTATCTATTTGAAACCATTCTAAAATGTCAGACAATTTTAGAACGTCTGTATTCTTAAATTAAAATACTTTAAAATAAAATATGTTTTGGAGGTAACTCCTAAATTTATAAAAATCAGTGATTTTTGCCCTTTTAAATATTTAGTGGTAGGTAAACCAGTGGATAACTCCCTAACTGCATATTCTGAATATAATGCCTGAATTAACTTGATGGCATAGACATATTCCTTTCCTTTCTAGATTACAGCAAAGTGTTAAATTATGTGAGTTTATACATCTGAAATTGGCATATAAGCTTTTGAGTAAATTAATAATTTTAGTTCATTTTTTCAGTTGTGCTTTATATACATTGGTTGATATCATCCATAAACGTTACAGTTTATTAAACTGGTCCTAATCCATGTGGCAACTCCAGTTCCATCCCAATATTCGTACCATATAAGTTTATTGTACTTTAAGTAAGGCAGTTATATTGCTAGTTATTGACTGCTTCTTTGAAAATTACTTTCCTTTCATTGGTTACAAGCAGAAGTTTGGCAGGGAGCATAACTTTATGGCATGCAGTGATGCTATTCCGTTACTCATATTCACTCAGGAAGTAAACATAAATACCTAGACTAATTTTGTCTCACTTGGAAATATGAGAATAGGATGACGATTTCATAGAGCAAAATTTGTATTTTTGAAATATTAGGAAATATTATCTAGATTCTTTTCCTGCAAGAAAGTTATATAAACAGATTGGCACTAGGTAGTAAAAATGTTTGTTCTTATTTTGCTGTGGCCAGGCATTGCCAAATATTCCACAAGGCCATGAATGTCACTATGTAAGCCTTTGCTTCCTGCTATTTTTTTTAAATGAAAGGGCAGGAGTAAAAGCTGCTAGGTCCCCTGCCCTGCAGTTGTCAGGGAGTCAAATCACTAAGCAAGACCAAGCATTGACTGTTAGCCTTCTGTAACTGCAGGCACACAACCACTGCTTGGGACACTCATGACTCATTTTACTTCCTACTAGAACCTGGGAATACACCATCCATTTGCTGTGCGGTTCTTGTCTTCTCTGTAAAGGTCTTGTGAAGGACTGGTCTTTGGTATAAATTTTTTTAAAAACCTTTACAATGTGATCCAGTGCAGTTCTAATCATGTGAGTGTGTTTAGCAACATAAAGATAAATCATAAGTAATTATTTACCATAACTCTGTGCACAAGAACTGTCTTACTGGTTGTCTGAAAGCCGCTCTATGAGAATTTTTGCTGAGGAAAATGTTTGAATGTTTTAAATGTTTTAAGTGCAGTAAGTGTTTTTAATGGCCAAATTATCAAATATATTGATGTTGAATTATCATGTTCATTAAAATATCCTTATCATTAACTTTTTAATGAAGTTTATATTTTTAATCAGGTATAGATTGACAGGATTTTGGATACTGAAATGTCCAGCTCTTTAAAAAAATCTTAAAACTGTTTTGCTATCTGAAATTTTTACTGAGGTAATCATATCTCTATCCACTAAGTTCTTTTGAAGAGAGACAGGCAACACCCTACACCCAGTTATTACTGGTGTATCCATAAACATGCTAGCCAATGAATGATTGATACATTGACATTAATTATTAATTATTTATTGGTACATTAATTATTGGTATATTAACTTTTAGGAACGGTGGTTGGTTGTTCCATTCAGTTGATTTGGAGAAAATGAAATCTACAATGTTAAAGATATTTACACTTTTAAATTAGTATTGTTTACTTCAAGACCTGCCCTTTTGTTTTTTGGTTCCTCATGATGCTTTGGTCAGGAAAATTTTTAACAGCAGCAATTTCTAATATCAGCAAATGTTTTGGGTCTGTTCAGTATATATGATCTCCACTTTACAACAAATAAATGTAGAAAGGGTAAATTATGGAAATGGTGGGATTCTTTCAGGCTTGATCTGGTTTTTTTTTCTTCTTCAGAGAATTCTTGAAAGAATAGAAACACATATCACATTCCAAAATGTTGCGTATTGATTACTCCTTCTCTGGAAACCTGTGGACTAAAATTATTTTGGATTTTGGAATACCTGTGTTTGGAAATAGGACCCTTACCTAAGTTGAAACACAAAAATCATTTATGTTTCATATACATCTTAAAACTTTGCTTCTGGTGACGGCCAATTCCCTCACACCAGAAGTGACTTGCATTTTCTCAAGTCGCTCCTGCCATGAAAAAGGAAATCTTAAAACTTAGCCTGAAAATAATTTTATACACTGTCTTCTCAATAATTTTGTATGTGAAACAAAGTACGTGAACATAGAACTATTAGAAAGCAAAGGTGTCACTGTCTCAGCCACTGATGTGGATTTTAGAGAATTGTAGGTTAGGAGTGCTCAACTTGTAGTCATGTTTCCATTATCAAGCTGGAGGCTGGGCTGTATTGGAGCAGTGTCTCCATGCTCAGTAGGAGTAACACCTTGCTTAGATTCTGAAGTACCCAACCTCCAAGTACTGCCTCAAGAACAGAGAAAAGCATTGATCACTGTAGTTTGTAGCTGGGTTGTTGTGCAGCTGTTTTCTGCTCCCAGGATAGTGAGAGTGAGAGGAAGGATGCAAATGAGTAACAAAATGTAATTGCACAAATAGAAAAGTGAGAGCCTATTGTTTAGAACAGATTCTTGAAACATGACAATTCCCAGATGTGTTGAAGTAGCTACACTTAAATGATGGGATTTTAAATTGATGTGAGAATGAGTTTCCAAATTAAGATAAGTCAATTTTAAAAGGAGGGAAAAGGAGACTTTTGAGGCTGCCAATAATGAAATTTACTTCCAGGATCAATTATGACATCCTCCATGCCATTCTCTGTAAATCCCATGGCCCTACTTGGAAATTCAACAAGCCTATTTGATTATTTATCCAATTAAGCCAATGCTGTTATTAACAGAGGAACCAGTGAATTATTCTTCAATTTCTTAACATTATTGAACACATTCAAATCCAAAGCCGTATTGTTGGCGCAGTGGGTTAAAGCACTGAGCTGCTGAGCTTGTTGATCGAAAGGTCACAGGTTCGATTCCGGGGAGCGGCGTGAGCTTCTGCTGTCAGTCCTAGCTTCTGCCAACCTAGCAGTTCGAAAACATGCAAATGTGAGTAGATCAATAGGTACCGCTCTGGCGGGAAGGTAACGGCGCTCCATGCAGTCATGCCGGCCACATGACCTTGGAGGTGTCTACGGACAACGCTGGCTCTTCGGCTTGGAAATGGAGATGAGCACCACACCCCAGAGTCAGACATGACTGGACTTAATGTCAGGGGACAACCTTTACCTTTACCTATTGTTGGTTATATATTGCACAATGAATAATGAAATAAACCACTTTCAGACTGCAGCTTTTTCTCTTTTAGTGACTATTTATTATGCTGTTATTTTCAGGGATTGGCAGATTCTATTTTGCCTTGGAAGTTGGTCATTATTTATCATTGCTGTGTATCCAAATCAGTGACCGTCAGTTCCTTTGCACTAATTTAGTTTTTCTAATGCCCCCAAGGCAGGCAGCATATTATGTGAATAATTCTTTTCTACCCATGAATCGCAAAAGGTTCAGGAGAGAGAAACATGATTCTTTGTGCCCTTTAGTCAGAAGCAGTGAAATGAAGTTTTGTTATTTCAGTACCTCTATACTCCAATGGGGGAAAAACATTGGAGATATTTTATTCTCTGGAACTTTGTGAGAAGGCCCTTGTTATTCAGTTGTCTCATGCTATGTTTTCTGAGACAGTAAGCCACAAGTGTAAAACTCAAGGTCTGTGAGTTGAATCCAGCCTGCCATGTCATTTCATGTGGCCTTCCAGATGCTGGAAGACAACCCCTGTATTCCTCATCATTAGACATCGTGATTATAGTTAGTGGGAGTTTTGATACAGTAACTTCTGGAAGGCTGCAGTTGGTTCTGTTTAGTAAGGAGAGTGGAGTTTGAATTTAGAAACAAGGCTTGTGAATATGATGTCTGACTTTTAAATTCCCTTCCCCAACCTCAGAGCCACAAGGACTGTTGGGTTGCAATTTCCATTATCTCTAGCCCACAGGACATATAATCGAAAGTGACGGGAGTTCTCATTCTATAACGTTTAGGTACCCAAATTGGTTAAAAACTAAAGAGCACTGACAATTTTGTAAAAAAAAGAATCTATAGTTGGTCTTCTGAATTCATGAATTCTCTTTCCACAGATTCCACGCCCTTTGAAGGCAACCATAACACGGACGCACTTGATAAAAATGAGTTTGACGCCCTTGCAGTAAACCTAGCAATTTCCTAGCATAGCATGAAACAAAAACATGGATTTATTGTCCCAAAACCTCTTTGTCCTTGTGTGGATACAGGGAACAGGAGACAGTCATTATCCAAATAGGATTCTTGAAGCAGAAGCCCTTGAGGTGGTCTATTGAACCTCTTATATCAGGGGTCCTCAAACTAAGGCCTGGGGCCCGGATACGGCCCTCCAAGGTCATTTACCCGGCCCTCACTCAGGGTCAACCTAAGTCTGAAACGACTTGAAAGCACATAACAACAACATTCCTACAGGTCCACATTTCCCATTGAAATACTAATAAGTTTATATTTGTTAACATTGTTCCTCATTTTAATTATTGTATTGTTTTTAAGTGTTTATTACACTACAAATAAGATATGTGCAGCGTGCACAGAAATTCATGTTTTATTTTTCAAATTATAATCCGGCCCTCCAACAGTTTGAAGGACTGTGACCTAGTCCTCTGCTTAAAAAGTTTGTGGACCCCTAGAATAATAGAATCAAAGAGTTGGAAGAGACCTCACGGGCCATCCAGTCCAACCCCCTGCCAAGAAGCAGGAATATTGCATTCAAATCACCCCTGACAAATGGCCATCCAGCCTCTGCTTAAAAGCTTCCAAAGAAGGAGCCTCCACCACACTCCGGGGCAGAGAGTTCCACTGCTGAACGGCTCTCACAGTCAGGAAGTTCTTCCTAATGTTCAGATGGAATCTCCTCTCTTGTAGTTTGAAGCCATTGTTCCGCGTCCTAGTCTCCAAGGAAGCAGAAAACAAGCTTGCTCCCTCCTCCCTGTGGCTTCCTCTCACATATTTATACATGGCTATCATATCTCCTCTCAGCCTTCTCTTCTTCAGGCTAAACATGCCCAGTTCCCTAAGCCGCTCCTCATAGGGCTTGTTCTCCAGACCCTTGATCATTTTAGTCGCCCTCCTCTGGACACATTCCAGCTTGTCAATATCTCTCTTGAATTGTGGTGCCCAGAATTGGACACAATATTCCAGATGTGGTCTAACCAAAGCAGAATAGAGGGGTAGCATTACTTCCTTAGATCTAGACACTATGCTCCTATTGATGCAGGCCAAAATCCCATTGGCTTTTTTTGCCGCCACATCACATTGTTGGCTCATGTTTAACTTGTTGTCTTATATTCATGGGGTTTCTCTGTCAGAGCCTGGCAGCAATGTATATGATTTTGTTTTCTATTTAACCGACCTTTTTTAAAATGTAAAGAAAGGATTTAGTCAAAGATATCACAAAACCCTTTTGTTTTTCTGTAGAAATTGTTGAATTCATCACTGGGGAACAAAATAAACAATGGATGGTCCTATAAGGGTCCAAAGCTGTCAGAGGAAGGCTAGAGTACCAGTGAAAAAGGTAAACAATTCTTCTTTTAAAAAGCAGTCTCAGTTATCTTACTGTTTTGACTTAACCCTTTGTTCTACTTTATCATTAGTAGATAAGGCTTTTAAAAATCAAGCACAATTATTTTAGATGATTTGTTTGATGGGCAACTGTATTAGGTTTGATGGCTCACAGGTTCTGCAGCTCTAGTCCTCAAAGACATTTGAGTTTCTGAAAGTTTTTTCAATTTGAGAATTGAGAAGTTCTACAATAGAAATGGTGGTGACAGCAGATGGAAACAATTAAAAAAGAGTAGTATCTGAAGAATTTTGGATCTGCTACCCATTGGGAATTGGAATTGGATTTGTAACCCTAAATGCTATTCAATCATTCTTGTAATAAAATTTACCATTGAATCTGCTAGGGCAGTGGTTCTCAACTTGTGGGTCCCCACGTGTTTTGGCCTACAACTCCCAGAAATCCCAGTCAGTTTACCAGCTGTTAGGATTTCTGGGAGTTGAAGGCCAAAAACATCTGGGAATCCCAGGTTGAGAACCACTGTGCTAGGGTCATGTATCATTGTAGAGAAGAAAGATACTTCTGTTTTACACAGAAATTTATTTTTGCTGATTTTTTCCTTAAGTTTTCTATCATACTGAAAGTTTTTTCTATATCGATGGCTGTTTAAATTAACATACAAAATTAGTGGGGTTTTGTTCTTGTTTTAGGAGCAATTACAATAAAGTTTATGCATTGTATTTCCACACATCTGAACTACTTGTATTGTATTCCTAGACAGACTTTTACATAAACATGGTTACCTTCTCCATCTTCCAGTTGCCAGGAACTGGTCTAATAACAATAATTATCAAGATTCTGAAGTTAAATATTGACTGAAATCTGTAGATGGATTTGACAAAATTAATGCTGATACTGTATTTCTTTGATTCTAAGATGCACACTAAACATAAGATGCACCCACAATTCTAAGTTTTTAGAGATTCATATGGGGAAAAGTATGTCTTAGAATCAAAGAAATACAGTAGTTACTTCCTACTTGGTTGTTCAGCAGCTTTGTATTGCACAAGATCTTTTTAGCTGTAAGTGGGAATCAACTTGTGGTAACATTGATAAAGTTTTGCAAACTCAGACCGATGTTCTCCTTGATTAAACCAACCCATTTGTTATAGATGCTTCTTCTTTTCCTATTGCCTTTTAACTTGGTGATCATTTTCCTTGTTTCCAGTAGTTCATATTATGCTCAAAGTATGATTATCAGAATTTGATAATTTAAGGAAGGATCAATCCTGATTTGCCCTGGGACACATTCATTTTTGTTTTGAGGCTTGTTTGTTTATTTTTGGTAGCCCATGCATGGTGTTCATGGAACTAAACTCCAGCACCACATTTAAAATGAGTTTATTGTCTTCCTATCAGCTTTTTCCCATTATCCAGCTTTCACAACCATATGCAGTTGGCCCACTATATTCATGGATTATTTATCCACATATTCAACTATCCACATCTTGAAAATATTTTTATTCCAAAAAGTAATCTTTGATTTTGCCACTTAATATAAGAGACAACATCTTACTACACCATCGTATGAAATGGGACTTGAGCATCTATGGATCTTGGTATCCATAGTGGGTCCTGAAACCTAACCCCAGCAACCCATTGTGTACTAGAAATCAGAAATACTATCACACTGATGATTATGACTAGCTTACTTAATATATCTTTACTCTTGAGAATCTTATCTTTTTCTTTCAGCATTTCCTTTCCAAGCCATAGATGCATTCTTATTTGATTTCTTTAATCTTATCACATCAATAAAGTATTGGAAAATATTTGTGGTCATTATTTTTTGTTTGTATAAAGCTGAAAAATAGAGAACATACTATTTTGTGAATGGCATCAGCCGAACCTGCTTATGCCATGAAAAATGTGTCTCAGTTACCTACTTTATAGTCCAACAGAATTAAGCAGTAAGCTCTTTTAATATTGTAACACTTCAGATGGCAGGTGTAGAATTCACTTTTTAGAATGTTCCAAGTAAAATAATCTACACATGGAGAGACCCTGTATCTGAAAGTATTCAAATATGCAACCTCTTAGCCAGAATGTGATAATGCAGCTCAATAAAAGCTTTTGCAATTAATTTGTCTACTTTTCATCAGAGTGTTTGAAGTGTAAACCAAAACATGTTTGCTTTAGTATCTCACAGTATTCAAGCCAGAGAAAAAGAAGTTTGAATCTTTGCTCTTTTTGCAATAATTGGAAGTATCATGGGCAAAGCTACTGTGACTAGCCCTTCATCTCAAATACTTCAAAAGATACCTTCTGTTAAAAAATAACTTTTGGCAAGTCCTCCTGTCCAGCATCTGTGTTTTTCCTACATTGCAATTTGATACTGCAGTTTTATAAGCAGTGGGGATTACATTTAGGATTACGTGTTTCCTTGTATCCAGTCCTCCCCCTCATATGTACACCTTTCAAACAGTGTTACACTTAGCTGATTGTAATGCCAGTTAGGCAAACTCTCTCTGAACAAACATTGCCAAAAACCCTATAGTAGGTTTGCTGTAGTGTCATCATAAGTTGGAAAAAACTTGAAGGCAAACAAGAACAACTATCTCAGTTAGTGACCCACAACTTGCTTCTATTCTTTGAATCCCAGTTAATGACCAACTTCTGTTGTGTTTATGTAAGTTGTAATCATCATACTTTGGAAAAATATGAGCCCAGTAAGAATTTAAGTGTATTGTGGAGTATAAAATGCCTCATATTTAAAGGACTGATGTTTGTCCACCCAAACATAAAAAACAGAAAATGCAAAGTGTTATCAAAATAAAATAAAAGCATAGAACAAAAAGGCACACCTATTGTTGATTTTTCTCTGATGGTACTAACTTCCTGAAAACCAGAACACACCACTTCTTTGCTGCATCAAAAATGGCATGGCGTTTTAAATATCAATATATTATATTAGTTGGAAAAAGTCTTACTGGGGAATAATAATTTTGTGCGATTTTTTGCTCCAGCTTTTTTTTTTCCTTTTCTTTATAGGCAAGTGGATACCATTATATCTAATCTCAGGGAGATAGTTAATATGCTGTAGATTTTATTTTGATTACTGTGATGTTGATAGGGTTCAACACCTTGTATATCTCCTCAAAATTCAGACTAAAACCAAACAGATGAACTGCTCTACTAACATTGAAGTTCCCAGGTCCCACTGCAATATATGGCAAATGCAACTTAGGACGCATCTACACTGTAGAATTAGTGCAGTTTGATATTAATTTAACTGCCCATATTTCAATGGTATAGAATCCTGGGAGTTATATTTTGGTGGAGCACCAGCATTGTTGTTTTGGCAGAGAATGCTTAAGACTGTGCAAAACTACAGCTTCCATAATTCCAAGTGGTTGATGACCCATCCATGAAAAATGTTACAGTGTATTATGACAATCCATATAACATGTATTTTTTGTTTTTCATTAAGTTTCAATTTTCTTTCTCTCTAAGGGTTTTAGTGAACATGCACTGCCTCCCATGAGGGCTTTGCTGCAAAGTCAGAAAAAATTATGCATAGTTTCAGCAGAAGAGTTGAAGGAAGAGCAAGACAATTTCAATGAGGTTTGACATTGTGATAACATTTGAGTTTTTGTATTCATTTGAAAAATACTTTTTACTTACAGTAAGGTTAGCATATCTTCACTGTAGACTTTACTTACAAGATAATTTACATTTACTAGATTGTTTTTAAAACTGCTAGAAATAGAATTTTGAATTATTTTTCTATAACTCTTGGTTATCTAGACATTGAAGCTTATTCACATTTTAAGGAAAAAAACAGTTAATTAAAATGTGTTCCTAATGGATATATTAACTCATATTTTGCTATATATCAATATTTTCCCAGATTGCTTTTAACTGTATGGTTGCTTAGATGAAAAAAAAATAGTTTTTGACATCTGGGAGCTACAAAAGCAGACATGAGAACCACTCTGTTGTCATACCTGGTATAAAAATTAAGTAGTAATCTACCTTCCTATGTTTAGAAGAAAGCATTGGAAGTTATGCAAAAATTGGATATTACAGATTTTAAGTTTTTAGATATTTAAAATTTTATTTTGTATATTTATATAATATATATTTGTTTTGCAGGTCACATTTCTGTGTATTGCTGATCAAACATCTGTTGCTCCTAAGGTATGGTTTCTGCATTATTGACTGTAATGAGCTAAATTTTTGAATGTGGTCTGCTTTTCTCTCTTGGAATTTACTGGTGGAGTTCAAATAACAGATTCCCAAAAGCATTTTATACCCGATTAAGAAAAAAAAATCTGTTATTTATCTAATCCCAGATCACAGAGTAAGGTAACAAGAGAAACTAATGGTTCTTTCTGACCTACCTTAATGGTGTGAAAGCTGCAGCTATGTGCATCTCCCTTCTGTAGTTTTAGATTAATCTTAGAAGGCCTGAAGCATATTACAGGCTATTCCCCTTCTGTGTTCCAGATTTTTTGACATTACTACAGTAATACAGATGGCTGATCGACTGCTGTGACTTTGCTTTGATAGTATCAGAACCAACACAAGTTAAAATGGTGTAATAATCTGCTTACATAAACACTAAAAACACTAAAGTGACTTTTGGAGCTTAACATTCCCTGGCTAAATTCAACTGTAGTTCTGGGTAGAATAGACTGAATTAATGGGAATAATTCAATCGGTGTACTTTGGTTGAACTAAAAATTTGATTTAGCCCTGTTTCTTCTGTGTGGCAAAGGTTTATTACTAAATATGATAAATAAAGATGCCTGCTAAACATGCTGTTACAACACCATAACTATATATGCAATGTTGTTACATTATACTGCAGATAAGTGAAATAGAATTAGAATGTTATCTGGCTTGTTGTTGTGGCCTCTGCTGTTGTTGTTATCATTTTAATTTCTATTCTACCTTTTTTCCAAGGCTGTGACTCAAACTGTCCCAGTCTTTGAAAATTTGAAAAATATTACAGTTAAAAACACTGGAAAATTGATGTAAGGGGTCATCAACTACTCCTTTTACCCACTCACCCAGTTCCCCATTGGCCTTTTGAATGAATCAAGAAGGGGAAGCATCTAGTGGACATTTGGTACCACTCAGCTCTCCAAGGATCCTGACCACATCCACATGCTGTACAAATGGAAAAGTATTCATTATTATTGGACAAGCAGGACCTAAGGTTATATCTTTTGGGAATGTACAAGGTGTGTTTTTACAGTAAGGTCCTTTTTGTTGTAGACACTAGTACTTCGTGCGCATACCGCAACGAGCGCATGCGTCGTGTACCGGCATGCCTTGGGAACAACTGTGCTCAGTTTTCGCTCTGTAGCTAACCTGTACGGTTCTGTTCTGTGCTTTAAAAATGTTTAAGACTATTAACTCACCCTCCGCATGTGAGGTTCGCTCAGTGATACGGTTTTTGTCAGCAAGGAACCTGCCTGCTGCAGAAATTCATTGGCAGATTTGTGAAGTGTACGGTGATGCTGTTATGAGTGAAAGCAAAGTGCGTAAGTGGGTACGACAATTCAAAGATGGCTGTGACAACGTCCATGATGAGGACTGCTCCAGTCGCCCTTCTTTGATTACAGTGAACTCTTAGTTATCGGAGCAGGCGGCAAGTTTTTATGAAGAGGGTATTTTAAAATTGGTTCAGAGGTATGATAAGTGTTTGAACAAACTTGGCAACTATGTCAAAAAATAGAGTGAAGTATGTACTTTCTGAAAATAAATTTATTTTTTTGAAATAAACTTTCATTGTCTACTTATGTTCAAACGGACCTTACTTTAAAAATGCCCCTCGTATTCACTATGACATCCAAGCTGAAATGAGTCTAAGTAACTTTATCTGCTATATGTCTTGCAATGGGTTCTTGAGTGATCTGCATTTTGTTCATAGTGGCCAGAATGTAACAGGATAGTTCTACTAGGCTGATCTTTGCAGATGTAATGGTATCAGAAAACAATAGTTTCTTGGCTACTTGCACTGCCATGAAAAAGGCTCTAGCCCAGTGGTTCTCAACTTGTGGATCCCCAGGTGTTTTGGCCTACAACTCCCAGAAATCCCAGCTAGAAATCCATCTGTTAGGATTTCTGGAAGTAGAAGGCCAAAACATTTGGGGACCCACAGGTTGAGAACTACTGCTCTAGCCTATGTTTGGTAGACCCTCTGGCTTAGTCTGGGAGCTGGTTTAACTCCCCTGCGAGACAGGATGCTCGGGGGTGATTGAACTCATTGTCATAGCAACTTCCCCACTTCAGAGATCACCCAAGCTATGACAGAATCTTGAGGCAACAGAAAAATCCCCCCCAAACCGCTTAGTCTCCATCTAGATTCGTCAGTCACCTAGGTAGAACATTTGAATCAGTCCCCCACAGGGTCTGAGTCCCTGTGACTTTGACATCAACCAGGTTATGACCTGTCCATAACAAAAAGTTTATAGCAGATTTCTTCACATCAAGGTCACTAAAATTATTCAGGCTATTTGATGTCCTAGATAGTTTAGAGGGAATGAACACTGTTATAATCCTCCCTTCCATGATATTTAAACTGCCATATTTCCCCGAGTCTAATGTGCACCTTTGTTGAGTAAATTAGGGTGTACACTAGATTCAATGGTGCATTAGAATCATTTGTATAAGGTGGGCTTGCAATGCTGCCAGGGGGGCATTGCCCCATAAGGTGCTACCACTGCTGTTGCAGGGATTGCCACGGTGATGACAGGATCCCCAGTGAGCTGAAATCTGCCCCCTTTTTTCTATGTTTTGTTTCTCCGGGCAGTTTTAGATTCAGAAAGTGCCTTTGCTAGAAGCAGAAGTAATTGGAAGTGATTTGAAAAAAGACCTGTCCTTGGCATAAAATGGCCCAAGGGATCTAAAAATACAATACTGTAAAATGCTCCCCACAAATCCTAGAGATTGTGGGATATTCAGGGTTTAAAAAATCTTTGTTTTTGCAGATGGAGGAGTGCAAAATACACACACACACACACACACACACACAATCTTCTGAGGGGTAATGCAACTCACGAGCTGCCTGAAGTACTCACCTACCAAGTAAAAGGCTAAGTTCAACATTTTGGCTATGGCCTTTTAGTTTAAGAAGTCTGGTATCTCATGTCCTGATATCTTACATATTCATCTTTTCAAAAACATCACAGACCTTCTGAGACTGACATTTTATTATAAATAGTGGTCCTTATGTTTTGGTTCCAATAGCATATTGAGGGAACAAAGCAGTTAAGTTGAATAGTGGTCTGAGGCTGATATAAAAGGAAAGTTTCTTTGGCATGAATTTTTTCCTCATAGGTATATTATATTTATTTTAGGAAGTGGTGGCCATGCCAGTTGAACTCACAGATCTTTTAAGGTCACTCCACTTGTGCAGTTTACATGAAAATGAAGTTATATTTCTAAAGAACATTAATAAACGATTGGATACTAATGATGTTCCTAAACAAAAGGTAAGAGAGTAAAGCTATTTTGCAAGTTATATTAATCTATGATTAGCAAAATACTGCATCCATTTTGCTTTCATAAAAAGCCTTTTCAAGTAAAAAAAATGGAATCTGGAGTATGTGTTTTGCATAATGCAGCAAATAACAAAAGGTGTGACTTGAATCAGCTGCTGAATTATGTAGATCTCACTAGTTTAGTATGTCTGTTTAGCCCACTTGGAGTTGTAGAGGAAATAAGGCTTTGTAGCAAAGTTCATATTTCTTTATATTAAAAAATCTTGTCGTATTTCCTTCACTTGAAAGTAGAAACTTTATATCCCTTACTTACATTATATAATCCAGGAAAGATGTGTACGTTTCCTTAATTTATACTAACGTAGTTAATATTAAAATATTTGTAAACATTTTAAATTTACATTAACTTTTTCTCTGTCTCTCCCTTCTTCTTCTTTTTTTTTTTACAAGAAATACTCTTCGAGAATACTGTGTGTGATGAGATTGTCCCCTTCATTTCCAAAGCTCAAAGTTGATTCTATATTTACATTGCTAAACAAATATGCTGCGGGCATAAGATGTACTGTGGAAATGTATTCATTGCAGAGGAATCGGTCTAGCTTAACCCGAACAGAGGATGATGATACCAATCAGTCTGTGTCATCAATTGAGGATGATTTTGTTACTGCTTTGGAGCATTTAGATGAAGATGAGGCAACAAAGATGGCAAAATCTGGTTAGTTTCCCAAGTGAATTTCATGTTTGAAATTATTTTTGTTATCATGGCCTTGTATGTTTTATCTTCAAATACTTTATTTAATTGTTTCTTTTCCTCCTTTTTTGGCTTAGGCTGTGTGACACCTGAGAAACATCAAGATGCTATTTCCCAAACCATATTGGATCCTCATTTAGAATCTGCTGATCAAAAGATAATTGTTAATCCTCTGTATCGGAAGCCATCTGCAAAATCGTCATCTTCCTTATTTAACATCTTGGAACATAAAGAAATATCTACTTCTGTTAGGAATTCAGTTACGACTTCAATTTCTGATCCTTGGATACAGAAAAGTTTCTTCAGATCACATAATTCAGAGCACAGTATTAATCTTCTACATAAATCATTATTTTCTTCCTCTCCTGCTGAATCATCAGAGTCAGATTGTTCTAGTCCAAGCCCTGTTATTTTCTTAGATGAAGAAGGCTATCAAAAAAGCTTGAAGGCAAAACTTCAGCTCCCCAAATTACCAGTAATGAAAGATGGTATAGAAGATTCAGATTCCGAAGTAAGTGAATTTTTTGATAGTTTTGATCAATTTGATGAACACGAACAAATTCTGGAAAACGGTTGTAAAATTGCTCAGGATCCTGTCCTAGGTAATCCATCCCAAAAGAAAACATTTTTGTGTAAAAAGCCACGTTCTGCAACAACTGCAATGAATCCTCAAAAATTCAAGTCTGACCGTCCTACGCTACTAGCCAATGTAAGAAAACCAACGCCTCGCAAACCAGAATCACCATACAGCAACCTCTCGGATGTTCCTGATTCTCCCCGTCCCGTGAAAACACCAGGAGAGGAGAGCGGGTGCTTGTTCAGTCCCATCAGATCATCAGCTTTCAGTCCTCTGGGCAGTTGCATTTCAACAGAGTGCCTTTGTCAAACTGGCTTCAGCAGGGATGCCATGAACCAAAATCATAATTTAGTTTATCGCACATACTCAGATTTTGCAAATAACATTTCCTTTGAAATTCTAGGTTCGGTTTTTAATTCTAGGTCCCCATCGTGGCATAGATGCATGCAAGAAGTTTCTAACAGTACTACTCTTGTCTCAGAAGAAGATAAAGCTCAGACTGCAAAAGCCAAAGGGTACCTTTGTGGAAAAGGACAAAATAAGAAAGGTAAATCTAAATGCAAGCCACTAGTAATTAAAGACCACATACAGAAATTTGCATCAGACCTGGTTGAAAGGAGCTTTGGCAATGCTTTTAAAGATCTCCAGAAAGGTGTGTCTTCTTGTACGAATGCTCTCTGTCACTTGGCTGCTAAATTGACGTCTTCAGTGTTTCAGATGGCCTTTTATGAAATTGGGAGGCGGCAAGCCTTTGCACTGAAGAAGAAAGCTATTAATGGGCTAGCAGGCCTTTTAGTGAGTGAAGCAGTGACAGGGGCTTTAAAAGAACTACAGTCTGTAAAGCGACAAATATTTACCAACACTGTTGCAAAATTTGCAGCAGACCTTGCAGAGGAACTGATTTTTGAAGGGATCATGGAAGTGTGTCAGTTTTCTTACCCATCAACTCCTACAACTTCTCAGAACCAGACCTTTCACTATAATGATCAAGTTGTACAGTCATATGCCAAAGACCTGTCTGAGTCAGTTATTCAGGAAGCTTTTATCGAGTTATCGCAGGTTGATATAACATTTACAACACAAGCAGCAATTAGTATTTCAATGGACAATGTTAAGTATATAAATGCAGAAGACATTTTGGAGTCAACACAAATCTCCAATGCTTCCTTGGAGATTCATGATAAATTACCAGTAACTTTGAATCCAGTACAGGAATTTGGAAAGGATTATACCATCCACAAAGCCTTGTTCTACACCTCTGGCTTTGCAAGTTCAATCCCAGTGCCTTTAGCTGGAAGCATACTTTGCCGAAATCAGATTTTGTCATCTGATGCAAAGGTGGGGAACTATTCACCCTTAAATGGCCAAATGAAAATGCACAAAGATTCTCCAGAACTGTGTTGTAGAGTCAAAAAGAAAGGTGAAGTGACATCAGTTAGAAATACTTATGTAATAACAGATAACACTACAGGTAGAGAAAGTAACAGTCACATTTTACATAAACAAAGTGACTCTAAACAAGCAAATAATCCTAAAATCAATAACTTTTCAGATGTAACTGGTATGCCAAGCATTAGTAATTTTTCTGGGAAAATGGTAGACATGATAGTAACTGAGGCATATGAAACAGTGACTTCTTCCAAGGTTTCTAATTCTGCCCATCAATATACAGATATGTTAAAAATGGAGAAAATGCCATATTTGCAATGCATTGGTGAAGATACCTGTAAGAATATGTTTGCTAATTATTTATCCAAGCGAATTGTAAAACAGTCTGTAGATGAAACCAAGTCTACATGTTCTGCAACAGGTGAGAAATTAGCATACTGTGTGGGGTTGGGAACTAATTCAAAAAACAACAGGAAAGAGTTACCCACTCCAGCAAAGCCATCTGAAAAGAACAAAGGTGTTCCAGTCATTGTAGGACAACAGCAAATGCCCCTAAATAGCTCATCTACATTTTATGGAACTCCAGTGTATTCTAATAGGTGTTTACTTTCTGGATCAAAAGACTGTGTACAGGAAAAAAAGAGACATGAAGCTCGTAGGGCTTCTGCAAGCAATCCTCTTCTTTCTTCTGCGGTGGCTTTTGTAAAGCCTACTGAAGAGTTTCCAGACCCAGAAGGTTCAGCAAAATCTTTAAGTTTCCCACAGGAAAAATACAGCTTGTGCAAAGCAACAGCATGCTCTACAGTTGGTTCTGAGAGAGTTTTTCTCAGCACAAACACCAGTAGTTCTGTGACAACGAACTGTGAAGATGGGCTTCAAATGGAAGATAAGCTGAGCATCAGAGATGGAAATCTTTGTGCAGTACCAGACACTCCACCACCAACCCCTCTAATACCCTCACAAGCTAGTTCTGAGTGCAATATGAGAAAATTAACTAAGAAACTTAAAGGTGAATTAGCAAAAGAATTTGCACCTGCAACACCGCCTTCTACACCTTACAGATCAGAAACAGATGGAATATATGAAAATGACTGTCATAAGCTAGAAAAAGAAGAATTTATGTTGAAACTGATGCGGTCTCTCTCTGAGGAAGTTGAAAGCAGTGAAGATGAAGAACTCTCTGAAACACTGACAGAGAAATTTAAAACATCGATAAGAACAACAGAATATGCTGATTGTCTAGCTTCTCAAATAATCTCTATGGCAACTGAAATGGCTGCTTCACATATAGATGATAAAGCTTTTCAGGTGAAAAATAATAAATGCCATCAAGTAAGCATGGAATACAAAGGTTGTGGGTATACTGCATTTATGAATATTCCAGAAAAAAACTTACATTCAACCAGGGTTTATGCTGGTGACATGGCTGGAAAGGTTATTAGTGAAGCGAAGAAAATGGTAAAATCTAGACATCGCAAGCTTTTGAGGTTGAAGCAATCTAATCATAAGGCTGATAGCTCCCATCTTAAAAGAAACTGTCATGACTGTTGGTCAAAAGACACAAGGTTTTCCACGGGGGATCAGTGTGTGAAGGAAAGTGATTCCTTTGTTTTGTCTTTACCAGAGAATTCAGATGCTCCAGGCCTTACTTCTAAATACCCAAGTTGTGAAAGTGTAACTGATGAATATGCAGATCATATTATTCGTATTTTGAAAAGAGAAGGTGGTAACAATGAACTAATAATGGACCAGTTTGCCAGTAGAATTGTGTATCGAGCTATAAAATCTGGTATGCATCAAGCGGCCAGGAAACTCCAAATGAAGTATAATAGAAAGATATCTTCTGCCCCAAGCACTGAATTAAACAATAAGCTTGAACTGTTTGAGGTAGTAAACAAAGGTGTGGATATAAAGAAACATAAAAAAAGTAATAATCATTCACCTGGAAAGCAAATGTGTGGAAACAAATGCCATACCTGTAGAACTGAAAGCAAAAAGTTAATAGATTTCTCTGAATCCCTTGCATATAATATAACAACTGATGTCAGAAAAAAATTAATGTCAGCAGCTTGCTTACCAAAATCCTTAACTGATTCTTGTTTATATGAAAAGTCCAAAGTTGATGAAGTTACTGATATAAAAACAGCATTTTCTAAAACATCATCTCCCTTTTGTTACAAAGAAAAGCTGCATCATAGCACAGGCTGTTTGAATGAACATTCCTACAGAGATGGTGTTATTAATGCCATAGAACAATATGCAAGAAAAGTAGTAAATGATGCTTTAACCTTAGAATCCGCTACTCTGCAAATTTCTGAAAACTGGACAAATGGAGAAAGATCAACACATGCCGAAAAGATTTCTCCATTTTCTGCAACAGCTTGTAGATATTGTAGTATGAAAGAACATCAGTACTCAACTGGAAACGCATATTTGGATCTTACTGGACAAGAGTACTCAAAATTTCAACAGATTTCAAATGCAAGTGATATTTGCCCAAAATCTCGTGTTCTTCACTTGGATATTCCCAGAATCCATATTGACATGGATGAGAGGGTTATGTTTGCAGATAATGTGGTGGCTACAGCTTTTGACACAGCAGGAAGACAACTAAGTAACACAAGTTTGACAGCTGATAGTGGAATTGGACATGACGGAATGAGCTTTGCTGAAAGCCTTACTACAGAAATCATGACTTCCTGTATGACAAACATTGCTCCAGCTCTTAACATAAGGTAATATTAAATTACTTTTTAATATAATTTTAATCCCTGTGGAATGAAGCCATGTTTAGTTCAAGAATATATATATTTGCATTTGTATTTTCATGATGAGCACAGTTCTAAGTTAAGAAACTGGAGAATCTAAAAAAATAAGGTTTTTAGTCTTATGGTAAAGCTTCAAAATAAATAAGGACACTCTGTTCAGTACTAGTGGGATAGAAAATGTCTATGCAAAATCAGATCAAACTAGTCTTTTAGTAACATTGTGATGATAGTAGAAAAAATTAAAGCACAGAAGCTTCACGCCATTAGATTTACAGAATATGTGCACATTGCATATGAATAATGTCAACACTGTTTACCCTGTCTTGCTTTCAAATTCATGATTAAATTGGAAGGCTCAGTTGGGCTCTGTTGTTGATTTGTCTTCATTACTAATACAGCTCAGCAGAATCCAAAGTGACCCTCCTTGCTGTTTTTGAGGAGAAAGCAAATGTGTCCCATAAGCAATCTATATGCATTGTTTGTGCACAGTTTGCGCAGTTGGAGAAAGGAATGTGCTTGGTGATGAAAGAAAAACCTATTGCTTCCTCTAATTTTGTTGTTGACTGCTGTGACTCATGGCCACCATATTAATGAGAGATCTCCAATTCACCTTATCTTCAATAGCTGTGCTCAGGTCTTGCAGACTCAAGGGCATGGTTTCCTTGGTTGAATTTATCCATCTGTAATGCCATATCCCTCTCTTCCTCTGCTTCCTATATTTGCAAGCATTATTGTCTTTGCAGCAAGTCATGTCTTCTCATGATATGTCCTCTAATTCACAAAATTTTGATTGACACAAACTGCATAAAGATGGGTATCCCCTGTTAATATGTCATACCATGTTTAATTTAGGGAAGAGAAGGAATGGGGGGAAGGGGTGGAGAAAAAAGGGAGGAAAGAAAGAAAAAGAAGGAAAGATAAGAAAGGAAAAGGAAAGAAGGGAGAGCTGTATGCGGAAAAGCAAGGAAGGAAAGAGTAAAGAAGGAGACGGTGTATGAGTGAAAGGAAGAAAGGAAATAAACACTCACAAAGAAAATGCACATCTGGACAATACCTGGTATGCTAGTGTATATATTAAAAAAAACAAAGCAAGTGAAAGTTTCCTATCATTATATGCATTAGAGACAGACATCCGTATTGGTCTGATATTTCTAGAATATCTGAAATAATGTTGCAGTGCTTCTAGAATAAAAGAACTTTTTGTCCTCAATGACAAGATAAACTATTTTGATTATACAAAAAGTAGCTGACTAAGGCTTGATAATGCTCCATTCCTAGTTCTAAGTATTTGTAAAAAGGAAATGAAGGTAGTGTCTCTAAGAGCACAAATGCCTATTAGATGTGAAGTACGTAAAGGCAGGATATTAACTTCTTGTTTACCTGCTAATTGTTTTTTCCACCAGGATTTATAGAGGTAGATATCATCAGCATATTAGTGACACCAAACTCCAAATTTGAGATAATAATTATTTCCAGTGATTTCATGTAGACATTGAACAAAACTAATGCCTGGATTGAGGGACTGAACTGAGGCCTGGAGGAACTTACAACCAGGGCATCAAATAGGAATCCCCCACAACCACCTTCCAATTCCGCCCCTCTGGGAAGGACTAAAACCACTGTCAAACAGTGTCCCAACACCTTTCCCATATCCTTCTCAAGAAGGATACCATGATTAATAGTACCAAAATGTGCCAAGAGGTCCAACTGAACTAATAAAAATGCACTCCCCTTTCAAGTTCCCTTCATAGATCATCCAAGGTGAGCAAAAGACATGCTGTCTGTTTTCCATAGACAGCCCTGATGCCAGATTGCAATCAATCTAGATAATCTGTGTCACCTAGAAATCCCTGGAGCTGGAAGGCCAGCACAAACTCTAGAGCAGTGGTTCTCAACCTGTGGGTCCCCAGGTGTTTTGGCCCAGCCAGTTTACCATCTGTTAGGATTTCTTGGAGTTTAAGCCAAAACATGTGGGGATCCACAGGTTGAAAACCACTGCTCTAGAGTCTTGCTGAGGCAAGGAATATTGGAGATTGGTCTGTCATTCTCTAACATAGTACTGATCAGGGATATTCTTTTTCAGCAAAGGCTTCACGATAGCCTCTTTTAGGTTGGATGGAAAGCTGCCTTGCTTCAGTGGGGCATTCACCCTCCCCCTTACACCATATGTTTCGAATCCAAGGCCTGCAGGCTGCACAATTACAAATGGCCCTTTAAAGGCAACTCTAAGGCCCTCATTGAACATGAGTTTGACGCTCTTGCCTTACAAACACAGCTATTAGCTCTCATCTCTCCAAGAAGTCTGTCCACATCCTCAGTTTGCACCAATAATACAGGACAGGGAGATGCCAAAGTTATATCCAAGGTAAATGCATCATTTATAGCATCCAACCCAGAGTGGATCTGAGAAACATTGCCTGCAAAATATCTTGCAAATTCTTGGCAGTTGAGCAGTCTGCATTTCCTGTTTGTGAAGCAGAAGGTAAAAGATCCTTCACTATGAAAGACAGCTCCACTAAGTGAGGCAGGAGGACATAGCATGTTACAAAAATAGTATACCTGCCAAATTGCTTTAAAACAGACATCTTTAAAAAAATAGATTTGTCACCAAATCTGGTGATAAGATGGTGTGAGAAAGAGAGATTTGGGGCTACAAAAACAACCTTTGAAGATCAAGACATACTCACTGCCCAAGACATCGGTTTCTACATTAGGTATTATTAATGAGCACATTCAGCATTTTACCAATGGATAAAAGCAGAGTTAGAAAAGAATTATTGAGGAACTGTATGAAAACAATAATTATACTATTTTTTCCCATTTAGCTCCATGGGAAAAGAGGGGTTTTATTCTGCTGACTCCACAGCCAGCCAGCAGATGAGTCTGAGCACCGGTGATGATAGCACTGGTAGCTGGTCCAATATAAGTTTCGAAGATGACCATCCAGATGAAAATAGTAGCTTTCTACACCTTAGTGACAGGTAATTATAATATGTTTGCTTTATGCTCACAGGCTTTGATGATGTGCCTTGACCTCTAATCCTGCATTTTTCAAAAAGTTTAGAATTTTGTTTTTGTTTCTTTTAATTGCATTCAGCTTCTTGAATGTGCTATTCTAAGCAATAAAAAATGACATGTGGAGTTAAACTGCAAACACGATTTGCATATTCAATACCAGTCTATTAAAAAGTGTCTTAATACAAAGCAATTCATGCTATTGAGAGTCTGTATGGTAATCTTTTTTGTAATTCATTGTGAAGGAAAGAGAGTCTTGGGGAAAAGATTCATGAAATAAACCCTAGATTTCCATTCCATATACAAGTAGTCAGTAAGTTACAAACATCAGACTTACAAATGACTAATAGTTAAGAATGGGGGTGAGACAACAGGATGTGAGAAAAATCTACCCCTTGGAAAGGAATTTCACTCTTGAAAGAGTTATCATGGGGAAAAGGTGTTTCCACTGAAGCTTCATCACCAATTCTTGTTTCCACAAGTCATTATTTAAAAAATCAAATGATCACAGGGTCAGAAAATGAGGTGAAATCTTCTGAACAGGGGCACAGACAACAAAACAAAGCCCACAGGGGTGTAAACCCTTCCCTATGCTATCCAAAGCTATCTATTGGCTGGAGTTACACGTAAAAAGGTACCTTTTCTGACTTCAAACCTATCCTGTTCGTAACTTGAGGATTGCCTGTATAGTTAAGCAAAACAAAACTATTATGTGTATGTCATTATTCAGACCATTTGGATTTCTGAGAAAATGAAAAAGAGAAACAACAATAAGCAACAAAGATAAATAGTTTCAGATTTCTGGGTATTTCTTCAATAGTTGCATTCATCCCAGTTGCAATGTCTGTGATATCAACCAGATTGGCATGAAATCTTCAGGCATTCAGCTAAGGGTCATCATTCTGTAGGCAATTTCAGAGCTGGATAAACACAGATAAGCTAAAGTTGTGCATTCACGAAACAGGGCAATCATTTTTATGTGTGACTTTTCTATGAACTGTACATAAAAAAGAGAACCTTTTCATTCATTTTGATATTTTTTCCCTCCCTGTATCATTCCCTCTGGTGGGACACAGAGGAGGACCTTCTAGCCGTTCTCAGTCCCTAGGAAAGCATACACAGGATGTGCCTTCAAATAATGGTGCTCTAGACCATTTAAAGTTTTAAATATCTTTCTCACTACCTTAAATTTAGACCGGAAATACATTGACAGCCAGTGCATTTCCTTTAAATCAGTGGTGGTTTGTATAAGCTGTGTCAGTCAGCAATTTATTTGCTGCATTTTGCACTCACTGTATTTTCTGTAGTGAGTGCATTTTCTCACTGTTCAAGGACAGTTCCACCCAGAATGCATCACAGTAATCTGATTGGGGGGATTGCCAGTACAAGGGCTACCATATCAGGGGTTTCTATGTCCGGAAAAGGCTGTAGCTGGCAAGCCAGTTGAAACTGTGTCCAGGAACTTTTAACCCTAAGAGTCCGCTTGTTCCTCAAATGCTAGAATTAGATTTATCACTACCAACAAATTCCTTAATTGCCCCTTCCGACAATTTTACCCAATTCTCAGACCTGGGAACTGCCAGCCTACATAGTTGCCCTCTTCTTTGGGTTCATCTGCAGTTTATTGGGTTTCGTCCAGCCCTTTATAGCACCCAGGCACAGGTTGAGAATCAGCAACTGATTCCAGTGAGACGGAAACTTAATGTGCTCTTAATGTGCTCTCTTGAATATTCATGTAATAACCAGCATGGAGCCAAAAGGGCATTTTGTGGCACTGCATAGTTTTGTAATGATGGGAATGAATAGTAACTCTCAAAACAGTCTCTGGGATCTGCCCTGTCAACAAGAGTAAAACCTTCAGATATTCTGGCAATATACTATGATCAATAGTCTCAAAACCTACCAAAACAGTTGGAAATGTCAACAGGATAGTACTCCTGCTGTCTTTAATCAGGCTAGGTTGCCACTATGAGTAGTTAAGGTTGCTTCAGTACTGCATTATAGCCTGAAACCAGAGTTATTTTTTCTCCTAGGATTATGTGAAGCTGCTCTGCCATCAATATTAACTCATGTTTTACATAATTGCTTCTTTTGAATTTTTTTGTTGTTGCTATGGGTCTCTTTGCCTTATTTGGCTATTTTACTGTTGAAGGTACCATGGATTCCTCTCCCTCCTCCCCTCCTCCTTTCATAAGAAAGACAGACCCATCTATAAATCAGTAATAATACTACATGAGTTTGCATGGAACAGCTTGATGGAGGCACAAAATTGCATGATAGAAATCTGATATTATAAACAAGCTCCAGAATAGCTCTTTACATGTTTGGAACTGTATTTCCCCTCCTCTAGTACATGCAGTTGGCACTGTGTCCCCCGGCCATTTAGTGGCAAGGGAAAGCCAGATCAAAGTATGTGCTGCCAAGGAGTATTTGGCTGAATTTCTACATTTAAAGTATTAACATTAGGAAAACAATATATATTCTAATTTCACAACATTATTTGGAAGCAATGACATTCAACGTTTTGAAAGAAATCAAATGAAAAAGAAATCAAATACTACACATTTATTTTTTCTTTTCTTAAAATCTTTTTTGAGGTAAGTGTATTTCCCAGTTGATCCTTACAATAACCATGTGACACTAGACTACTGGAATGGTCCAGTGTCATCTAATGAGCTGCATGGCAGAGTGGCCTTTGTCAGTAAGGACTGGTTGTGCTTTATTCAGAAATAGCGGCAATTCTAACAAGTAGATCAGGCCTGCAGGTGTTTTGGACTTGAGCTCCCAGAACTCCTGACAATTGGGCAAGCTGGCTTTGACTTCTGGGAGTGGAAGGCCACAGGTTGAACAAGCCTGAAGTAGATCATGAGACAAACTTTGCTATGTGACTGGGTAGACCCTTGATTGCTGCAGAGACTAAAAATTGTTCTTGAAAATTGACCTATCACAGATCAAAAGGAATTAAACAATTTAATCTGGAAGAATTAAGGGGGGAGGGGGGAGGGAGGAATTTTCAGGAGACAGCACTTTTTCCTGGAAGCAAATTGTTTCATTCTGTAATACGTTGAGAGAAATTAGTTGTGTTTCTCTGTTACGATTTCCTGGTGGAAGACAAACATTGACTTTCAGCAATAAGTGTTTTCAATTCATTTAATGAATGGTTTTTTAATGTTCTACATGGGAACAAAAGTTGTAGTTCTCCATGAAGATATTAGCTGGAATCCCAGGAATTACATGAGGCACCTTGAAGGATTTGAGCATGCCCAGTGTACTCTTTTCCATTCTAGTTTGATTACATTCTTCTCATGTAATATGACATGTTACTTATCAGACTTCTTTCCATCTCAGATAGACCCCTCCAGATGCTGAACTGCAACTTTTATCCTCTATCACCATTGTCTTTCCTGGCAAGGGCTGATAGAAACTGTAGACCACAAACATCTGGAGGGCCACACATCTAGCTTTTACTATAAAGAAACCAACATGCAGTTTGCTTTTGTGAAAGGAACCAGCACTGTTTCAGCTCTCAGGAAAGCCAGAGTATTTGTTCTTTGTGTGCTGTGAGTGGGGATTGAAGTTGTGTTGCATATTTTGTATGTGGAGCTTAGCAATGATTCAGCCAATGTTTGAAGGTTGTCCGGGCAATTTCATGCTCCCTTTTAGCAGAAAAAACAAGACCTGTTTCTTAATAGAGGGAATGTTCTCCAGTCAGATCCCTGCTGCCATGACTCCATGTCTGCCACCTTCATTTCTACAGAGGGCCTCTAAAACAAAGCTATTGAAGAAAATGGCTGCAGGCACACTTACTCAAACATATTTACTCGAATCTACATAAGGCAAGACAAGACAAGAAAATAATGTCTTGTGATTGGTGAAAGGTGCATCTGGATGCCCAACTCTTTGCCTTTGCTCAACAACCAAATTGCTTTTGACAATGTGAGAAAAATGCCATGTTGTTGGGCATTTATTCTAAACATTTCAGACAATTATTTTTGTGTGTCTTTACATCCTGTTCTTGTATACATCTGAAGAAGATAGCACCACTGCTTTGGAGTCCAAATGGAAAATGAAGGTTCTGCCTTGGACTAATTTTTGTTCTAGTTCAGCTGTGTTCTCTTCTTCCCCTGGCAGTAATGGTAACAGCAGTAGCTGGAGCAGTCTTGGTTTAGAAGGAGATATATATGAGGAGAATTTATCCTTTCCAACATCAGACAGGTTGGTCGAACCAAGACACTGAAATAGGCTGGTTCCTCATATTTTAATGCATGATGTCATTTTTTTGAGACTGAAGAGATTGTCATATATGGAATGTGATTCATTGTTCACACACTTTTCACCAAATCATGGTTTTCCTTAACAAAATCATACTGAATGGATCCATTTTACTGTGCTACCATATGAATGCCCCCAGCACAATGGGGAAAACACTTATGCATGTTGTGCTTGCTATTCTAGATGCTTCCAGTTACTTCTTCATTAAAATTAAGAGCTTGCTTCCTACAAATTTTTGGATTTTTCTTCTTTTTTTCCAATTTATTTTTCTGTTGGCATTTGTTGTACAAATAAGGCTGAAATATTTTTATCTCATCAAAACGAATACATATTTGAAAATAAAAGGTAGAATTTCTGAACTGTTACTTGAGAAATTTGCAAATCATGTAACAGGAAATGGTGTGAGAAGCAATGCTTCCTTTTCACAATCATTCCTTGATAATTTTGTCAATCCATAGTTTTCCTTGAATGTTCATCCCTGTCTCTCCAAAGTCGGGCATGTTAGCATTACCACACACTGCAATAATTATACTTTTCTCTCCCAGTGATGGAACAGAAGACAAAGAAGAAGAGCTTAAGGATAACATTGAAGGTAATGCTATATCTATTAGTTAGTTCAGAACTGATTAAAGTAAACTCACTCTGTGTCAGCTTTGGTAAGTCTTGTGCCAGTAGAGCAATACTAGATTGCTTAAGAGGAAATTCTTTGTATTATGTTAAGCCTAAACTACTACAGACCCTAGTCTGTGAAAATTATAGCTTTTGAAGAGGTTTGTGGGAAAAAAAATGTGCATGAACATCCCAGTTCCACTTTATAGGTATAAGCAATTACTTTCTCTCAGAGAAAGTGAAACCCTAACTAAATTGTTGCAAATGCCACAAATCCTCTAACCTTCCATTAGACAGAAAAAGATTTCATCACCACACAGTCAATGATTTTGTAGGCCCTGAAAATTGAGATATTCCTAAACTTAAAAGAATAGGCTCAACAATGCTTCATGCACTCCATGTTCATGTTGTAAAGCGCTTGTTCCCGTGCCATGTATAACCAGGATTATCTCACTCTAAGAACATCATGTGACTGGCAGTTTTATTTTGAACTGCAGTAGTCAGAGCTCTCTAACTTGGAAATTGTCTTTTTCAGCAATGGCTAACTTTAGTTGACATTATAACGATATTCATTGGTTTCATGAATACATGAGGTCCCTAAGTAACAGACTTGTGTCTTCCTGGTTCATGACCATGCCACATTGAGAAACAAAAATAGGGGCAAATGACTGTGGCAGGGAACATCTTTCATTTCCTGTCATGGTTGAGCTGCCACATTTTGCCATTCTCCTCTGAAAAACAGCCACTAATTGAAAACATACATTATTTGTGTGTCAGTTTCAGGGGCACGAAGCACTTTGAGTAATTCTACTGCTTCTTAATGCAGCCAGAACTGTGGTTGAGTTTTTGAGGGTATTTTTTTCTTTGGCCTGGAAAAATTGGGAGTTTAGGAGCCACTAAAAGAAATGCCCTGTTCACATTTACACCTCTTGTCTAAAGAGCTACTCTTCTGACAATCTCAGCGCTGTGTAGAATGCCCCGCAGAGTAGAGAATCCACTTAAAGCAAGGTACCTCACCACATAGGGCTTTCTACCCCCATCAAGTAAATGTGTGTAGAACCCTGTTCAACCAAGGAAGTCAGGACTCCAAGCACATACAGCGAAAAATGGATCTTGCTTTTGTGGACACTATCTCTTTACCTTTTTATGCATCTCATGCATTTAGGAAAAGGTCTGAACAAGGCTCTCTGGTGAATCACAACTCTTTAGTATTATACTCTAGTGTACATCTTTCTGCACAGAGGTTAGGCAAGCCACCCTTCATAATTTGTGTGGTTGATCAATATAGGCACCAACCTCCCACCCCTGACTCCAGATTGTGAGCAAGAATGTATCCAGTGCCATTGTCTGAAGAATTATATAATCATTTTTAAATTAAATTGTGGGCTTTGTCTTTTAATCCTCTTTTACTTGCTGTAGAGTTAGGAAGCACAGAAAATGCACTGGTAATCGTAAACGTTGACGTAGGACCACACGTAGTGGATTCCCAGCTGAGAATGACACTGCAGTGGCTGAGTGCTTCAGAAACAGAGGTCACTGAGCTTCATTTCCAGGATGACGTTCCAGAGGACTTTATTCTCGTGAGTAATAAAAGTGCGGTGCCTTTATAAGTTGTGATTCCAGTCCTTCATATGGCTTGTTGCACTTTGCACAGGAGTAGTCAGGATCTAAAATACTTTTACAATTATGAGCTTGGGTAGAATAAACAGCTCACTCCCATTAGCTATGCAACTTAAATTGTCTCCAGGGCAACCTGTGTCAAATTGGAGACAGAGCTGTGAGCAAGTCACATATTAGTAGATGTGCTTGATAACATTGCTCCAAAAATACACTATAAAGTCAGACCATGAACAATACAATCAGTTACGCTGCAGTGAAACACTCTTTATTTGACTTACTGCATGTGGCAGTGTTCATTCTGTGTGGTTGGCACTGAGATGCTTTGGCTTTTGCTTTTCACTTCCTATTTTCTTTAATTTCCCCCCCCCAGCTCTTCTAATTTATATGTTTTAATAGAAGGTATAACTGAATTTATGGAAACTAAATATAAAACAACAAGAAAATACATTATGGACTGTAATTTATTTCCAGATAATTTTGGTTAACCTTTGGCCTATGTGCTTCTCCTTTGATTCCACATGCAAGAGGAGGAAAACAATTCTTAACTAATCACAGTTTTTCAGTCTCTGTAGCCCAGTACATAAAGCTATTACTGCACTCAGAGTTAAAACTGAGTACAGGTCCCAAATCCATATTTAATTTCACAGGCCGCTACCCAAAAAGATGTATTAATTACTGTAGATGTGTTTAAACATATACACACACACACACATGTTCATTCTACTTATGGTTAGTTCTCCAGGATGTAATAAGGGACTATGATTACATTAGAAGGAATAATATTATAACAATAATAACATTTTATTTCTAACCCGCACCTCTCTCCCCGAAGGGACTCAGGGCAATTTCCGAACACAACACAAGGCAAACATTCAAAGCTATAAAAATATAAAGATTTACACATACAATTAAAACAAAATAAATAACTTTGGCTAAAAGTTATAAATCTTTTAGGAATAGGGTTGTAAAGAATAAAACTATTTTGTCTACCAGAAGGAAGAATAGCTTTAAATCACTATGTATTATTTACAACATTTTAGTTACATTAAAAACACATATTTTATTTTATTTTATTTATTTATTTATTTCATACGCTTGTACCCAGCCCTTCACACCCCGGGGGGGGGGGGGGGACTCAGGGCAGCCTCACAGCAGGCACCTTTTGGTGCCATCATAATCATAAAAACCATTCAACAAATTCATTAAAACAAAACATTAAATACATAGGGAATGCAACAGTACAAAAAACAAGATATTAAACAAAAAAACTTTCAACTACCCTACTAATAACTAAGTAATTCCTTCCCCCTCTGTCCTGGACAAAAACTAAACCAAAACTTACACAAATCAAGGAAATGGGCTTCGACCATGCCACTTCACAATTGTAACTGATTTCTCTAATTTTTCCTCCTTTATTATCTATTGGAATTATTACTTCTATTTAAATTATACTTTTAGCCATAACCTATTATTGCTGCTGTTATCATATACAGTACAGAATAATCTTTCCATATTTTTCTTGAATCACTAAGAATAGAAGCAAAATAAGTTCTGATTTCCATTGTAACTTTATCTTCAATATTCATTCAATCTTTTGAAGATTTTATGTCCATTTTTTGCGTTGTCACATGTCCACCTCAAATGATAAAAAGTATTTTCTTTTTTCTTTCATTTCCAACACATATTTGGAGAGACTATATGTATTTTAGAATTTTTGCAGGTGTCAGGTACCATGTAAACATAATTTTACATAACTTCTCTTTAAGAGATCCTAAGCCAATGTATTTTTCAAATTGTGCATCCCTTTTCTTCTTACTGTGACATATGTTTACAATGAGCCACATTCAGAGCTCAATTCATCTTCCATATCAAATTTTAACAAAAAAGATGAACAAAAAACAATACGTCTTAGCCATCACTCAGGAAACTGTCAAGCATATTTTTTGTTTTGTGCTAAAGAATTGTTTGGAAAAAATGTCATGAAATGCAAGCTGTCACTAACAGATATATAGGAAGTCTTATTTTCCCCCAGCAGGGAGAAAACTTTTGAAATCCTTCATTCCAGTGCATTAACATGACACAAGTGAAGAGGAAGCTTTTAGTCTTCTTGTGTGGGTTTGTTCTCATAACAACAAATCATTATTCTCATTCTTTGTTATGAGAACAAGTAACATTATTTGTTGTTATGAGAACAAGTAAAAGCAAAGCAGCAAACTTTAAAAGCCATCAGAAACTCACATAGGCAAATAGATCAGCCATATATTTACTTATCTGAATTCCTGGTTGTTTTTAAAGTTTGCTGTTTTGCTTTTACTTATTACTAAATAGTACAGATTTTTTAAAAATAAGTTCCAAGAATTTGCCACATACATTGCGGATTAATATATATCACAAAGAGAAAGAATGTGGTGGCAACCCTGTGTATGATCTCCATTTTAGATTCTAGGAGATGATATACACAACCAATTGTTTCACTATATGCAACTGAAATAACCCTAACACTTTTTTTTTGGCCTCTAGTTAGTTTTATGTGCAGGTACTTGTTTTCTTGTTATTTTTTGTAGGAGCACATTGTAATCAAAAACATGGTTCTATCTTCATATTGCATAGTCTGCTAAGTCAGAATAATTGTCCAGAGGTTGTATAATTTCAAAGTTTTATTCAGAGTAGGAAGCAACTTCAGTTTTGTCGGTGCTGCTTTTCCTATTTCCTATGATTCATATGAGGTTCCTTTCAAAGTCCTATACAGTGTAACTGCTTTTCTCAGATTCCTTTCAGAAGAAAAGTGATTTAATTACTTCATCTCGGCTTTTAGTTGGCAATCCTAGTTTTCTGTTTTGTCATTCTTACACTTCCTAAATTTGCAACTCTGGAGTCAGTGGTTTGCATTAAGAGCAGAGTACATATATCAAGGAAACCACACTCTGGATGATGCAGGAATAGACCCCTTTTAGTTTTCATTTGTGCAACTGAGGGATGCAATTATTGAAAGATGGTGAGAAATGTATTAATTTTGTGTTCGGAATCTTTTTTTTAAAAAAACAACGACTGTATACTACCCACAAAACCATGGACCACAGATCTTCTGAGAATGTTACTCCGAAGAACATCCTTAAGGAAATCAGAGAGAAAGAAAATATCCCGACTGAGAGCATCTTGTTTTGACAGCTGTAAAATATTAACCTTTTACTAGCATGTAATCTTAATACTGTGGCTGTTGGTTTTCATTAAAAAAATAGAAATAACATTTCAAAACTACTAGTAAGTAAAGAAAATTAAGACTAATTGCTTTATTGAATGGATTGCAGAGATAATCAAGTAGAATAAAATAATAGTATGTCGCTAATTTTCCTTTATTTAGTATGGGACAGTAAGAGAAGAAAGCGATCCTATTGTTTTCAAAACAGGCGATGAGAACCTTACACCTCTCCCTCACATGTTTATTAAATTTTTCTCATCCTTGGAAAACTGGCACTTGAATGGAAACTTATCTTTCAAATAAGTACTTTACCACAGACTCTCACAATTTGGTTTTACATCTAAGTTCTTTTTCTGGGGGTGTTGTCCATAGCTTTCAAAGAAATTGCGAGAAAAAGGCTGGAAAGTGGGAGACCTCTTTCAAGCTGTGCTGAAGTACTGTGACATGATGGAGAAGGTGGCTGCTGATGGCGAGAGAAGCCTGGAAAGTAAGACTTTCTTGGGATGGCTTCAGGAACACATCTGAATACCCAAAGATGCACTGTTTCTTCACTTCATGCTTCCTTTGGAAAGATGGAAATGTGTAAAATACACTTTAACTAGCAAATATAGCATTGTTTGCATTGTAAGAAACATTGAGGTGAAAGTAAATGTAGCTGTACTGTCATGTGCTTTGTGCTGCTCGCTATGCTTTTTATCCAATTCATATCTTCATAATGATTATCTCTATTCAGTCTGGTCAAGTTCACTTGTACCTGTGCTGTGTTCAGCTTGTAGTGGTGGGGAGAACAAACTTGTCTTTTGTGTGTAGTAATGATAGTCTCAAGCCAAGCTAGGACAAAAGTTACACAATCTTTCTTTCTCTTCCTAACGCTACACACACACACACACCTTTTCTGCTTTCAGCAATCTGTAAAAAGTGTTCAGTGAACACTGCCGATTTGCCACTTCTGTTTTCCCTACAATGGAGCATAAGGCATAGTTTGTTGTTTTTCTTGAGCTTCTAAGGAGCTTACAGGTGGCCTGGGTGTTGTTTTTGCAGAGAAGGAGAGCTGCTCCCTTCCAAGTATGGCCTAAAATTGTTCAGATCTGTCCGAGAATTAAAACTTTTTCCTCACTGGAAAAACTTGTTGAAAGACCAGCCTCCTTTATCAGTTAGAGGTGAGAACTTGAATAACTAATTCAATAAAAAGAAATAATTAAAATAAACTTGTATGCTAGATGTATATTCTACAGAGCTCCAATATAATGAAAATATATTTATTTTGATATTCTTTGTGGTATTCTAGCAAGAGCCTTGTTATCAAAAGGCCCTTTTCTTGTTTGGAGATAGATGTGTTCCTCTGCATTTACACAAATGTGCAAAGAAAAAATAAATAAAACTGAGTTATTTTTTATTTAAATGCCTTCTTTTGGCCAGTGGAACAAGAATAAATAGCCCATTTTTGTGCTTTATTATTTTGTGCCAGGAAGCATATTTAATTTGTTAAAGTATTTTTTTAGGACCAATGGTGAAACTTCTTTTTATTAATTGGGAACTTTTCTATAAAAAGCAAATTCCCTAAAGCAGCATATTAGTATGGAACATTAGTATGGAACACAGCATTGCATAGGTATTTTAATAAACTCATTCTATAATAATAGATTTTAAAATAGGTTCCTGTGCAGTTCGATTTGAGTCAACTCAATCTAGTTACCAGCTGTGCACAGTAGAAATGGTCAGAGTTCTTTGTACTTGGGCCTCAGCCAGTATCAATACTTAATTCTTGGAGCAATAGGGCAGCACTTATTGCTGGCTACTCTTATAAACATGGAAACAACTTCTGTTAATTTTCTCCCAACAGCGAGAAAAGTGCTAGTGGCTGCTGCTTCTCCTGTGACCCCAACTCAGTGTAGGTCACATCTTTTCAAATACAAAATGCACTCTCAGTTTTTCATGAGACATCTTGATTATCAGTGTTTAGTTTGCAAGGTGTGTTTGTGACCACTTAATTCGCTTTAACTTTCAGCTGCCTTTGTACATTCCTGTTAAAACTGGAGCCACATTGTAGACAGTTAACTAAGTTTTAGTTTTTGGATATGACTTAATGCCAGACTTAATAAATGAGCAGTTAGGATAACAAACCACTACTTTTATGTTAATTTGTTTGAGAAGGAGTTCCACTAAAATTTGACATTTTGGATTAAGATACCAGCTAGCCAGTGTTAAAATTATTGGTGTACATTTTTGCATCTTGAAGCCTTAATTTGACATCCAGAACAAGGGTGTGTAGTCTCTTAACTGTCGGTCCCACTTGTGTCCCCAGTGGATTTGTACTCTGGAGTTAGGTGCCTTCATAGGAGGTGTGACAGCTATAGGAATGGTAAGGGGATGCCCTTCTTAACTACACACTATGATGGTGGCCTCTGAATTGGTGCTGAACCTTTTTCTCTGTGGCAGCATTGCAGTCTGAGGTGAACTTGATTGGTTTTGGCATCTTTAGGTATGACAGATACCTATCTTAAGTGAAAATTCACCAAATACAGTATTTCAAGGCATAGACATGTCAGGCTGGTAAGATCTGTTGCTTCAGGTTCCACTGTTGAATCTTGATCTTCAGCAGAAATTGAAGAAACAGAAGACCTGTGTAGAAAGAGGAGATAGTGGGGATACTTGAGAACAGCTGGGGAAGGCGTGATGAACAGCCCTCGTGATTAAAATGCCTCCATTGGCTCTGAATCCTAAGGAATCCAAACATTTGCATATCAAGAGGATGTGCAGAGATTTTGGGATGAGGATTGAGGAGTCTATGACAGGTAGCTTGGATTAGGATGTCCTTCCCTTTCTAGGTTTATTAAATTTGGTATTTCTGAGAAAGGCTTCATGCCTGCACCATCTGCAAGCTCAATTGCTGAGGCTGGAGAGGAAGTTAGTCTTGATGCTATTCATCTCTGGATAGCAAATTGAAAAATAAATGATTTAAACTTTGCAGTTTCAGTGCACCTTGACTAACATTGTTTGATGGTTTTGTTATGTCTTTCCTACATGACTAATGCAGAATGTAGCATTTATATACATCTTCTGGGTCATGTAGACACATGTGTGAATGGTGGCCAGATACTATAAACTACAGACATACTGTATTTATGCTTCACTGTACAAACAAGAGCCCTTTTTTATTCCAGAAATGCTAATATTGAAAATCACCCTTGAAATGACAGTTATAAAGTTTAAAACAGTTTGAATAACTATAGTTCTTTCTATCAGACTGTAGTAAATGAAGGCAACATGAAGCTATGTGTAATATTGATATTTTGCTGTTTTTAGAAATTTGGTGAAACAGTTAAGAAATGTGAATTTCAGGTTGCACTAAACTTGTCTTTGCTGTAGCACTATATTAAACTAAATTGTATATAAACAAATCATACGTTGTTTCATAATTTCTAGTCAACTGACAATTTTAGTTTGCTTTTATCTTGACCAGAAAAAAGCAGAACCTGCGGTATGATACCACATTTCCTAACTAAATATGTTAGAAAAGATGGTCAGAAAGACAAAGATGAAGGAAAGGAAGAAAAGTGGAAAAGAGAGAAAGAAAGCTAAGTAGGAAATAGAGAGGGAAGGAATTCCGCATTCAGAAAACATGGTGTAGTGGTTTGAACCTTGGACTGTGGCTCTGAATCCACTGGATGACTTTAGGAAAGTCACACTCCATTTCAGATGAAGACAAAGATAAATCCTTTTTGAATAAATCTTAATCAGAAAACTCTGTGTTAGGGTCGCCTCAAATCAGAAACAACTTGAAGGCACATAGTAACAGCAACCCTACCCTAACTTGACTTTCTCATCAGCCAAAAGTAGGTCCACACTTACCATTGAAATACTGGTAAGTTTATATTGCTTAAAAATGTTCTTCATTGTCTTTTTCTTTCATGTTTTTTGCACTACAAATAAGATATGTATACTGTGCATAGGAATTGGTTCATGATTTTTTTCAAACTGTAGTTCCCTAACAGTCTGAGGGACCATGAGCCAGTTTCAGGACCTCTGTCTTAGATGTTTTACTGAGACTGTAAAGGAGCACCATGGGTTGGGTATTCTCCCTGTGAGGACTGACCTTTTTCTCTGACCATCTGTCCTATGGTCCTTGTTATGCCCTCCGATGATGATGATGATGATGATGGTGATGACGACAGAGTTTTGGAGGACAGTGGATCATCGAAGGCTTTCATGGCCGGAATCACTGGGTTGTTGTAGGTTTTTTCGGGCTATATGGCCATGGTCTAGAGGCATTCTCTCCTGGATCGTTGATGTTGCAATCCCAGGTGACAGCAGAATTGAAGAGAAACAACTGGAAAAGTTGACACGATATGAGGATTTAAAGATCAAACTATAAAGACTCTGGCACAAACCAGTAAAGGTGGTCCCAGTGGTGATCAGCACATTGGCCTGCACTTAAACACAATTGGCGCTGACAAGATTACCATCTGCCAACTGCAAAAGGCCACCCTACTGGGATCTGCATTATTCGCCGATACATCACACAGTCCTAGACACTTGGAAAGTGTCCGACGTGTGATCCAATACAACAGTAAGCAGAGTGATCTTTTTTGCTGCGGACTCACCTTGTTGTGTTTCAAATAACAACAACAGCAACAAGGGACTCGGGGCAGCTTACATGGGGCCAAGCCCGATCAAAACAGTTAAAATATGACACATTAAAATACGTAACAACAAGGTAAAACAACACATTATAACAGTATAAAATAGGCATCAAAATCAACAACCAATAACAAAATCCAGTTTAATGTAACAAGTGTGCGGATTGGATACTATGCACCTATTGATGCAGCCTTAAATCACTTTTTAGGGTGCTGCATCACACTTTTGACATGTGTTCAGTTTGTGCTGTACTAAGACTCCTATGTCCCTTACATAAAATACATGTACTGTTTTCAAGCCAGGTGTCACCCATCCTCTATCTGTGCCTTTTTTTGCCTTAAGTGTGGTACTGTACATTTTTCCTATTCATTTTATTAATGTTGGCAAAGCTTTCTAGCATGTTAAGGTCATTTTAGATTCTGATATTGTCCTCGGGTATTAGCTGTCCCTCCAATTTGGTGTCATAAACATTTGATAAGCATGTCCCGTATTCCATCATCCAAGTCATTGATAAAGGTGTTGAATACCACTAGGTCCAGGACAACCCTGTGGCACTCCACTTGTTGCTTCTCATCTCACTAATTAGTTCTTTCTGGGATACTGGACAATTTCACATTAGTGTTCTAAAACGCAAGTCTCTCTTTGCTATCGCCCTGTTTTGTCCTCCAGAATTCTGGGAATTGTCGTTTAGGGAGGGGACTTTGGAATTCTCAAACAGGGTGTCCTCGGCTTCCCTAAGTTACATTTCCCAGAATTCTGCAGAAGTAAACCTGCCAATAGGGAAATGAGTGCCTCCGCTTTATAATGTTACTGTGATAATTGTCCAAAGAGGAAAAATGCCAATTCCTTATCACTGTTCAGGGATATACTTCCCTAAGCATAAATATTCCACTTAAGTATGTATCAGAAAACATACCCTATTTCATTGTCAAATTTTGGAGTTTTCAGAAACAGGTTCATTTCCAGGAATACCTTTGGGCTCCAGTTCTTGGAAACATGTATGACAGCAGATAAACACTTCATTTTCAAGCATGTCTAGGTGTCCAGGAAAATAAAAAAGAATGTGTATGCTGCCTTATATTATTATTGTGTGTTTAAGGAATGTGCGTGTGCCCACATGTACAGATTCATAGTGGGATTGGAGTTTCTGCTGACTGGTTTATGTGTTTGCAACTTTGCATTTTGGAGCAGTAAACTCATCTCTTCTTTGTACTCAGTTTTGTGAGCAAGATATTTTTCTTTTATCCTACCTACTAAGCCTTCTGGGAAATGGAACTCCTTTGAACCTATAAATTTCTTTTTCTTTTTGCCCTGCAAAAATTATCTCTTTCTTTCATCTCAACTTGCAACCCACAACACGTACACATCCACACACTTCTAACTTAAGATCCTCCCCCTCTTTTTCAGGATCAGTTTTTGCCAACCATGTACTTTCTCCTGGAGTTAACCTTAAATACTTTTCACTTAGCCCACTTGCATTGTTACTGAAGTCTTTCAAGTCATTTCTGACCCAACAATGGGGTTTTCTGAGATTGTGTGTGACTTGCCCAAGTGGGTTTCTGTGGCTGAGGGGAATAAAACCCTGCTCTCCAGTCATAGTTGAAACTCAAACTAACACCCACATATATCTATTTTATACATCACTAAACAGGGCCGTAGCCAGAAAAAAATTTCGGGGAAGGTTGAAAATTTCGGGGGGGGGGGGGGTATTGAAAATTTCGGGGGGTAGGGTCACGCTGAAGCAAAGAGCACAGCAGGGGGCAGAGCATCCTTCAATAGCCTGCAGCTCCGCCGCTGTCCGTAGCCCCGCGGCTGGGCTATTTATAGGAGTGGAGAGAAAAGGGCGGGGCTACTCTAATGGTCAGTTGGAGTGAGCTCATGAGTGTCCGTTGCTGCCTGCGCGAGCGCAGGAGTATACCAAATGTGTGAATTCACAGGCAACCACTCGGGAAACGATGTTTAAAGGTAAGCAACCTATTTTTTTTAACCTGAAAAATTGGGGGGGGGGGGTTGAACCCCTGCGGCTACAGGCCTGTCACTAAATGCTTTCTACTCTATACCCTTCCCACCAGCACTCAGATTATCTATGGCACCTACAAACATCTTGGGCAAGGAGGCAGTTCCAATGGTAGGGCCTTTTTTTCCCCCTTTTGATGCTTTTGTATGTGTGTGTGTGTAAGAGAGAATTTTAATGGGGAGCATATTTTTTTATATCATCTTTATTAAAGGTTTCATTTTATGACATACAGTGCAAATAAATTGAGAAAAGCAATAATATAAAAAAGCAGAAAGGGAAAGGAGAAGAAAAAGAAAAAGAAGAGAAAGAAGAAAGAAAAAACCAGCATATTTTGTCTGCTGTTGCATGGCATCCTCACTCCATAAGAATGACTTTGGAACCAGAAGCTTAGCATGCGAATAATGGTTTTTATGAGCACATCTGTGACCACATTCTTGCCTGTCTTATACATATTCAGAAATTGCATGTAAATGTAACATAATCCAAGGGAAAATGAGGACTTGGCCACCTTGCTTGGTAGCTCCCGTGGCCACTGAGTGGTAATACTATACAGTCTTAGGGTAGACAATAATTTTACTTCCATACACAAGGGATCCGTTTGGATCCAGCAGAACAACACGTTCATGTCCTTGTTAGAAGTGACATGCTGTCACCATCTCTGCTCCCTCACTTCTCTGGGCAGGATACTGCAGCCAGGTCGGTTAACCACACAGCCACTGATGGTTTTTCTGCTGCTTCCAGAGTGAGATGATAATAGGGACACACCAAAACAATGTGAAATTCTAACCCTGGAAACTTTAAATCCACAATAGATGATGCATGTTGGTTTTGAACACTACCAAAGGAAAGCGGGGGAGAGACATCTCCAGACGAGAATGTATGTCTCCATTGAAAATTAACTGTAGGATATGCTAATTAGAGCAGAATTTGCTCTGGGAAATCACTTTCACATTGTCACATTAAATACCATTCAATGGTTAGGCACATCAATCAAACTCATTGAATGTAGAGGAAAGAATATAATTCCTATGATGCTTCAAAACTTTGAACCCAATTATTCTCCATTTAGAGATGGGGAATTTGGACATGAGTGTGTGAAATAAACTGGCTGGGATTTAAGACCAGATATGTGATGTCCAAATCTCACAATCTCTTCCCTGGACTTTGTCACCGATGCCCATGGCAAGATTCATTTTGATTTCGCAAAGGAATTATTCTTCTACTACTTTTGTGTTTTAAGTAGCTTGGCTTTATTCCCACAAATGGCCGAGTCAGCAGAGCTTGGAAAGTGACTTTTTGAAAAGGGATTCATTCATTTTACTCTGCAGTGAATAAAAATGGTCCCATTATCATTACTTCCCTGGCTTCTTGTATTACTTCTTGGCCTGCTTGGCCTTTAAAAAAACACCTTTTATGTATTGAGTTTGAATTCTTTGGGATAATTGCATATACATTCTAGAATTTATGTGCAATTGGCACTAAATATGAAAAATGCTTTTCATTATTTTTCAAAATGCCTAAACTAATTTATAAACTAATGTGAAAGGATCACTTACTACATCAAAGGTCTACCATGCTTGTTTCCTTCCTTTTGAAGCTGAATGTTAGCACATTAAAAATCATTAAAATGAACTAATTTATTCATTCATTTGGATGTATACTTTTCTTCCCAAAATGGACCTCAAAGATGATTTACAAGACTGAATATAAAAAACGATTAAATTACAGACCAATTCAAATATGTAAACTTCTTTGAAAGAAATGTGTTGTTCCACCCAAAAACACAATGTAATACTCATCAGCATGAAAGGTAGTATTCCTATTGGGTAAAAAAGTAAAACATTCACAAGAACACAAAACATTGTTGGAACCTGCAGTGTGTTATTTTTACATGCTTTCTGAGAGTGGCTAAGGTCAGAGCCCATATTTCTCAAATTGACCCTTGAAGTTTCATGGTTCATCAGCAGATGCAATACACTTACCTAGGTGACTCTAAATGTCAGATAAGTGCAGCATTTTTTTTCTTCCAGATAAAGAAGTGGATTTAATTTCTGTTTTTATCAGAACACATTTTATCAGAACACAAAGGCAGGCCATGACAGTAGGAGAAATAGGGCCTGTGCACAAATGTATTTATTGCTAATACTGTACATCGCCATATGTGTGTTCAACTAGCAATCTAGACTTTTTTACTTAGAGCAGAGCTCTCCATGCTGGTAACATGCTTTTTAGACATGCAACCTTTTGCCATACAGAAATTCAGTTTTATTAGCAAATCAGAGGTTAAACTAAACCCTTATATGAGTTTCACACAATATTCATGTATGATAAATATAGATTCCTTTACACTTCTTATATACTATAGTTGATTCTTGTGTAGTTTCCTCTACAGCCACTCCATGTAGTTGCGTGTGCATGGGTGATACACCTCCCTCCAGTTAACCAAGAAGACACATACACAAATAGGTTGGAGTATAAAATGGCCACAACTTGTTTATTGATTACAGGAACAAGCGTTGGCAGGCATGCATGGGTCCTGGATCAAGGGTCGGTCAGCCCGCTGCTGTCCGATGCTGCTCACTAGCCTGGGTGCCGCCAGCCCAATACCGGTCAACGAAAACTCAGCACCCCAGGGCCTATCTGCGTTACCCCCCCCCTTCCACCAAGGGGCGATAAAGCAGCCAGATCCAGGGCCCATGCCACACGCCAAACACAGAGTTGTGACAAGAGAAACAAGCTAACAATAAAACAGGCAAACGGAACACTAAGACAATAGCATGCAGAGTGGGAGGGATGGCAACACTGAAGCAGGTCCAGTGCCTGCTGGAAGGCCTCAGACAGCCTTAAGTAGGCTGCCCGGGCGGAAGAGAGGGCCAGCCACAGCCAGGCCCGGGGCGGGGGCGGGGGCAGCCCATCCATTGTCTGGCTGGCCCCACTGGCGGGAAACTTTCCTGCCACCCGAGCCCTCCCGGGGTCTTCTGGGAAGTAGAAACCCCCCAGCGAGATGGCAGCCAGGACACCCAGCGTCTCAACCCACTCGGCCCCGTAAGTCGGGCCAAGCCTTTTCATCACAAACAATGTCAACAGATTTCCTTTTCTTAATTAGAAACATATCCAATTTAGTGGCAATTATTGCAAGTAAATCAACAAATTGTGCAAATTATGAAAATTATAACAGTACCTACACTTGAATAGAACCAGCACTCCACTTCTGTAAGAATTAAATTTATCTGGATGTTTTTAAATGGACAGCCATTTGTTGGGAGGGCTTTGTCTGAGAGTTCCTGCCTGGCTGAAGGGGTTTGGACTAGATGCCCTTTGGAGATCCCTTCCAACTTTAGTGATGTATAGATTGCCTGGGAGTCCAGTGGAGTTTCCTTCCTTGGAGATTTGAACTGAGGCTGGAAGGCTGTCTGTTGGGAGGACTTTGACTGTGTCTTTCTGTCAAGCAGCCTTTGTTTGCAGGGATGGGAGGGGGGCATTTTTCATGTGACACACCTGTGGACTAAGGCGATATACTAGTGTGTTGCGTCACAAAGTTTGGAAAGCTCTGGTCTAGAGAGAGGTTTTGTTTCTTATTGTTTAACAGTTGATTGCCCCAAATGTCCTTGGCCACTTGTTGCAAATCAGCCAGAGGCAATCAGATTCCACAGCCTGCCCATCCCTGCTCTGCTCTCCTTGTCTTTGCTTTCCTCCCTCCATCATATTTCTTATTTCCTGCCCCCAAACACATGCCATTGCCAATGGTGATCTGAAATATTTTTAGCTACACTTCAGGCAGAATGATATTGTTCTCCTCTCTCACTCCTAGTTCTTGAGAGCAGGACGCAAATGTTTACACAGCCTCCCACCACAACAGCAAATCTTTTGACGGTTTCTAAGGGTAGCGGAAAAGTAACACAACCTTCTCAGAAATTCTGGTTTAAGTGGTTAATTAGTACACGACTGGATTAGAAACCAGGGCAATTTCTATTGCAGCCCTATTTTATTCTACTGAAGAGGTCTGACTATGTAATAGGGAAAAAATGAACTTGACAGGCAGAATTACTGCTCAGAAATTCAAGTCATATTCCATTGCCATTTCCACATATGTAAATGGAGCCCCATCCCCATTGTGTGATGCATCTGTTTTCCTGATTTGTAGAGCCTTCAGATGCTCTCTTATAATATTCATCTTAATGATCGTAGAAAAAAGTGAGAGAAGGCAATTCGAAATGAGAACATGAAATATAGAAATATCAAGATAATACCAGCAATCGCTATCTATCTATCTATCTATCTATCTATCTATCTATCTATCTATCTATCACATCAGAGTGTCATGTAAATAAAAGAAATGTAAAACAATAAAATGTTAAAGAAATGTAAACAGTCTAAAAAGACCTTCAGCTATTATATTGCAACTGTTTTGCCCATCTGGCTCCCAAACACAAGGCAGTGTGTGTGTATTAATTGTGTGTTCCCCCATGAATTGTATACTAAATGTGCCTTACAGATTGAAAGGTAATTTGATTTACATAACTACAGCAAAACTTGGGGGAAATGAACAGTTCACTGCAATATTTCAAACAATGTTGCTTGGATGACCAAGAATTGGGGTGCTGTACCAAGGCCCCCCCCCCCAATGTTTTGTACTCAACATGACCTATATTTCAAATCAGATCATTGAAACACACTGTTGAAATTGGTTGATGTAAAGACAAAGAAATGGAATCTTAAATTTAGATAAACATTTTTTTTTAAAACTTAGATTTTAGTAGACAGGCAGTCCCAGAGTGACAAACATCCTATTACGAATGACTCATAGTTAAGAATGGGATGAGGCAACAGGAAGTGAGAGGAATCTACCTCGGAAGGAAAATTCACTCCTGAGTTACCATGGTGAAAAGTGTCTCCACTGAAACTTTAGCACCAATCCTTGTTTCCACAACAAGTCATTTTTTCCCCCAAAATCCAATCTTCTGAAGGGGCACAGATAGTAAAATAAACCCTACAGGGGTGTAAACGCTTTATATGCTATCTGAAGCTTCTCTCTCTCTCTATCTACGAGGGTTGAATGAAAAATAATGCCTCCACCTTCGTAACTCCTCAACAGATGGCAGTACTGGTATGCTGCAGGTACTGGTTTGTTCTGTAGACTCTCCTCTACAGTTCCATTTTGGCAGGAAGCCTTAGCATTGAACGGTTGTGTTGTTAAAGTGCAAAGTAAGGAGCCCTGCGCAGACGGTCACTCAATGCAACATGCAACATGCAGTCATTGAATTCTTGACAGCAGAAGGTGTCACCTCAAAGGAGATTCATCAAAGAATGCAAGCTGTTTATGGTGACTGTGTTGATGTGAGTACTGTGCATCATTGGAAGATCTGTGCACAATGGGTTGCAGAAAAAGAGTGTTGACTTCTTTTGTGACGGCTTCAGAAAACTTGTTCATCGTTGGCAGAAATGTATCCAATGGTCTGGTGATTATGTGGAAAAGTGTATAGTGATAGTTAAAGAGCACATTCTAATGATTATTTCTGCTTTTGATTTATTAAAATATTCCCATCCAAACCCAAGTGACGAAGGTGGAGGCATTACTTTTCATTCAATCCTCGTATCTTTGATTGGACTTATACTTTAAAAATGTACCTGTTCCAACTGATATACAAATTCAACTTAAGAACAAAACTACAGAACCTATCATGATTGTGACCTGTATGTGTATGTATGTATGTTTGTGTGTATATATGTGTGTGTGTGTGGGAACTCTCTGGTAGCAATTCAGTGAGTACACCATCATCCCCACACCCTTCAGGGACATTCTCATGGGAAACTACACTTTGAACAGGGATCTCCTGTTCATTCTCTGCATCAATATCATTGACCAAACCATTGCCATCTTGAAACTCATTGACATCACTCCCCACATCCAAAGCACCCTGATACTGAAACACAATCACAGGATGAGCTCCAACACTTACCTTCATCTACACGCATTTCCATGTTTTCGAACTGCTAGGTTCGCAGAAGCTGGGGCTAACAGAAGGAGCTCACGCTGATTTGAACCTGCTATCTTTTGGTCAGCAACTTCAGCAGTTCAGCGCTTTAATCCACTGCGCCACCGGGGGCTGAGGTACTAGTAAGGTGTATGCTTTTTTATACTAAATTGCCAGAAAACGTATGGAGAGAAGCTATTGCCACAGCTACTTACTTGCAAAATAGATTGCTTATAAAGGCAAGGAAGGCAAAGCTTTATGAATTGTGGCATGGGCAAAAGCCCAGCATGAGACATTTAAGCGTGTTTGGCAGCAAAGTTAATCAATACATTCCAAAAGCGAAAAAAGCTAATCTTGACCACAGGGTGGAATAATATATTTTTGTTGGCTGTGCACCTGGTTGCAAGGGCTACAGAATTCTGTATCTGCGCACAGGGCCTGGAACCCACTGTTAGAAGACTGAAATTAAAATTAACAGCCGAGTGACTGTGAGAAGGGCATTTAAGGAGCAAAGGACATCTGTAGTTACAGAACCTACTAATCTTTATTAGGAGAACTCCATTACTGATAGAAAATGAACTGAACCATTGCCAAGCCCATGATACATTTTAAGGATTTGGAGCAGAAAGCTCCAGGCATAGAATGAGAGTGAGAAGAAGCTGGGGCAAACCAAAAGTAGGAAGTTGTCAATATGTTAAAATCCCAACAAAAACATATTTAAACACACAAAAAAAGGTACAGCATGACTCACAGCTACAACTTTCTTTCCTTTGCAAAGAAAAAATGAGTGGCTGGCAGGGCAGGTTTGACTTGGCTTCTTTTGCAAAGCAAAAGCAGGCAATTGGTGGGGCTTGCCATTCACTTCCTCTACTACTGCCCTTGGCCTTTTTAAATAGAAACTTAATTAGTTTTGTCTCATGTTCACTGTCTCAGGCCCATTTCACACTGCCTTATAATGCAGTTTCAGAATTGTAGACCATGCAAACAGGATCTACGAACCCCACCTCCTCCAAGGTGAACTGAACCACCTAAACTGGGCTCTACAGGCTAATGGGTACATCCCATACATCAAAGGATCCACTGACTGCAACCCACAGGTTGAGAACTGCTGAGGTAGAGAGAATTATGTTACCAGTGTAGGTGCTTATTTCTGTTAAGGTTGTACACAGATTCCTAGCTACTAAGGAACATTAACATGGTAGGCTAAATTCTACTGTTAGTCCAAACTAGAGTACATCCATTGAGTGAATTGTATGTAGACGTTGACTCACCATTCAACATGGGTCTGTCTTATTTGAAGCCAACCAACAATATTCATAGAGCAATGCTTTCGACAAAGCCATAATGATCAACTCCTTTTCCATTTTGCTTCTATGTCTTTTGTCTTTGCTGTTACATTGCCTTGTGTCCAATCCTGAAGAAATCCAGATCAAATGCATCCATTAGAAACGATTAATGGGTCTGAGATAGAAGATTGTCAAGAGATGATCAGTCCCAGGATAGGGAGAACAGAACTTAGGCTCCTTCCACACTGCCATAAAATCCAGACTATCATAGCAGATAATCCACATTACCTGCTGTGAACTGGATAATAAGTCTACACTGCCCTATAATCCAAAGAAGATAATCTGGATTTTATATGGCAGTGTAGAAGGGGCCTTAGAAGATGTTTTTTAAAAGTAATTAGTTGCCGTTTGTCATTATTTAGTACTGCCTATTATTCTCTATTTGCACATTATTTTTAGTTACTTTAAATAAAAAAACACAACTATAAATAATCCCAATCCTTGAATTAATATTATTAAAGAGTAATAAGCAAATATTAATTGCATTAAAAACTACATTGTTTCTCAAAACCAGAATAGGGCCCATCCACACAGTTGGCTTCTCCAGATCAGAATGTGGATTATAGAGATCTGGTTCACTCTGGAGTGTCTACACAGGCACCACACAAACCACCTGCAAGCTGCAAAGGAAGTTCACACAGAGCAACCAGATCCCTATAATCCACAATCTGATCCTAGCTCACTCAATTTCCCTCTTTTTTTCTTATCTCCTGGCAAAGGCAATTTCCCCAAGTGCTTGTTTCATGGCACAGCAAGATCGTAAAAGCTAGCATTCCTCTGGGAAAGCTGTGGTTTCATTGCCGGAGGGAGGCGTTAATTTACCTTCTGACTGGGCTGTGCAGCTGTTCTTTTCCCCCAATTGCTCCAGCCTCAGTCCTGTTTATATTTGTACTCCCTACTTAGCATTTGTACACAGGAGGAATGCAGCAGATTGTATGGCTGGAATTGGGAGTTCTGGTGAGGTTTTTTTTATCACACTGTTTCTGGTTGGATTCACTTTGGAACTCACAATGAGGAGAACTATTCCTAGAACACCCCAAACTCAATCAGCTCCAAACTATATCTTAGTTCCTGTGTAGATGGGGCCATAGTTACCTCCAATGAAATATCACATCTAGCCATGTTACTTCCAAGCTATATATTAAGGCATTGCACTGTTTTTGCTGTCACCTTTTTTTACTTCCCACCTTAAATGTAAGCTTCTAATTTAAGACAATCCTTCCTTTCTCTGCTACACTCCAGCGTTTAAACTCACAGATTATAGGTACACATATTTCTTTCTCTGATCTTTGGTTCCTTGTCTTCTTGATTGACAGGACCCTACATTTCCTCCAACTCTTGTTTTGAAGGGGAATTGATTTGCATTTGTCAATTTTTCCCCTTCTCAGATGGATCTGCAGTTGATTGGTTTTGGTTAGTGATGACAAATAGCAGCTCCAAGCAAACACATCTTCAGCACTCCATATTTGCACACTACATTAGTACTCTATAACCACTATGCAGAATAGCATCACTGAGAAATATAAGTCAATGCTAGGTGATATGCAATGGGCAGTGTTAAACTATATGCAACTCTGATCCCACTGCTATCGGCAGATTATAACTGTTGCTCAATAGTGACTATTTCTCATTGCATTTGTAGCATATCCAACACCTGCATCTGTCACTAACAGGGTGCCAGTCAATGAGGCTTTGTTTGTTAGATAAAAACCAGTCAACACTCAGAAGGTAGAGCAGAGGGTTATATGGAAGAGTTTTGTTCCAGAGTGCAATAACAGTCTCATTTGGGGAATATTGTTCATTTGTGAAATAGAGCAATTTGAGAGTTTTCCAGCTCTATCACATGAAAACCAAATTTTCTGACAGAAAAACCCTCAACTTTTTATAAAACCATGATTAGTGGCCAAGTGTTTTATGGAAATCAGCTGTTAAAAGTGTTTGATGTGGTATGTTTCCTAGGTTCATCAAAATTTCCAATTGCTAAGACCCTTGTTTGCCATCCAGACCACAATCCTTTCTTGGATGATCCATAAATCACCCCACTATTAGGTTTCCTGTATCTCACTGAGAGATTTTATTCAAGAGGACAAACATGGAAAGATACACCCATTGACTAACAACAGGAAAATATTTAAAACCAAATCATCCAAGAAGTATATGAATTGCTGAATTAGCATCTCAGGAGAAAATCTCTAGACAGCTATGGCAAACTGAGGTGCCCTTGAAAACTGCCCCAAATGTCCTCCAAGTCCGAATAAAATAAAATAAAAAAATAACAAGCAGTAGTCAGAATTTCTGATTCTGGAAATTGGGTTTTTTGATGTTGCACAATGCAGAAGAAGACTGCATCTTAAATGTGAATTATTGCCTGTGGTAGATGGTCAAAAATGGCAATCCATTGAGTCTGGAGAGCTTCAAAAATAGCCTGGGAGTGGGAATGCTATGTGCATATTGTCCTCTCTTGCCTTAAAAATGTCAAGCAAATCATAACAAAGTAGAAGAAAATCTGTCATGCAGGGTAATTAGAAAAAAATATATAACACTGCTAAATGATTGGCTGTATTCTAAGTAAATAATGGGAGATGCTCATGGGACTGTGATAGGAGTCCCATGAGCATATATATATATATATCACTGCTAAGTGATTGGCTGTATTCTAAGCAAGTAATGGGAGATACTGCACACCGGGACTGTGGCGTAGCACCGGGACTGTGGTGCAGCTGGCTGGGAGTCAGCTGCATTAAGATCACTACTGACAGAAAGGTCGTGAGTTCAAAGCCAGCCGGGTTCGGAGTGAGCTTCCTATCAATTTGTGTAGCTTGTTGTCGACCTTTGCAGCCCGAAAGACAGTTGCATCTGTCAAGTAGGAAATTTAGGTACCTCTTATGTGGGGAGGCAAATTTACTAATTCATGAGATCATAAAAATCTCCAGCAAGCATACAAAGAATGAGGAAGTACTTCCTCAGTGTCAGAAATGGACAGTGAAGCGACAGCTCCTCTGGTGGCTAGAATACCCTCAGGAAAAAAAAAACTGGATTGTTAATAGCCTCTGAGTGTCTGTCTATATATGTTGTGTGTCTATGGCATTGAATGTTTGCCTTGTATATGTACATTGTAATCCGCCCTGAGTCCCCTGCGGGATGAGAAGGGTGGAATATAAATACTGTAAATAATATAATATAATATAATATAATATAATATAATATAATATAATAAGTAAATACAACCTGATTTCCAATCATACAACTTGGATAGGCATAAGAATTATTGTCTTAATGGGTTGTTGGTTATTCATTCAGTCACTTTTGACTCTTTGTGATGTCCTGGAACAGCCCATGCCAGAGCTCCCTGTTGCCCATGGCTACCCCCAGTTCCTTCAAAGTCAATCCAGTCACTTCAAGGATACCATCAATCCGTCTTGCCCTTGATCTGCCCCTCTTCCTTTTTCCTTCCATTGTCCCCAGCATCATTGCCTTTTCCTAGTATTTTCTTCATGGTTGATATGATTTTTAAAAAAGTTTTAAAGATTACATTCCATTGTATTCCATTGTATACTTAATGCATTCTAGTTCTATGTGCATATGTACGTGCACAAACACACAATAATTCACACTTTTTACGACTGTAATGCTACTTTTTAGAATAAAATCTAGCTGGTTCTGGACACTCCTTGGACATTATTTCAATGAACACCAATGGCATGAGCCATTCTCTTTTCAAGCATATGCTGTAATGCCAAACGGATAATTAGTTCCACCCTCAGATACCCATAAAGGAGATGACAGATATCTGAACTCAGGCATCCTACTAAAAGGTAAAGCAAACTAAGAACACAAAATGTAGCTATCTGACACACTTGTACATCCGCTTTTACTGTTTTGCCTTGGCAACAATAAACCCACCATAATAGTTGTGTGCAATCTAATAACAGGAATCAGAAATACACAAGTGGGGAACCATAATTGTTATGGCTGGTCTGCGGACAGCAGTTTGAGGTGAGTTGGAAACCCGGAGCGCTGGACTGTCAGGACCAAAGGGCAAAGTAGCCTAAAAGCTGCTGCCAAAAAACAAATCAGGACTCAAGAATTAACCACGAAACAGGCTGAGGGGCAAGCTAGAAATCAAGTGTCAAAGGCAGCCAAGGGAATAATAGTGTGCTTTAGACAAACAGAAGCCCCACCTACACTGACCATTTAGTGCACCTCAAAGCTAGCTTCAAACTGTGGGAGCCAATCAACAAGCCTCCACTAAATTGTGCAAAAGAAAGCCTTTAATGTGTATTTGTGCTCTGTGTCATCACTATCCGGGCCTCAAACTGGTTCAAGGATTTCCCATGTTGACAGCCAAATCCTTTTGTTCAATACTGATTTGAAACAAATGGTCAGTGTAGTCCCTGTGTTGTTCAAGCATGATGTAACCAGAATAGGACTTTCTAATAAAAATCTATGACCAAACTGTAATGGGACTTGGCCCATGGTCTGAGGATATTAAACTGCCAGAGATGTGAGTATGGGAGGCTGTGAGGTGCCATGTAAGCAGTGAAAGAAGATGCAAGTTAACCTTACGAAGGCAAACTGCATAAGCAAAACTGCACCAAAATGCAAAGCTTCTCAGTTCAAGGCCAGCTGGATCCTGACAGCAAGCCATTCCTGAACAGAATGAAATGGCTAAGGTCTCTGGCCAGCCAAGAAATAGAATTTGAAACCCGTGTCCAGTTACAGCTACTGGTATCCTTGATTTTCCAATTGATGTGTGTTTGTGTGTGACTTTAATGTCCATCTTGGAGCCCTTCCAAAATGAGCTTTAATGTGAAACAACTAATCCTCTAATAAATCATGTGGTGATTTAATGTCAGTACCAACACAACATTAGCACTAGAAGCTGGCAAGGAGATGACACCAGTGAGGATGGAAATGTGAATCCCCTTAGGACTGTTAAATATTTCTCAACTATAATATTATTAATTTTAACCTCAGCCATAATCCTAGGTAAAGAGCAGTAGAAAACCCAGCTAAATACATTACACTCACAGACACAATGCCTTCTCAACATTTAATCACAATTGATCAAATATTCATTGTCAACATGAATATATACACAACTCATTGATCATTCAATATCCATGAAAAAATATGGGAACCTGGCGGGACTTACTTGGGCCACAATAACTGTTGTAGTAGAGTCTGTTGGCAACTCTGCAACTGGTAGTAGGAGCGTCAGAGGAGGGAAATGAGGTATTCATGAGTTAGATGAGGAACAGCAGAGGAAGAGGATCCGGGAGATACTTATGTCACCCACTGATGAAGAGTCCTTCGAGGGGTTCTCCGAAAGTAAAATGAGTGAGTGAGGAGGAGGAAGGAGATACAGTAGATGTAAATAGGGATACTAAGAGGATTACTCGGGAGCAGGAGTCAAACGAAGAGCATCAGAGAAAGAAGATCCCAGCAGCTCCCAAATGCCAAGATCAGTTTCCCCCAGACCCCTCCAGTATTCTCTGTTGCTCATGCGAGTTCTGTGCCAAGTTTGCTTCAGTTCCATTGCTGTTGGAGTTCAGAATGCTCATAGATTGCAGGTGAACTATAAATCCCAGCAGCTCCCAAATGCCAAGGTCAGTTTTTCCCAGACCCATCCAGTATTCTCTGTTGCTCATGGGAGTTCTGTGTGCTCTTTGATTACAGGTGGACTATAAATCCAAGGAGTTTCCAAATGTCGAGATCTATTTTCCCCAAACTCCACTAATGTTCAAATTTGGGCATATTGAGTGTTCATGTCAAGCTTGGTCTGGATCAATAGTTGTTTGCCTTCACAGTGCTCTCTGGATGTGTGAACTACATCTCCCATTAATAACTGTTAATTCCTCCCAAACCCTTCCAGTATTTTCTGTTGGTCATGGGGGTTCTGTGTGCCAAGTTTGGTCCAGGTTTGTAATTTGTGAAGGTCTCATAGGTCTGTGGAAGTCATAGCTGAATAAGTTGAAGGAATCCCATCATCCGTTGTCCATCGTCCTCCAAACATTGTTTTTGTGATTAATCACTATGCTTTAATTATGTTCCATTTGTAACAATGAAAGTACATCCTGCATATCAGATATTTACATTACGATTTATAAGAGTAGCAAAATTACAGGTTTGGTTTGTGTGATTTTAATAATGGATGTAATTGTTTCTAGATGTTTTTAATTCTTTAGTTTGGATCTCCTTCCTCTCCCTCCCTCCCTTCACGGGGTGGGAGGAGGAGGCGGAAGAGGGGTGGTCTTATACGGTGAGTATATTCCAAACTCTATATTTTAACTGGAAAAGTTGGGAGTCATCTTATACACCCAGTCGTCTTATACGCCGGAAAATATGGTAGCTCACTTTACTCTTCCATACATGCAATGTTTTGGAAACAGAGATTTATCTCTAGTTGCCATGCAATCTTGACCCCCCCCCCCCGAGTTTAATTTCCTGAGGTCTATTAATTATAGTAAGAAACAATCTGAGAGAGATAAAGAAACACGACTTGATTCAGATTCATAAAACTAATTAATTGTGCATGGGATTCTTGATATTGCATGGTGATTAATAGCCAAAGATTATATATCTGAAAATCTTATCAGCTCATTAGAAAACTGTATTGTATGTTAAAAGTCTACAGAAAGACGTGCCCATTTTTTAAGATTGTTGCAACTAACTCAGTGAGTTATGATAAAGGAAACTGCTGAAACCTGGATTTCTTGTAGGAATCTCTAAGCAGACTGTGGTGGAACATGTGGTGAAGATCCATATTATCATTGGACCCTGGGTACTGCTTTGGACATCAATAGCCAGAATATTTTTAATAATTTGGACTCCTCTGAGATTTTTTTGAACATATTAAATTCAAAACATATTGCTGGCATTCTTATTAATATATTTTGACTGCATTTTGTTGCTTTAAAAGATTATTCAAATGCCAGTGAGAGGATAATATATGTTTTAAAACATAAAAATGTGTGGATATTCAAATATTTTTTCCTCTTGCATAATCTGCTGAAATCTGCAGGGGATTTCCTCTTGATGGCAAATGAACTGAAAGAAGATTGTCTGTGGCTGTGGCCCTAATATAACTCTCTGGGTGGGACCTGTCATAATTTTTTTTATGTATGTGTGCGTGCACATTTGTGTACATATGCCTGATTCCTTCAGGATCATTCCTATTTCTTAGTTGTTTTGCTAGTGCTCAGCTGTTTTTCAGGAGCCTGCAATAGTGTGTTGTCACCAGGTTGGGGGTTGTATAATCCTGTAAATAGGTGGAGAGAAAATCATTTTTTAGATTCTGCCGGACTTCTACTGCTAGTACTGCTCCACATTGTCCCTACTTGCGAAAGTCAACGGAGCTGCAGGCTAACAACATCTGAAGGATCACATTATGCCTACCCTTGAGATACATGGCTGCACAAGGAACCCATCAGTATATCATTTAACCATATAGGCATCACTGCAAAAAGCTAGAGCTTCCTGGTTTGTCTCTACCGACATTTCAAAATCTGGTCAAAATTGTAATATTTTGCCACAGATCGGATATGCGTTCATATTACTCTCATATGTCATCTCCAGTGATTTTTTAAATTCCACTGCAATTGTGGAGCTTGTTTCCAAAAGATACTAAAGCCATGCGAATAAATTTTACAGGAATAATAAAGTCCTGAAGATATGCATTCTTCTGAGATAAAATGCATTTTCCCAAGCCCTGTATCAAAGATATTTTGTAGATTTTGATAGTTTTGATGTGTAAATAATACAGGCAGCCCCCCCCCTCTCTCTATATATATAGAGAGAGCCTGTACTATATATATATAATTGTAATGTTAGTTTGTGGGATTAACATAACTCAAAAATCACTGGACGAACTGACACGAAATTTGGCCACAATACATCTATCAGGCCAACGAGTGACCATCACTCATAAAAACACTGAAACTTAAAAAGTCAAACGCCAAAAAGACGCTACAAAAACGACTCCCCCAGCAAACAAAACACACAATAGCATATCCACACTTGATTATGGACTACAGCTCCCAGCATCCCCTTGACCAGGCCTTTTAGGAGAGGAGGATGATCCAAATGCACTACTTCCAAGATGCAAGCTTTCTTCTTGGAAGAGGAAGAGAACGAAGGAGAGAAAGAAAGGAGAGGAAGAGGGAGGGAAGATTGGACACAGCAACGCATGGTGGGTACAGCTAGTGCGTGCGCGCGTGTGCGTGCTTTGGATAGCATAGGGAAGGGTTAACACTCTTGGGGTGTTTTCCCGTCTGTGCCCCTGTTTAGAAGATTTGCCTCACTTTCTGTCCCTGTGATAATTGGATTTCGAAAAAATTAGCTTGTTGTGGAAACAAGGATTGGTGAGAAAGCTTCAGTGGAGACACCTTTTCCCCATGGTAACTCTTTCAGGAGTAAATTTCCCTTTCAAGGGGGAGATTTCCTGTTGTCTCACCCCCATTCTTAACTATGAGTCCTTTGTAAGTCAGATGTTTGTAACTCAGGGACTGCCTGCATTCTACTTCTAGCCAACAGTGTGCTGCTACATTTTTCAAATTTTGGGGGATTTGGTACCTTTTTGAAACAAACTCCATAACTGTTCTTGCTTATATAAGGCAAGTTCTTAATGAAATGTTTATTATCGTGTTTTAATTGCTGTTCTTGAGGGCCACACTGTGGAAAATGTTAAAGCAATTCATAACCAAATCAATACAAATAATGGTAACAAGGACCCCCCTCTCTCATCTTTAGCTTTCCTCTGACAAAGGCAAGACAACACTGAAATTTATCTGCTTGTACACTAATGTTCTCAAATGAAACAACGTAATTACTCAAAAGAAGAAAGACAGAAGGAACGAAAGTATTGTGTGGGCTGACCCTTAAGCTTGCAGCTTGTTATTCCCCACTGAGTCATCAGAAGTTTCCAGTGTCTACCACACCTTTGGGTTTAGCTCATCCAAACCAGACAGTCGCTCTATTAGATCTTGTTTGTTTAACTTAATGCTTGATTTATTTTTTGCTAGGTTGCCTAAAACTTTGCAGACAAAATATTGTTGAAATATGTTTGTAGCTGAGTTCTACTAAAAAACCTCCCAATATTACATTCAATTTGGGAAACTACTATTTCTTTAGGTTCTTTCGGGCTATAGGGCCATGTTCTAGAGGCATTTCTCCTGACGTTTCGCCTGCATCTATGGCAAGCATCCTCAGAGGTAGTGAGGTCTGTTGGAAATAGGAAAATGGGTTTATATATCTGTGGAATGGCTGGGGTGGGGCAAGGAGCTCTTCCCTGCTGCAGTTAGGTGTAAATGTTTCAGTTGACCACCTTCATTAGCATTTGAAGGCCTGGCAGAGCCTGGGAAAATGTTCTGTTGAGAGGTGTTAAGATGTGCCTGGTTGTTTCCTCTCTGCTGTTTTGCTGTAGTAATTTTAGAGTTTTTTAATACTGGTAGCCAGATTTTGTTCATTTTCATGGTCTCCTCCTTTCTGTTGAAATTGTCCACATGCTTGTGGATTTCAATGGCTTCTCTGTGTAGTCTGACATGGTGGTTTGTTGGAGTGGTCCAGCATTTCTGTGTTCTCAAATAATATGCTGTGTCCAGGCTGGTTCATCAGGTGCTCTGCTATGGCTGACTTCTACCGTATACCATGCAGCTGTGGACAAGTCTACATAGGGACCACCAAACGCAGCGCCCAAACACGAATCAAGGAACTTGAAAGGCACTGCAGACTACTTCAACCAGAGAAGTCAGCCATAGCAGAGCACCTGATGAACCAGCCTGGACACAGCATATTATTTGAGAACACAGAAATGCTGGACCACTCCAACAACCACCATGTCAGACTACACAGAGAAGCCATTGAAATCCACAAGCATGTGGACAATTTCAACAGAAAGGAGGAGACCATGAAAATGAACAAAATCTAGCTACCAGTATTACAAAACTCTAAAATTACTACAGCAAAACAGCAGAGAGGAAACATCCAGGCACATCTTAACACCTCTCAACAGAACATTTTCCCAGGCTCTGCCAGGCCTTCAAATGCTAATGAAGGTGGTCAGCTGAAACATTCACACCTAGCTTCAGCAGAGAGCTCTTTGCCCCACCCCAGTCATTCCACAGATATATAAACCCATATTCCTATTTCCAACAGACCTCACTACCTCTGAGGATGCTTGCCATAGATGCAGGCGAAACGTCAGGAGAAATGCCTCTAGAACATGGCCCTATAGCCCGAAAAAACCTACAAGAACCTAGTGATTCCAGCCATGAAAGCCTTCGACAATACTATTTCTTTGTAAGCTCTTAACAGTTATCATATAATTGTGATGTCAAAGGTCTCAAGTCAAAAAGTCTTCCATACACAACTGTAATAATCTTATCTTAATATCAAACCCAGGGATGTGCTGATTACAAAAGAAAACCAGAAAGGTACCAATCTCAAGGGAAGCATAAAATTGAAATCAGACAAAGCAGCTATTTTTGCCACATTGCTAAGAGACCACTGTTTACCAATGGCCAATGTTTACCTTTACAGTGTTCAGTCTTAGCTTCAGCTGTCCTACTGCTGGTTGTATAAAACACTGATCTACTTTACCAAAGCACTGTAGGTTTACTAAAATAATGAGCACACAGTACTTTGAGATACCTGAACACATTGTGCAAAGGATTGCTGTAGCACCTTTGAGTGTCTATCTGAGAAATAGTTGTAGCATAAGCTTTCACATACTGAGTCTTCTTTATCAGGGAACATTATGTGACTGCTAAGTATTATTGCTAATCATTATTATTTTTTACTAAATTATTAGGTAAAGGAAAAAGTTTTCCCCTAACATTAAATCCAGTTGCGTCTGACTGGGGTATGGTGCTCATCTCCATTTCTAAACCGAAGAGCTGGCGTTGTCCGTAGACACCTCCAAGGTCATGTGGCCAGCATGACTGCATGAAGTGCTGTTACCTTCCCGCCGGAGCGGTACCTATTGATCTACTCACATTTGCATGTTTTCGAACTGCTAGGTTGGCAGAAGCTAGGGCTGACAGCGGAAGCTAACGCTGCTCCCCAAATTCGAACCTGCGACCTTTCAGTCAACAAGCTCAGCAGCACAGTGCTATAGTCCACTGCGCTACCAGGGGCTCATCATTAATTTGGGAGTTGGGGGGGGGGGAACATTTCTGAAATGTTTAAATTTGCCCAAACAATCTATAACAACTGGATGATGTGTTCAAAAATATTCTGTTACTGGCCAGCAATCAGCACTGTTCACCATGGTTCCACTTTGGCTCCAAGAATAAGAAAGAAGCTTCAAATGTGCATGGGCTCCACAGAAGGAACAAGGCAGATGGAGATTAAGATTAAGGTAAGGAAATGCGCTTGTAGATATTTGTATGTATTTCTTATCTAATTGTACCTCTGACGTAAGAGGTGGTGGTTTGTGTCTATGTGTGTGTGAGAATAAATTCCTGGAATGTCTCCGCCATCAGCCTTAGCTGGGGCACCCATTTCAGGAACCAGGCTGACCACTGTTTAAGTGCTTTGACAAGGGCCTCAGGGCAGTTGGCATCCTGAATACAGTGAACAAACAAATATATGTGTAGTTTACCCCCACTGGTGACTTTGAACAGGGGCCTCCTGCGGTTGATGATGGGCTCTCTTTAATAAAATGGTGTGGCAATGGCAAGCATGCACTTCCTGCTTTGCTTGGTGCCGGAATCATGTTGTGTATGATTTTCCACAAGATGAGAGGCACAAAGAAAACAATCTCTCCTCAGCCGTGGTCACTTCAGAAATTCCATGAGTGCTTCAAGACAGTCTATATAAGATACAGGGAGGGGGGAGAATTGGGGGTGGGAGGAAGCCAGGAGATCAAATTGAGGGATATTGAAACAGAATGCTCAATTAAAGAAATACATGGATTTTTCCCTGCTTTAAAACAGCCAAGGGAATTAACAAGAAATAATAGGGAGCAATGTGGAAGTTTGCAAATGTTAAGCTCAACAGATGCATATTTATTTGTGACATGCCTAGGTCTGTTTTTGAGGAAAGAGCTTCCAGAAAATGTAAATAAGATTATGATGACAAGAATGCTTAGCTCCATGGCTAATTAAAATCTCCCTTAAGAAAAATCATTGGGAAGACTCCCCATGACTTCTTGCTCATCCTTTCTTCCTTGTGGTTTCACTGAGGAAGTGCTTCCTCTGGGGCCATACCAGCAACTCTCATGACAAAATGCACAAATATTTTAAATAGCCGTTATTTGTTATGGCCAGCAGGTATAAAGCAACAAAGTTTCCCTGAAAATTGGGGGCTAGATATTTAAAAAATACTTTGATTCTAGCATTTAATAAAGCTGTGCACACTTTTCTTGTATTTAACAAATTACTGACTTTGTGACTGGATGTGCTTCTAATGTACTGACTGATGCCATGGTTTTAGTGTATGTATTTAAATATTCATAGACAGCAGAGTCACTTATTAATTTCCTGAGTCTGTTTGCTGCCAAATTCATTTTTGCATATACTCTAAAATTTCAGAGAACCAGGACAAATGTGGCTCAGATGGTAGTCAAGATGGCAAAAGCATTTTTTACTTGTAATTCTGATTCTTCAGACAGAGGCTGGATGGCCATCTGTCAGAACTACTTTGATTGTGCTTTTCCTGCATGGCAGGGGGTGGGACTGGATGGCCCATGTGGTCTCTTTCAATATTATTCTATGATTCTAAGCAGTCAGCAAATAAGTAAGTGAACTATTTGTGTGAAAAGTGAAAGAATATGTCCTGACAAATTATTTGGAGCTGCTTCTGGGTAATTTCAAAACATACCCAGTAAGTAGGTTTAATATTTTAACACCAAGTCATAACTTAATTTTTTAGAAATGCACACCTGTCACATTGCCAGGGCTCTGCCAATATTTAGACCTCACTACCTCTGAGGATGCTTGCCATAGGAAGCATCCTCAGAGGTAGTGAGGAAGAGGTGAACCAAACTCCCAGTTTGTGTTAAACAATTTAATTAAAACAGCTCTTACTTTCTGGCTGTTTTAATAGTCCAAAACAGAAAATGTAAAGATGACACTCAGCCACAGAATATTAAACAAAACTGTCAGAAAACACTGTTGCAGGTTCAAGATAACTCCATAGTCAAAAGGTCCAGTCCAGTGGTCAAACATCAAGAGTTCAATAAACAAAGTCCAGGGATCAAGTGTCTATACCGTAGTCAAAAGCCAATCCAAAGATTCAAGGTTCCAGGATTCCAAAGGTTTGGGAGACAGGTCAGAACACAGAAAATCCACAAACCTGGGGAAAAAGCAGCAGCATCTACCACCAAAATAAGACAAATACTTTTCTCCCAAAGATCAGTCCCAAGGCTAACTCCTTATATCCAGAAACACCCAGCTGCAACCTATCTCTTTCATACCTCCACCCTTAATTGCTTTCACCTGTGAACTCTTACTTACAGATTACTCAACCCTTAAGAACTAAGACTTACATTAACCCTTCCATCACCAACTGCTAGGCCTACCACTAACAACTACCATCAACGACAGAACATGATACATGACAATACTTGGCTGTAGCATTGCCTCCGGCTGTATTTGAAATTGTCCTTCATTGGAGCTTCCTCAACACCCGCCATCTTTGATGACAACTTAGGAAGACTGGTTTATGGATCTGGGCTATTTTGGGAGTAGGAGGGTGCCTTCACCTTGCATTTATTTTTATATACTAACAATCTAATAACTTGTACGCCACTCTGTGTCCCCTTAGGGTGAGAAGGGCGGTATATGTCACAAATAAAGAAATAAGTCAATAAAAGCTACTAATGATGAAGGGCATACAAGTTAGGAGGCAATAGCAGCTTGCTTTTGCTTGAGCTTCCAGGGAAGGTAAATATTCAGCTTCCTTCTCTTCCCCTCTTCTGGTTTCATTGAGTGCAGACTATTTTTGAACATTGTTTCTTCTTGAACTTGAGGACAAAGGGGGAAGCTGGGAGGGACAGAGGGAAACTGGGACATTTAAAAAGTAGCTGAAAAAGTGGGATGATGGAAGAGTAGAGGAGTAATGGAAACTGCCCCTTTGCCAAATTGGGATAATTGGAAGATCTGTGTCAGGTTTTATATTTCTTTTCCTTTTCTTTTCCTTTTTTTTGTGAATGGGATTAGGGTTGGCACCCATTCCCTGACATTTCAGGCTCAAAATCAGGAGAGCCATATAACAGAGATGAGGTAGGCTAGGCTGGAAGGAGGGAAACTGGGTCTAGTGATTGTGAAAGGGACATAAAGGGAATTTGGTTAAACGGGGCCAGAAACTGGTAAAACCTATTTAACAAGGTAGTATGGCAAACCACAGTAATTGAAAAGATTCTTCTTTATCAGTCAGCCAAGCAGCAAAATTTGTGATGATTGCTGCCATTCCCATCAGAGCTTGCATCTTAGACAGCTTTAGTCCGAGAGCACACAAGACATCAAGCATTTCCCCAGGTTTCTTCTCTTTTTTTAAAAAAATTGAAAAACTCACTAGCTATCATATTAGTCATAGCAGCAACAGTAACTTGGAGCTTCTCTCTGTGCAGTGGAATGGTGCTATAAAGCTTGATTTCATGACACTATCTTACCAGGTAAGGACTCAAAAACATTCTGGAAATCCATGTTGAGATTATAACGGTCAACAATTTTTAATGTTTTAGGGTGGGAAATCTACGTTTTTCAAAAAGCCTAAGGTGGGAAACCTCTAAGCAGAACATTATTTCCATCTTATTCAAATCAAATCAAATCATTTATTTTGGTCATAGACCAGCACAGGGTGAAAGCTCTTTGATGAATAGGAACCTCTAAGTTTGTTAAATATGCCATAGGGGAGGCAAGATATCTGCTGTCTTCATTGATAAGGAAGGTTGGAACCAGGGCCAGATCTAGTTGGTGCTGAGTCTGTGATACGTTGTTTAATAAGTGCTTTGGCTTGATTGTAATCAGTGTACAGCAAGTAGTAGATCTGGAGAAAGTCCCAATGGGGAGATTTTGGATGCTACTGCTTGCTTCCATGTGGATTGGAAGTCATCCTCCATTGTTAGTGGGGCAAGACCAAGGGGTGCACAGGATAGTCTGAGCCAGAAGTTGAGTATGGCCACCCAAACCCTGGCCTCCACCCTCATAAAGCCCATCTCTGTCTCAGTGCTAAGCACAGCTTTTGTATTCGAAGTTTTTAAATATTATTTTGGGAACATCACATATGTAATGCATCCATCCCACTTCCTGGAAAATCTCCAATGAAGAAAATGTGTGTACAAGTAAAATGAAATAAAATGGAGCAGGGACTGTAATGTAATCAGTTGCCATAATAACGTATTGTTTGCTTAGATGGTTTTCCCTTCCCATTGCGGTTTCCCTTGTCTCATTATTGGAATGTTTCCAAGTAAAGGAAGCTTTCCACGATGCAAAGATTCCTCTCCTGACTCGTCTGTAGGGAAGTTTATGCATCACCAAAAGTTAAATCACATCCATAGGCTTTACATAAATAAAAATTATTATGACCCAACAATATAATTTACCAAAAACATTGCTTTTTGATCAGATTGCCATGTCTAAACTGCAGGAGCTGGTTGGTTAACTCTCCTTCCTAATTTGCAAACCTTTTTTGAAAGTTAGAAAGATGTCATTGCATTTTGGTTATGAAAGCAGGGCTTGTCCTACCATTCACAGGATACACAGGGCACCTCAAGTAGCGGGTGAAAAAATGAACTGACCTGTTACATGCTATGTCATTTTTACTGTCTGGGAGGGCAGAAGTGCTTAAAGGATTTTCTCCCCATGGTGCCAAAATAACATAAGTACAGGCAGTCCCCAAGTAGGTTTCTGTAGGTTTGTTCTTAAGTTGAATTTGTTTGTAAGTCAGGAGAGGCATGTTTTTTAAGTGTAACTCCTGCCAAATATATATATATATACCTTTTAGCTTTGGATAAAAGCTTTGAACACTGTGAAAGCCATCCACTGCATGGCTATCAGCCTCCTCCCAGTAGACTCAAATTAAGGAAAAGCTTCATGAGAACCACCACTCCTCATAATGTTCCCCCAACAACAGCAAGAGTATTCCTCTGGGCAGCTAAACCAGGAAATCCTAACTGGATGCCCCTCCCCACACAAGGGTCTTCTTCCAGGTGCAAACCAAGAATGGGCAACTTCGAAGTCCCTGAACAGACTCAGAAGTGGAGTGGGCAAATCAAAAGACAACCTGGCAAAATGACACTACCTAAAAGAATCCTCCATCTTGTGCGACTGTGGAGCAGAACAGACAACTCTGCATCTATATGCTTGTCCATAATATCCTGCCTCATGTACAGAGAAAAAATTGTTTGAGACTACAGACAATGCAGTCACTGTTGCCCATTTTTATGGTCAAAAAATATTTAGCCCCTTGTGCTCCTTCTATTTTTATCAGTTTTATACTAATTTATGCAATGCTTTAGATACGAAATAAATAAAAAGCTTTGGATAATATAGGGAAGGGTTTTGTTGTTTTGTTCTCTGTGTCCCTGTTCAGACAACAAAACCCTTTCCTATGCTATCCAAACTTGCTTGTGGAAACAAAGATTGATAATAAAGGTTCAGTGGAGAAACCATTTCCCCATATAACTCTCCCAGGAGTGGATTTTCCTTCTGAGGGATAGATTTCTCTCATTTCCTGTTGTCTCATCCCTGTTCTTAAATATGCGTCATTTGGAAGTCGGATGTTTTTAATTCGGGGATTGCCTGTATTTGGCATTGGATGTTTCTTGTGAATTATATTTGTCTGGGGGTTGGAAGAAGAAGAAAAATCAGTTGTTTCCTGCTATACATCTAATATATTGAACTTAAAGTGCATCGGTTGCTCCCTAATCCATGCAACCCCGTGCTATTATATCTCCATTATATCATAACACGAAAAAACCCCCAAGATTTCATAAATGTTACCTGTTTCAGTACTGATGTCTTAAATTTTAAAAACTGTTTTTGGTTTAAATCATGAGAATGGGTATAACTTTGTTTCTTAAACAGTTTGGCGGTGTTTTATACGGGATTGATAACAGACTCCTAGAGTTGGGAGAGACTACCAAGGCCATCCTGTCTAACCTCTTGCCATGCAGGAATACACAATGAGTAATATAAAGGTCATGATGCTGAAAAACCATGCCTTTTTTGGGGAGGTTTTCAGAAATTTCCATCTGGAATGTTTAGAGAGTGGAATAGGTCCTTTGCATGACCTGCCAATTAATAAGTTTTCATTATAGCAATCATCTGTATAATTACCAGATACAACCTTAGGTGGCAAGAAAACAAAATCTTTGAGCTAGTTCTCAAGGATTTACATTAAGTGTGCTCATGAGGATTTGGAAATTTCTTGTCCCCTTTTATCCACACTGCAATTTTATTTTAAATGTCACTTTGGCTATACTACAGAGAGGCTTACCAGATGACCCAAGAGATGGCTATTTGAGAGAGACATGTGCTCCCAGGCCAGATTTCCCTAGGGACCAGTTGCCTTCCCAGCGTCATGCATAGGTGAACGGAAATCCAGTTCATCACCAACAAGTTCATTATCAGTTATTTATTTATAAGATAGATGGATTGCTTTTTGACAACGAAATAATAATGCTTACATGTTTAAATTAATGGCTGAAAATAATAGGCATGGCAGAAAACAAAGAAAGGTAGGGAAGAGAAAAGTAAAAAAAAATCACAGTACAGGCTTTCATAGGCTGGGATCCTGTTAGCAACTTGCAGGTGGAAGAAAACAGAAAACGTCTGGGCAGAGTTGCTTGTACATGCAGCATCTCTGCCTTGATGTTATCCATTGATATTGTCACCATTGGCATCATTATCACCATTGCAAGTAAGCAAAGATACCCTTCTGAGATAACGAATATTGACCGGCAATAAGGAGTAATTGGTTTGTATCGGTTTGTATGAAATTTTTATGGGTTTTATTGGTTTTATTGGGTATAGATATGATGTATTGTTGTTGTTTGCTATTTTGTGCTATTGTGTTTGTATTGTATGTTACGGGCATCGAATTGTGCCTTGGATATGTAAGCCGCCCTGAGTCCCCTTCGGGGTGAGAAGGGCGCGGTAAAAGTAAACCAAATAAATAAATAAATAAATAAATAAGAAACATGTTATTTGTCATACAAATATGCAACATGAATTACAAAATCACATTAGCATTTGGCCATAGGTTGTATGTTAACATGTGCATGAGCTGAGAGCAGCACAAGATGGCAGTGCTGAGTTCACTTAGTGGCATGTAATACAAGGCAAAATAAAACCAAGTTCATTTTAGGTAACCTGAATTGGGACCAACCTGCTGGTTTATTATTCTTCAGGAAAGAAAAATTCTGTAACACATTTCAGCAGTGTTATGATTTACATTACACTGGACTTCCTTACAGCTGATTAAAAAATAATAGATCACATATGACTGCAAATAAATAATATTAAACTTTGTGCTGTTATACTATACTTACATGGGAGCCATAATTATTGGTTATGGCTGACTGGGCATGACACTAACTGGCATTACATCCCATAGGATGCAATTTCTGGCGATGCACATGTGCTGTTCATAACTTTTGGCAGAAAAATATGCTGCTAAATGTAGAGTCAATTCAACATATTAAGGGCGCATCTCCTAGTGCCATAGACCCACAATTTAATTTGCTCAGTGGTACATTTAAGATTCACCAGCCTTTATAATGAACACAAAAAATAACCTTTAGACCACTTGTATTTTGTCATGGCGCTGTCTAGCTCACACCAACAATGTAAAGGCAGTCACCGAGTTACAGACACCTGCCTTACAAATTACTCACAGTTATAATAATAATAATAATAATAATAATAATAATAATAATAATCTTCATCTTTATTTATCCCCTGCCTCCATCTCCCCCAAGGGGACTCGGGGCGGCTTACATAAGGCCACGGCCATCAATATAGTAGAACACAATATAAACACAAAAAACACAACAAAAATCAGAAAATAAAGTACATAAAATAAATTGAGGTGGGACAAAAGGAAGTGAGAAAAATCTATCCCTGACAACGAAAATCTGCTCCTGAATGAATTATCACGGGAAAAAGGAGTCCCCTGAAGCTTTATCACCAATCCTTGTTTACCACAACAAGCCAAATTTTTCAAAATCCAGTTATCACAGGGACGGAGAGGTGAAATATTTTAAATGGGGAGGGGCACAGACAGCAAAACAAAGCCGACAGAGGTGTTAACTCTTTTCTATGCTATACAAAGTATGTGTGTATCTGGAGTTACACTTAAAAAGTGTACTGGATCTGACTTACAAATAAATTCAACTTAAGAACAAACCTACAGAACCTATCTTGTCCGCAACTTGGAGACTGCCGGCATAGGGACAACATCAGTAAGGTATTATTTTAAGAATATGACCTTATTAAGCCATTGGAGACATAAAACTTTGGTCTTCAGGACTTTATCAGATCAATCTACTTTCTCACAGCAAACATGTTGTTGAAGCAATCAGAAACATATTGGTATGGAAACAATAATTATAAGACCTCTCTGCAATCATGCTATGATGCTTCTTTCGTGATGAACAGTCTTGCAATCACTCCTCCAAAATTTTCTCACTAATCCTGCCTTCCTACCTGTGTATGCCTTACCCAGCATATGAGTACCTTTCAATTTTAAAATTTATTTTGGCCACAATTATGGAATTAAGACAAAGTAATGAAATTTTTAAAATTAAGAGAAGAGAGATATATATAAAAGGAAAAGAAAATGGAGTAAAAGCAATGTCATCCTTGTTGGGAATATCAAGGCTGGTGGTGGAGGAGCACTCATGATAAGGAAGGGCTGAAATATCAGAATGGCAGTGGAAGGGACCCATCATACCAGTGGCAGTATTAGAACAGCAGCAACATTTGGGAGCTATTGATTTTTTTAATCAGTAAAAAGATGGAGGCAACTAACAATTGAAATTAAAAGAAGCAATAAGCGACTCATGCCATTCAGTGAGAAGTATCAGTCAAAGAGGATATTATCTAGCTAAAACTGTAATATTTTAGCCCTATGTCATAAAGCTTTTGATCATTAGGACAAAAAAATGCCTTGAATCAGGAAACTAAATTCTTCAGTATCTGGCCCCGTTTTATTTCTTCTGTTAATTGTTAAAGAATTGATCTTCCCATCCTAGATATGTATGTGGATTTATGGAAAAAATGTCCCTGTATAATGTTTCATTTATTTTTATTGATGCATGTATCATTATATGCTATTGATGTATACACATGCTGAAATATTTTTCAAGTACAAAGATGATCTGGCTGAAAGCAAAGTCTTATAACCATAAAAACATAACACCATTGAACATGAAAAGGTACATTTATAATAACCCACTTACATGCAGAAATACATAGTTAAAACATTTCCAAGAGATGACCCTCCAATCTCTGTTTGAAGGCCTTCCATATAGAAAATCCACCAACCTTTAAGGCTATCTATTCCACCATTGATCACTGTAACTGTCAGAGTCTTCTTCCTAATATATAGCTGTAATGCCTTTTCTTGTAATTTGAATCCACTGATCCATGTCGTAGCATCTGGAACAGGAACAAACCAGTCCCATTCTATCATTCACCTGCTATCCTTCAGATATCTAAAAATAGTTACTTCATCTCTCAATCTTCTGTCCTCCAAACTAAACTTACTCAACTTCCTAAGCCATTTCTTATAGGGTTAGGCATCCAAAACTTTTAACATTTTGGTCATTCTTCTCTAGATGTTTTAGCTTGTCAAGAATATCGTTGAACTGTGGTGCCCAGCACTGAACCCAGTACCTCAGATAACGTCTGCTCAACACAAAACAGTGTGGTATTATTACTTCCCTGTTGATGTATGCAGCCGAGAATTGCATTGCTTTTTAGGCCACAGATCTATTCACATGATTTCTACTATAACTGATTTTGTGCCTCACCATATGTAAACTGTTATTTTAACATATGAGGAAAGGTGAGAAGAGAATAAAAAAGAACTACTGCCAAATATAGCAGCAACTTTGGTGCTTCTGCAATGTATGCAGCAATATTCCATTAGTGAATGATTTCCAGGTGCTGTATGAGTAATAATAAAGTCATTTTGCACCTTTAAAACTACCATTTATTTTAGCATGGGGTTTTGATGACTCCAACCCATTTCCTAAATTGTAACATTGTAAATGGAGGACATTACTGAAGACTTCAAGTATATATTCACACTGGAAGACACTGGGATAAAACACTGTATATTGAAGGTACTGTATATGCGTATATGTTCGAATCTCATGTATACGTCAAAAGCAGGCTTGGGGACCAAAATTGTGGATTTTGATATAACCTGCGGATAAGCAGAGGATCATTCTGCAGAGAAAAGAAAGCACCTATTCAGAGGGCCACCTGCCCCTGGTCATTGCCACTATTTCCCCAGACATTAAAAAGGCCAGAAGTAGCCCCTCGGTAGAGGTTGTAGCAGGGTTGTGGGGAAGTGGGGCACTTCTTTTTGCTTCACCTGAGACAGACTAAGGGCCCATCCAGACAGTACCTTTATTGTGGTAACTCCCGCAGTAAAGAAGGGGATGCCCAGACAACGTTCTGGACAGTCCTGAATTAATTCTGGCAAATTAGATAGTGGATTTATTCCGTGTCTTCTTGGAAGGCACGGGGGAAATCCACTACTTTCACTGTCTGGATTGCAGTCCAGACGCCATTCCCAGAAAACTGTGGGAACACCCACCTCCTCCCCCACAGCCCCCAAACCCTTTTGAAAAATAAAATAAATGGGGGGGGGGGAGGAAAACTGCCCCACCTGCTCTCCTGGCGTGTCATTTCTACGAGCTGGGAGAGCTGGAGATAAAAAAACAAGACTAAGAGCAGGAGAACCCCTAAAGCAGGGGTCCTCAAACTAAGGCCTGGGGGCCGGATATGGCCCTCCAAGGTCATTTACCCAGCCATTGCTCAGGGTCAACCTAAATCTGAAACTACTTGAAAGCACAACAACAGCAATCCTATCTTATCAGGCAAAAGTAGGCCCACACATCACATTGAAATACTAATAAGTTTATTTTTGTTAACATTGTTCTTCATTTTAATTATTGTATTGTTTTAAAGTGCTTTTTTGCACTACAAATAAGATATGTGCAGTGTGCATAGGGATTCATTCATTTTTCCCCCAAATTATAATCCAACCCTCCAACAGTTTGAGGGCCCTCTGTTTAAAACGTTTGAGGACCCCTGCCCTAAAGCATGAACTTTTATTTTCTAAGGACAGCACTATCATGTCCAGAATAGGCATTATCTTGCGTTCAATAATGTTTGTGCTAATACAATTAGATGTTGATGTAACTAACTGTAAGAACTGTCTACAAGGTAGTCCGTTAATATGAAAGGACTAGAGTCTGCTTTCTTTTGGTTTCACTAATCGAAACCAATTGACTGTTGAGAAAGAGGGCTGACTTGGAGTGTGGCAAAGGAGAAATATTCTGTTAGTTAAGGAACAGTTAGATAAGCCTTTGGTTAGCTGGGAAGAAGTTGGTAACAACACAGAATTCAGGAAAAGGTTAAAGTATGACACAAATGTATCTGGGAGAACATTGATGCAAAATATTTGATGGAAATGTTGTATCATTGCAAGATACCTTGTAATAAAATTGTTCCTTTTTGCACATTATACCATTACCTGAAAATGTTCTTTACTGGAGACATAACAGGTCCTGATTATGCTTATATAGCAGGTATGGGCAAGGTGTTTTGGACTTCAACTCCCACAATTCCTAACAGCCCCAGGCCCCTTCCCTTTCCCCCTCAGCTGCTTAAGTGCCTGAGGCTGTTAGGAATTGTGGGAGTTGAAGTCCAAAACACCTTGAGAGGCCAAGTTTGCTTATACCTGCTATATAGAGATACAAAGAGATGTATGCTTACATATATTTATGATGTCACTATATTAACATTTATAAAACACAGTAATGTATCTGGAGGATAGAATGAGGGGACAGTCTGTTCCAGTATGAAGGGGGCCTTGTTGCATTGACCAAGGGAAGCCCCATCTACATTGCCATATAATGCAGTCTAACTGCATTATGTAACTACATTATCTGGCAGTGTAGATGGGGCCTATGGCACATGTAAAAATACAATAGAGAATCCCAGATAAGGAAAGATCATGAAAATTAAATCCATCGTCATGAATGAACAAAAGAAAAAATATAATTCATTAAAAAAAGAGAAATAGTTCTGATTACAAAATGTCTATCTATAAATTACTCTTCTTTTCTTAGTTTACAAAATGCAGTCTGCCAAGGGGTAAAGTTATTATCCACATAGACATGCATGGTAAGATGTTTAAATGTAGTTTCTCACAGCACTAAAGAAACCCCAAAACAACAGAGGCGTTCTGAGTTTGCCCACCTACGGAAAAGCCTGAGAATGTGTTATTTCTCAGACTGTTTTTTTTTAAGCCTGGGAATCTTTTCATTCCCTTGCTAAATAAAATACATAAAATGGCATGACAGTTTTCTCCCCATTTATGAAAACAATTATTTTTTTCTTTTTACTTTCCCCTGTATTTATATGAGAAATATATATTTCTGTCTAGACAAATGTGTAATCCTGCGCATGTCTACTCAGATGTAAGTCTCATTGCATTCAATAGGATTTACTGGGAAGCTTAAATTGTTGATTTCCTTTTGTATGCATTCTTCTTTTTTGATATAGTACTTTCACTTCTGACATGAGAATTATTACTGTTCAGACTAAATGTTAAATTGCTGGATAACAGTGCAACAGTCAAATTGCAGCTGTCAAAATAAAAAAAATCACATGGAGCATGTATAGGGATGTCAACTGAAGCTTCATCTACTCTGCCACTTTAATGCCGATTGAATTGGATTATATCGTCATATAATTCCACAATTATGGTCAAAACAAAATTTAAACTGAATTATATGAGTCTACACTGACCATACAATGCAGTTCAATCTGCATTACAATGGCAGTGTAGATGGGGTTTCTCTATCAGATCTTTTAGCCAAACTGGATGAAAGAAAACAATCCTAAAAGTATCCTAGATGAATTGGGCTTAGTGAATTGACTAGCATTTGGGAAAGGGTTCAAAATGTTTATTTACCAGAATCCATCCAATACACGCATGCTCTTTTTAAGTCAAAATATCAAAAGATCTAATTATAGATCTATTACACAATATCTAGTTGCCCTTTGTTATACTCCCAGACAAACACTCATCTGATTCTCAGAGTAAAACACAGACATTAAAGACAATGTGCATTTCCTGTAATTAACCAGATAATCCCCCATGGATATCTGAGCAATGAGATTTACATTACCTCCATGTTTACTTACTGACCACTCACAAAACAAAACACTTAAATACACGGGTGAGAAAAAGCATGTTCTGTGAAAGAGATGCCATTTACCATTTGAAAAACCTCTGCAAAAAGAAAAAAAAGTGATAGTCATTCAGGCACACCTCAGTTAATAAAGCCTCTGACAATAAAGTTTCTTTTTACAAAGCATTTTATGAAGGGCTGGCCTTCCTTTTTCCATCCTCTGTAAGTTCATCCTTTATAAATATAAAAAATTGTGAAGAAGTGCTGGAGAAATGCAGATCTTTGGTGCTAGGTTGTAGCAGGATTTGGCAGGGACAATCCCCGCTTCAGACGGGAAATAATAGGATTCTAATTTAGCCAATCCTGCTGTAGTTGTAAGTATTTGTCAATTACAGGAAAGGAAATCAGCAGCCGCCTCCATAATCCCTTCCTGAGCATGCATCATGAAAAGGAAACAGGGGTGGAAAGGAAAAAGCAGGTAATTTGGTTCACCAGCTATCCTCAGTAGGTTAAAAACAAACAAACAAACAAATAAACCACAGATTTATGGACCATAATGGAAATTATGACTAACTGGAGACTGGTGAAAGAAAAAAAAATCTGGATGCATTTTGTTTTTATTATGTTACATAAGTCTTATATCATGTGTATATATTGTTAGTTTTGAATAAAAGCTTTGAGGAAACAAGCTGAAGTGATCTTTGTGTGTGGTTTAAGTATGGATTAGTATTCTTTCCACTTCTGCTACCAAATACTATTTTAAAGAAATAATAGCCATGGACACATACACTTTGTGAATGAGGTGAATCTGTATTACAAGTTTGACACTTAATTACACTTATGTATACAATTCAAGAAAACAATTATTTGGGAAAAAATGAAATACCTCCTGTATACCCATGTTATCACATATGCCTACAAGGGTTCTTTTTAAACGTATGAATACATCACAGGTTATGTCTACACTGTAGACATGGCTCACTGCTATGGAATCTTGGGAATTATAGTTTGGCTAGGCACCACTGCTCTTTGGCAGAGAAGGCTAAAGGACCTACTCCCAGGATTTCATAGCAGTGAGCCATATCAGTGAAAGTGATGTCAAACTGTATTAATTCTAGAGTGTAGATGTACCCTTAGACAAATTAGATCCATCTTCATACAAAGGTATTTAAAGGAATTTTTTTGTTAAACACACAGTAATCAAATTACATGCAATGGCTAAAATTCTTTTGGCAATTTATACTGGCATAATTTGTGGTGTAAGGAGGTATCCAGAACTTCCTTGCTCTACAGTTTTCTCTTGGTGGTACATAGGACACTGCTGGGTTTGGCTTAACTGCCAAACCTAAATGCCCACTTGGATGTACCACAGAGCCATCACTCAGCTAATAACCCTTATCCTCCTGGACCTCAGTATAAATACATTAGAATTATGCAATGAATGGGTTTAATCAAATGATTATAAAGGAGAAAGAGATACAAAAATGGGAGCCAATCAAGATACTTACTTCTCAGTAGAACTGATAAATTTCTCCCTAAGAAATACATTTAGTGGAAACAAAAATTATCTTCCCTGCATCTCACTGGATTCTGCAAAAAATTGCTGTGGAACACTATACTTGCAGTTAGAATAACAAAGAAGAGAGATATTGGCAAAGACTGTAGAGGAGGACAAAGTAAACAAGATCCTTCAATGCAAAACGCTAGAGAAAATAAATAAGAGACAAAGAGAATATGAATGATGTCAGAGAAGGATTCAGTGGGTTCAGTTTAAAAGGGGCTAGGCAAGGTCTAGCCAGTGGTTTAAAGGATATTCCAGCAAAAGGCACCCAAGGCCGCATCTACATTGCCATATAATGCAGTCTGAAATTGGATTATGGTCAGTGTAGTCTCAAATAACGCAGTTTAGCTGCATTGAACTGCATTATATTGGTCTACACTGCCTATATAACGCAGAGCATTATATGGCAGTGTGGATGGGGCTTGAAGCAGCAAGCAGACTTAGGACCAGGACACAAACAGGAGCAAGCTAGAAAGTGAAAATCTTATGAGGTCAATGGTTAAAATTAAGTAGGGCTGGAGAAACCAAAGGTCATATTTGTTCATTTCCCCCTCTATAACACATCTTCTGAATTTCACAAAGCATCGTACAATAAGAATAAATTTAAATATTTTTTGTTTGTTCTAAATCCTACTGTGCCACATCCTGGTGTACAAGGGTTGGGAGAAATGGATCACAATCCAGTGGGAAGTGCTTTTGATTATTTTACACATGAAAAACCCCTTCTGATTGCTCATGACTGCTTGTTTCTTTGTTATTAATCTCCTTTACTTTTCTCCACTCTTCAGTTATGATTAGCAAGGTGAGAAAATACATTTCCCCAAACTCCGCACAACTATTCTGTTATTATTCTGAGCATTATTGTTTGGATGTAGCACCACAGTCTCTTAAATAGTAAATATTTCCTTGAAGACCCCTGCAGTAACTCTGAGGCTTGGCTGGCAAACATACATCACTTAGAATCCAAAACCCACATCCTCTACTTCATGGCAAAACTATGAGTCATGTAGAATTATTTAAAGCAAACAGAATTAGTTTTTGGCTTTTATAGAGACAAGCAGGAACAGAAAATGGCAAACCTTTTCAAAATTGTTGTATCTTTTTCAGTAACACATTATAAGTTGTTCCAATTATATTGGGAGGGGGAAATAGAGACCAATTCTTGTTTAATTTCACATGTAATTTGTTCTTTCCTGGTTTTTCTCCAAGACATTTTGCCGTGTTTCTTGTTGGGACAACATGGATTGTCTGACCACTTCCCTTTTGCAATTAAGGAGTGAAACCATTTGCTTACGCACAATGAGACCAGCGTACATAACCCCAAAGTGGGACAGAAAATCCAAGGACACTGTAGTTATTCCCAGGCTGGTCACATGACAGAAACCTTGAGTTTTAGATAATGTCAGTTTAAAGTGCAGTATTTAAACAATATTTATGAGCTGCCATTCAGTTAAAAAAAAACTCCCAGAAAGGTTCAGTGGTTAAATGCATTGGTTCAAGATCTTTCTTCTTCAAAATAAAGGCAATAGCATAAATTCTGTGCTTAGACAGCTAAGTTTTGTGTTTTGAGATAGACGATGCAGAACATTGGAGCTTGCCACAGACCAGTGCTTATGCTCAGCCAATTCAACCCATCCTTCCTTTCCCCACATTATAATCCCTTGTCCCAAAGGTCTAAATCAGAACATCATACATTGAAAATGTCAGTGCTCTGGATTTTACTTCAGGTTTAAAATGCCAAAGGAACAAATGTTTTGAGCATGGGGGGCAGGGAGGGGAGGCAGTAAGGGGAAGGAGGAAATTTGAAGCTCAGATTTATTGTGTAAGGCAGACATTTTATGGTATGTTCCATTTTGGTTTATTTGTTTTGGTTCTTCTCCGTGTTGAAAGACTGACCCATACAGACATTTTAAAAAGGCATCTTCTTACTTCATGTGTCTCACCATCATTTGTGGCTCAAACAGTTGTGGGTAAGTTACTTCCCCAGACTAGAGGAAACTGCCAGATGTAGTGGGAGACCGAATTTTTTAAAATAGGGCTTAAGATAAGTTCATCTCACAGCATAAAGACAAAATATTTTTGTATGCTGCACAATGCAGAGATCAATTCCAATGTGAGTAACAGATGTCTATCTAGAATAGGCTGTACGTTTCAACAGTCTGGCATCAGGCATTTGGAAAAACCATAGTTTTCCTCTGTCCCTGCCCTGAGACTGTGGTAAATAGTGTGGAGACAAGCTAGCCAACCTTGTTTTCCTAAGCTATTGACTAATCACTGAGTTTGTCTTCAAGATAACTGTGGTGAGCTAGTTCATGAACTTCACGAACTTTTCCGAATCCTATCACTGTCTGGGCAAAAAAGCCAAGAAATTTGTTGAGTGAAAAACGAGAAGCTCTTACTAAAGATTAAACCCTTGAACTAACCTCGAGCCCTTCACCCAACATACACAGAAACGTGGAAAAAGTAAAGGAATCAAAATAAAATGTTTGGCAACTTTTCTTGTTGAGTGTGTAGGAAACAGAAGTAAGACTATAATATTGTAGCTGGGCAGGTTTTCCATTTCTCTCTCTGCAGCTAGCTTGTGGAGCTACCTGAAAGTGAGTTGGTCATTGGTCCCTCTAGTTTAGGATTGTGAATTTGTCTTTGACTATGACTCTGAGTCAGGGGTCCTCAAACTTTTTAAACAGAGGGCCAGGTCACAGTCCTTCAAACTGTTGGAAGGCCATATTATAATTTGAAAAAAAAGAATGAATTCCTATGCGCACTGCACATATCTTATTTGTAGTGCAAAAGCACTTAAAAACAATACAATAATTAAAATGAAGAACAATTTTAACAAGTATAAACTTAGAAGTATTTCAATGGGAAATGTGGGCCTGCTTTTGGCTGATGAGATCGGATTATTGTTGTTGTGAGCTTTCAAGTAATTTCAGACTTAGGTTGACCCTAAGCGAGGGCCGGGTAAATGACCGCAGAGGGCCGTATACAGCCCTTGGGCCTTAGTTTGAGGACCCCTGCTCTAAGTCATTACTGAAAGAAGCCTCTCCCATCATTATTAATCCAAATTCTTTAACTGGAGAAGACAACTCAGTACTGGTGACCCTTCAGCTGCTTCTACAGTGTCACATAATTTGGACCAGAATGTGGAGTAAAGAAATCCAGTTCCATTTCAAAAGGTCTCCACACACCCCCTGAGAGCCATGAAAAACATTCTCTAGCATTCACACAGCTCCCCTGTGCCAAATCGAGTATCTTTTTTTCTTACCCCATTTGGAGAAATGCACTGAACTGTAACAGCCCACCAGATGAGAATCAGCAATGGAGCTTATCTTCCAACTCAAAAACAAAAAGGGAGGAGCAATTTCCTTTTTTTTGGGGGGGGGGGTGTTTGTTTACTTATCTGAGAGCGCCATATTTGGTTCCTTCATCAGAATTTTCCAGTGGTGATGCTGTTTACATGAGTGCTGTGCATGTTGCTTCCAAATTTCTGCTCTGCAACACCCATTCACTGATCAGCTGCAGCACATTTTATCACCAATTTCAGCCTTTCTCCTTACTTTTTAAAACACACGATTTCCCTGGGGATGTGTGTTGCAATGCACATTAGGGCTGTGCATTTTATAGCCACCCACCTCCTTATAATCTACTTTATTCTGGATTTTGTGGCCTGTGTAGATGAGAACTTCATCTGAGTAGGATGAATGTCTCATTCTGCCAGTGCAGGATGAGGTTTTCCTCTGCTTTGAAAACGAACCAATATAAAACCAAGCATCTACTGCTGATATAGAAATTGTCCAAAAGATGTCCAAAATGACAGCCCGTTTGGAAGAGGAAATTAGGCTAGATCTTGAGTGTTTAGGCTTCAATTCAATTTTTTCAAAACATAAAACTACTTCTACTGCTACTGTTGCTCCTGCTCCTGCTCCTATCCCACTTTTATCTCAATTGAGGGCCCTTCCATGCAGCCCTATATCCCAGAATATCAAGGCAGAAAATCCCACATTATCTGACTGCGGATAACCCAGTTCAAAGCAGATATTGTGTGATTTTCTGCCTTGATATTCTGGGATATAGGGCTGTGTGTGGAAGGGCCCTGAGATGGATAGCTACAAGTTGGCCTCCGGGGGTTCTTGTAAAGAAAAATGGAATAACCCCATGACTGCTGAGACCTAGGAGATTCTAGTACGTATCATTAAAGTTTACCTTGGTTGTGATTAATGTGTCTCACTGATTTAAGACATCAAATAAGTTCTTCACATTCCATGAGCTATAAGAACCATCAACTTCAGTTGGCTCAGATCCATTGTGTAAAAGCTTGAGCTTTACATCTAAGGTTAAGTGGCTTAGCTAACTTTTCCTATCAGATCTCTGTTTATCTTACCAGTATTCATGTCTGATGAATTTACTGGTAGAGATTTGTTTGTGCTCATTTTGGGAAGACACACACATTTCAGAAATCACTGTTTTCAGATTATGCTAATGTCTGCAAAATCCCTTTCATTGCTGAATTTAAATGCTTTAAAATGGGGATTACCTCATATTACCCAAGTATTATTTCGATTGTAAGTTATAACAAACATTGTACAAGATCAGCAGTACTGCCCTTTTTTCAAATGAGGATATAACTAGCGCTCCATATCTAAAGTTTCTGCATCCACAGATTCAACCACCCAAAACATGAAACTATTTCATAACACAAACTCTATTTTATATAAGGAGGCACATTTGGCTACATTACTGCACATAATGGGATTTGAGTATCCATGAATTTTAATATCCATGGAGGGCCCTGGAACTGAATCAAACCCCAGTTAATGCCACTGTAATGCCACTTTCTGCATCCACGATAACAGCCATAACAGAGCACTTATGGATGGAAAAGTGGAAATCCAAGAGTATACACTAAAATCTTTGTGCAGTGAGCACCATTTTGTTACCTCGTAAGTTTCTTCTATAATTAGTTTTATAATTAGCAATAAAATGTTACAGAGAATAAGTGAGCCACAGCAATATTATAGCATGTTATAATGCTATAAAATAATTTTGCAATATTATATTATAATGTTATAATGCTATAAAATAATGTTAACTTATTTTAAAGGATTTTTTAAAAATTGCTGATCACTACTATTTTAGTAACAATGTTAACTGACTAGAAAAGGTTGTTAATTTTTTTAAATGAACGTTACCGCACTAGAGCACACTGAGTATCTTTCATAAAAGAAAATATAATGAGAAGAGTATTTTAACACTAATTACAAGACTGAGTACGAGTGAAGTAATAAGATGGGTAGTCACCACATGAGCTACAGCAAGTGTGTATTGAAAATAAAGATGTACATGCCTATTACATTTTCTGCTCCCCCTTTGCCAGCTTTTTATTTATCAGGTCTATGTTTTTAGTTGTGGAAACAGAACCATTTTAGTGAGGTGTGCTGTACTTTAAAAACAATATATTGTATGTGTTTTTAACTGTATTAACATTAATTTCATTAGCTGCCATTCAGTATTGCAGTTTCAAATACAGAACTTAGAACTACAGATCTGTATTGCACAGTGCCCAGGTTGGACAGGAGATGTTTTTTTAATTACATAACTGTAACTAAGTAGCTGATGCAGACAATATTTTTAAAATTTAAAACAGTCTATATTGCTCTACCTATATTTTGTTTAACACAAAAGCTTATTTTTTTCTGGAGGGAAATGTCAGACTTTCCTGGATTTGAAAATATACAGAGCTACCACAGAAAAAAGATAGGATGACATTGATTGGATCATCCTGCAAAAACTTATTGGCAGTGCATGGGTTGCAGACCAAAAATTAATAAGAACATTAGCCCTGGCCTTGTCTTGCTAGCTGCTGAGTATGGCTGCCCTATTTGGCACAAGTCTGTCCATGAGAAGCAGATGAATATAGCATTGAATGAAACATGTAGAATAATCGCAGGATGTCTCAAATTTACACCTCTTGATAAACTCTACAAGCTAGCTGGCATTGCCCCCCCTCCCGATGTGCGATGGGAAGTGCTGCTACCTGTGAGGAAAATAAAGTTGAACACTGTGAAAGTTATCAGCCTCATCCCAGTAGATCAGGCCAAGGAACAGTTTAATGAGAGCCACCACTCCTCTTAACATTTCAACTGCAAGAGTATCCCCTCTGGGCAGCTAAACCAGGAAATCCCAAATAGATGGCAACTTGGAATTCCCTGAACAGAGTGGGCAGATCAAAAGACAACCTCGCAAAATGGCACTACCTAGAAGGATCTTCCACCTTCTGCCAACTGTGGAGGGAAACAAACAACTTGCTTGTCCACAATGCCTTGCCTGATGCACATAGGAAGAATTGTTGAAAGCTACAGTGTGGTCACTGTTGTCTGTTTTGGTCTAAAATTATTTAGCCGCTGTTCCCTCTCGCTCAGTGTTTCTCAACCTTCCTAATTCCGCAACCCCTTAATACAGTTCCCCATGTTGTGGTGACCCCCGACCCTAAAATTATTTTCGTTGCTATTTCATAACTAATTTTGCTGCTGTTATGAATCAAAATGTAAATATCTGATATGAAGGATGTATTTTCATTCACTGGACCAAATTCCTGATGCACCCAAATCTGAATAGTGGCGGGGTTGGAGAGATTAATTTTGTCATTTGGGAGTTCTGGTTGCTGGGATTTATAGTTAACCTACAATCAAAGAGCATACTGAACTCCATCAAAAATGGAATTGAACCAAACTTGGCACACAGAACTCCCATGACCAAAAGAAAATGCTGGAAGGGTTTGGCAGGCATTGACCTTGAGTTTTGGAGTTGTAGTTTATCCACACCCACAGACTTGTGCCAAAAAGAGCACAAACAATGATGGATCTGGACCAAACTTGGCATGGATACTCAATATGCCCCAATGTGAACACTGGTAGAGTTTGGGGAAAATAGACCTTGACATTTGGGATTTGTAGTTGCTGGGATTTACAGTTCACCTACAATCAAAGAGCATTCTGAACCCCACCAACAATAGAATTGGGCCAAACTTCACACACAGAACCTCCATGACCAATAGAAAATACTGTGTTTTCTGATGGTCTTTGATGACCCCTCTGACACCCCCTCACGACCCCCATAGGGTTCCCAACCCCCAGGTTGAGAAATGCTGCTCTAGTTAATCAGTTTTATAATTTACTTGACAAGAAAACTTTAGGAAAGAGCTGCTATATGTTGGAATTAATATTAGGGCTTGTAGTGAACACCATTATTATATTAGTGTAGCAAATGATAATGATAAAACATTTCTGAGTGCTTTGAAGGGGATACAGTCTCATTGTGCAAACCTACATATAGATACTCACTAACAGATCCACAGCAGTGCTTATTCCTAGATAACTGGACATGGGACTTCAGCCTTAAACCACGTTTATGCAACCAGATAATCTTTCTACACAACGACATAGCCCTGCTCAGTTTCTGCCTTATTATGCATACATATTATTTATCTTACAACTTAATCATAAGAATTGCAAAATCACATGTATCCAGAAGTACCTCTGCCCAGACACTAACCTAAAAGACTTTGCTTCCATTTCTTTTATGTTTGTCACTTGGATGTTTCCTAACTTTTGACTGAGAGATGAATCTTATAATTGAAATATCGTCTGTAACCCAAACATCTTCCAATGAGTCAGTCATTTATCTTCATTGCAATGAGCTGACCCATTTCCCTTTTGACAGGGGTTTTGGGAATTTTATTGCATGACGCAGACAAAGTGGCACTGCAGCTGTATTATTGAAGATGCCCCCACCACATGACAGTGTGCATCTCACTGCCAATCTGCTTCCTCTCTGTGATTTGCCTATCTCTAGCTATAAGGAATAAAACTTGCCAATAGCTGACAATCCTGGAACACTCACACCACCCACCTTGGTGCAATGGGTCCCTTCTGCTTCTGTGCTGGCAGTCTGGCAGGAAAGTGATGTCAGAGGACAGAATTATCCCCCTCATTCTCGCTACCTTATTATCCCAAAGCTGACCATTTTACTTTTATTTTAAATTTTATAGTTGTATTTGCCTTTTCCATTTTTAAAAGTTGGAATTGCACAACTGCTTTATATGTTATGAACAATGCTATCACTACTCATAATAGTGCCAAGACTCATGTTGGTACAATTGAACATTTCTCAGGTTTGTACACTTGCAATGAGGGAGGCAGGCAAAAACAGTCAGCTCCTTTCTTTTTCCTTCACAATCTTTCCCCTCTTCCTGCTGCTATATATGCTAACAGAATGCACCAGTTTCATTGGAAGCAATAGACAGGGTATCACTTTAACAGATGTTTGGGTATCTAAGGCAGGACAAATGATATTTTTGCCATCCCTTAAAGGAAGTTCAGCCATGGAATATTACCCACCAAAACAGTCTCCTTCTCATGTGCTACTATGTTCTTGCACTCTGAATCATCCAATCCCTCAGATGTGAGAGAAAGACGGATGCATCTCAGGATGCATAACAATTATTTTTAGCATGTTTAGCAATTAGCATGTTTTGGCTACAAAATATTTGGATGACCAAGGCAAAGACTAAACAAATACAAGAATACACACATATCATATTAACTATATCAGTCAGTTGCATTATTTCTGGGTAGCAGAGAGGGAGCTCAGAGAATGGATCAAAGCCTGGTATTTAAACTACAGGTGTGAATAGCTGATCTTTGGGTCTCCAGGGCTGTCCACTGAACAGTGGGATGGGCACAACTTGGGGAATATGTTTTCCCTTCTGCCCTGTGTCCCCTTCATGTTCCCTAAAAAGCTCTGACAGCTAAATGAGCTGTCAGAATTTTAAAACCATTTAAAGACCTATCTCTTCTGACAAGCCTACCCAGTCAGTTTTTAAGCATTAATTGTAAACGAGTGTCCTTTGTTTAATCTCTGTTTTGTGTTTTTAAAATATGTATCTTATAGAAATACATTTTAATATGTTTATATGTGGTATTTTTTTTTTACAATTTTTATGTGTTTTAATTATTCTGTAACCTGTCTTGAGCCATGGGGAGAGGCGGGTAAGAAATAAAATGATGATGATGATGATGATGATTATTAAGCTACAAGGAGGAAGACAGGAAGGGGATGCCGCACTGTACAAATGGATATCTACTTATGCAATCATAGTTGGAGCTCTTCCCAAGTTATTCAAAAAACAAACAAACAGCAACAGGATTCTGTTGTTCTCTTACGCACAAATTTTGGCCTCAGACATTTAGAACAAGCAATACAACAGATTTTCATGCAGTTAACGGAAACCTATTGTGTTTATAAACTCAAATACCTTTGTGGGAGTAGAGAAAGAGATCTAATTACAGGAAGATAGATGGTTGGAAACTCAAACTCATTTTTTATACTTAAAATAGATTTTGTCTTTATCCTGTAGAACTCAATTGTCAGGGTAAAAGACATCCTGATCTTCACTGAAAGATGTACACAGCTACCCACATCTGGTTTTCAAAATCAGACTGTCTCCTGAGAGGTTAGAAATAGCACTACAATTATGCTAAATTACTAATCCTAATTATACAAAAAATTCAGTATTGTGATATGTGAGGAATCTAGTACAGGTAGACTTCAGTTAACAATTCCTTAGACAAAAGATGCTTTTTAAAAAGCGTATATTTAGATGATGATGATAATAATAATAATAATAATAATAATAATACACTTTATTTATAACCCGCTATCATCAACCCAAAGGGGACTTGGTGCGGCTAACATGAGGCCAAGCCCAAAATAATACAACATAATAAACACACAGTAACAAAATACATCATAACAAAATATAAAATAACAAAATCAACAATATAATACAGCATATTAAAACCAGACACGGAGGGCGGACCAAATGTGTGAGGTAAAATGTTTAAAAAGTTAAAACCCTGGGTGAGATAGGGATAAAAGTGAATTTGTAGGAAAGGAGCCGTTTTTAGGCGGGGGGGGGGGGGGGGAGATGCTTTATTCTGAGGGCAGCTGTAGACTAAGACAACCAAATGGGTTGAATGGTCATTCTCCAAAGCACAACGGAAGAGCCAGTTTGTAGGTCTTTCTTAAATCTGCTTCCTCTCTGTGATTTGCCAGCTTAAAACCAGCTAGGGTAGGGGCTTATCTGATCTCCTTAGGCAGCGAATTCCAAAAAGTGTGTGTGTGTGGGGGGGGGGGGGGGGGGGCACAGTGGAAAAGGCCCTCTCCCTTGTTCCCATAGGACAAGTCTGTGATAGAGAAAGGGGCAAGAGAAGGGCCTCTTTAGTGGATTGTGCAGGTTTGTGGTAGGAGATGCGGTCACAAAGGTAGGTGGGTCCCAAACCATTCAGGGCTTTGTAGGTAATAACCTGCACCTTGAACTGGAAAATGAATGGCAGCCAGTGGAGCTCCTTAAACAGGAGGGTTGATTGCTCTCTGTAATTCGCCCTGGTTAGAAGTCTGGCTGCCGAGTGTTGGACTAATTGAAGTTTCCGGGCCATCTTCAAGGTTGAATGCTCAACCTGTATAATTAACTGTATAACCTCTTCTTCCCTGTCCTCCTCAAACCTTCCATGTTTGCCAATCAGTGGGAGAATGCTCCTCTTTTCTCCCATGAATTAAATGTAGATTTGGGGGGGGGGGGCACAATCATGGCAGTAACGTCACAATCACAACTATACACTCATTAATTAACTGTATAACCTCTTCTTCCCTGTCCTCTTCAAACCTTCTATGTCTGCCAATCAATGGGAGAATGCTCCTCTTTTCTCCTATGAAGTAAATGTAGATTTGGGGGGGGGGGGGGCACAATCATGGCAGTACCATCACAATCACAACTATACACTCATTTATAAGTTGATCTCATGTATAATTTGAACACAGATTTGGGGGCCAAAATAATGGATTTTGGCATGACCTATAACTCTATTGAGGGTACAATTTTGGAGCTTATTACAGGACTCATCAAGATCTCCATCAGAAAGTAGGCAAAAGATGAAAAATCAGTAATCTCATGAGCCACTGCAGGGATGGTGGTGGGGGTTAAGCTGAAATGTAAGTGAAGAAATACAATTGGTTTCAAGGGATATTTCACTGAAGGGAAATAATTTCTCATCTTTTGCCTGCCTCCTCCTGCTGCACTTTGCTAACCCCCACCACCGCATGGTTTGCAGCTAACTGCTCTTCTCTCTTCTCTTCTCTTCTCTTCTCTTCTCTTCTCTTCTCTTCTCTTCTCTTCTCTTCTCTTCTCTTCCTGCCCAACTTCTCTCAAGAAGCAAGCAAGCAGGCTGGCTGGCTGTGAAGTTAAGCTAGAGAAGTTACGCAAAATATTAGAAATCTTTTGAGTGGATGTCAAGGAATCCATTGGGAAAAACCCATTTAACTGACACCTCAGCTCTTCCTGCCAAGAAAGGTTGTTGCTGTTGTTGTTTATTCGTTCAGTTGCTTCTGACTCTTTGTGACCTCATGGATCAGCCCATGCCAGATCTCCTTGTTGGCCGTCACCACCCCCAGCTCCTTCAGAGTCAAGCCAGTCACTTCAAGGATACCATCCATCCATCTTGCCCCCTCGTCGGCCCCTCTTCTTTTTCCTTCCATTTTCCCAAGCATCATTGTTTTCTCCAAGCTCTCCTGTCTTCTCATGATGTGGTCAAAGTACTTCATCTTTGCCTCTAATATCCTTCCCTCCAATGAGCTTTATTTCCTGAAGTATGGATTGGTTGGATCTTCTCACGCTCCAAGGCACTCTCAGAATTTTCCTCCTGCACCACAGTTTGAAAGGATCTATCTTCCTTTGCTCAGCCTTCCTTATGGTCCAGCTCTCACATCCATAGGTTACTACAGGGTATACCATTGCTTTGACTACGCAGATCTTCGTTGCCAGTGTGATGTCTCTACTCTTCACTATTTTATCGAGATTGGCCATTGCTCTCCTCCCAAAAAGTAAACGTCTTTTGATTTCCTGGCTGCAGTCTGCCTCTGTAGTAATCTTTGCACCTAGAAATCTAGAAATACAAAGTCTGTCACTGCCTCCACGTTTCCTCTCTCTCTTTGCCAGTTATCAATCAGTCTGGTTGCCATAATCTTTGTTTTTTTATGTTTAACTTCCACCCATCTTTTGCACTTTCTTCTTTCACCTCGGTTAGAAGGCTCCTCAGCTCCTCCTCGCTTTCGGCCTTCAAAGTGGTATCATCTGCATATCTAAGGTTGTTAATGTTTCTTCCAGCAATTTTAACTCCAGCCTTGGACTCGTCAAGCCCCGTACATTGCATGATGTGTTCTGCATACAAGTTGAATAGTTTAGGTGAGGGTATACAACCCTGCCGTACGCCTTTCCCAATCTTGAACCAGTCTGTTGTTCCATGGTCAGTTCTTACTGTTGCTACTTGGTCCTTATACAGATTCTTCAGGAGACAGACAAGGTGATTGTTAATGTCAAAAAGCTTCTGCTGGCATTCAAAAGAGTCAGAAGTGGGTTTAGGGCACACATAGGTAGCATTTTAACCTGCATACAAGTTAACTACTGTTTTGGGAGTCAATCCTTTGACATTATTATTATTTACTAGCTGTCTCCTGCCACGTGATGCTGTGGCCCAGTCTGTGTATACGTGTTTTGTATGTGTATATGTGTATGTATATACTTGTGTATACATGTATATATGTGGTTTTGCACATGCATTGTAATGTATTTTTATTTTTTGGCTTTTAAAGACTCTTCTGCTGTGTTTTTCAGCGTTTTTATGAGTGATGGCCATTTGTCGGCCTGATAGGTGAATTGTGTCCAAATTTGGTGTCAATTCGCCCAGTGGTTTTTGTGTTATGTCAATCCCACAAACAAACATTACATTTTTATTTATATAGATTTATACATGATTATATATGGTAAGAAGCAATCATTAATACAAAAGCTTACAAATTGTTAAGTTGTGATAACAGTTCCAGATTCATGCTGAAAATACCTAGAGAGGATTATTTTATTTCACCCAGGCAATCAAAGCACTCCCAATAAATGGCCATCAAGCCTCTGCTTAAAAACCTCCAGAGACGAAGACTTCACTACCCTCCAAGACAGTATATTCCACTGCCAAACAGCTCTTACTGTCATTCTTCCTAATGCTTGGCAGAATTTAATATTTAGATGAAATGAAACAACTTGATCTCATTGTTTCATTTTACATGTGCATACTGTTAGTTTTAAGTTTTAAAATATCCAACTTCCTTTTATGTGATTGGACAATATTTTTATTTTTTTCCACATTAACACCTGGTTCAAGTACCAAATTTTCTGCCTGGGAGCAGAACTACTTGGTTAATTGTGGTGTTCTTGTACCCAGATATGCTTGTTACTTCTGTACCGTTCTTTTATTCCAAGAAATAAAAGGCCTACTTTGTAAAGTGAGGTAAGTCTGTCATTTCTGCAACTGTCTGTTCTGTATATAGAACCTGTAATTTGGTGTATAACTGTTAGGGTTTACTCCTTATCACATCCTTCAATCATTTCTCATGACAGTTCCTGGAAATAAACAACTTGGTCTTTTTCTTCTTGACAATGAAGATCTTCTTTCCTCTGACTTTAAAAGCAACTGCTTCAAAGAAAAGTTTACTGAAGGGAAATCACTTTTTCTAGATGTAACTGTGCCTGTTCTGAGAATAAATCTGAACTTAGCATCTAGTATTGGAACTTTCTCTTTTACTAAGATGATTCACCAACAATATAGGTTTCACACCTTTTCCTGTTAGGTTTCTGGTCTTCTAACAGCTGAATGATAGGCAATAGTTATTTCCGAGCTCTATTTCTTCATGCATTTAAAAACAACGCGTCTTCATCTTTCCCATGAAGATTCCTGAAAGATGCCTTATATCAGGTCAGATTTCTTTCCTTCATATAGCTCAGGGTGGGCAACTTGTGCCTCTCCAGATGGTCTACAACTCTCTTAAACCCTACCTAGCATTGTCATTGCCAAGGGGGAATGAGAGTCATTAATAGGTTGGGATCTGACAATCTGTCAGTTTGATATTCTTTGCATTTCTCAGAATCCCAACAAACTGTTATAGTTTGTATTGGATTAAAAGACTTCCCCCACAACTTCCTGCATAGGTGTTTGCAATTTTTTAAATTATTTCTTTCCGAAGATTAATCTATTTTGGTATGCAAATGTAATATATTTCCCCCATTGTTAGAAGTATGCTTATGGACATTTTAAAACTATGTGTATTATAAGTTTTAAAATATAAACTTTTTTGCTCATTCTCTCTCTCTTTTGAAACACAGTAAGTTTCAGAAATGCAATTACCTTTAGGCATTATGTACGCCCTCCCAATTTCAGACTCTGGAAGTGCAAAATGGGTACTTTTCATAAAACAGAATACAGCAAAACTCTTTTCTTTTCACAGTGATGGTCAGAGAGGGGCACAATGTGGCCTGAGACCACATGATCAAAGCCCTGCTTGTCACTCAATTCTAAGACTATCTAAATTAACTTTAATACACGTAACTTACTTGTACTTGTATAATGTTGCGAACAAATCATTATATGCACAAATTCCTGCGGATACATGCTGGACCTCCAGACAATGCATGAGTCACTTGCCTGTCAACATTGAGTGCTTATAAGTTGCATTTTGTTTGTCCATTTGAAAAATAAAGTGATTATTATGACTTTAACTCTGTTACACAACAAATGAAACATGTATCAATAGTTTTTTAAAACGTTCTTATTTCTTTATGCAATCGTTGCCTCCTTATGTTTATATAAAGCTTCTCAACTGCACCCCAGACTACCAGAGCCACTCTGGACCATTACTGCAGCCCCCAGGGGACAATATCACCCATTTTGAGGAGCAGTGCTCTGGTTGTACAGAACAATGCTAAAATTTTCAGATTCACTGGCTAATGCGGATGGCAAAAGAGTCCTCCTGGCAGGTTGTAAGCAATTTAGATCTACCTGTGGAGCTCCATAAGTGGAAAACTTCCACCAGTAGTCTTCCCAATATTGACAGTGAGTGAGAGAACTTAATCTAAAGCTCTTCATTCCCTGATAGGCCAAGCTGGGACCTCATCGTCTTATCTAAAAATTGAAATAAAAAGGATGCTTCGTAATAACATTTTCTACGCACACACACAGACACATACACACCTTACTTTCCTTCCAGTCCAGTGCAAGCCATGGTTTCTTCCTACCCATGTCAACAGAAGATGGGCCAAATCTGGTATCCAGGCTCTTCTTGGCACTCTAGAATTGAAAAAAAGGAAAGAGACAGTGAGCACGATGGCTGCCAATTGGTAATGCCAAAGGAATGGTACATGGTAAGGATGGGAAGACTATTGGAAACTAGTTGAAAAACATTGTTTTCAACCTTAAGAGGAATAGTGATGAGAACCTTCCCACTTTGAGAATTTTTCTGCACAAAACATACTTTGTTTTGCACAGAGAACAGCATTTTCTGCACAGGAAACAGTCACACAGAGAGAGTAGGGAGATATTGCTTTGTTGTTTTGCACAGAATGAGTCCCAAGGTATGGTTAGGTTTCAAAAATTGAGTGCTTTGGGGAAAATTCTCTCAATGGGAAGAAAATTGCTAAAATGACTAGCTGCTTCGTCTGAGAATATTAGTGAAGAACTACATCTGGAGTACAGGGTAAAGGATGGACAGAGGAGGAAATTATTGTCTTGTGTGAAAGAAAAGGAAGTGAACCTGAAGCTATGGTATCTCCTGAAACTGGCCTCCAGCAGCTGAAAAAAAGTGTTATACTTTCATTAAGTACATACAGTGTTGGCCTCCTTATCAATAATTTCCCCTTTCTGTACCTTTGGTATCTTCTCCCATTCTTGCAATAACAGTGGAATAGAAAGGTAAAAAGAAGAGACTTTCTGGAAATATGCATGCATTTCATGGAAGATACCTGGAAAACAGAACTCCCAGGCAGAATCCATGCTCTTGGTAAAACAAGTATAGAAGGATTTGGCATGCCTTTGAAAAACACAATAATTTTTGGAGCGTATGTATGGGAAATAAATCATCTTTAATTTGTTCCTCTCCCATTATGGGGGAGCTAAGCAGGAGCCTTATAAACTTTGATTTTCTGCCTGATTATCTGCTGTGCTCTCATGTTATTCCTTTCCTATTACAGTTATAGACCTGCAAAGCAAGCCGCCCACTGGCTGACACCTCCAGCATCACTTCAAGGGCACATGGGGCATTTTATTCACAGATCTTGTGTGGAAAGAAAACAAGGCTGAAGCAGCAGGTTTGAAAAGACAAGATGATTAGAAGTGGGTACCCTTAAGGAACCACTCTTTTCAGGCTTTGTGCAAATCTACCATTGGGGTATCAGCCAGCACGTCAACGACTTAAATCAAGAAATAGTTTTCTAAGATCTACAGCAGTGTTTCTCAACCTGGGGGTCAGGACCCCTGAGGGGGTCATGAGAGGGTGTCAAAGGGGTCGCCAAAGACCATTGGAAAACATAGTATTTTCTGTTGGTCATGAGGATTCCATGTGGAAAGTCTGACCCAATTCTATTGTTGGTCAAGTTCAGAATGCTCTTTGATTGTAGGTGAACTATAAATCCCAACAACTACAACTCCCATATGTCAAGGTCTATTTTCCCACCAGTGTTCACATTTGGGCATATTGAGTATTTGTGCCAAGTTTGGTCCAGATCCATCATTGCGTGAATCCACAGCACTGCTCTGGATATAGGTGAACTACAATTCCCAGCAACTACAACTCCCACATTATAAAATCAATCCTCCCCCAACCCCACCAGTATTTAAACTTGGGTGTATCGAGTATTTGTGCTCAATTTGGTCAAGTGAAGGAAAATACATCCTGCATATCGAATATTTACATTACAATTTATAACAGTAGTCAAATGACAGATATCAAGTAGCAACTAAAACAATATTATGATTGGGGGTCACCACAACATAAGGAACTGTATTAAGGGGTCACGGCATTAGGAAGGTTGAGAACCACTGATCTACAGAGACACTCACTGGAACACCTCAGCAAGCAAGAGTCCAAAAGTGGCAGGCTCAAACCCAGAACCTCAATCAATGGCTGATACCAAATGAGAGACTCCCCTCTGGCCCCTGGGCACACAGAAAACTGGGCAACTTGGAAGGCGCTGAACAGACTGCGCTCTGGTACCACGAGATGCAGGTGTGGAAAAGAGCAAACTACAGAGCATCTGCTGCAATGCAACCTGAGCCCTGCTACATGCACAATGGAGAACCTTCTTATAGTAACACCAGAGGCACTCCAAGTGGCCAGCTACTGGTCAAAGGACATTTAATCAACTACCTAGCTTTCAAACTTGGTGTTTTGTTTGTTAAAAAATGCAATACAACTGTTTAGTTTGCTCCTGGCACAATAAATAAATAAATAAATTTGCCAAAATATACAATCTGGTGCTTTTCTTTTCCATTTCTGTCTGAACAGCTCCATCGTGTCTCGTGCATCAGCAGTTGGATGCCCCTCTCCCAACTCCAACTACCACTCTGTCGCCACAGAGTGAAGAGGGGGTGGCCAGAAAAACACAGCTCCATGTCTGGTCCACCAGCAGTTGGGATTGAGCTGGTGGAAGGAACTGATGGAAGGGCTAGCAACCTGAACAACACTACCGCAAAATTAAATTGCTAAAATACCATAGTCAAAATATTACCCAAACAATTCCTGGAATGGAATATATATTGTAATTTGTAATTTAAAAATCCTTAATAAGGTATTTTGTAATCTGTAAATTTTAGAATACCTGTGTTTATGTAACAAGATGTCTTGGAGAGGGGATCCTGGTCTCAATGCCAAAATTCATGTACTCCTCAGGTACACCTCATACACTTTACATAGCATTTGAAATACTTTGGTGCTCAAAACAAAGTTTGGGCACACTGGGAAGCGAAGATATCACTCGGGCCCCTTCCACACAGCTGTATAAAATCCACATTGAACTGGATTATATGGTAGTGTGGACTCATGGCCCTTCCATACAGCCATATAACCCAGAAGATCAAGGCAGAATATCCCACAATACCTGCTTTGAATTGGGTTATCTGAGTCCACACTCATATTCCAGTTGTAAGCAGATAATGTGGGATTTTATTCAGCTTGTGGAACGGGCCACAGATAACTCAGGGCCTTTTCAGACAGGCTCCATTATCCCAGGATCTGATCCCATGTTTTCTGTTTATCCCAGATTATGTCAGCATGGACTCATATAATCTAGTTTAAAGCAGAAAATGTGGGATCAGATCCTGGGAGATAAAGCCTTTTTGGAAGAGTTACCACTTCAAAGCAGATATTGTGGATTATCTGGGCCCCTTCCACACAGCTGAATAAAATCCCAATTTATTTATTTATTTATTTATTTATTTACGATATTTATAGCCCACCTTTCTCAGCCATACGGCGACTCAAGGCGGGTTACAGATTGACACAATGGCATTCATAAAAGTGCCATTAAAACAATCAACATTACAATATAAAACAAATAAAAACCATTAAAGCATATAATCATTGGTGTCATCTTGTTAAAAACGTTACCCAGTAACATTGTCTGGCCATTCCATGTTCATCATTTATAGTTCCGTGTTATCTATTCCACTGCATTCTCAAAAGCTTGCTCAAAGAGTTAGGTCTTTACTTTTTTGGAAAGCCAGGAGGGAGGTGGCCGATCTAATATCCCTGGGGAGGGAGGTCCATAGCCGGGGCCACCACTGAGAAGGCCCTGTCCTTCATCTCTGCCGATTGCACTTGCGAGGCAGGTGGGATCAAGAGCAGGGCCTCCCCAGACGATCTTAAGCTCCTAGATCAGTGGTTCTCAACCTGTGGGGTCCTCAGATGTTTTGGCCTTCAGCTCCCAAAAATCCTAACAGCTGGTAAACTGGCTGGGATTTCTGGGAGTTGTAGGCCAAAACACCTGGACACCCACAGGTTGAGAACCACTGTCCTAAATGGTTCATTGGAGGAGATACATTCGGACAGGTAAGCTGGGCCGGAATTGTTTAGGACTTTATAGGCTTTGAACTGGAATATATGGCAGTGTGGACTCAAAGTAATCCAGCTCAAAGCAGGTATTGTGGGATTTTCTGCCTTAATATTCTGGGTTATATGGCTGTGTGGAAGGGCCTCCTGTGGGGACAGTTCTGTGGTGTGTAGATAGTGGGGGCTCCAGCTGTGTTTCCGTGGATACGGAGGTCGGACTGTCGAGGAAACCTTCCAACTCACAGAAGGCCCTTTCTACACAGTTGAATAAAATTTATTTATTTAGAAAAATTTTACCCCACCCTTCTCAACCCCTAGGGGGACTCAGGGCGGCTTACAATCAGAGGTGGCCCTAGGTAATTTTCAATGGTAAGCAAACAGTATTTTGGCGCCGCCCCCCCCCCCCCAACCAATTACTGATATATATTTTCTGTTCGCCGTGGGAGTTCTGTGTGCCATATTTGGTTGAATTCCATCATTGGTGGAGTTCAGAATGCTCTTTGATTGTAGGTGAACTATACATCCCAGTAACTACAACTCGCATATGTCAAGGTCTATTTTCCCCCAAGAGTGCCTCAAGAGCGCCCCTGGGCAAAATCAACTATACTGCAAATGCTTACTTTGTGTAATGGTTGAGCCGCCACTGCTTACAATTGGCAACAATTCAATGCCGTCGTAAAATACAATAGCAAAAATAACAATTAAAACTATGAACATTAAAATAAAAATTAAACAGTATACTTACTATCCATATAGCTATTGCCAATCTGGTGGCTATTTATCTAGCCATATACTATTGATAACTCCGCTTCACTTATCCAAATCCACTTCCAAGCTATAGTCAAATATTATCCATTGTCCTTTAACCTGATTGCCCGAAGGCCTGGTCCCATAACCACGATTTTACCTTTTTTTTCCTGAAGTGAGGAGGGATGACGATGATCTAATTTCCCCGGGAAGCGTATTCCACAGGCGGGGGGCTACCACCGAGAAGGCCCTGTCCCTCGTCCCCGCCAAATGTGCTTGAGACAACGGCGGGGCAGAGAGCAGGGCCTCCCCAGAGGATCTTAAGCTCCAAGGTGGGACATAGAAGGAGATACGTTCGGACAGGTACGCTGGACCGGAGCTGTATAGGGTTTTATAGGTCAAAACCAGCACTTTGAATTGTGCTCAGAATTGGATTGGCAGCTTATCATCTTATCAGAAACGACTCCGGTCCTGTTTACCTCTCCAAACGTATTCTCTCCTATGAACCATCAAGACTATTAAGATCGTCTGGAGAGGCCCTGCTCTTGGTCCCACCGGCCTCGCAAGCGCGTCCGGTGGGGACGAGGGACAGAGCTTTCTCGGTGGTGGCCCCTCGACTCTGGAACTCTCTCCCACTGGAGATCAGAACAGCCCCGTCTATCCTGACATTTAGGAAACAGGTGAAGACTTGGTTATGAAGACAGGCATTCGACGAGTGAGCCAACACCCTGAGATATGGGTGGAGGAGGATGAACAACGATTTTAGTGTGACGACTGACCATTATAGTTGATTGTAGTTGCTGTTTTAATGTTTTACTGTAATATGTATGATGATGTTTTATTGACTGTATGTGATATTATGGTTGGAAACCGGTCTGAGTCCCTCAAGAGAGGTGAGAAGGTCGGTATATTAAAATTTTAAATAAAATAAATAAAAAAAATCTTATCTCCTTTGAACTGGGAGAACTGGAGTATATGGCAGTGTGGACTCAAATAACCCAGTTCAAAGCAGATATTGTGAGATTTTCTGCCTTGATATTCTGGTTTATATGACTGTGTAGAAGGGCTTCATTCCCAAAAGGCGTCAGGCCTTCAGGTCCCTCGACGTGTCCTCAAAGGGGGCTCCGTTAGGGTCTAGTGGAGTCACGTGACCTGGAGGCGCGCGCCGTCCTCGCGCAGCTAAGATTCCCGCCTTGGGCACGCGCACGCTGCTAGAGGGGCTTCTGAAGCTGAAGTTAAGAGGCTCAAACTCCCCGGCCACTTCTTCTCTTTCGGAGTGAGCGGAGCTTAGGGCTCCCCGGGGGCGTGGCTTTTGGAAAGGAAGGACGCGATTGGCTGCCCCGCGGGGCTGAGTTGATAAATGTGGCAGCGGGGCGGCGGCGGGTCTCACCGGCCGGGAGAGCTGCTCGGCGGAGCCCCCGGAGATGCGACGCGCCAGCCGAGACTACTCCAAGTACTTGCGCGGCGCCGAAGAACTGGGCGGCGGCGGCCCCCACGAGAGCGCCCCGCCGACGCCCCCGGGCCCAGGCGGGGCGGCCCCACAGTCCCACCCCGCGCCCGCCGCCTCCAGGACCCTCCTGGCCGCCCTGGCCGTGCTCGGCCTCGGACAGGTCCTCTGCAGCCTCGCCCTCTTCCTCTACTTCCGAGGCCAGGTAAGCGCATCCCCACTGAGCTCGCGGCTCATGCCTCCCTCCGCGTGGCTTCTAGGGAACTGGAGTTATTCCACAGGTATACTAATTACACCTTAGTTGCCTTGGGTCTTTCTTCTCGCGACAGATTTGGTTTGGTTTTGGATTTTAGGAACACATCTCTCTTTGCAAACGTAGGAACAAACTTGGCACACATGTCCATAAAATTTTCAGAATTTTATGGATATGTGTGCCAAGTTTGGTCCACATCCATCGCACTATATGTAACATTGGAACATTTTTTCTGTTCCTGGTTTGAAGGTGTTATTTCTTGTTTAATTGTGTGGAATTTACTTGGTAGTGGTTTATTTCTTATTTCCTAGCCGGCCCCTGCCACGCGTTGCTGTGGCCCAGTCTGGTGATCTGGAAAATAAAGTAATGGTTTCTAATATATGCAATTCCTTTATGCTTGTGGGTAAACAGTATTCCTTGTTGTTTCTATGTCAGTGTTGATGTGGAGATTGTCTGGTTTGCCTACTCTGGAACATGCGACAGATAATTGTCCTTCTTTAGGAGTCCCTTTCAGATCTAGGATACTATATCTGTGTGTGTGTGAATCATATATATATCAATCTATATCTATGGCTGGATGGCTCTTTGTCAGGAGGGATTTGATTACGTTTTCTTGCCCTGGTGAAGGGAGTTGGACTGGATGACCTTAAGTATTTTCTGTTGGTCATGGGGGTTCTGTGTGGGAAGTTTGGTTCAATTCCATCATTGGTGGGGTTCAGAATGCTCTTTGATTGTAGGTGAACTATAAATTCCAGTAACTACAACTCCCAAATGTCAAGGTCTATTTTCCCCAAACTCCATCTGTCTTCATATTTGGGCATATGGAATATTCGTGCCAAGGATGGTCCAGATCCATCATAGTTTGAGTCTGGATGGAGGTGAACTACAACTCCCAAACTCAAGGTATTTGAGTCAAGGTCTATTTCCCCCAAACTCCATCTGTCTTCATATTTGGGCATATGGAATATTCGTGCCAAGGATGGTCCAGATCCATCATAGTTTGAGTCTGGATGGAGGTGAACTACAACTCCCAAACCCTTCTAGTATTTTTTGTTGGTCATGGGATTGGTTCAGTTCCATCATTGGTGGAGTTCGGAATGCTCTTTGATTGTAGGTGTACTATAAATCCCAGCGACTATGACTCCCAAATGACAAAATCAATTTTTTTGAGTGAAGAACATACATTGGGTTGTTAGGTGTATGCTGTCCAAATTTGGTGTCAATCCGTCCAATGGTTTTTGAGTTCTGTTGATCCCACAAATGAACATTACATTTTTATTTATATAGATTCCCATCCAAACCCAAGTAACAAAGGTGGAGGCATTACTTTTCATTCAACCCATTTATTTCATGCATTTCTACTCTGCCCTTTCCCCCCCAAAGGGGGACTCAGGGCAACCTCACGTAAGCATCCAATGATGTCATCAGCATATAAACAATCAAAAATTACATTGGAAACAATAAAAATAATTCTAAAACCACATTATACAATTCATTAAACAATAAATTAAACATGCCAATTAAAACCAAATCCAGGTCAGGGTAAATCCAAAGCCGCAGATATTCTAAGTTTCTTTCCAATTGCCAGTTGTGATACTCCAGAAACTCACATAACACTATGTAATAAAAGTTGAAAATAAATTGTTCCTTGTTTGAAAATATTATTCATTGTTTAAATTGTGTGGCACTTACTTGGAAAAAAGTTGTCCTACTCCAGAAACTTTGTTTCTACGGAAACAAAGTTGCCGCAAACTATGTTGAATAGGTTGAGGCTCAATGAGATATTTATTGAAATGCTATAGCAAAACGTAGTGCAGGATGTCCCACCAAAACAAGAGTGTTTGCAGTTTAATAAACCTTTTCCATGTTTTTATGATAGAAAAAAAAATAGGAAATGACATTTATAACCCAGGAACAAAAATTGTATTGTATAGTGTCATTGATGAGGTTCACAATTCTCTTTGGTCCATCCTCTCCAAACCCTGCCAGTATTTTCTGTTGGTTATGGGATGTGTCTGTCTGTATGCCAAGTTTGATCCAGATCCATTGTTGGTGGGAGTCGCAGTGCTCTCTGAACATGGGAGCCATCATGGAATATATAGAGTTTCGACCAATTCAATATAATAAAAGTATGTGTGTGTATACACCTGTTGTTTGGGCAAGTTCTTTGCACCAAATCGGTCACCAAGAGGCTCCGAATTAGCACAGAACTAAATGAGGTGGGCAGCGGGCCATGTGCACGTGGCAGTATTATTCAGCAGGTTCCAAGTGGACTGGTAGGCAAAAAGTGTGACTTCAAGACGAGTGCTGTTTCCTTGTCCTCGTGTCAGTGAAATGATCATAAGGTTGGCTTTCTGCAACGGGTTCTTGGCTTTGCTTGAAGTTTGTGAGTTGTGTTACAACTGCTTCGCTGTGCTTGAAGAAGCCTGCAAGTTTGAATCTTGTGTTTGCCTCTGACATATCTGGTACAATCAAGGCAGAAAGTGGGGTGTTTAAGTTTGCCTTCTTTAAGCACCTTCAGTTATGTGCTTTTGTAGATATGGAAATGCCGAGGCTGTCATGGTTACGGACAATACTTACAGAGGTTAGCTGCCTAGAGGTTGTAGTACTGCATTTTTTCCCTTTTGTTTCATAAGGACATAAAACTGTACCCCCAAATTAATAGAATCATAGAAGAGTTGGAAGAGACCTCACGGGCCATCCAGTCCAACCCCCTGCCAAGAAGCAGGAAAATTGTATTCAAAGCTCCCTGACAGGGGGCCATCCAGCCTCTGTTTAAAAGCCTCCAAAGAAGGAGCCTCCACCACACTCCAGAGTGGAGAGTTCCACTGCTGAACAACTCTCACAGTCAAGAAGTTCTTCCTAATGATCAGGTGGAATCTTCTTTCCTGTAGTTTGAAGCCATTGCTCTGCGTCCCAATCTCCAGGGCAGCTGAAAACAAGCCTCCTCCCTCCTCCCTATGACTTCTCCTCACATCTTTATACATACATGGCCCCCATCATATCTCCTCTTAGCCTTCTCTTCTTCAGGGTAAACAGGCCCAGCTCTTTAAGCCGCTCTTCATAGGGCTTGTTCTTTAGACCCTTGATCATTTTAGTTGCCATCCTCTGAACACATTCCGGTTTGTCAACACCTCCCTTCAATTATGTTGCCCCAGAATTGGACAGTGTGTGATTCCAGGTATGGTCTGACCAAGGCAGAATAGAAAGGTAGTAGTATGACTTCCCTGGATCTAAACTCTAGACTTCTATTTATGCAGGCCAAAATCCCATATATATCAAAATAGGGATTACATCCCAGATATAGAGGGAACAACCTTAATACAGACAAGAAATGGAATGAATGCAATCCTTTGAGAAATACCTCTCAAATATTTACTTTCCAGTAACATTTATATCAGGAGTCCCTGGTGGCGCAGTGGTTTAAAGCGCTGAGCTTGCTGACTGAAAGGTCGCAGGTTCGAATCCGGAGAGCGGCGTGAGCTTCCGCTGCCAGCCCCAGCTTCTGCCAACCTAGCAGTTCAAAAACATGCAAATGTGAGTTTTAATAGGTACCGCTCCGGCAGGAAGGTAACGGCGCTCCATGCAATCATGCTGACCACATGACCTTGGAGGTGTCTATGGACAGTGCCAGCTCTTCGGCTTAGAAATGGAGATGAGCACCACACCCCAGAGTCAGACACGACTGGACTTAATGTCAAGGGAAAACCTTTACCTAACATTTATATCCCACCTTTCCTTTGGTGAGCTCAAGGTAGTGTGCATGGCTCTTTCCCTCTCCATTTTGTAGTAACAACGCTGTGAGTTTTAGAGAGAGAAAGCAACACACAATTGCCCCAAGATCCAAGGGGCTCGTCACATTCAGTATTACACCAGACAGACTCTGAAGCTTTGTCTCTCAAACGTGGCAAAAAACTCCCGAGATGCTGCTGCTTTTCTCGATTGAGGGATGCCAACCATGTCTTGTTATCTCATTTTTGCAAAAGAAACCCCAAGTCCAGCTGGCCACAGACATCACAGAATGAAATAAGTTTGTGTTGGAGGCTTCACAACATATATTATATCTGAATTGCTGGGGTAAAGGATTGGAGGGAGGAGTCCGCCAATACTGTGGTTTATGCATTGGGACTGAAAGGAATTGTTTTTTTCCTTGAAAATTACCCTGTTCATTGGCTGAGTTGGCTTTTGTTATTGCTTTGGTTAAGTGCTCTGAACTTTCTTAAAGGAAGCGGGAGACCTTCTTTTATTTCCCTTCCCCAAGAGATGCAAGCAAATTCTGGGGTTGGGTTTCTCTTTTTTAGATCTCTGTTTGAGAGACAGAAATGCAGGCAGTAGAATACCATAGAAATGCCTGTGTGTATCACAGGAATTTAAGCAGTTTGCTTTTATGGTATGAAAAAACTGTTATGTTTTGTTTTTGACAAAAGTAGACTGTAATGAATTTTTTTCTTGCGTCAGGAGTGACTTGAGAAACTTCAAGTTGGTTCTGGTGTGAGAAAATTGGCTGTCTGCAAGGACGTTGCCCAGGAGATGCCCAGATGTTTTGATGTATTTTTACCATGTGGAGGCTTCTCTCATGTCTCCGCATGGGGAGCTGGAGTTGACAGAGGGAGCTCATCTACACTCTTCCCAGATTTGAACCTCTGACCTGTAGTTCTTCAGTCCTGCTGACACAAGAGTTTAACTCATTGTACCACCGGGGGCTCCTGTCATGGATGAAAGTCCACATTCTTAAAATAAGCTAGTTTAAAAATCTTTATGAAGCACTTTCATATCCTCTTACTAATACGAGTATGTATCTAATCTCCTGCGTTGAAAGTAGTGCATGTATGTGAGGTGCTGCTTAGCTTTGGCTGACTTGCATCCGTTTGATCTGTTCTTTTTCATTAAATGTAACTATTGAAAAGACATAAATCCTGCTGGTTGGGGCATGTGATGCTATGCCCCCTTCCAGTAAAGGCATACAAGATGTCCTTAGACCAGTGTTTCTCAGCCTTCCTAATGCTGAGAAACAAGTTTCTCATGTTGTGCTGACCCCCAACCATAAAATTATGTTTGTAACTACTTCATAACTGTAATTTGCTACTGTTATGAATTGTAATGTAAATATCTGATATGCAGGATGTATTTTCATTCACTGGACCAAGCTTGGTACAAATACCTGTACACCCAAATTTGAAAACTAGTGGGGTTGGGGGGACTGATTTTGTCATTTGGAAGTTGTAGTTGCTGGGATTTATAGTTAACCTACAATCAAAGAGCATTCTGAACTCCACCAACAATGGAATTAAACCAAACTTGGCACACAGAACTCCCATTACCAACAGAAAATACTGGAATGGTTTGGTGGACACTGACCTTGAGTTTTGGAGTTGTAGTTCACCTACATCCAGAGAGCACTGTGGACTCAAACAATGATAATCTGGACCTAACTTGGCACAGATACTTAATATGCCCAAATGTGAACACTGCTGGAGTTTGGGAAAAATAGACCTTGACATTTGGTAGTTGTAGTTGTTGGGATTTATAGTTCACCTACAACCAAAGGTAATTCTGAACCCCACCAATTATAGAATTGGGCCAAACTTCCCACACAGAACTCTCATGTTTTGAAGGGATTCACTGGCATGAGCCTCCTTCCCACCTCGCATGCTCTCCCTCGCTTGCACATGTGCACCATGCTGCCATCTGCCAAGCATACCTGCTCTCCTCTCCTCACGTGGAGTCTCAGAAACAGCTTTCCCCTTGACTGAGAGGCCAGCCAATCACAGCGGAGGAGGGCTTTTGGCGGGAGAATTTGCCATCAGTTTCCAAAAAAGAAGAGAAGGACAAGCACAGAGATCTTCAGCCTTCTCTGCTAAAGGTTTTCCAAAGACCATCAGAAATATATGTTTTCTGGTGGTCTTTGGTGACCTCTCTGAAACCCCCTTGTGACACCCCCCAGGGGTCCCAACCTGCAGGTTTAGAAGTGCTAACTATCCAAGGATGAGTAGCAAATTCGTTGTAGCTGTCCACACCCTGAAAATACAAATGGTATCAACTGCCACTGATGGAAATTGAGAGTGAGCTCTGATTCTAATAGTCTGACCAGATCCATTTGTAATGCACCTTTTAAGTTTGAACATCAAATAACTTTCTTATAGTTTAATGCAGCCCTACACAGTTTGTAACCCATTAGGTGAAGGCAGGACATATGCTTTAGCTTGCCATAGACTTGCTAAGACACCTGGCTGTCTCAGAAAGACATCAAGAACTGGTAGATTATTGAGTGCCTAGTGAGCTGCATTTCGCTTGGCCGGACATAAAGTATGATAGCTTGGACTAACTGCAGTGTCTTCCAGTTGCAGTGGAGCTCTTGTACAATTTACACAGTGATCAACATGCAACTTGAGAAAAGATCTGTTCTTTTTTCCAAATTATATTTGCATGCATTAATACCACATCCTTTAGAATAGTGGCACTGACTTGCACAAAAAGCATTAAACACATTTTTCACTCACTTCAGTGTTTCTTTTTTTCCATTTTTAACTCTGAGAGCAGAAAAGGAGAGCCAGCATAGTTCCGTTATATACAGAATATGGTATGGTGTTTTGGTCACCCCATCAAATAAAAACAAGGAACCGAAAAAGATAGAGGAGGGCAGCTAACAATGGTACACCTTGTCATATAGAAACAAATGAAGAGTTTGAGTCCTTTCGTTTTGAAAAAGGAAGGCATGAAAGAGCTAACTGTTCACAAAATCTTGCATGGTTGGAAAAGCAGCTAGTGTTTTTTTTTTTTTTTGGCCTATTAGTACAGTGCTAACAGTGAAGTTGATGTGGCCCATCCTATTTCTGTCCAGACATTTTGGGCCACAAAATGACAGGATTAATATTTTTCTTCATTCCCTCTTCATAAGCAGAGGTATTGAGCTGCCAGTAGAAACAAAGATTAGTTTGAAAGATCATGCTTTGTTTCAGCAAACTGTTTCTTTAATTTTCATTTCTTTTCCAGAGGAACCCATTGATAAAATATCTGGGTAACAACAAATACATTTATGGGCCTTGTATGACTGTAACTTCTCGAAGAGTCCCCTAATCTTAAGGTATAACTCAGATTTACCATCTAAACTACTCAGTGTATCGTCAAAGGCTTTCATGGCCGGAATCACTGGGTTGTTGTAGCTTTTTTGGGCTAATGGCCATTTTGTAGAAGCATTCTCTCCTGACATTTCATCTGCATCTATGGTGGGCATCCACAGAGGTTTTGAGGTCAGACTACTCAGTCTTTCAAACAGAAGTATTTAGGGATAAAATAATAATAATAATAATAATAATAATAATAATAATACTTTATTTAATACCCTGCCACCATCTCCCCAATGGGAACTCGGGACGGCTTACATGAGGCCAAGCCCAACAGCATATTACAATAAAATAAAACCAAAACACAATAGGAACACAATAAAATACATACAACATATGAGTACAAAAAAAGAAGATAAAGCAAAATCATACCAATAAAATAACAATGAGCGGGCCGCTTGTTCGAGATAAAAAACTAAAATACTAAATACACTAAAATCAGGATGAGATAGGGATGGAGCAGATTGTTTGTGAGGGAGAAACTCATAAAGGAACGAGGTCATAAAAATAGACCTTCATACAGGTGGGGAAATATACTCTGGGGATTAAAAAAACCAAAATAGATGTTTTAGGAAAAATCAGAATAGCTCATACTCTTAGTTATTACTCCCCTTCCCTCTCTTTCCCAAACTAGATGGGAAATTTTGGATTCCACAATCCAGGGTTCCCTTCTGCCACATGGTAACTTGCAAAATTCCCCTTATATGTCTTCCTCCTCATTTTAAATCATATCTTTGAAGGACCAGAGGCAAATGCTGTTGGAAGGTCAAGTAATTAATGTGCTTCTTGCTTTGAAACTAGTACTTCAATTGTGGTCAAACACATCAGTAAAGAAGAACCAAAGGAGAAGATTGTCCAAATGAGATTCAGGTTTTAACACATTAACCCTGACCACTAGTACCTGTTGAGAAGGGTACCTATGTTCTTGCTGTGCAGAGGTCTCTCTGTGTAAACATTGATAGTGTAAAACATGCCTTGTTGGAGTGTCTACAACTCTCAATGGTCAGAGAGGCTTCATTTCTCCTGTCTTCCAAGAAGTGGAAGATCATCTCGAGGATCCGTCTGTAAAACTGCTTTGCTTCAGTGTAGGTTCACTGAAAAGTTTCACTCTGAATCAATTCACCTTCCTTTGCCCTCTTTAATAGTTATGTAATTACTTAGTTCATGGTTTTGATTGATGGAAAGAATTGGAAAAAACCCTGAAAATTTCAATAATTCTTGTCAATGCTAGTAGGTGTGAATGGCTTCCTCCCCTCCCGATAGTCTAGCTATCACTACTCACCCTTTGTGCAGGGTATTTTATCATTCATTTCTGTAGTAGCATGACATTATGAACTTGAGACTATTCCTTATTTCACACCGAAGTCATAAGAACTTTTAGTGAAACCAGCGTTGGTTGAAATTTAACAATTTCAGTAAATTGCACATTTGATTTTGTAATCATTGCACTATCCGTTCTATACAATTTACTCCTTATCTAGGTTTGACAACATGGACTGAAAATATTGTACTCACCTCATAGGTGCTCTGACCCTGACATACAGAATGTATGTCTTTGGGTTTTCATGTGCTTAAAAAACTGTACCTTTTACCCAAAGGCTTTGCAGAAAACCTGGATATTTAACCGTGTGGCTGGCTTTTCATTATGTAGTTGGTGGGAGGAATTGGTGGTGGGAAGAACTGGGTGATGGGAGGTGAGGATTCCTGCTAGGAAGAAGCTTTTTACTAGGTTGAATACCAGGCTGACCTCCACTTAAAATAAAATATGTTTATTCACATGCATGATGTCGTGGGGGAGGGAGGGGGAGGTGGAGCATCCAAGACTGTCTGACCAAAAATAATAATGATTAAAAAGTGAATTGCACCCTAGTAGCAAGGTAAGTTGGGCAGTGAAAAATGTAGCAGTTGGTTAAGACAATCTCATCACATATGAGTTTTAAAGACAATTTTAATGTATTCACTGTATTTTAATTCTGTTTTCACCACACTGTTACTCTTTAATTGTTTTTTGTTTTGTATTGCACCTTTTGAACTTGTCTAGTGTGGAATGTTAGCTGCCTCGAGTCCCCATGGGGAGAAAGGTAGGGTATAAATAAAGATGATGATGTTAACAGGGTTACTGTATAGTTGATGTGGATTGGTAAAAGCAGTGCCAAACAGGGGTTCTTCCCATCAATTAGTTGTCATCATATGCAAAGTACATGGCACATGTGTCTGTAACTCTGTGACAATAGACTGCCATCCAAGCCAACATGTAGTGTTATCATCTGTTTGCTTCTCCCTCTAGTGACCAAGAATACAAGATGAGAGAGTGTATTGAAATTATCCATAAAACTATTTTTCTGTGTTGAAGGCATAGAGTTCAAATAATGCATGCAAGTCCATTCCTACTCCAGCTCTAAGAAACAGTGTTTTGAAGCCATCTCCTCTCTTCTCTTCTTAGTTTTGATCTTTTCCATATAGAACATGCTACCTCTTCTGATGCCTCCTATTTAGAGTCATAGAGTTGCAAGGAGCCTCGTGGGCCTTTGGGTCTCCGTCTACACTATCATATAATCCAGTTTCTGAATACAGATTATTTGCCTTGAACAGAATTATATGAGTCTACATTACCTTATAATCCAGTTCAAAGCAGATAGTCTTTGAATAGGATTATAGATGGGGTCTGAGTCCGACTCCCATTCAGTGGAAACTCTCCCATGAATGCCTCTGCAGCAAGTCTATTTGAGCAGTTTAGGTTTAGGAATGAGGGCCAGCATTAACATTTGGTGGCTTTGGTCAGCCACCTAAGTTGATAGATTCAAGCAAACAGATAGTGAGGTCTTGGAAAACAAAACCATGTGTTACGCATAGTTTGAACTTAAACCAACCTGTTCCTCTCTGATGTGGGGCAAAATGCTGACCCATTGAAGTATGATTTGTTTGGTTATGTATGTTTTATTGTGTCCTCTTCAGATATGATATTACACTGGCTGGCCCTATTAAGAACTTTTATCTTTTTCTCATTGTTTAATACATCATATTAGTTATATATGTCTACATTCAACCTGTCCCTGTGTATTTGTGTATGTGGTAATGTCCTGACTTCAGTATATACTACAACATTGAATATTTTGTCATTTGTTAACCACATTTTTTTTCAGTTAATGTTGACTTCTATGCTTCATGAAGATGGATTACTTCATCTCCATCTTTGGCTAACACTTGATTATTTTATGTCTGCTTAAGCTAAAAAGCTTTTGGTTCAAGAACTTTGTTTTACTGTCTTTCCTACTTTGACAACCCACACCCCAGTTGTACTCTTAGGCCTGTTCCGCACATTTGTATAAAATCCACATTGAACTGGTTTATATGGCAGTGTGGACTCAGATAATCCAGTTCAAATAAGATATTTTGGATTTTCTGCCTTGATATTCTGGATTATATGGCTGTGTGGAAGGGCCCTCAGAGTGCTCCATGACATTTAATAACTAGCAAACAATCTTTGGGTTTTTATTTTTGTGTATGTTTATTTGCCTTACTGAGAGAGGGCTAGACCTGACAGTGACTTTTTAGATTGTGTTGGGTATTATAAGTTGGTGTGATAGGCATGTACAGATAGGTAGGCAGTCCATACTGGTAGTATCATCTTGAATGAGGCCCAAATCTTGTTGCATTCTGGATAAATCAGTACAGTATTGGGTACATGGTACTGAAATGCTGTAAGTTCAACTCTGGAAAAAGTGGTTTAATTTTTCCCATAGTTTTGCTATATGTTACGGTTTTTTGTACTTAAAAAAAGAATAAAGAGGTCCCTAAGAATCTAAACAATTGATGTTTCTATTCAATTTTAGGAATCACTTAGCAATACAATAGATCTGGTAATATACCAGCACCTTAAGTCAGAAATATATCAGGAGCCAATTAGACATGGTAGTAGCTGGTTCTGTCTAGCAATCTGATTAAGAGGAAGAGGGCAAGCCTTTTAACTCAAATCACTGTCCTTAGCTCTTTTTCTCCTAATCAGAGTTTATTTTGGAGGGGAAAAAGAAATATGGTACCTCAGTTTTGAGTGATTTACAAAGTTGCAAAGTAAAACATTATATGGAATGAGAGGACAACTGAGCTCCTGGAACAGGCTTGTCTTTTGTATCCTTTCTTCATCCTCTTTTTCATGTCTATGCACAGAGCTGAATGTGCATTTAGCAGCAGGTGTTGTTTAACAACAAAGATTTGCTAACATGTCACCTAATTTAACATTATTTTTACCTTCACTTTGCTTGATTGGAGTTAACTGGAAATCCCCTACCCAACTCTCTGTGTGTACACACACACACCTGTATATTTGAATGTATAGTTTCATTAATGTTTTGAAATGTGGTAGATATGCCTCTTTAGTGTTTTTGAAACACAGATTTTGCATTGATTTCCACCCTGGGCTAGAGCTCAGAATGGGGCCATTTTGTGTGTTGAGGTCATGGTTTAGAATACTTTAACCACATGAGAAACCATACTTCGGAGTGAAAAGTGCTGCAATAATCCAGAGCAGGAAACAGAATGGCCCAACAAATTTCACCCAAAGCGTGTGGTTACTTGCCTGCCTGTTTTTGCATTGTGCACGTGTGAGATTTGTGCTAAAAAGAAACTGTTGCAGAAAACTGAAGGTTGGTTCACTCAGTTATTGATGTTCAATACTCTCCTCATGATGGTCTCATTGAGTGCCCGTGACCTCAATGCATTAAATGCATTTTCCATAGTGATTACAGTACCCTTTTTTCTTTTCCTGGGTGTAACTGTACAAACATCTTCAAAGGGTTTCTGTGTAATTGTCGGTCATGTGCGGTTGCAAAGCATTGCTGTTAACTTGCATCAAATTGACTTTGATTTATGGTGATCCCATGAATCAGAGACCTCCAAGTCACCCCATCAACAGTTCTTCTCAATCCTGCAAATTCAGGGGCTTCCTAGATTGAGTCTATCCATCTGGAATGGGGGCTTTCTCTTTTTATTTTTACTGCTGTCCACTTTGCCAAGCATTACTCTCTGATATGTCCAAAGTACAACATTCTCCTTTTAAGCCATCTCGGCTTCTAAGTATTGTTCAGGCTCAATGTGAAATGGCACTCATTTATTTGTCTTTTCATGGCATCCATAGAACTTCTCTTCAGCAATTTCAATTCCAATTCTTCCTGTCCAGCTTTCACATCTGCATAGAAACGGGAAATATGGTGTTATGGACAATCCTAACTTTAGCATTGAATGACATATCTTTATACTTTAAGATCTTGCCTAGAGCTGCTATACCAAGTCCTAGTCTGCTTCTGATTTTTTCACTGCAGTCTCCAGTCTAATTTATGACTGAGCCAAGGGATGGAAGACTTTATATCTTTTCATTGTCTGCTTTAGAGTAATGTAAATCATTCATGGTCATTGTTTTTACTTTGTTAATGTTCAGTTGTGAGCCTGCCCTTTCACTTTCTACCTTGCCTTTTTTCCATGATCATTTACATTTTTGCTATTTTACTAGTATTATGGTGTTATCTGCATGTCTTAAATGTCCCATCTTCTAATTTGCAGTCCTCTTTCTTCTGTATCTGTTTCTGCTTTAGCTATGATATATTCATCATATAATTTAAACAGAGTGATAAAAATGCAGCCTTGCCTGTCCTCCTTGCCAATTGGAAACTATTCTGCTTCCCCATATTCTGTTGTGATGGTAATCTCTTGTCCTAAGTTCAATCAAATGTTGTGATGCACCCATTTAACAAAAGCAAGACATAGCTTTCATAACCTATAATCTGTAAAGCGCAGGCTGATTTTCTTCTGAAAACATTTGGTGCATTCCCTTGTTTGAACCTTGCAGCTGAAGATGCCATTGGTTATCGCAACTCAATATGTGCAAATGTTTTTCTCCTTCCTCTTGAATCTTTCTGTTCATTAGTTCATCGTGTTTTTGTGGTTTCCTCTTTTTCTGCCCCTCAAATACCACCCAATCTTTTCTCTCCCTGGTCCCTATTGAGGTTTACCTCGTGAGTTCTCTTACTGATTGCTCTCTCATCTCCCCTGAATCTTCTACACACACCCTTCTCGGTTTCCAGTCATATTCACAAATATGTTTTCTTTTGGTCTCAGCACTTCATTTGTATACAATCTTTCTGTAGTCTCATATGTGTCTAATCCTACTTTCTGTCTTCTTTAGTCATATTGCTTCCTAGCTCACAGGCTTAAGATTTCTGTTTTTCGACCTCAGGCAGAGAGCCAATGGGCTCTCTGTCAGTTGTTGTGGTTGTTGTCCCTCTCATGATTTTTTTTTTAGCAGAATTAGTTCAAAGGGGGTTTGGCCCAGTGGGTCTCTATGTCCAAGTAGGGATTTGAACCCTGATCTCTAAAGTCCAATGCTCAAACCACTACATCATGCTTGCTAGTTACCTGGTAAGTCACCAGCTACATAAAGCCAGACAAGTTATTTTGGCTTGAGAAGTAGAAATTCCTGCAATCACCTTGGGAGTAAAACTTTAATTTGCTGTCCTTTGCAAAAAATTACCATTTGCTGCCCTCTCATGACACTAAAAATTGCAAGCTGAGGTAACTATCTCACTCTGCGTCTCTGTTTTATGATAGTGATGCCTAACTCAGCTTTCACAGCATCTTGCTTCTCCTTTCATCTTTTTTCTAGAAGGGCATGAATCATGGTGCTAAGGCTTACGCAAGGCTTTCCTAGTCAATAAACTTACAAATGTCCCCACTTGAAGAATTCTCAATTCTCCTTCAAAATTTAAATCATAGCCCTATTTTGCATATGATTTTTGAAAGAAAGGTTAGCAGATAAATGAACTATAATATTGGTGCAACTAAGTCTAATTTGCATTGCAGATGTAAGCAGAAGGGCTGCACTTATTGTGTGACCATGTATGTACTCTTTGCTATATAGCAGGGATGGGAATAGTATGATCCCTCAGAGTCAGGAACCAAGCTACCTACTTTTGATTTTCTTTTACTAGAAATTCTGCCATGTTTTTGCCATTCCAACTGCTTTAGGCCTAGGAGAGATCTTCATTTAATAGGGAAATAAATTGGACATTACTTTCAACTTTCACCCCCAAATTTATGGAATGTCTGTAGGAACCATTTGTAGTTAGAAGGAAAGAATAATATGTATGTGTGTGTGTGTGTGCGCGTTCGCGTGTAATTATAGTTCTATCCCGCAGAGGTCCGTCAAGGCTAATGGAGCCTTGGCTATCCCTACTACAGAGTCTTTCAGAAGTAAGTAAGCTCTAAAATATGGCTGCCATTCAGGATTTCCCCTCACATATGACTCAGATCAGGAAAAAGGCAGAAAACAGTTCCATATGTAACTGCTGTGGTTAATACCTGCAGATAGCTTACCCATATCTTGTGAGATGAAGCCAAAGAGTGTGTTAGTCTGGAACAGGGGTCCTCAAACCTTTCAAGCAAAGGGGCAGACTAGTTTTAAAAAAAACATGAATGACTTCCTATGCACACTATATATATATTATTGGTAGCGTAAATGAAAGAACAATGCAGTATTTTAAATTAAGAAGAATTTTAACCAACATCAACTTAACAACATTTCAATGGAAAGTGTGGACTTGCTTTTAGCTGATGAGATAGTGAAGTTAATTTGGATTGCTGTTGTGTTCCTTCAAGTCGTTTCATACTTACGACAACTTTTAAGTCTAGTTTAGGGCGGGGCCTGGGAAATTAACCTTGGACATCCACATCTGGCCCATGGGCCTTAGTTTGGAGACTCCTGGTCTGGAATATCATTATGCAAGGTAATATTGTGATCTTGGAAAGTCACACTTTCTCAGTCTCAGAGGAAGTCAAAGTCAAAGCCCCTTTGAACTAATCCTGCTAAGAAAACTTCATGATAGGGTCACAACCACCACAGCAACTGACAGAGAGCCCATATACTTTCTGCTTGGGGTGGCAAAACAGAAATCTTAAGCCTGTGAGCTAGGAAGCAGTATGAAGCAGTAGCATTAACTTTTGTAGACAAAGTCATCTGACTAAGTTATGGACTAAGGTATCTAAGAAAATAGACTTACTGTATATGCTCATGTATAAGTTGACATTATGGATAAGTTGAGGGCATGTATTGAGGTCAGGTGTTGAGGTCAAACTTATTTATTTTGATTGGACTCATGGATAACTTGAAAGTTATTCCACAGCTAGTGGAAAGTGTAAGAACTGCCTTGGAATCAGCTGGCCCTGGTCACTTCTGCCCCCCCCCCCAGTCATTTAAAAAGGCCAAAGGCGGTGCAACAGTAGAGATAGAGTAGAGGGCAGTAGTGCTTCTTTTAGGTCCTCCCAGGATGGGCTAAGCTCTCATCATTCCCTACTCTACTTAAAGAAGGGAAAGCTTCCTTTTCTTAAGGTGCCATACTCACATCAACTTGTGGAGTAGTCAACCCAGTTTCTTGGGGTCATTTTGACTAACATTTCTAGACTCATACAAGAGTATATAGGATAGTCTATGAAAGCATTTGCTACCAAGTTTGTTCCCACAATTGGTCTTCAAGATGCTACAAAATTCTTTTGCATACCCATATCTTGCCAGTGTGTGATTCTTAATATAAATGAATTGCTTGGCAGAATTAGAAGACTAGATAGAGTAAGGGTGATTTCAGGATGGGGAGTAGGATTTTTGGTTTCTCTATGATAGTGTCTATTATCTGCTTTTAGTTTCAGTTAGTTGATTTTTTATTATTTGTTTCAGATGGACCCTAACAGAATATCAGAAGAAGATACCCACTGTTTGAGAACCTTCCTGAGGCTTCAAGAGAATATAGATCTGCAAGAAACAACCTTGTTGAATCAAGAAAGACTGATGTCTGAATCATGCAGAAGGATGAAACAAGCTTTTCAAGGAGCAATGCAAAAGGTCAGTTGATTCCAGCAGCTATAAAGTTTTACCTCTTCTTGAAGCTGCAGAGTTGTCCCAATGAAAAGTGGGTTAAACGTCACACAGAGGGATGATACAGGCAGACTGCCTTGTACAGGTTCAGGCCTTGTACAGGTCTGAAGTCAATTTCTCCAGCTACCTTGGTGGAGGCAGTTTCCTCAGGCACATTTGCTAAGATTCTTTATTTCAGAGTACTGTGGTCTTGTGAAACACAAGGCCACACACTCAATCACTGTGCTTACTGTGACTACTTTTACTTTGAAAGGAAAGCTGCCATAGAGACCAAAGTTTGTGGCATGCTCCTAGTGGGTTGCTTTCCCACAACAAATGCCTTTGCTTCCAGAGTTTAAGTTCAGTGCAGTCACATGCATTTTCCATAGTAAACCCACCTTATCAAAATACAAAGTCTTGGAGATACAACAATGTCTCTGTAAATTTAAATAGGATTAAAACAGCTGTTCAGTAAGTATTCATCCAATATTGTCATGGAAAAATATCTTAATATGTGATAAATACACTTCAAAATTAACATGGGAAAAGCTCAAATAACTTCCTGTGAAGATAATTCATATGAATAGTGCTTGTCTTCCTGTTCTTACAGATCATGGCTAACATAATGATTCAGAGATACAGGGTCATTTTGGCAGGAAGTTTCAGATTGTCAAACTGAAAACTGGAGAAGACTTTTGTACCTGTCATTGTTGTGTAGAAGAGGAAATGTTAGTAGATGGAGCTTCTTCCCTGGATGCCTGAAAAGCAGCTGCTGCTGATATTTCCTTTTCTACAGTACAGTAGTACAGTAGTTTTATCAGTTTTCAGTCTGGCAACACCATGACTCCTTGACTTTCCAGAGGAAACCAACAGCACCAACTGAATGACATTGTCAGGGAGTAGCAATATTGATTTACTCTTCTTTTCCAGGCTCCAAGGCATTCCAAGTTCTTGTTGTTTTATTCCATACCTCCTCAGTAATACTCCATAAACTACCACAAAAGCTTGAACTTATGGGTCATAGTATTAGATAGTAAGTGTGATAAAGAAAGAGTACAAAGATTAAATGAGAGGACTAGGATATTGGGTGAGGTGAATTTCTGTATAGTTGGAGACAGGTAATGGGAAATACAGGGAGAAGTCCTGTAAGAGTAGCTTGTTGATGCTTTCATTTTGCCTCTTCCTTCAGATTTCTTAAAGTACTGTGTACATAGCTTTTTCTCTTCTAATTTTACTGTTTTATCAGCTCTTTGTGGTAATTTAGTTTGAGAGACATAGTTCTGTGGACTTGCTGCTTTATTTCTGGGAGAGCACTATTTTCAGTTCCTTACCCTGAATTCACATCTTCCATCCAGGTCTGGTTGCCAATTTGTAGTCCAGCCAACTCTCTTCTTGGTGTCACCTACAAAATCCAAAGCAAACATGCAAGTATTTTAGTCAACAGCCATAATGAGGCAGTCACCTTAGAAAGCTGTTTTGAGTGTCACCAAAGGGCATCAGATTGCTGCCTAATTTATTCTATTTTTACTGCCAATGAAATGGAGATTCATTTGTGGGATTTTCTACTTTAGGTGCCAATTTTTATTCTTTTGTGTTCCATTCATTGCTTTGCCTCAGACAGAAAATGTCTTAGTTTGGACCTAAGTGTTTAGACAAGAGGAAATGAGGAGCCAGGCAGATCAGGCATGGTCTTTGAGCAGTCTGGATGGGGATGGAAAAGGTCATATATTCTGCAGCTACTTTAACTAGTTTTTAGGGAAGGGATTATGTGGGCATCTGTAAAGAGTCTACATTTTTAGACCACAAAACCAAATGTGAATGTGGGAATACATGGCTCAACAGTACAAAATGTGAAAAGGGCCTTAGGATTATTGTTGATCCTGAACTGAAAATGAACCAAACAGTGTGATGCTGCTGTAAAGAAGACAATTGCCATCTTAATGTGCATTAACAGAACTTAGTTCCCAAGCCAAGGGAAGTAATAGCCCCAACTATATTCAGCACTCTCCTGAAACTCTGTGTTTTTTCAGGAGAGAAAATAGTGAAGATTTTATTTTTCCTGTCACTTCAAAATTTCTTGACGTTTTGCATTTCTCTCTGTTAAATTTTATTTTATCATTTTTACCCCAGTTTTCTAGTTTATCAAGGTCTTTTTACATTTTGTTATATTTTCCAAGCCTGTTAACAACCCCACCCACTTTCATATTGGAAATTTGATAGGGATTCCCTTTACCCCAGCATCCAAACCATTGATAAAAGTAGCAAAGGGTGTCAACTCCAGGACATCGCCCTGCAGCACTCCATTTAAGACTACTTTCCAGTTTGAAGCACAGCTACTAAGCACACTTTTGAGTACAGTTTTCCAACTGTTTATCGATCAATTTTTCCATCTATTCCATAGTCAGTTTGCTAATCAAAATATTATGGAGGACCTTATAGAATTGGAGATTCCTGAAAAGCAACTTCATGCCAAAATATTGTTTGCTTGGGACATAGGTGGGAAAACGTTGATATCAGCTTATCTTCTAGCATAAACCTTTGTGTGGATGTTCAGAAGTGTTACAGTCCCTTTCAAGGCCACCCTAACTGTAGCCTCTCACTGTGGGGTGGAGAACTGAGCCTTTGAAACACATATATGAAACTAACTGTCCCTTGCCATGCATTACTGTGGCCCAGTCTGTGTATATGTGTTTTGTGTGTGTATATGTGTGTGTATATATTTGTGTATATGTAAGTTTGCATATGTGTGTGTCTGTGTATATGGTTTTGCGCATGTGTTGTAATGTAATTTTTTTTGGCTTTTAAAGTCTCTTCTGCAGTGTTTTTCGTTGTTTTTATGAGTGATGGTCACTCAATGGCCTGATAGGTGTATTGTGTCCAAATTTGGTGTCAATTCGTCCAGTGGTTTTTGAATTATGTTAATCCCACAAACATTTTTCTTTATATAGATGGTATAGCACCAAGGCTGATCCATATGTCCCAGGGATGGATTCGCTAACTTCCAAGGGGTCTATAGAGTGTTTGGTTTCTTATGCATCACTGCATATTAAGCTCTATTTAAATGTAATTACAGTCTAATCTAGGGCTGTTTAAAAGCTGACAGACTAGTAGGCGCTTGATATGTATTCTTTTTCCGATTAGCCCCTTGCGCAGGAATCTCTTGGTCCATTTCCTCTTGATTGCCTTTCAGGAATTCTAATGTCTCAATGCTTCTGCTAATAAAAATTATGGCAATAGGTTTTAATTGGAGTAAGTCAAAGTTTAAAGAGAAATCGTGCCTCAATTGCACTAAAGACAGGTGGTCTTTAACACCCTTACATGTCTATGTTCTTGGCTCATGTGGTTTGGGAAAGACAGAGTAATGTGCACATCTAGCATATTCCGCTGAGTTTGCATAGAGTGACTTCAGAGTGGCATTTGGTTGTGCTCATAGTGGGCAAGTTGACCTCGTGTTGTGCTACTAAAATATTTTCACCTTGCTTCCTCTTGCTCTTTTTCTAAACACCTGAATGTATCAGGAGGTTCTTGCATTACCCCAGTTTTAAATATCCTAAGTCACAAAAATAGACTACTTAAACATGTGCAAGATACAATTGATCTGTTTCTGCATCTTGCTTCTGAATATTTTGAACCAGTGCTTTCTTTTCAGTTTCCTTCCTGACTTGCACAGATGCAAACCAGTGGATTTCCTGCAAGATCATGATTCTGATCTTTTCTCAATGTCAGCCACTTAACCAATTTCTAGCCTACGAATCTAGGTTATGCTCAGATTACATGGAACTCCACATATCATAACAACATTTATAAGTGTATCCATGTGTTACTTACTGGCATAAAACTTGCTTGTGAAAGAGGGAGGGGCAGTTTTAAACTCATTCCCCAATTGCACTATTCCCTTCCCTACTTTCTCAAGTAAAATATCTTATATATTTTCCATAGAGAATATATAAGATACTGTGTAGAAAATCCAGAAGTCTGGAATTTGAATTTCTCCAAAGTTATTTTAGCTCCAAAATATGTTACTGGTTTTAGGACTTGCACATGGTTCATGTGAAATAGGGATGAAGGAAAAGTGATTCCAGGGAAACTTGGTGCTGAAGAAAAGGGTTTCCAAATCTGAGGGTGGTATTGTCAGACCAGTGTGAACCCTGGCATTTCCTACCTTGAAAATGGAGCAGTGCTATATATTTGCAGCAAACATCCTTGAGCCTGCAAAACTAAGCATACCCTTCTTATTTTCAGGAAGTCCAGCGGATTATCATTGGGAAGGACCAGTCAAGATCAGAGAAATGTAAGTAATAGGCAATTTGTTAATGGGGATCTTTAAGCCATGTGCTTTTCCAGTGATTTTAATGAGATGTTTCATCTATAGCTATAATGGGAGCTTCCTGGTTGGATTTGCCCAAGATAAACAAACATGACAAACCACCATTTGCCCATCTCATCATTGATGCCAATAAAATCCCAGCTGGTAAGTTCAGTTTTTTATTTTGTTTAGAAGTTTAATTAGGTCAGTGGCATTTTAATGTTTGGTGCTATAAATGATCATACCACACAATGGTTAAAAGAAGTATAATTGAAGTTTGGTGTGACGTTAAAATAAACTATGGTCTGGAATTATATGGCAAACCCAAATAAGAGAAGTCAATGCTTGAAAATAACTTGATTTGCATTTATTATGACTTGGTGAGATATCTACATTGATAAATGATTGTTTTGGCCATTTTGATAATCTGGAGGCTCTTGCAACTATTTTGCTCTATTTAGCAAATGAAAGTAGACAAGGAGCTGTAAGCTGTATTTTTTTTACAGATTTGGAAACTCAAAATTATTGTTTAGATAGAGCAGTGGTTCTCAAATTTTTAAAGTCATGGAGCCCTTTTTGAAGGGCTGCATTGCATTTTAAAATTTGACAGATGGGCCGGGCCAGTGGCAGGAGGATGGAAAATGTTTGTGTGAACTAATTGAAAAAAAATTCCTATGCACACTGCACATATCTTGTTTGTAGTGCAAAAGAAAGAAAGAAAGAACAGTACAATATTTAAAATTATTAAAAGAATAATTTTAACCAACGTAAACTTAACAGTATTTCAGTGGAAGACCCCAGGAGCTATCCAATTCAACCTCATTCTGCCCTGCAGGAAAGGCACAGTCAAATACCCCCCACCAGTTGCCATCCAGCCTTTGCAATAGTAGTAGTAGTAGTAGTAGAAGCAACCTCATAGAACCCCTAACTGTGCTTCATGGAGCCCTAAGGGCTCTGAAGAGCACAGCGTGAAAACCGCTGGTTTAGAGGTTTAACCATTATTATTAGCTTTCTCAAGTAAAATATTTAAAACAAAATGTCTAATATGTATTGTGAGCGTAGCTATCTGAGAGAATTCAGAAATGTAAGACATGCCATTATTGAAATTAAAATCTGATAGATGGGACAATCATGCTTTCTCGTTATGCGATTCTCTAAAACTGTCTATTTCCCTTGAGTGGTGGAAAATATGAGCAATTTTTTGTTTTACAGCCTAGATATATCCTCAAATGTAGCTATCAAAATGCTATGCTCATTTTATCATCTTGTTTGATTAGATTATTTATTTTTTCGTAAATCCCAGCTAGTTGACATCTTGTATCTACAAAGGTTAGGATAGTATATGCCAGCCTTTAATAGATTCAAATGATAATACATTATAAGTAACAAACTAATCAATGCACAACAATTTTGCACTGATAGAAATTAAAATATCGCTAACATTTTGTAATCCTCAATGAAAAAGGTTGTCTGATGACACACTGAGCTTCCCTTAATCTTTTTTCTTTCTTTGTTCCATTTTGTTGATTTCTACAGCTATTTAATTTACACAAAATCCAATTTTGTGCAAAAGGAAACCTGTAAAATGTAATTATATAAAATATATTGCTTTTTGCATGAATGAAATGGTTGTAAAGAAACCAACAAATACTAGAAGTTTCTGAAATACATAAAATGCTCAAGAATATATGCAACAGTTTTAAATTTTTTTGTTCAGATGTGCAAGAACAAAATAAGTGAAGATGTACATTACTACACTGCATACTCATACACACTACATAAATGTACATTATGATTCCAATTTTATACTGCCATCATATAGTGTCCTGGGATATTTTTTTGTCTAATCCCCACTACCTCAATTCTTTCTTCAAGGATTCCATATGATGGAACAATGAAAGTTAATGGAACAACAAATGGGACTGAGATTGCTAATGTCATTTTTCTGAGATTCTTACGATGTCAGGGTTTTTTTTAATCATGGGGAATGAAAACAAAAACAGCAATTAAAGATGGCTTTCTAATAATTGCAAGGTGTTTTTTTCTTTTGCTAAGGTGGTGACTCATCTTATATATTCTTCAGTATCTCTGAAAGGCCATTATTCAGATTTTTGGTAATACAGATTTTCACTGTGTCATAGGACCTGTATTTTTAAGTCCCTGGATGGTGGGTCTTATAACCATAGTTTATAAGCCCCACATTGGCTGTAGTCTAGACACAAGCATCTCTAGTTATAAATAGGACCTTTGTGTGGCTATCCGATTTTGCTTCTCCATGCATAACTAGAAGGTTCCTTCAAGGGAACACTAAACTATATTCAAGAGATGAAACACTGACTTATATTTTGCATTGACTGTAGCTTGTAAACATTTTTTCTCTGTAAAGATTTCAGATGGCAAGCATTTGAAATGTAAGCTTTTCCCGCCTACTCATTATACCGTACACATGCCATATTTCTGTGGTATGCAGTATGCTATAGTTGTGGTCTGCATGCCATATAGTTACACTGAGACTGAATCCACAGAGTAGTTATGGCAGAAAAACAGAGGAAGTTTGAGGTCCAAGCAACTTCACATGGCAGTTAGATCAAAGACTCTGACCTCCCTAAATTGACTATAGCATGCTAAATGGAAGGAAGAGGAACAAGGTCATCAGGGCAACCCATTCTTGGTAGTTGAAAAAATACTGGTTACTATTTCAGGTCCATTGGTTGTTGGTTCGATGGTTGTTTATATTTTGTTATAATGTTATTTTATTCTGTTTTTATGCTGTTGTTATGTTTTTAATGTGTTACATTTAACTACAGAATTCGGCTCAGATAAGGCCACCAGGCTGTTATTGAAACCGATTTTAATTAATTAATATGATTTAATGTTTTAAATGTATGTAATTATTGGATTTTATTATGTATTTTATTATGTATACATTGGAGGCATTGAATAGTTGCCTGCTGGAAGCCTCCCTGAGTCCCCGTCCCCCCCTCCTCCGGGGGTTGAGAAGGGTTTATCTGAAATAAATAAAATAAATAAACTATGTTGACCAGGCTTAGAACCCATGTAATCTGCCCTGAGTCCCTCCAGGGAGATGGAGTTGGGGTACAAAAAGAAAGTTATTGTCGTCGTCATCATCATCATCATCATCATCATCATCATCATCTACCATGAAGATGCAGTAGATTTGGGTTCAAACTCAAATAAGTAATGGCAGAAGCAACATTAATCTTAACAGTGGCTGGTTTTATTCTTTTGATATGTGGGATTATTTGGAGGATAATGGAAAGGTCCTTTACATTTCCTTGGCTGCCAAAACTATTTCAGGTTATTTATATATTGTATCATTTATATGTAATATTAAACCTAAATAAAAAAAATAACTATTCCCTCAACCTTTTTTTTTTCTCTTAGGCACCGGTAAAGTGAACCTTACATCTTGGCATCATGACCAAGGCTGGGCAAATGTAGTGAATATGACATTCAGTGATGGAAAATTAATAGCGAACCATGACGGCTTTTACTATTTGTATGCCAATGTGTGCTTTAGACACCATGAAACGGTGGGGAATCTAACTGGACAAACTCTACAGTTGATGGTGTATGTGAGAAAAACGGATGTCAAAAGGAAAAACCCCGTGGTCCTGATGAAGGGAGGGAGTACAAAGAATTGGTCGGGAGACTCAGAATTTCATTTTTATTCTGTAAATGTCGGGGGCTTTTTCAAACTGAAATCTGGTGAAGTAGTAAGTATCCAGGTATCACACCCTTCTTTATTGGATCGTTCCCCAGAAGGAACTTATTTTGGGGCCTTTAAAGTAAGGGATATTGATTGAACCTAACTTGTCAGTTTTTCAAAGGGGGAAAAAATAATGTTTATTCAGCTGGATCAGAATAAACCTGACCTGAGAGAGATGGTTAACAGCTTGTGGGGTCCAGTTGTCCACGAATGAGAATTTCTCCCAGGCAGCCTTACCCACAGCTCCCCATACAGTCTTAGGATTCCTCAGTTTCAATACTTAATTCCAGTGCTTTATTCCCATCTTAGTTGTGGTGGTCTGGTTTGTGGATTGGGATATTGGCAGCCCATCCAAAATGGCATCTAAACTTTCAGTAGTAAATGCACATTATAATCCAAATACATTTTTGTTTTTGTGCTGGGCAGAAAATAATTTCCTTCCAATCAAAGTGAGCCATACATAGACAGTATGGAAACCAATGTGGAATGTTAACTTGCACCCATTAAATCAAAGGGAGACAGTGAAACAAATGTAAAGTACAATCTAAACATGTCTACTCAGAGGCATGTTCCACTGAGTTCAGGGAGGCTTATTTCCAAAAGTGTATGTGTCCTGTGTTGAGTTTAAATATGTTAACCAAGACTCTGCACTAGCCTACAAGTAGATAGACATGCTTAGGATTCTAGACCCAATCCACACTATATTTATTTTATTACAACAGAAATCCACAATTTTGATGGGAGATTTAGAGGTATACATTTTCAAATTATGTGTTGTGTGCAACTTCGCAACATACTCTGATAGTACTGTTTAAGGAAACATTGAATAAGCACTGGCAACCAAAACACCAGTCAGTGTATTGCTTCCTAGAGATTGAATTCAAAGGGAAATGTTAGAATCTTTGATTAGCAATGCAATTGTCTTTTTAAAAATATTTTTCATGATGAAAATATTATCCCCTCCCCCATTTTTCTGCAGGCAGAATTGCATTTTATGTTTGTTAAATTTTATACCTATGTGCCTTCAATTATTTTTATTTTGTCCTCATTCCCTGGTTAAGTTGTATACAGGACTGTAAGTTGTAGGGTTCAATTTCTCCCTGACTGCTTATTGGACATGTTGAGTCCTACTGATAACCTAATGAAGGTGCCTTTCCTGTTGGGGTGTAAGGGGGCAAATCCCATCTGGATAACGCCCCCCCCCCTTAATTGGGCTAGTTGACTCCATGGCAATGTAACGATGCTAATAACACTATGTAACAAAATTTGAAAAAATCTATTCCTGGTTTGAAAGTGTTATTTCCTGTTTCATTGTGCAGCACTTACTTTGAAAGTAGTTGTTATACTCCAGAAACTTTATTTTTGTGGTTGCCACAAACTGGGTTGAGTTGATTGAGATTCTACGCAGATATTCATTAAAAACTATAGAAAATAGGCTGCCAGATATCTCGCCAAAACAAAGTTTTTGCAGTTAAATACACTTTTTCTATGATAGAACCAATTAGGAAATGACATTTATAACCCAGGAAAAACAATCATGTTACAAAGTGTAATTGATTCACATTTCATTTATGATTTTATTTCATTAGTTAGTTTATACCCGGCTTTACCTCCAATAATAGTCTCCTCTTTACTGTTTTATCTTCACACCAACTTTGTGAGGTATATGATTTTTAAAATTTGAGGTTATGAGTAAGCAGTTGTGGCTCATCGGCATCTTTTGAACTGTAATTCCTGCAGAACTGTTTGTCTTTGCTTGCGATGATGAGACATATTGACAAAAAACATCTTGAGATTACATATGTCACCCATGGTATACGTTGGGAACATTGGGACAAGTCACTAGTGGCATTGTTCCTTCTATTGTTCCTATCAAACCAGGAATTAACAAAATGTGGTTTGAACAAGCTGCAACTTTTTATATTCAGATGCAACAGCAAGCTGGAATTTTCAAAACAAGTATCTGAATCTTTAATTTTCATTGCTTTATGAATGCAGTGCGAAGAATTTGAATCTGCACTCCTAAATACCATGTAGGCATATTCCAGTTATACCTGGCTTACTCACTAAATCAGGCTGCTGGTCCATTTAACTCAGAAATGTTTATTCTGCTTGTGGTTTGTCAACGTCTCAGGCAGAAATGTCATTCTCATTCCCACTGCCTCTGCTTTAAATAGGCGATGACAGGGATGGAGCCTGGGATCTTCTGCATGCAAAACATGTGTCCTAGCTTTCATATTTGCTCTCTCTCTTTTTGCCTCATTGAAAGGCTTTTCTGCCTTTTCATGAAATTGATGCACACAATATACCCTGTATTCTGTCCACAGTTTAGAATAAATTTCTTGGTCATCAGTTAATAAAATTATTTGAGGTTAGCATGGTGTTTTAAGCTGTTGATTAACTCCATCTTTTGATAGCTTTCTCTCTGTTGATCTCAAAAGAGAGATGTAATTAACAGCTTAAGACATCGTGCCAAGTTCATTGCAGATGGAGGCTGCAAGTCCCGTATGTTAAGTCTCAAAGCTTACAATCTGAAAGTGTTCTTCATAGATTCTCAGCATTGTTTCATTGCCAGAGCATGCAACTGCATTGTTTCCAAAAAGATAAAATGAATATTTTTGTATTCTGTAATATCAAGTTATATTTCAGATGTAATTTTTATTTGAAAAGTTCTGTAATTTATAAACTGTTTGATACAAATATTTAAAATTTCACTGTATGTATATTTAATGTTTGAAAATTGTTTGTACAGATATGGATTACTACTGCACTTTCTTAATCCCAGTGGGGGAAAACAGCAGCTATAATGACCATTTGCCACTAGCAAATGTGATATATTTCTTTGTATTTTCTTAATTTAATAGCTTTTGGTTGATCTTATCAGTGTTACTGAGGAGTCAGGGATCATATACATTAGCAGATGACAACTGTTGATAATTTCAGGTGCTTTTCACTTCTAAGCTTTACTCCAGAAGTCACTTGTTCTAGAGCAGTGGTTCTCAACCTGTGGGTCCCCAGGTGTTTTGGCCTACAACTCCCAGAAATCCCAGTCAGTTTACCAGCTGTTAGTATTTCTGGGAGTTGAAAGCCAAAACATCTGGGGACCCACAGATTGAGAAGCACTGTTCTAGGACATTCTTTCCTAAGTCAGTGTATAAAGCTCCCCCCAAAAAATCACGAGTATCTGGCATGTGAAAGAATGGTCTACAGGCCGCAATACAGATCTTCAAGATGTGGCTTTGGAAGGAAATTAACCAAATGTAGCTGGTATTGTGAAAAAATATGCAAGGGACCAAAGAGATTTGTTATGAGTATTTATGCAATTATTCAACAGACATTTTATCATACTATAAATGTTGCAAATCTGTAAGTGCTCTTATAAATTTCTGCAAAACAACCTCTTCTCAACAAATACTTACAGGCCCATGTTACAATTATTTTATACTGTACAATAGGCATTGCTTTTGAACATTATGAGTTTTTTTTTAAAAAAAATAAACACATTTCTAAGAAAAGAGAGGTTGTGGTTTGCATTTCTCTCCTGTTCCCACATCCTTTCTCTGCAGATTCAGCTCTGCTGACTATGAATAGCATTACCCGCATGACACTATGGAGGTGCAAAGGTTCGTAACAAAGTCGTATTCATTCAGAGCACATTGCAAAGCAGAACAGTTAATGTGCCTGCATTCACTGTGAGCAAACTAAATCCAAGCTGTACAACAGCAGCCCTGTTTTCTTTTGCGTAATGAATTTGTAGATACATACAAATATTTTGATAGATTTACTGCTTTCCACCTCAGCACTACAATACACCAATTACAGAATTGGACGAGATCGCAAGAACCATCCAGTCTAACCCTGTGCTACACTGGAAAACACAATCAAAGCACCCCTGACAGAAGTGGTTCAACTATGGTTATGCAGTTCTGACCAGGCTTTGACTCTTATAATTCACTACTTTATGGGCTTAAGTTTATTTATTTATTTACAGTATTTATATTCCACCCTTCTCACTCTGAAGGGCACCCAGGGCGGATCACAGAACACATACACGGCAAACATTCACTACCATTAAATAGACAGGACAGACAACAGATAGAGACATTTTCCCCCAACTTCAGCATCCTGGAGGTTGTGCTCGATTCTGGCCATAGAGGGTGCTGTCCCTCTATCTTCTATAACAAAGAGCCTTGATCACAGATTTCCTCCTTCCTTTGATGCATTTTTCTGGTATTTCCTTTATGGTGCTGTAAAATACCTCCCAGCTTAAGCTGTGCCTAATTTCTCTACTCACAGCTGTTTTTGCCCTGCTTATGTGGATAGTAAGCTGGGCTGAAGGTTGGGTGCTCACTCTGAGCCAGGCTTCGAAACTGGCAACCTTTCAATTGGTAAGATCTATTGCTGCTGGTGATTAACCAGCTGTGCTAAAGCCCGGCCCTTTGCGAGGTGTGAAGCTGTACACTGTACTCTTATATCCCTACCTTCCTGCTACCTGTCATTACCAGCCTATTTACAGATGCCACGGCAGTGGAATCATCAAAGTTTCCCAGGTACCACTACAGGTTAGGTGAAAAAAAAGGTAAAGGGGTGAGACCCGGGTGGGTTGTGCTGTGTATCTCAGAAGAGGCACAAGAGATGACGGACATGCATTCCATAGCTTTCAGTTCTGCCCCAGTTATGTGCAGTGTCTTGGTCCTATATCCCTTCTGGTCTCTACTTATGAAAACTATCTAGACTGTGTGCCCTCTCTGGCATTTGTGTTTGTTGCACAGGCCCACGTGCACCTTTAAAAAAATTCAATTGTATGCATTTTCTTTTATTCATTAAAATGTGTGTTTTGAAACTGCATGCATTCTTCGTGCATCCAGTTTTCCAATGTATACATTTTTGTTCACTGAATGATGTCCTTGCCTCTTATCAACTGCAAATTATTTTCAGGTCCAAGAAGTTCAAATTAGATCAGCTGTGGTACAAAATGCATTGAAATTGATTTCTCACCCACCTCTAGTCTCTGTCCTGCAGCAAAGTCAAATTGCAGATAAATATTCTGAATCGAGCACAGGTTTATTATTACATCTGTGGTTTATTATCATCACATGCTTATTGTCATCATATCTGTGGGGGGAAATGGTGACTGGATGCAAAGCTTAATTCACAGAGTGAAACACAACTGTAATAAATCGTTCAAAATAATCCTTGTGCTTTTAGGTAGGTTCTGCATTATTTGCTTTGGAGTGGCGCTGAAAACACCATATCCTTACTTGATTTACCATTGCCAGCTCAACAAAAAACGGCAGGGTGCTTTGTCTTCACTTGGTAATATAAATGATTCCCAATCCTCTCCACTCACCCCATTTTAGGTTGCTGTTCAGACACCTGATCCAGATTCCCTGTCCATTTGCTACTTAGCCTTGAAATTCTAGCATTTTTGTAGGTAAGCAAAACACAGTTTATGAAAAGCACCTACCCAGGACAAGTGAACTCACAAATATAGCTCAGAAAGCAAGAATACCTAGAGATTTCTTATAACCAAGACAAAATTTGTTATTTTATTTATTAAACTATTTTTATAGTATTTATGCCCCATCCTTCATTCAAAAGGGCCCTGAGCAGTTTAGGGAATTATTTTCTCCCAGGGCCCTTCCACACAGCTATATAACCTAGAACAGTGTTTCTCAACCTGGGGATCGGGACCCCTGGGGGGGTCGCGAGGGGGTGTCAGAGGGGTCCCCGAAGACCATCAGAATATACAATATTTTCTGTTGGTCATGGGGGTTCTGTGTGGGAAGTTTGGCCTAATTCTATCATTGGTGGGGTTCAGAATGCTCTTTGGTTGTAGGTGAACTATAAATCCCAGCAATTACAACTCCCAAATGTCAAGGTCTATTTTCCCCAAACTCCACCAGAGTCCACATTTGGACATATTTAGTGTTCGTGCCAAGTTTGATCATTGTTTGAGTCCACAGTGCTCTCTGGATTTAGGTAAACTACAACTACCAAACTCAAGGTCAGTGACCACCAAGCCGTTCTAGCATTTTCTGTTGGTCATGGCATTTCTGTGTGGCCATGTCTGATTCAATTCCATCATTGGTGGAGTTCAGAAAGCTCTCTGATTGTAGGCGAACTATACATCCCAGCAACTACAACTCCCAAATGACAACATCAATCTCCTCCAACTCCACCAGTATTCAAATTTGGGTGTATCGGGTATTTGTGCCAAATTTGGTCCAGTGAATGAAAATCCATCCTGCATATCAGATATTTACATTACAAATTATAACAGTAGCGAAATTACAGTTATGAAGTAGCAACAAAAATAATGTTATGGTTGGGGGTCACCACAATAAGAGGAGCTGTATTAAGGGGTCGCGACATTAGGTAGGTTGAGAACCACTGACCTAGAATATCAAAGTAGAAAATCCACAATATCTGGTTTGAATTGGGTTATTTAAATTTTATATGTTTACCTTAGTCTTTGGTGTCTTCTACCACCTAACAGAGATTAATCCACTTGAGTCTGCACAACTTATCTTCTTATCATTCATTTAACATATTCTACACAATTTTTCTCATGTCTTCACAGTACCTGTGTGGGCATAGTTTATTGTGGGTCTCTGCAAAATATATTTTGCGGAGGGCCTCCCACACCCCAATTCTGTTTGACTATACATCCGTGTTCAATTATAAGCCTCGTCAGTAATGAAAAATTCCAACGTTGCATTCTAAATTAAGTTCAAAGATGTCTCCTTGCTTTGATGTGCATTCATTTTTAAACATCTAGCTGACGTAGTCATTTAGTCTGTTACAAAAGAGCAGCTAATCCCGAAACACTGTCATGTCCTTATGATAAGTGTTGATTAAATTTACATTTTGAAAATGACCTTTTGGCTGTGGCAAAAGTGAGTGACAGGGATCACTGCGGAAATCCAGATAAGTGTCATTTTTCATTCTCCATTTTGTTTCTTATTGAAAAGACATTTTCTCTTCATCACAGTACATGACATTTCAGGTCACTTGTAGCATCCAGATGGAATAACCACTGAAGTCCCTATAGACCTGTAAGTCACTATTTGCACTTCCCAGGTATTTCCTTAAGCAGATACCTTCCCATCTCGGATGACTTTGGGGTGGCACCTTCGTTTTGCTCATCACATGTCTTCTTGCCAATTTAATTTGGGAGTGACGTAGACTGAGTGAGGACAGAAAACATACCAAGATCCCACAGTAGATTACATGCATTTTTGGAGATTGCATCAGAGTAAACCACAGAGATCTGTGTCAAACAGCCTCACTATTGCTGTCTCCCCTGCTCTCTGCTTTGACACTTCCACACTCTATCAGTATTTTCATTAATAAGCCACAACTCCTCGATCAAAGCTGGTTAGCAAACAAGAAAGTTTATAGACAATACTTGATAAAAGAAAACAGTGTATCATGTCTGAAGGACTCAAAAATATATCCAAAAATAACAAGGCACATCAACCATTCACAAGTGAGTTAAAAGCTAAAGGCAGTGAATGCTTCCTACCAAGAAAGAAAACAGAGGGTTCTGCATTTCCCTTCCCCTGCTGCTAATCGGGCTAAATCTGCTGGGTTGGGTGACCACCATCCGCCCTAAAAGTTGGGGAAGTGACAAAAATGGAAAGGAAGGAAATATTTAGATGGAAACGAGGTGAAAGGAGAGAGAGAAATGGTGGAGAAAGAAGAACGGGCACAATTACAGCTATTCCAAAAAGCATGGCTTCTAATTGTTTAAGAGGGACCTTGAAAGACAGTTCCCATCTAGGACCAGGTAAAGCTCCATCATGCCTTGGCCCAACAACTTTGCATTCAATGTACAATTGCTCTGGCCTTTGAAGGAGAAAAGAGCAACCAGCATCTGCCGAACTTAATCCCTTCCCTCATTGCATCCCCCTTTCCTTGTGTATCCTACCTCCCTTAGATTGTTAGCCTAAAGTCCCATCAACACTGCCATATAAAATCCAGATTATCTGCTTTGAACTGGATTATTTTAGTCTACAGTGCCATAAAATCCAGTTCAAAGCAAATAATCTGGGTTTTACATGGCTGTGTAGATGGGGCCTGAGGGCCCTTCCACACAGCTATATAAAATCTACATTGAACTAGATTATATGGCAGCGTGGCCTCAGATAATTTGTTCCTCAGTTGAATTTATATGTAAATTGGAAAGGGTACATTTTTAAATGTAACAACAACCATAAGCATTGGATAGCATAGTAAAGGATTAACACCCCTGGGGAGTTTGTTTTGCTATCTGTGCCCCTTTTCAGAAGATGTCACATCACTTTCTGTCCCTGTAATAATTAAATTTTGAATATTTTGGCATGTTGGTGAAATAAGAATTAATGATAAAGCTTCAGTGGAGACACCTTTTCCCCCATATAACTCAGGAGCGAATTTCCCTTCTGAGGGGTAGATTGCTCTCACTTCCTGTTCTTAACTAGGGACCTCAACACACTGGAGCATGGATTCACTTTAAATCTAGTTTCTGCCTCCTGCAAAATTCTGGAGTTTATAGTTTAGGAAGGGGCCTTTAAACTGTTCAGTCAGAGAAGTCCTGGACCTCACTAAACTACAAAGCCCAGAATTCTGCAGAAGGCAGAATCTGAATTTAAAATGAATCTAATGCAGTGGTTCCCAACCTGTGGTCCATGGACCACCAGTGGTCCTCAAGAACAAAAATGTGGTCCGCGGTCTCACCATTACTACACTGTTGCCTCGAAACCACACAGCAATGAGAGTGACTGGTCTTGCAAAACCCTCCTATAGTGCTGAGGCAACTGGGAAGGCGGAAGGGGAGAGGCTGACTACCTACAAATGATTACTACTACCATATCAACTCTAGATTATTAAATGTGGTTTTCTGTGGGCCAGCAGATGGCAACTACTGGATGGTATATGTTGTGTATCAGAAACTAGATGTGGTCTAGCCAATGCAATTTTCTGAATCAGCACCCCAAATAACCAAACCAAATCTAAAGTTGACCAAAAACTGATTTGTAACCCTTTTGGTACTAATGTTGGAGAGTGGTCCCTGGTCAAGTCATCCTTGGGAACCACTGCTCTAATGTGATGAGGCTGTAGGAATTGTTTGTAAGTCAGGTGTTTGTAACTCAGGAACTACCTGTATATGAGAAGTATATGATTGTGCCACTGATTGAAGAATTATTTGCACAATCAATTGAACAAGTGAGAGCATGCCTAGAAGTCACAAGTACAAATGTGTAACCTCTTGTGCAACTGGAAAAACCAAAGAAACTCTGCTAGCACCAAATTGTTTTCCTCTATTATAATTAGCTTTGATTTCATCCATAAGATTGTTTTAAAAATGTGCTTCCTAACTCCAATGTCCAATGGCAAAATGGCCAGCAAAAGAATTAGCAAAAGCTCAATTTGTTATATAGGTACTTTCTAGCCATAATTTTTTTTCCATATCAGGAGCAACTTGAGAAATTGCAAGTCGCTTCTGGTGTGAGAGAATTGGCTGTTTGCAAGGACATTGCCCATGTTTTACCATCCTGTAAGATTACTCTGAAATCTCCTCTCCTAAATAGCTAGGGGATCATCTGGTTAAAGCTCTGTTCCTAAATTATGTTTAACTCCCATTTTAAATTCCTATGTAGATTCTCATGTATTAACTTGAATGGTTTCAGAGATATGCCATATGTGCCAGTGGTGTAAACACATTGTACATGCAAATCCAGCAAAAAGGAAAATCCTGCAAAAAGGAAAAGACAAATCTTACATTTGGATGTACCTGTTAGATTAAAGGACTTAACTATTCCGAAATGTGCAAGTTGGATTAACTAGCATTAAAATATACATAAACAAACAAATTTGATCTTATCTGTTCATGGCTTTGGTACTAATAAGATGGCAATACAGATGTTTCGTTCATTAGAAATCCACTGGAATAAATTTACCTCTACAGAGTAATAGCAAGTATTCTTTTTAGAAGGAGAAAGGTTTGTATAAATTCTGCTTGAAATTGATTTTTTCCCCATCTCTGTGAGCCTGTTGGGTGCATGTGTGCTATCTACCCACATCCTGGAAACTGGATAATCTCACTTTCAAAAAATGAAATTGAGGTAAGTCACACTTATGAAGAAGATATAAACTCAAAAGATCAATACTGAAAGCAATGCCATTGGTATCTGAGCAAAGAATTATGAGACGATTGAAGTTTTGAAGGTTGAGAAGAGGCATGATAGCAATGTATAAATATTTGAAAGGATGTCATAATGAAGAGGGAGCAACCTTGTTTTCTAATGCCTTAGAGCAGAGGTCCCCAAACTACGGCCCGCGGGCCATATGTGGCCCGCCGAGGGCATTTCTCCGGCCCGCGCAGCCTGGCCTGGCCTGGCCTGGCTACGCCCACCCGGCACTGCTCCGCCCATCGCGGGAACCCTCTGCTCTGGCCCTTATGCTCGTGTGGGAGGGAGAAGCCTTTTGTTGTTTACCTGCCTCCTTGGAGACCAGAGCGGCCGGAGCAGAGGGTTCCTGCGAAGGCCGGAGCGGCTCCGGGTGGGCGTGGCCAGGGAACGCTGGCGTTCTCTGGCCATGCCCACCCAGTGCCGCTCCGACCATCGCTGGAACCCTCTGCTCCGGCCGCTCTGGTCTCCAAGGAGGCAGATAAACTACAACTCCAAAACCAAAGGACACTGCCCACCAAACCCTTCCAGTATTTTCCGTTGGTCATAGGAGAACTGTGTGCCAAGTTTGGTTCAATTCCACCGTTGATGGGGTTCAGAATGCTCTTTGATTGTAGGTGAACTATAAATCCCAGCAACTACAACTCCCAAATGTCAAGATTCTATTTTCCCCCAAACTCCACCAGTGTTCACATTTGGGCATATTGAGTATTTGTGCCAAGTTTGATCCCGATCCATCATTGTTTGTGTCCACAATGATCTCTGAATGTAGGTGAACTACAACTCCAAAACCAAAGGACACTGCCCACCAAACCCTTCCACTATTTTCAGTTGGTCATGGGAGAAATGTGTGCCAAGATTGGTTCAATTCTATCGTTAGTGGGGTACAGAATACTCTTTGATTGTAGGTGAACTATAAATCCCAGCAACTACAACTCCCAAATGACAAAATCATTTTTTTTTGAGTGAAGGACATACATTGGGTTGTTAGGTGTCTTGTGTCTAAAATTGGTGTCAATTCGTCCAGTGGTTTTTGAGTTCTGTTAATCCCACAAACAAACATTACATTTTTATTTATATAAAAGTGTGGGTCTTTGTTTTTTTTTGGGGGGGGGGGGGTTGCACTGCAAATAATATATGTGCAGAGTGCATAGGAATTCATTCATGTTTTTTTCAAATTATAATCCGGCCCCCCAACAGTTTGCGGGACTGTGACCCGGCCCTCTGTTCAAAAAGTTTGGGGACCCCTGCCTTAGAGACTAGTACTTAGAGTAATAGATTCAAACTACAGGAAAGGAGATTCCATCTGAACATTAGGAAGAACTTCGTAACTGTAATAGCTGTTCAGCAGTAGAATTCGGAGTCCCCGGAGGCGCAGTGGGTTAAAGCCTTGTGCCGGCAGGACTGAAGACCGACAGGTCACAGGTTCAAATCAGGGAGAGAACGGATGAGCTCCCTCTATCAGGTCTAGCTCATCATGCGAGGACATGAGAGAAGCCTCCCACAAGGATGGTAAAACATGAAAACATCCGGGCGTCCCCTGGGCAATGTCCTTGCAGGCAGCCAATTCTCTCACACCAGAAGCTACTTGCAGTTTCTCAAGTCATTCCTGACATGACAAAACAAAAAGCAGTAGAATTCTCTGACCCAGAGTCAGGTGGATGGCCATCTGTTTGGGATGCTTTGATTGTGCTTTTCCTGCATGGCAGGGGGTTGGACTGGGTGACCACTGTAGTCTCTTCCAACTCTATGATTCTAAGTTCTGTGTAGCGTACACCTATTTAAATTAATTGGGCATGGCTTAACTAATTTCAGTGCCATTGATTTGAGTAAATCTATTTTATGTAGAGAGAACATTGTATTTAGTTTTATTTTTATGTGCAGATTTCATCCAACCCTGCTATAAAATTAGATGCCAGGATTGGAAAGTCATCAATTTTTGTGATGTTTAGTTGTGTGAAGCATTGAATTTTGCCAATGATTATGTTGTGAACTGCTTTGAGTCTCCTCCCAGGGCTGAGAAAAGCAATATATAAGTGTAATAAATAAATAAATACATTTACATAAATCCTATCTTAGTTTGAATATGGGCTGGGCTGTACGAAAAATGAGGCAATGGGGAACCCAACTCAGCATTATCTAGCTGCCTCTGTATACAAAACAGAGAACCAATTGACTTTGGTCATCTTAGGTTAGGAAGGAATGAAATTTGGTCAAGTGTGGGTTTGTTACCAACATGAGACAGTCTGTATCAACAATGGGAATGGGACTGTTACCAAAGAAACTGCAGGACCTTGAGCTCATTTTGTCCCCAGGAGAGGGGACAAAATAACAAATATTTGTAAGCCACTTAAATAAGCATTACCAAGAATTTGTTATGAAATTTCTTCCATTTGAATGCTATTATAGTTAACAGATGCCTCCTTGTTGGCAGTAATCATTTTGGCACTTAAAGGCAAATTCCTTTTACAGACTGGTGGACACAAGATGATTGAAGCTCAAGTTGTATTTCATGAAAAGAATATTCACATTTTGCACACAGGGCAAACTACATTACTTTGTATAGGCAGTATCCTTTCTTGCAACTAAGCAGTAGATATGCACTTTGAAACCCCACTGATTTTAATGAAAAAAATTGAGTACAGGCAGTCCCCTAGTTATGAACAAGAGAGGTTCTGTAGGGTTATTCTTGAGTATAATTTGTTTGCAAGTTGGAACAGCTACATTTTTAAGCGCAACTCTAGATAAAGGTAAAGGTTGTCCCCTGACATTAAGTCCAGTCATGTCCGACTCTGGGGTGTGGTGCTCATCTCCATTTCTAAACCGAAGAGCCGCCGTTGTCTGTAGACACCTCCAAGGTCATGTGGCTGGCATGACTGTATGGAGCGCCATTACCTTCTCGCTGGAGCGGTACCTATTGATCTATTCACATTTGCATGTTTTCAAACTGCTAGGTTGGCAGAAGCGGGGGCTGACAGCGGAAGCTCATGCCACTCTCCAGATTCGAACCTGCAACCTTTTGGTCAACAAGCTCAGCACTTTAACCCACTGTGCCACTGGGAGCAACTCTAGCCTATATATATATATAAGCTTTGGACAGCATAGGGAGGGGCTAATACTCCAGTGGCGTTTGTTTTGCTATATGTGCCCCTGTTTAGAACATTTCAGCTTATTTCTGTTCCTGTCATAATTGGATTTTGAAAAAAAAATGGTTTGTTGTGGAAACAAGGATTGATGAGAAAGCTTCAGTGGAGACACCTTTTCCCCAAGGGGTAGATTTCTCTCACTTCCTGGCGTTTCACCCCTGTTCTTAACTATGAGTCATTTGTAAATTGGTTGTTTGTAACTTGAAGGCAGCCTGTCGTCAGTTCTTCATCACGGAACTCAATGGCTTTTGTAAGACTGACACTTGGCTAGATCTTGTATACTGAGTTGTACAATTTGTTATTTATTAATTTTGGCTTGGAAAAATATAACTGACCCCTGATCTAGAATTCTGAAATGCAAAACACTCCAATATCCAAAAAATGCCCACAGGCGTGACTGAAGTAGTGACACCTTCGTTCTTTTATGGTTCAGTGTACGCAAATTTTATTTCATGCACGAAACTATTAAAATATTGTGGGTAAATTGACCTTCAGGCTATGTATATAAGGTATGTGCGGAACAGATATAGTGACTTGAGAAGAAGAGAAAGTGCCTTCCTAGGTCAAATGCAGCCAACCTGCTGAAAAGTGACCCATTTTGGGGTGGGGGTGGGGTAATAAATCACCTTTTTTTCCTTTTTGCTTGAGGTTTCAAAGATGGGAAATGAAGATGTTGTAGGTTCTGGGCCATCCACAATACAAGGATGCCATGGTGTTGTGTTCAGCTTGGGGCAGAGGTATCAAATTAGGCAAAGCTGACGCAGAGGCAAAGAAAAGACTAAGGTCAATGTACAATATTGGAAGTCTATGTCTTGAACATGAGAGCAAGGATTTCTTAAAGACTGCCAATAGCAGAATCCTCCAGCTTCTATGGATACAGTACTTCAAAAGGTAATATTTCCAAGCTCCAAGACACACCATCTCACATCACTGCACATCTTCTAAACTTCTGCACTTTATTTAATTACTGTGGTTAAAAGCTGTCCAGACAACTGAATTTTTAAAAATTGCCTTCAGAAAAAAATGGAGTCCCTTTCTTTTGCACATTCCTTATTCGAAAATGTGAAATAATGTTCTTTTAAAAGTTCAACAAGGCTTTACAGAGGGAATGGGTCATTATCCTCCATTCGTCATTTATATAGTCATTGTTACTTAATCAGAACTTGTCTTTGAATTTCTGGATCTAGATTTAATCACATAGTTCAAGAAACCTTAGTTCAAGATTAGGTCTTCCTCTCCCTTCGTACTTGGAAATGATATAACTTGTGGGTGGCAATTTAACCCAATGCTTTTAAAATGTGAATACTTCTTTGGTGCCTTCTTACAATTGCTTTGGGATATAGTTTTCCTTTAATTATCCAAGCTGACTATTTCTGTTCTGCATTGTCGACCACTCCTTCCTACTCAGGTTATATATAAGCTGTCCCCTGCCACACGTTGCTGTGGCCCAGTCTGGTGATCTGGAAAATAAAGTAATGAGAAAGTGTTGGTTTCCAATATATGTAATTTCTTTATGCTTGCGGATAAACAGTATTTTTTGTTGTTTATTAATCAGTGTTGATGTGGAGATTGTCTGGTTTGCCTACTCTGGAACAGGCAACATATTATTGTCCTTCTTTAGGGGTCCCTTTCAAATCTATGATACTATATCTGTGTGTGTGTGAATCGTATATATCTATCTATATCTATGGCTGGATGGCTTTGTCAGGAGTGCTTTGATTATGCTTTCTTGCCATGGTGAAGGGAATTGGACTTGATGGCTTTAAGTATTTTTGGTCATGGGGGTTCTGTGTAGGAAGTTTGCCCCAATAATTGTTGTTCATGGGGTTCAGAATGCTGTTTGATTGTAGGTGAACTATAAATCCCAGTAACTACAACTCCCAAATATCAAGGTCTATTTTCCACAGACTCCATCTGTGTTCATATTTGGGCATATGGAATATTCATGCCAAGGATGGTCTAGATCAATCATTGTTTGAGTCCACAGTGCTCTCTAGATGTAGGTGTACTACAACTCCCAAAACTCAAGGTCAATGCCCGCCAACCCCTAGTGTTTTTTGTTGGTCATGGGAGTTCTGTGTGCCATGTTTGGTTTAGTTCCACATTTGGTGGAGTTCAGAATGCTCTTTGATTGTAGGTGAACTATAAATCCCAGCAACTACAACTCCCAAATGACAAAATGGTGATGATCACTCCTTGAGTTAGCAGGTGTCTTGTGTCCAGATTTGGTGTCAATTCGTGGTTTTTGAGTTATGTTAATCCCACAAATGAACATTACACTACACATACACACACACACAATACTAGTGAACAGAGCACAGGGTGACATTATTTTCAAGTGCACCATGAATTCTTCCTCGTCTATTCGCTAGACGCTGACTGGCCTGGGAATAGGGAAGGAGAGAGGAGGAAAGGAATGCCCACTAACATCATGTGGACACCACAATATTGGAAATACAGCAGGAGGGACCTATCAAACCTGGGGCAGTAATGAAAAAGCAGTGATATTGGGAGCTATTAATGGCTGCTTCCCGTTAATGAAAAGATACTCCCCAATAACTGCTGGAATGTACACCAGTGACAGAAGAGTTGTGTCATGTGATAAGAAATGGCTACAGACACTACTATACATTGGCAATCATGCTGTACCAGCCTTGGGTGATAAAGTTCCATGTATTTATTAAAAGTAACATCTCACTGCAAAACATAATGTTATTTAAATGTAGGATTCTCACATAATTCTATGTAACAAAATTTGAAAATAAATTCTGTTCCTGGTTTGAAAATATTATTTACTGTTTAATTGTGTGGTACTTACTTGGAAAGTAGTTGTTACACTCTGGGAACTTTGTTTTTGTGGCTGCTGCAAACTATGTTGAATTGGTTGAGACTCTCTGAGATATTCATTGAGAAACTATAGCAAAATGTGTTGCAGGTTGTCCTGCGAAAACAAAGTTTTTGCAGTTTAATAAACCTTTTCCATTTTTAAATGATAGAACCAATGAAGAAATGACATTTATAACCCAGGAACAAAAATTGGGTTACATAGTGTAATCAGACCAATCTATGGTCTGGAACAAATTCCTGGGGATATCAGATTTCTTTGTAAAAACATCACCCAGTTCTTAATTTTTCATGGGCCTTTATTTTAAAGGTTCTTATAGAGCTTTCACTCTATATAAGCTCTGCATCATGTGCCTTTGCTCTTTTTAGAACAGAGTTATAGCCTCCCTTTCCTTGTTCAGTTCAGTTCCTATGTGAATTTGTTGCTATTGATAATTTTAATTTTCATTTACAATCTATTTGCTTGATACAAACCTTGAAGACCTTTTGCAAAATTATTCTGTGGCTATATTTCTCATGCAAACTAATTTTAGAAGTGACTGGTTTTAGGGCTGATGGACAGAATCCGATAGCATCTTATAGAAACAGGATCTTGTCACTCTAAATGCCATTCTTTCTTATTAAACGCCCTTCATGGAAAACAAAAATAAACATTTTCAACTAAGGAGTATGCTTTTAAATTTTAGTTTTGCAATTGGGTTATATCCAAACAACAGTGAGCAGAAAAATGAAGAGGGTAGCTTTGTTCCATCTATTGCAACAAATTACAGTATGACCCCATTAGTCAAGGTTTCCACAGCATCACTTACCCATATCTCCCCTGGAAGTGTTTGTGGACCTCTAGATTCTCCACTGTATTTCTATGCTATGATTCCAGCTCCCAAATAGTCAGATTAAGGTTCATTATCCCCCCATAGTTTCAGATATCCATTGGGTCTTGGAACATATCTCTTAGGGATACAGTGATCATATAGGAATAAGTTCTATAGCCAATATCACATTCCTATTTGTACAAGTGAGAGAATGTTCTTTGGCTTCCGCTTATGTTTTTTCATAGCACCCTAGCCCAGTGGTTCTCAACCTGTGGGTCCCCAGATGTTTTGGCCTTCAACTCCCAGAAATCCTAACAGCTGGTAAACTGGCTGCGATTTCTGTGAGCCGTAGGCCAAAACACCTGGGGACCCACAGGTTGAGAACCACTGCTCACAGGTTGAGAACCATTGCTCTATCTCAAAGCCTTAAGCAGCACTTTGATGAGCAGAAAACACCTTACAAAACGGGGTCACACTCCCCCTGAAGACGCAGGTTCGCAGCTTGGCTGGATCTTGGACTCGTCGCTGAGCCTGGAACCCCAGGTTTCAGCGGTGACCCGGGGGAGCATTCGCACAGTTAAAACTTGTGCGCCAGCTGCGCCCGTACCTTGGGAAGTCTGACTTGGCCACGGTAGTCCATGCTCTGGTTACATCCCGCATAGACTACTGCAATGCTCTCTATGTGGGGTTGCCTTTGAAGACTGCTCGGAAGCTTCAAATGGTCCAGTGCTTGGCAGCCAGGTTGCTAACAGGAGCGGCACTCAGGGAGCATACTACTCCTCTGTTGCGCCAGCTCCACTGGCTACCAGTTTGCTACCAGGCACAATTCAAAGTGCTGGCTTTAGCCTATAAAGCCCTAAATGGTTCTGGCCCTACTTACCTCTCCGAACGCATCTCCTCCTATGACCCGACTAGGACACTAAGATAATCTGGGGAGGCCCTGCTCTCGGTCCCGTATGCATCACAGGCGCGCCTGGCAGGGACGAGAGACAGGGCCTTCTCAGTGGTAGCCCCTTGGCTGTGGAACGCCCTGCCTGCAGATATCAGATTGGCCCCCTCCCTGCTGGTGTTTCGGAGGAAAGTGAAGACCTGGCTGTTCGAACAAGCATTTGATTAAACAGTGTAACTGAACATAGGAATACGGAATAATGGATGACGAGACTGGATTCTGATTTTACTGTTGAGGCGCTAATGATTGTTATACTGATGTTAATGATTTATGTGATAATTGTTTTTAATTGCCCTATACTTGTTTTGTGATATTTTGTACTGATGTTGTTCACCACTTTGAGTCGCCTGAGGGCTGAGAAAAGTGGTATAGAAATAAAGTAAATAAGTAAATAAATAAATAAATAAATATATAATTACAAAGACATTAAGGCAACTTGAGTTTAATTCAGTGGCTCAAATTTAGGCAGATTTAGCAACCATCTACGATGCTGTCAGCTATTGATCTTGAGCTATTTAAGATTTTGGCAGGCTGCTGTGTAGCACCAAGAGTTTGAGGTTGTTTGATCATTTGAATGCTTTGAATAAATTTCGAGAATTAAATTGGAAATATGGTGCCTGATCTGAAATTTCAACTTAGCTATGAAATCCACTGCTGTTGATAAGTTACTTCCTCGACAGGTTTACATCAAAGTGGTTGTGATTAGACAATGACACCACAACATGAATGTAAGTTCGACAACCACAATAAATACAGTCTTCTCTGCGTCTCCTAACCATTTTCCCATGCTGCCGAAATGTAGCCCTATTGAGTCCATCACATGGACTTCTGGTGGGACTCTGTGGGGCTCTGTTTCAGCAGTGAGGAGAAATGGAGCCCAGAGTGCCTTTGAAGGAGTCAGATGTTACTTGACTCCGAATGGCACAAAGCAAAGAAACGTGAGAGGAAGATGGATGTGAGATGACAGAAGACGGACCTGGAAAGGAGGTCACAGAGAAAGACGGCTCCCTATGCTGTCCCACACTTTCTCCCTGCCTATCTGATGAAGTCCTGAGTTCTTTGGAGTAACATGAATGTAACATTTGATAGCTATATGATCTCAATATCTATTAATATTTTATTCTGGGAAGAAGTGCCGGCAATTATCTATTTTTGTTTAAACTGTCAGCTAGATGCATCAATAAAATTGCCAAACACATTAATGCTCTATGGTTTTCCACTTACAAACTTGCAAATAAGTGTTCCTTTTAAAATAATAATGAGTTATGTAAAACTTGCTGCATGAAATTGGAAACAAGGAAATTAATGAAGTCTTGCTTGTGATTAGTTTATGACCATGTTTTTGTGGCAGGGGCAGGAATTCTGAAATTAGAATTCTGTGAACTATCTTTCAGGTTTTGTAAATCATAATTATAACACTCACTGTCTAATCCAGAGAATAAGAGAAAGATTAAACCAGCATTCTCAGTAGGCAAAAATCAATGCCAACTGACCAAAACTGTTGAAGAACACAAAGTCCAAACTAATTTTTTAAATTTTTTACTTGGGCCCCTTCCCAGTTTACTTTGGATTAATTAAACATCTCAACAGTTCTGGACCTTACTGAAAGGTCTGAGTCCATTGAGGTGGTAGGTCTGTGGATCAATCCTCATTGCCTTCTCAGTTATTTGGGTTCCTGGAGCCGGGAGATGTGGGAGGGCACTCCTCCCCCCAAGCTTCCCATTCCTCCCTCAAATGTTACCAGAGAGGTCTTCAGGCAATGCGGGTCCCTCTGCACAGTCCTCCTGATGTTTGGAAATGATGTGTCAGGAAGTGCGGGGGAAAGAGAGAAGGGATTTCCCTCTTCTCCCTTCCTGGTCCGTCATTTCCAAGAGCCAGGAGGACTTTCTGGAGGGGCCTGCACTGCTGGCAGGCCCCTTTGGGTAAATTTTGAGGGGGAAATTGGGGGCTGGGGTGGTTGGATGCCATCCTGTGTCACCCAAGATGGCATCTAACCAGTCCAGGGCTTTGGGAGGGGGTTGTTTTAACCCAATTCCTCCCAGGTTTTAGGTAAGTGTAGAAGACCTTTTAATTTCAGGTAATAAGTGATCATTTGAAAACAATGCACCTCTCATTATTGCTTACACATCATTATGTGGGCAGATTCTGTTCAAACAATGTAGTTGTGTGTATATGTTTACATATGTGTGTATCTACCTGCTGCAATTAACAAAGGTATTTAATGACACTGACAACTCTTGAACCCGCTATGATTGGCTTTGCCATCCTGATAGCACAAATGTAGAGCCAGTGTGATACAGTGGTTTAAAAATTGGGTTAGAGCTCTTGGGGGGGGGGGGGGGAATATTTGAATCTTTGTTTAGCTGTAGAAACATTTTGGGTGACTTTTGATCAGGTCAGGTTGTCCCAGACCATGGCCCCATCTACACCAATGATTTAATGCAGATTCAAGCAATCTCCAAGATATGGTGGGAAGATTATGCATGTTTCAAAAATGTTCTGCCACAGGCATTAAGCCCAGTAATCCAACCCAAGCAAAGTGTCTGAGAATCCAAAATGAAGCCTCCAGTAATCTGTAGTATAAATCACATTGTATGTTGAATTTGGTTCTGCAAAATGTGAATCATTATGTTGATACCCAAAGTAATCTATTAATGTGCACATGCACCTTCTGTTTTGTGTGTGTGTGTTTTTAAAAAAATCCTCTGCATTCAGCTGGAGACTATCCTCTGTGTGCGTAAATACCATCCATGTCTTGTCATTGGTTCCAGGGTTAATATTCTAATCATCTGCACAGCAGAATGGTATTCTTCAGTGTTGGTTTCAAATTGACTTAAGTGGTTAGAGTAGATGTGACCCCAAAGAATGGCAAACTTCTTCATAAATCTTGTCTAAAAATCCTAGTGAAGTTGTTATTAACTGAAGTTGTATTTAAGACACACAACAACAATCATGGGACAAAAGGAGGGCTTTAAGGACCCAGGAGAAGAAGAACAGAGAAAGTAAGATATTAAAAAGGTAAAACATCTCCATGTAGATGAAGTGAAATCAGAATAACACACGTGATGCAAGGGTTTTAGGAACCCAAAAGTTAGAAAAGTAGTTCAGAAGAAGGAGTTTAGGAATAGATAGAAAAAATTAGCGAATGGATAGTAAAGTGTGCAAGGTTTGAATTGGTCTGCAAATGCAGGGATATTATGGATCTGGCTATAGAGATCTCTTTTCCTATTTACTACTCATTAGTGGTTTGCCATTTTGCACTTGAGTTTTTTTTTTTTTGGAGATGTTTGTATGTGTGTGTGTCATCAGGAGAGTGTCGTTCAGTTACATTCTTTCTTCTGTGTGTTTGAGCTCCCTTAATGTTGTGCCTTAACAGTGCTTTCCCCCTTTCCATACAATCATATATGACAAGAGATGCACAGGTTCAGAGATTTGGGACTGTTTGAATATGTTAGATATTGTCACTTAAATACTCTGCTCAATTATTTTTAAAGAAAAACCAAATACTCTTAGCCACAAATTGAAACCTTAATCATTTAAACTGATTTGATACGCTTGGCGGGGACGAGATACAGGGCCTTCTCAGTGGTGGCCCCTCGGCTGTGGAATGCCCATCCCAGGGATATAAGATCGGCCCCCTCCCTTCTGACATTCCGCAAAAAGGTTAAGACCTGGCTCTTCGAGCAAGCTTTCACTAATACAGCATAATTAGGCAAAAATGGAAATATGGAATGACTGACGATGCAGTTGGACAACCATTTTGATAAGGAGATGCTGATGATATTGTTTTAACAGGTTGTATTGTTTTTATATCACATTTTAAATGTTTTAATTGTTTTTATAATTGTTTTAAACTGTATTTTTATAATTGCTAAGATTTCAAATCGCTGCTGACTGTGAACCACCTTAAGTCACCTCCAGGTTGAAAAAGGCGGTATACAAATGCAGTAAATAAATAAATGATACAGTGTGTGTGGTAGAGACTTTTTAAACTTGAGACATGGAGCCCCAGGTGGCGAAGTGGGTTAAACCCCCGTGCCGGCAGGACTGAAGACCGATAGGTTACAGGTTCGAATACGGGGAGAGCACGGATGAGTTCCCTCTATCAGCTCCAGCTCCACATGCAGGGACATGAGAGAAGCCTTCCACAAGGATGGTAAAAACATCAAAACATCTGGGTGTCCCCTGGGCAACGTCCTTGCAGACGGCCAATTCTCTCACACCAAAAGTAACTTGCAGTTTCTCAAGTCGTTCCTGACACGACAAAATAATAATAATCTTGAGGCATGATTGCACCCCAAGTCAAATGAGCTGATCTCAAGTCAATGAAGTCAGATTGCAGGGACCATGTCTGAATTGGATCATGTCTGAATTGTAAAATACAGGTGGTGATAGTTCAAAATAAAGGAGAAGGAGTCCTCTGCTGGAAGGTAGGTAATGCTTTTTGTGTTTGTGTTAGCTGTTACAAGGTGGTAATCTATTGATGGCAGTTTAAATCCACTGAAACACAAAAGGGGAAGGAACGATAAATAACAACTCACACAAAGCTCAAACAAGCATAGCCACAGAACCTCAAAATTTAAAATCTCTGGAGCCATGAATTACATTATTTCCAGCCCTTGCAATTTAGTGCAGTGATTCAAAGAGTCAAATCACTTTGAAACCACACATTTAAGCATCTAGATTTCCATTTTAGTCACTGCTCGCTAATGTGGATTAGCAGTCTTCCAGGTTCATGATGGCTTTAAATTCATGGATATGGAATGGAGATCAAGGGTGCATGTTTTCTATTCCCGCATTATATCTGCCTTCATCTTTTGTGTGCAGATGTCTTGGTTGGGGGGTTGCCTATGCACATCCTTTATCTGCAGCAGCTTCCTTTGGTTGGTTTCTTGATTAGCTCGTGCATTTAGATCTTATTTTGAACCTTCATGGCAATGTGATTTCTATAGATCTGTTCAAACTCAGGCCCATTATTTTCCAGTCTGTGAAAGTTGCAATTATGTAGCTTTTCTCTGTCTGGTATTTTCAGTCTGATATAGCTGATTTATTCATATCTGTAAACAGATAAGAAGGCCACAATTCACAGTTGTATCAAAAGCAAGAAAACTTCTTGTTTTTATTGACATGTATGAATATGAACCTACCACATTCTGTAACTAGTAAGACCTACAAAATTTTGCCATTCATTCGATATACTTCCCAATGCTTCCCCACACCCAATACACCATTCTAATCTCGGTTTTACTCAGCTGTCCTTTCTAACATTCACCATTCCATACTGAGTATACATGTTCAGTTTTCCAAGGACCGTTTTGGAGAATAGGCTTTTTATGTCACTCGATCCCTGTGCTGTCGCACGCTGGGCCTGAAATAATGTCGGTTTACAGGACGTGCCTTCTGTATGCCCAACAGGATGCCGGGGTGACTCAGCTGAAGGGCCCCTTAGATTTCCCAACACAGAGTTCTATTGAGGCTCAAAATAAGTTCTACAAAGTTCTTTATTTGGGCTTAAATCTTCAAACAAATGAATTAAATGCTTTATAACCGTAGCTTCCTCAATCTGCTATCAAGGACAGGTAACTGGTGGTAAACTGTTCCTTTCTTCCTTAGGGAAATCTTCTGACCCCTCCCTGGGCAATCTTTCTTTACCTTGTTGGTGTGAGGCCCCTACTCCCGGCTCCAAGCTGCTTTATGGATAGCCCGAGTGGTCCCTTACCAGACAATGGTTGCTGTAGATCTACCAAGCTGAAAGGTGTCCTTTAGTTTTACTCCATGAAGGCTCTTGCCCCAGCAAAAACTGGCTGTATTCCCCAGAAGAGCTGTGGAAATTCCTTTACTCCCCAGCAGAGCTGTGCGAAGTGAAACCTTTGTGCAGGTGGGATAGAAAAACCCACAAGTCCTGCTGTTAGGCTTCAAACAGTGAGACTGAACAAAAGTCCTCCTTTGCCTCCAAAACCCTGGGAAAATGGGGCAAATCTAAAGACTCTAACGATGATTGCCAGGTTGCTGGCCCTATGACTGCAATTAGGGAAGCTAACTGATTGCAAAATGCATGGCTAAATAAATTCATACAAACTAGCAGTGTAAGAAAAAGAAATTCAAATCTCCTGGCACTGCCATGCCAGCACAATCCCCATATTTACTGTACTTCTCTTAACGTTTTGGAAGCCAACTAACAAATTCACCTTTGTAGAATGACCTCCTTATTTATATAGGGAACGAGCCGTCCCCTGCCATGCGTTGCTGTGGCCCAGTCTGTGTATGTGTACTTTGTGTGTGTGTGTGTATTTGTGTATATGTGTATATATGTGTGGTTTTGCACATGCATTGTAATGTGTTTTTTTTATTTTTAGGCTTTTAAAGTCTCTTCTGCTGTGTTTTTCAGTGTTTTTATGAGTGATAGTCACTTACTGGCCTAATACGTGTATTGTGTCAAAATTTGGTGTCAATTCGTCCAGTGGTTTTTGAGTTATGTTAATCCCACAAATGAACATTACATTTTATTTATATAGATTATGTGTCCCTCCAGATGATGTCGCTAGCAGTGTCAGTGGTGAGGTATGCAAGAAATCATAGTCCCACAACACCTCGAGGAATGCATGATGCCCATTCCGGACACATGTATTTCTGTGTGTAATAGAGTGTAATAGACACAATAACATAAATTGATTTTGGGTCCAGTACTTGACTGAAATTGCTGGTGTTCAAGAAAATAAAATGAAGCTCCCTGGCTTCCTATTAAAGAGAATTGATTTCCAAATCAAAGCTGGAAGTTCTAAGATTGAAGAGATAGAGTGATGATGACTGGATGACAGAAAGATGAGGAGAAAATGTAGTGATATGGATGGGAATGGGGACATTTAATCTTTACTGATATTATTTTTGCTAGGAAGTTTTCAAAGGAGGACCCCCTAGCTAACACTGAATTGTCCAAATGTCTTCAGCTTTATATAAACTAGGGCCAGAAACCTTTTGGTGAATTATGATGGTGCAAATTTGACTTATGCCATCTTGCAATTCACTTTTTGCAGATATAGGAATATTGCTGAGGTAGGAATTTTGTCCCAATCATGACTAAAGCAGCACATCTCCCTACCCAACACAGCCTTTTGGGCATTGTCAAAAAGTGGGGAAATCAGTGGGGATGTGTCCAGCGATTTTCCTCTAGAAACCCCAGGAAGCCACGGTAGTTGCCCGTTGCAGTGTGTACAGCTACTGGAAAGCAGCTGGATGCATTCCTACTGATCCATCCCCCTCTGATCTGTGTGGAGGAACTGTGTTGCTTATGAGGTGGGGTTGGGAAATAGAATGGAGAGACATTAGTTATTAAGATGTAGCTCTGTGATGCATGTATCTCTCCCAAAACAGGGTTCCAGCCAGCATTTACACAGCTGTCTTTTAAATATGCAAACCTAGACCAGAATCCTGGTCATTCAATATATGGGGATAACTATGCCAGAATACACAGTGGTGGAAGAGTGGAAAAAGTCACGAAAAGGTCATGGAATACATAAGGCATTGTAGAGACAGGCTACTTGGGGACAGCAGATTTTCTTTTCGTTCTCACAATGGTGCAACACTGCAAAAAGTGTGACCCATTAGTGAAGAACACCTGTAGGACCCTGGCCAATATTCATGTGCTGTTTAAGTCACACAGTTCTATTGTTAACTTGAATTGAATTGGCCCTTACCATGTTATTTTTTTTGTAGTTTCCACATAATAAATCATTCATCTTTTTCAATGTTAGTAATTTCCTTGCTTTAATTTTGGGGCACTGAAATACATGTATTCTCACTGTATTCTCAGTTTAAAATGGATGGAAACCTTTGCTGGAGATTAGCACGTGTACTGGGTGCAAGACCTCTTGGTGGCATCCAGGCCAATGCCTGCTCTAGCTGTGGTGATGTGCAAACAATGACACACAAAACTTCAAATAAACTATTGCAAGGAAATCTTCTCAATTTGCCATAAGCAAATCCCTCCAATTTAGCCAGGTTGCAAAATATTTCTCCTAATGCTGAATCTACATTGCCATATACTCCAGTTCAAAGCAGATTTTCTATGTTAGTGTAGATGTGGCCTATGAGTTTCGCCAAAAGACAAGCAGTATGGGGTTGTTTTTCATTGCCACCAGTTTATCTATCACGGTCCTTGTGTCAGGCCATGACTTTACCATTACAGGCAGAGTTACATCTTATTCCTGTCACAGAGGTAGTATTGTCTTATTTTACTTCCTGCTGTACTGACTTGTTACTTTGCTTTCTTTATTCAGTCATTCTATTTCTTCTTCTGCCTTAACCATGCTATCTCATGTCCACTATGAAATACACTTATTTTGGATCTTTACTTTATGCCAATTATCCTCTTCTCCCATCCTCTTTCTAAAAACCTTTGAAGAGAGCTGCCCTTTTCCCACTGATGCTTTATCTTGATGATTATGACTTTCCTGACTCACTTCAGTCAGGGTTTCCTACTGGCCAATCCATTGAAACAGACTTGACTCATCTAGTAAATGATAATCTAGTGTCAAAGGCTCAACATCAAACATCTGTGTTGGATCTTTCTGCAGCCTTTGATACTTTGAACCACAGATCCGACTGTTATGGTTGATTTAATTGAGAATAACAGGGAACACTTCCATCTGGTTTAAATCTTTCTTTTTTCCTCATTTTCCCCCTGTTTCATTCTGTCAATCTATCTCAACTGCAGATGTCCTACAAAGGGTCCTCATCCTTATTCATTATATAACCTTGGATTTTGTATGCAGAATTGGGTTTTCAGTGTCACATTTTATACAGAAGGCACTTAGATTTTTCCAGAATTTAAATAAATTGACTCCTTTGCATGGAAGCCCATGATGAACTCCCTGTAGAGCAGTGGTTCTCAACCTGTAGATCTCCAGATGTTTTGGCCTTCAACTCCCAGAAATCCTAACAGCTGGTACATTGGCTGGCATTTCTGGGAGTTGTAGGCCAAAACAACTAAAGTAAAGTAAAGATCCAAAATAAGTGTATTTAATAGTGGACATGAGATAGCATGCTTAAGGCAGAAGAAGAAATAGAAGGACTGAATAAAGAAAGCAAAGTAATAAGTCAGTAGAGCAGGAAGTAAAATAAGACAATACTACCCTGGGGACCACAGGTTGAGAACCACTGCTGTAAAGTGTTCCTTTGTGGATGACCAGCCATTGAAAATGGATATAATAAGAGTTTTTCATGTTTCAACCTGACTGTTCTGTACCCTTCCCCTGTGTTCATCGATTTGCAAAGTGGCTTTCAGTTGCCAGGACTCTCGGGACCTCATCACATCCCCCTCCCCCCAGTAACGTTTTGGAGGCTAGAGGAAGGCCTTGGGGTGACTTGAGTTGACCCATGAGATGCTCACCCACCCTCCTCCTTCCTGTGTGATGAGAAGGGAAGGGTGGAAGAATCCACTCACCAGGCGGGGAGAAGCACGAAAACAGTGGTAAAAAGTAGAAAATTGCGCAAAACTTATCTATATCACATACATGAAGTGGAAAATTGTGGCGGCCGATGGCATGTGAAAGGATGCATCGCTGGCCGTAAATTAGTCAAAAGATGCAGCAATCAGCATTAAATGGCTCAAAAAACTCCTGTCTGATGAGGTCATCAGACTTCTACTAGATGAGCATTGGCCTTACATATATTTATCGGGGCAACAGGAAAGGCATCTAATTTTCAACTTTTTAATATCTATTCAGTTTTGACTGTTGAGGCTGTCCATCTGCTTGGCTGTGTCACACCTGGATTACTACAATAGCCTATTAGCTTTCTTGCTTTCTTCTTCCTCTGGGTTTAATTCAGAATAGTGCTTTCCCAGTTGTTTTACATCTTTTTAAATATTCTGAACTTCTTTCTCCCTACAGATCTCTTTTCTGGCCATAGATCTCAGTTCAGGCAAGGGTCCGTTTCAAACACTTGGTTTTAGTATTTAAGGCTCTGAGCTCTAATCATCCCTCTACACTTGGCAACTTGGCTAGCTGTGCACAATCATGGAATTTAGGTCCTGCAGGAAAGGATTATTGTCAGTTCCATCAATGTGCAGAACTCCGTAAAGGCTGTGAGCCTTTCAAGATCTGGCTCCATACCTGTGAAATTATCTTCCTTTGGACCTCTTACTAGAGGTGGATTGATTCATTTCTATAAGGGGTTAAATCTCTTCCTCTTTGACTCACTGGCTTAAACTGCTGAGTTGTTCATGAGATTGCAGAGATGGGTAGTAGCTGATGGGATGTTTCAGGCTTCGTTTCAAATACATTTATAGTCTGATGTTTTATTGCTTTTGTTTTTCATTGGAAGCATTTCATGTTCTGCCCTTTGGTGAAAAGGGACTTATAAATAAACACTGTTATTTCCTACAGCTTGCTGGCAATCTTTCTCTGATGCTAAGTCCCATTGTAGCCTTCAAATGGTGCCTATGAGAGTACCCCACTCTTGGTTGCAACTTAGGCTGAAGAAGAACCCATTATTCACAACTGTATATAAATGACCACCGAAGGAGACAATGTAATTACACAGTGGGCAGCGTTGGGGGGTGATTCAGACAAATGTGACCTTTACAGTGGAATTTGTAAAAGCAGATTGCTTCTTCTGACCTGCTTTTAGTTTACACTGTGGTAACTATCACTCTAAAATGATGCTTTATCCTGCAGTTTAATTTTATTTCAGTTGTGTATTTTTCAGTACCCGCACTGAATTGCCTCTCTGCTTTCAGACTTGTATTGAGATAGCAATAAGGGAAATGTATCTGCAGTATATGGCACGAGAAGATTACTCAGCAATGTTCACTATCAGTTTATTGCTGGAGCCATAGAGCATATGTTCCTTTTGGAGGTGAAGTGTTGATACCAGGCCTGGGATTCACAAATTATAAATAGCGTAGAGGGAGTAAAAAGAGATAGATGCTTCTCATAATACTTGGCTTCTGTTGCATGATAAACTTTATATATTGTTTATAGTGGACAAAATGAAATATTGTTGTTGTTGTTTATTCGTTCAGTCGCTTCCGACTCTTTGTGATCTCATGAACCAGTCCACGCCAGAGCTCCCTGTTGACCATGGTCACCTCCAGCTCCTTCAAGGTCAAGCCAGTCACTTCAAGGATACCATCCATCCATCTTGCCCTTGATTGGCCCCTCTTCCCTTTTCCTTCCATTTTCACCAACATCATTGTCTTCTCTAAGCTTTCCTGTCTTCTCATGATGTGGCCAAAGTACTTCATCTTTGCTTCTAATATCCTTCCCTCCAGTGAGCAGCCATTATTTCCTGGAGTATGGACTGGGTTAGGGTTAGGGTTAGGGTTAACCCTCTTCTTGCTGTCCAAGGCACTCTCAGGACTTTCCTCCAGCACCACAGTTCAAAAGCGTCTATCTTCCCTCGCTCAGCCTTCCCTATGGTCCAGCTTTCACATCTGTAGGTTACTACAGGGAATACCATTGCTTTAACTATGAGGATCTTCGTTGCCAGTGTGAAGTATTAGATCAATCAATGGATAACAAATCTATTCATGATGTACCATGCGATTAAATGAATTGGCCATATTTGCATTACTACAGATATGCTTTTTGCTCTCCACCATGGCTAATTGAGTGACTGTGGTGGTTATAGTTCAAGGCAACAGAAAGGCCCGAAGTCATCTCTTCACATAAAATGTTAGGAACACTCTGAACAAAGGTCTTCCTTATCTTTCCCTAATTAAAAAGTCGGAGAAGCAAAGACCTGGCAATCATGGTTTTTTACTGGGAATTTTTAAAATACTGTTTATATTTAATCCTGTTTTAATATTTGCATATTTATATATTTTAAATTGCATGCTGATGCTTTTATGTTAAGCCACTTTTAGTCTCTTTTAGGGTATAAAGCAGGGTATAAATAAATAAATAAATATAATATAATAATCATCATCATCATTATCATCACCATTATGAAAAAACAGATCATTCTATGCCTGTGAACTTTTGATTGTTCACCATCAATTGCAAATAAATCTGTGCTGTTGACTGCATTTTACTTAAATCATTGTAAATTTTTGCAAGCCGGCTTTGGCCCTAAGCCCTCTACCTCCACCTTGGCATCTTGATATTGTGAAATGCTGAATTTTTTGCAAATGTGGAAGCATTCAGAGTAGACATGGAGTATAATAATTTACAACATATAATTTTGAGGAGACATTTGGGGAGCAGCTATGATATCCACTACTTTTTCCAGAACTGGGAGTTGAGGAGCAGATGCTTTCAACTCCAAAAGTGACACTGCAGTTTTGATTGGTTTTTCTACTCCAGAGCAATGCAGAGGAAATAAATTTCATCTCCCTAAAGAACAGAGTGCTGTGAATGTAGATGATGGTGATGATGATGATAATAATAATAATAATAATAATACGTTTTCTTTGTACCCCATCTCCATTTCCCCGAAGAGACTTGGGGTGGCTCACAGAAACACTTTGAAGTGCCACACACAAAACAACAATGCACAAACATATAAAAACAATATAAATCTAAAAATAATGAACACACATAAACCCCATGTGATAAAATGTAAAATGCATAAAATGCAGTGAAGCCTGCAAATAAAACTGGCTATCTACAAGCAATAAACCAAAGTGCTGGAGTAAAACAATTGCGGGGTTCTTAATCTGGCCATAAAATTATACAAGGTCAAAGGCCTGTCTAAAAAGCCATGTTTTTAAACCATCCCGAAAGGCTTGGATCATGGGGGCTAACCTAATCTCTCTAGTGAGGGTATTCCAGAGCCAGGGGTCCACCACCGAGTAGGCCTTCTCGCTCGTCCCCACCAACCGTACTTGAGATGGTGGTGGGACCGGGAGAAAGACCTCTCCAGCATATCTCAAAGCCCCCAATATAGTTCATTTAACTTGGCATTCTGCTTCAATCATTAGCTAGCCATGTGTCTCAGGAAACATTTAGAAGAAGCATAGCAAGATCAAGGCTTTCCCTGGTTCACTCAAGATTTTGCTGCCTAGGGCAAAAGGTAAGGTATATTAATCCACTAAACCATTTATTTGAAGATGGGCCAGATCCTCCTCTGTACTCAGCTCCGTCATGTCCTGGCTCAGCAGCTGGTAAGAGCCTCTCCCACTGTCATCAACTGAGAGGGCCTGCCCTTGTCCAACTGAGAAGCATAGGACATTTTTAAAAAACCATAACAGGTTTATTTTTATTTCCCTGAAACCTCATTTACTGAAGTCCACAAGACTATATATAAAAGCCTGTATGAACCATTTAGTTTGCAGTCATCAAGAAGACAAAAAAACAGAAGAACACCCTATAATAATAATAATAATAATGATGATGATGATGATGATGATGATGATGATGATGATGATGCAACATTCATGGAGTAGAGAGACTGGAATGGAGAAGATCTCAATTATTCTTTCAAAACCTCTGGCCTTGGAGGGAGAAACAAAACAGCAGTGTCAATTTAATTCCCTTCCTTATTGTCATTTCCTTTTCCTTTTTGTCACATCTTATTTAAATTGTAAAACTGAGGACAAATCAACAATTTGTAAGACACTCTGAGAGCAGCTCATTATTTATTAATTTTTATTATTTTTTATTTTTATTAATTTATTCATTTATTTATTTAGAGCTGGGGAGTGGGGTATAAGTGCTCTAAATTAATGAATCAATAAATGAATAATACCCGTGGGACAGTAAGGGAAACTACATTACACCCTTCCAGCTCCATCTTCTGTTGCCTATTGCTCTGCAAAGTCTTGACTCACAAACTCATTAAATCAATAACACAGGACAATAGTGCATCACTACCATGGAAGGTCACCAGAGTGGAAAATATAAAGGGTTTCTGTACCTTTAATGGCTGAGTAGAAAATTGAATGTTGGCAGGCATTGTCATACAGCCAGGTAGCAAGTAAAGTCTACTGAAATCCCTTCTTCTATAAATCATTAAAAGTACAAGATTCATGTACAGTTTTCACTCTGGCGACCCTACCCTCATGCACCCAAAGCAGAGCAATACGTGCAATGGAGGGCGGATCTAGAAACTTCTGCAATAAAAAGGGGGCTGTCCAGATGACGTTCTGGACAACCCTGAATTAATTCGTCATAAACTATGAAAACCCTGGTTTGTGGCAAATTCATTAGATAGTGGGGTTTATTCCACAACTTCTTGGAAGATGCGGGATAAACTCAGTACTTCCAGCGTCTGGACTGCAGTCCCACAGTTTTCCAGACTACATTAGTGCTAAAAACTGTGGGAATCCCACCCCTTCCCCAAAGCCCCCAACCCCCTTAAAAATAATGAAAACTTACCCGGCCTCCATTCCAGTCTTGCTGGAGCTCTCTCGGTGTGTAAAAATGACACCCCCGTGCTCTCCTGGCACATCATTACTATGCACCGGGAGAGCTCTAGCAAGACTGGGATGGGAGCTGCATAAGTTTTCATTAGTTTTAAAGTGAGCTTGGGGGCTTTTGGGGTGGGAGTTAGGGTGTACTGGGAAGTCCCAGTACCACCTCTGGACACCCACCCTAGAAAGCACATGCTTTCTGGGGTGTGTGTGAACAGCCTCCAAGGAACATCTGCATTTTTTAAAAAGCAGATGGTCCTGGGATAAAGGGCTGTTTGGAAGTGCCCGGAGAGCCACAGAGCAACAAGTGCTAAAGTGCATCACCTAGGCTAGCAGCTTGTTTCTGTGCTCGCTCTGCCAAAGGCTTTCCCCCATTAGTTCCATCCATGATGCACTGGGAGGAGACAACCTAGTGAACAGAAGACGAGTAGGGCTCAGGAGTAGAAAAATGTTGTAGGAGGGAGGAAATCAAGAAAAATGCTGGTAGGTTAGGCTGGTGAGTGTATTCCGTTTGTCCCTTGACTTTATGGTGGCCTCATAAATTTCAAAGGATTTTCTTAGACATGGAACACTACACAGAAGTGATTCTGTCATTTCTTTCCTCTGAAATATGGCTTATAGCACTGGTATTTCTTGGTGGTCTTCCATTCAAACATTAACCCTGGCTGACCCTTCTTAACTTCCAAGAACAAGCGGGATCTGGTGTGTGGAAGTACAGGGTGTTTCAAAATGGTGGACCCAATTTCAAGGCAGCATGTTTCACAATGGCAATATGTGAAATAAACAGCCTGTTATCAAACAGCCCAAACACCATTGAAATTCATGCTGCAACACACAATGATAGCTTCAGCCTTGCTGAACTGTATAACACAAAATGCCATATGTTGTGAGGGGCCACCCTCTTATGAATGACGGCGATTCGGGGCTGTTTGTGTGCTGAGAGAGGCATCTGGCGGTAGTCATTTGAAGGTCTTCGTTCTACTTGTTCAAGTGATAACAGTTTCATTTGTAGGCAGTTTGCAGTTGCAGAGATATAGCAATTTCAATTCGGATGCATATTTTTGAAGCACCTTCTATTTTGGACATAGTAAGCCTGGCATTTGTTATTTGTTCTCATGTCAAGGGATATGTTGCCATTGTCTATTTGAACTGCACTTAGCTATGAGACCCAGTACACTTCCAGCAGAGAAGTCTAGAGGGACTTGAGCCTCCCTAGCAGCAGCTACAGGAGAGCTACAACACACTTTTATTTCAGAGGCTTGCATTGAAGTAGCTAGTTATGTTATCTGTCTATATGGAATTCAAGCTTTCACCAAAAGATGGCACTGTTTGTTTGTGCTCTACATTGAAGACTGGGATAGATTTCACTTACCTTCTTTACAAGAATCCTGATGAGGTCAAAATATTATTTATTGAAAGTGAACACAATTTTGTTGTCGTTTCAGCCCTTTCTGCATCAAGATCTTGCAAGTATATATATTTTATACACACTCACAAGAACAATAACATGTGTACAGAGCTCTTCGCAAAATTTTAAAACATGAAGCTGCTCTTCACTATTTCAGATAAAAAGTATTTTTCAGCTTTCACCAGCAATTCGGGTAAAGAGAGCTTTTGCTATAGATGCAAAACCACAGGCTCATCCTGGTAGGTTTCAATGACTTTTAAAGAAATTTTAAAAACATAACTATTGTTTTTCTCAAGTAAAGATAATTCTAGTAGCATGCATGTGTGGGTACTGTTCCATTATCTGGGCAGAGGCCAAAAGGGGGCACTCCCATTTTATTGGGAAGGGGGAGTTGAAGGAGGGAAACCATTTCCCTTGTTTTCTCTGGTTATTCCCCCTCTCCACTTCCCATTTCTTAAATAAGGATTGTTTCCACAACTGTGACATAGGTAGAGGGAATAACAGGAAAACAGGGGGAAATGGTTTTACTCCTTCAAATCCCCCATTTCCCCCATAAAATGGACTATCCTTCTCTATCTAGCACCCCCTTTTGGCCTCCACCCAGTATCCATGTTTGATAGGAAAATTTCTTAATCTCTAGTCAATATACAAATGTATTGAAAAAACCAAAGTTAGAAAAAGCAGGAATACCCCCTCCCATTTGGGAAGGAGCAACACGTACTGTGTCTTTTTATCTATCTTTTGTAGTGTCTATTTTGGTAAAATGCAGAGGGGAGCTTAAGCCAATGAAAATAATAATCACAATCATAATCATAATCATAATCTTTATTTATACCCCGCCACCATCTCCCCCAATGGGGACTCAGGGCGACTTACATGAGGCCAAGCCCAAAAAACGTATTACAGCAAAATAAAACCAAAAACATAAGTAACAAGCAACAACATCATAATTACATAAAAACATATGAATACATTAACAATATAACATTACAATAAACACAATCACAGTGACGGCAGCCAGTGGAGCTCCTTAAACAGGGGAGTCAACCGCTCCCTGTAACTCTTTTATAAAATGACCAAATATGGGAAACATGACCTAGGCTAGAATTGTGATCTGAGATGTTTATAAGTAGATATAAAAAGGGATTGAACATGTTTTGTCTGTGTGCGGTATCCACTTTGAGCTGAGTACAGCTGATACTGTGCCCCTTCAAAGCTGTGAATAAAGAAATCTATCTGTTTGAGCTGTTTGAGACTGTTTTTGGGTGTCCCAGGACAAGCTGAAAATCCAGGGCAGTGACGGATGGTCTCAAGGGCCATAAATCCACCACTTCAGTATATTCTTGAAAGTGTGAGACATTTTCTGACTCCAAACAGAATTCAAATTACTGTAAGATAGTGGGCAATGTACAAAGGAGCACGGATCTGTGTCTAAATAAATTCGTTCCATCCAAAGAGTGAATCCATTAATCCATGTTCTGCTATCTGGATCAGCAGAATGCAAGCTACATTGTCTACATAATATTCCTTTAGGTATTTGAAGCTAGCTCTTTCTAGTCCATAGTCTCCTCTTTTCCAAGCTCGATATGTTCCTCATAAGGCTTGATTTTCCCCATCTTACTCACAATCCTGCTTTTCAATATCTTTCTAGAGCTATGTAAATCTTCCTTAAATCGTAAATCTTCCTTAAATTGAGCCCTTAGTTATTGCTTTTAATGGGATCCAAGTTGAGGTCCCTACCTTTATTATGTTAATGTGAATTTGTTGTTCATGCATTCAGTCATTTCCGACTCTTTGTGACCTCATGGACCAGCCCACGCCAGAGCTCCCTGTCGGCTGTCACCACCCCCAGCTCCTTCAAGGTCAATCCAGTCACTTCAAGGATTCCATCCATCCATCTTGCCCTTGGTCGGCCCCTCTTCCTTTTTCCTTCCATTTCCCCCAGCATCATTGTCTTATCTAAGCTTTCCTTTCTTCTCATGATGTGGCCAAAGTACTTCATCTTTGCCTCTACTATCCTTTCCTTCAATGAGCCGTCGGGCTTTATTTCCTGAAGTATGGACTGGTTAATGTGAATATATATATATATATATATATATATATATATATATATATAAAAGTTTTCTTATGTACAATATAGTTCAAAGAAAAATATATAGTTGGAATTGTGAATAGCCAAAAGTATCTAATATGCGGGGATCTAAGTGAGTCAAAAATACAAAGATATTTTGAAAAACCATCAGCAAGAATACTAGGGATCTGGGGTAGGTCAATGAAAGGTAAGAAAGATAAAAAAAGACAAGAGAGGGAGAGGGAAAGAGAAACCCAAAAAAACAAAAAAAGCAAAACAACAACAAAACAAAAACAAAAGAACTTCCTCTCTCTCTCTCTCTCTCTCTCTCTCTCTATATATATATATAATGTTCATGTTTTTGGAGATTATTTTGTCATTACAAATATGAGCCATTTATGAAATGGTATTAGGCTATAGTTCAATATACAACTCATTTAGACTATGTGAATTCCCAGCTGGCTACACTCTTCTGGCTTAACTTCCAAAGCCTTCTCCAGAAGCTTTTGAATAGTCTTCTCAATATCTATGCTAGCCAATACTGTACTATATGACTAAATCCAATTTTTAAATAAATGGCCAACTATCACATTAGTATAGATTACATGTATTTGCCAGTACAATTTAGATCAATATCCACAATGTATCTGAAATTATATATTAGCCCAATTAATCAGCACACTCTACTAGAGGTGAGAATTTAAGATCTGGTTTTTGTAATAACGAATGGAATTTGGATATGGTTGTGACTTTTCCTTTATCTTGTGTTATTTGTAAATTATTTTTAAGAGATGTGTTTTTATTGCTGAATGTTTGCGTTTATTTAATTGGAATTGCCAAGCCTACTTTTATGGCATTGAATGTTTGTCTTTTTATGTTGTGAACCGCCCTGAGTCCCCATGGGAAGATAGGGTGGGAGAGAAATAAAATTTTATTTACTTATTTACTTAACTTACGTACTGCTATAATAGTAGCATATCTACCAGGACCCTTTGCTTCTCTTTCTTATTAAATTATGAGCTGCTCTCAGATTGACTTACAAATTGTACACTATAACCTTATCTGTTACCCAGTAAATCTATTTCTAAGCCAACTCTGAATCCATGCCCAGGTTGCACTTACTGGATGTATTTGGATGCTTTCCTATATACACAACATTTAGAAAAGTTACACTGAAATTAATTATGCATATTCCCAGGTTCTTTTTATGAAAGGGATCATCATAGATGGCTGTAAAATCCTGTTTATAGGATTATTTCTGGGGAAAAAATGTGTACAGCAATCCACTGTGATATATGCGTACAATATATGCTTGCAGAACCACTGGACTGAATTAGGTCCAGTGTGCTAGTCCATGACTGGTAATAAATTCAAGGAGTTTCAATTGGTTGTAGATTGAGCCATAGCCTGATAAATGTCTCAAATGTGTAATGACAAAATTATCTCAAGATTATATATATATATATATATATATATATATATATATATATATATGCAGAAATATAAAATTATTTTAATAAACGCAGGAAATGCAACTTGGAACCTTGAATAAACTCATTAATAGCAACAACTAAGGAACTCAAGTGTCTGGCAGATATGGTTTCTATTGATTTGTTGTTTTTTTTTGTATACTATGAAGAATTCTTTGCCTAGGAAGCAAGTCCAAATTTTCAGATCATTATAGGTCAAATCACCTGTCAACTGACTTTTCTACAGATATAAGTGCATGTAATACCTATAGCTGTAAGATTAAAAGGTTACTAGTGCAGGGTTTTGACTAGTCTTATAATAGTAACTGTTTCAAATTTTATTTGACCTTTCTTTCTGAAAAAAGAAAAAATATTACTGTTAAGCTGTTTGTTGAATAAGAACTTTTTTTTTTGGTAAAAAATAGGTATGTTTCAAATTTACCCTTGGGCCAAAGGCAAGAATGCAAACTTAAAGGAGGAAAATGTGGAACATGGTAAAATGGAGAATTGGGCTTTTAAAGATAACCTTCCTCATACATTTTGTACAAATGTTAGATAACCCTAGTTTCAAAGGAAATGTGAGATGCTGGAATTGTATCTGATTGTATCCCCAAACCTCTAAGGTTCTAACATATGGAGGCTTGACTGCTCATAGAGGCCTTTGTGACTGCTTTTGGCAGTCAGCGAGACTGAAAATGAATGTCATGAATATGGTATTTCTACTGATCAGTGAAGCAGAATCATGGCAACAGGCTTTGCGCCGTGGATATGTACTAAGACTTTGTATTAAGGCGAGGGCTGTGCACCAGCCTCAAGGTTCAGTTTGGATCCAGATATAACAATTCAGAAAGGAGGCTGATTCATCTGAGACCAATTCAGAGGCTACTGATTTGATGTGGGTTTGAATTAGAATTTGAACCCAAAAAACCAAGGTCACTACAACTCCTGTGGTTACTGAAAAAAAAAAGGGGGGGGGGATTACATTTACGGGTATAACCCCTTCGGAAGTGATCATCCTGTTTTAGACAAATAAGTGCAGCAGAGATTGTGTCTCATGCCTTCAAATTTGCTTCTTTTTTGTGTGAAAAGGAACTGTCAAAATATATGCTTTTCAAAACATTTAAAAACTGGAGGAAATTTCCAGGGATAGTTGCCTGCCAAGTTGGAGATGAAATAGATTCAAGGAGCTTTGTGCAAGAACAGCCCTTTCGGTTTGAAGGTTTCCATAAAAGAAGGGATGCATTTATTCTCTGACACCTTTTGGAACAGTGAGGTGAGCAATTGTTATAAAAATGATATGTAGCATACAGCTCAAGTTTTAAATCCTATACAATTTTAGAAGAATAAAGGTTAAGATGACTCTCCAATATGGGATGGGGATGGTGAAATGATTTGCTTCGCTTTGCTGTATGTAGGGTTTGGGACTGTTTTTTTTAAAAAAAGGGGGGAACAGTTTCTTTAAAAAGTGACTTATATAATACATTTTGGTGCCTTCAGGCAAGAAATCTGCAGAATTTCAGAGGGATGTAGAGGAAATAGAGAGTTATGATGATGAACGAAACACAGTTTAAGTCTTTTGTTTGTTTGCTTTTCTGCTCAGTTCACGTACAATAGGGCAATGGGAGAATGATGGACAGGGAGCATATTTATTATTTATTTATTTACTATATTTATATACCGTCCCTTTCAGCCGCAGACAACTCGAGGTGGTTCACAGTAGGTACTAAGACCATAAAATACAATTAAAAATATTAAAATAATATAAAACCTTAGCAAAATCAATAACAAACATATATCATTAGCGTCTGCTTGCTGAAAACATTGACCAATCACATAGTCTAATCATTCCATTTTCCATCCAGCCTTTTCCAATTAAACCCTTTTCCAATTAAACCCTGTCTATCACATGAGGCTCTAAAATAGGGCCCTGGTATTGCAAATCCATTTAGGTATGAGCTGAAGTGTGCCAGGGTAGCCGCTCTTCTTATCACATTACTCCATTCCTCAAATGCTTACAACTGCTGAAACCTGTCTCCTCTCAATCAAAGCTTTGACCTGTTCAGCCATGCGACCGTACCTCGAAAAGCCTGAGTTGGCCACAGTAGTCCATGCCTTAGTTGCATCTAGAATGGACTACTACAGTGCACTCTATGTGGGGCTGCCTTTGAAGATGGCTCGGAAACTAGTCAGTGGAAAGGTCGGCGGCCAGATTACTAGCCGGAGCTGGTGATAGGGAGCACACAATGTCCCTATTAAAGCAGCTCCACTTCAAAGTACAGGTTATTATCTATAAAGCCCTATGTGTTTCGAGTTCAAACAATAGTTGAGACTGCATCTCTTTCTATGAACCAGCTTGGGCACTTAGATCTACCGGAGGGGTCAAGGGAGGTCTTTTTCAGTAATGGTTTTACTACCGCCTGCTTAAGGCAGGACAGGAAATTCCCCTGACTCAGTGATGCATTTATGATGGAGACAAACCAATCCAACAACCCATCCTTGGCCAGCTTAACTAGCCAGGAAGGCAAGGGTCCAGAGCACAGGCAGTCGCCCTCACAGCCCCAAGGATCCCATCAACGTTACCAGGCAAAACAAGACAAAAAGAATCCCACAAGATCGAACTGACAGGAGCCTCAGTTACCTCATTTTGCATTGCAATTAAGTTGGAGTCCAGCTCGAGATGTATCTGAGCGACTTTATCTGCAAAATGGTGTACGAAATCACTGCAACGAGTTGCCGAGTCTTCAGGGATCCCCTCCACCTCGGGAGGGTGGAGGAGCTCCCCAACAACCCGGAACAACTCTGATGGCCTATTGGCTGCAGACGCTATGCGGGCAGTCGAGAAAACTTTCTTGGCTGCCCGTATAGCCGCGGTGTAAGCCCTAATAGCAGCTTTAGCCTGTGCTCGGTCAGAGACATCATGAGATTTCCTCCAGATGCACTCCAGACCCCTTCTTGTATGTTTCATCACAGCCAGCTCCTCGGTGAACCAAGGAGTTGATGTAACTCTACACAACGAGAGGGGTCGTTCAGGAGTGATCATGTCAATTGCCCTGGACATCTTGCTGTTGCAGAGATCAATCAGCGTGTCGACAGGATCGCCAGTCTCCAGGACAGGAAGATCCCCAAGAGACCTCAGGAGTCCTTCTGGATCCATAAGTCTCCCCTGGTGCGGTTGGTGGGGATGAGAGAGAGGGGCTTCTCTGTGGTGACCCCCCCTGTCTTTGGAATGCCCTCCTGAGTGAGAGCAGACTGGCCCCACTTTGCAAGCTTTCTGCACACAATTGAAGACATAGTTGTTTTGACAAAGGTTTGACCACAGTTAGATGCCTTTAATAAATAGGTGAGGACCCATAGATTTCACCAAGCACTTTACATGACTAAGATAGACTATTGTTTTATATTCACAGCTATTGCTGTTTTTTATTGATTTTAACCAAGGGGTTTTATGAGCTGAAATATTTATGTTGGCTGTTACTGTTTTATATTACTGTTTCTGCATTTTTTGTATTTTATGTGTTGCACCTTAGAGTGCCTTGTAAGCCGCCTGAGTCTCCCTGAGAGATGTTGGTGGGATATAAATAAAGTTATTTTTGTTGTTATTATTATAATTATTATTGTTATTATTATTATTTACCCCCAGAAGAATTGCACTATTCTGTGGGTTCAAAACCTTGTAAGGCTGTTGCTTTTCAATTAAATACTTCTGCAAATTCATAAGCATTGTCCATTTGAACCTTTGAATATTGATTTTAAAAAAAGGAAAGATGCTTTTTGCAATCAGAACCCTTCCCCTAGTTTGTGTATTCTGCAAGTTGGAGGTCTATTTCTCATTGCTAAACCATTTCAGACTGGAGTGTGCAGCAGCTGACAAATTGCTGGAACATTTTCAAAACAACAATTAAAAGTTAGTAAATAGTATGTTGTTGTTCATTCGTTTAGTCGTCTCCGACTCTTCGTGACCTCATGGACCAGCCCATGCCAGAGCTTCCTGTTGGCCGTCACCACTCCCAGCTCCTTCAAGGTCAGTCCAGTCACTTCAAGGATGCCATCAATCCATCTTGCCCATGGTCGGCCCCTCTTCCTTTTACCTTCTACTTTCCCCAGCATAATTGTCTTCTCTAGGCTTTGCTGTCTCCTCATGATGTGGCCAAAGTACTTCAACTTTGTCTCTAGTATCCTTCCCTCCAGTGAGCAGTCGGGCTTTATTTCTTGGAGGATGGACTGGTTGGATCTTCTTGCAGTCCAAGGCACTCTCAGAACTTTCCTCCAACACCACAGCTCAAAAGCATCTATCTTCCTTCGCTCAGCCTTTCCTAAGGTCCAGCTCTCCCATCCGTAGGTTACTACAGGGAATACCATGGCTTTGACTATCTGGATCTTTGTTGCCTGGGGAAGGCAATGGCAAACCACCCCAGTATCCTTGCCAAGAAAACTAAATGGACCAGTAAATAGTATAGAAGTGCTTAAAAGGGGGAATCCTTATCAGTGCCTGGAATTAACAGTAAAATTGTACAGTTTCACAAATTACTTTTTTTAAGGATGCAAACGGGGCAAAAAACAGATAGTTATGGCTTTACAGCCAAAGCTTCTCATGGTCTGATCACTGAAAATAAAATGAGTGGCACTCTGGGCATGGGGAAGTGAAGCCGTTCAAAGTGAGCCCCCCAACATGCCCACAATGATACATCATAGCCTCTAAATTCACTACTAAAGTGCTTTTGGGTCACTACACCACATCAGACAATTTCAAAGTGCTTTCAGATGCCTAAAAACAGGAGTGCTCCCTTTAAAAATAAAAATCCAACTTTGACACATGCTGAAGATTGATTTGAGGTGTATGCAGAATGATGGAATATGACGGTAAGTGATTCCATTCATGGCTGGGGAATTTCAACCTGTGCTGCCAATTCTATGTGATAATGTCCAGTGTTACAACTTCCCAGATCCCATAAAAACTGATTAAATGACAGAATTATGAGCCACCCTGGTTGGCATTCTGTGCAATATTTAAAATGCTCTCAGTCAGACTAAGGACATCATATATTTTGAAATTCATAACAGAGGTCCCCCCTTCTATTTGAGAAAACAAACAAATAATAACTCACATATCTTAAAAGCCAGATAACCCCACAGGTATTGACTTCTGAGATGTTGAGCAGTGAGTGAATAAGCATTCAGCCCTCTCCTGGCACCAAGGCTTCTAGGGCATGCTATTTTAGGGGGTATATTGAGGATCAAGGCAATGTCTTATAATACAGGATCTTGGTCCTTGTTATTAACAGCCCTGCTCAGGTCTTGCAAACTCGGGACTGAATCAATTTGGCTCTTACGTGTTCTTTCTTTTTTACCCACTGCATTCTGTTTTATCTACTTCAACTTATCTGAAGAGCCATATGGTCTTATGTTGCGCCCAAATTACAATAGCTTTCAGTCATTTTGGCCTCTAGGGAGAGTTCAGGCCTGTTTTATTTAAAGGTCAATTCCTTTGTCATGTTGGCAGTCCATGGTATCCGTAGAGCAATCCTCCAGGACCATATGAATTGATTTTTTCCCCTCTCAGCTTTCTTCACTGTACAGCTCTCATAATGATACATATAAACTGGATTGATGAGATCATCTTTACACTTGAGCATCTCATCTAGTTTTGTTATAGGTGCTCTTCCTCTTCTTCTGATTTGTTGACTATAGTTTTAGTTTTGGTTAATAACTTAGCTAATGTATAGAAAACCTAACTACTGTATTTCAGTGTTTTCATCACCCATGTTAAAGTTAATCATTGGTGGTCGTTATTTTTATTTTTTGAATCTTCATTTATAACCCTGCCTTTCCATATACTTTGCTCATATTCTTCAATCATTATTACAAGTTTTTACTATTTTCTCCCAGCAATATGGTGTCTTGTGAATATTTTAATTTACTAATGTTTCTTCCTCCAATGTTCACGCCTCCTTCCTCCAAGACGAATACTATTTTCCTATATGATGTATCATACATATAAACTAAACAGATAGGGTGATACATTTTAGCCTTGTCTGACCTCATTAAGGAGGGTGGAAATTCACTAGGAGAATGTGGTCACAGCCCACAGGAGCCAGATTAAGTACAGATGTATATCTTACCAGGTGGCTTTCTTTCCTTCTCCTTCCCCACAATTCATCATTTCGCATATTCTGTTTGCTATATCCTTGCACACTAGCAGGATGACGCACTCTGCCTTTTGGATTTTTGACCAATGGTTACCATTACATGGTAAAGATAAAGAAGTTTTTTCTTAGGTTCTTGTAGGTTTTTTTGGGCTATAGGGCCATGTTCTAGAGGCATTTCTCCTGACGTTTCGCCTGCATCTATGGCAAGCATCCTCAGAGGTAGTGAGGTCTGTTGGAAATAAGAAAATGGGTTTATATATCTGTGGAATGACTGGGGTGGGGCAAAGAGCTCTCTGCTGAAGCTAGGTGTGAATGTTTCAGCTGACCACCTTCATTAGCATTTGAAGGCCTGGCTGAGCCTGGGAAAATGTTCTGCCAGGCCTTCAAATGCTAATGAAGGTGGTCAGCTGAAACATTCACACCTAGCTTCAGCAGAGAGCTCTTTGCCCCACCCCAGTCATTCCACAGATATATAAACCCATTTTCCTATTTCCAACAGACCTCACTACCTCTGAGGATGCTTGCCATAGATGCAGGCGAAACGTCAGGGGAAATGCGTCTAGAACATGGCCCTACAGCCCGAAAAACCTTCAAGAACCTAGTGATTCCAGCCATGAAAGCCTTCGACAATACATTGAACTTTTTTCTTATTTTTAAATTATTGATCTTTTTATCTACCAAAAAGCATACATGCCAAAGGACATTCGAATATATTTATTAAATAGTAAAAAAAAAAAAAAAAAAAAAAAGCACCAGCACAACTGTTTTTTGGCTCTTAAGAAACCTTGACTAAAAGTATCATGGATGGATGACAATGTTTGCAGTTTGGGATTAAACTAAAATTCCACACAGAAAACAGAAATTTCTGTGCAGGAAAGAACATTTTCTGCATAGAAAATGCGTTTTGTTCAGAAAATAATATTTCTGCATGGAAAAACTGTTTTCTGCAAAGAAAATTCTGCTTTCTACACAAAAAAATAGATTGTGTGCAAAAGTGTGAATAGTCTTCAAAAACTGCACAGTGAGATCTGTGCAGACTTTGTGACAGAAAGAAGGAAATTGCTAAGATTAGTTGTTATTTCCTTCAGTAAATCAGCAAAAATTGCATCCCTAAAATTACTCAGAAATAGATTTTTTTCCTCAAGTTGTACATCAGTTTCAGTTCCTTTGAAGAAGGCAAGCCAAACACACTGATCTGAAGCAATTAAAAATAAGTGTGATGCCCACCAGAGTCTGAACAAAGTGGATTTAGTATGTTCCACATAGTTAAGATGAAGCATCCCAAACAACCCTTCTAAATTTGGTCATACTCCATTGAGTGTTTTATGAGTGATGCAATAACGTAACAACAAAGTCAAAGATCTCTCTTTTCTTTCCTCATGAATGCCCACATTTTTCATGCTCCCTAAACCCCATCTTCGACATGATCATGTTGTGGCTGGTAGAGTGGGGGATGAATGAGAACCATTAGGCCAGATACTCATCATCATCATCATTGTTGTTGTCATCATCTTCTTGAACTTCCAGAAGACAGTTGAGAAGAAGCAGATAATGCTTTCACTGCTGTATATCTCGCTGTGGCCATACGAGATGCTTGTCAGTCTTTCCTCACTATCTTTCAGCCACTGTTTTGATGGGGAAGCAGCACAAAAAGATGGGTTTTCAGGGAATTATGGTTGTTGCATGAGGACGGTAGATACATCACGTTTCCTCCAAATCAGAACATATACAATTATAAGATGTATTTACACAGGTAAACTATCTCACTAACAAAATACTAGCCATAAAGACATAAATGTAATTTTATTTCTATTATTTTGACAAAACTTCAGAATGATCCAGTTCATTGAAATCTTTCAATATAATATGCCATACTGCTCTGCATGAATGGAAATGTGATTGAGGTGTGTGCCTAGTTCATCCAAACTGATTTTTGCACATATCACATGGTTGAAATGAGATAATCTCTGTGACACCCTTCATATTTGGTGAAACCTCTTCCAGGTGTTTTATACTTGAACTAATAAGAAACAATCAAAAACTATATTTATTTATGTAACTATTAAGATAGTCTATACCTGTCTTTCACTGCTTTTTTTTCTTCTGCAAGAGCTGTAATAATACTAGGGCACATTTACCATGTACACAGAGTCTTTGTTATCACTTTTGTATTTCTGCGTTGCCTAGTTTCAAGCTGGCATAGCAACTCAAACTCTCAAACATCTCATTTTTTTACTTATTCAACCATGCCTGTCTTGAACTTTGGCATATTGTTTTCCCCATCAACAACACATAAATAGAAAACTGCAGAGACTTTGTAATTTTGCAGCCACCAGTAACTCAGCAAAACATGACAGTTGCCCAACACAAGCTATACAATTTTGACTATAGTCTTTCCAGTTTAACTTAAGGCAGTCTTTGTCAATATTTGAATCCTGGAAATAATTTTCAAGTCTCGGGGAACTCTTTTATAACAATTATTACATCTAAAGCGAAAAAATATGGTTATTTTGTTTTCAATCACAACCTCTTTCAGATGGCCTAGTGACTTCTTGGAGAACTCCATGCTTCCAGGGAACCTGGTTGAGGAACCCCAGTCTAAGGTGATTTCAGTCCAAAACGTATCAAGGAACCAATAGCTGAGGTGGAGATGTATATGTCAAGGGTTGGGTTAGGTAACCAACAGATGACTCAGTTATAGGTAAAATATTAAAGATACTCTCTGGGGGCAGGGTGCCAACTGTATTTGAGTATTTGAGGAAATTAATGGCTTAGGTGAGGGCAAAAAATAAAAGCAAATTGCTGTGGGTCTTCACTACACCAACCAACATAGGAAGGAGCAGTGTAGCTTTTACTAATAACAAAAAGCAATCCACGTATTTATATAAATTACCATGGGCTAATTTTATTAGTTTGTACAACGGCGGCTCTTCGGCTTAGGAATGGAGGTGAGCACCAACCTCCAGAGTTGGACATTACTGGACTTAATGTCAGGGGAAAACCTTTACCTTTACCTTTACTGGTGTATTTTGATGTGTTTGGCTAATTTATTTTCCATATGCAGATGATTAAAAATTGTAAAAATGAGCAATACAAAAAAGTATCAGCACTGATGGCTGAAACCTTTGCTAGAAAAGATTGAAAAAGCCTATTTTAAATGATCGGGGTCGGGAGTCACTTTGTCTCTATAAAATGGGTTTGTGATTCAAAAAAGGTTGGGAACCATTGCTTTAGTAAAATGGGACAAGGAATGACCTCCAAAGATTTGTATGAAACTTAGGTCACAATCCTGTTAGTGACATGCATGTACATAAGAACAATGGTGCTATTTTGTACCCTTATTTATTTATTTATTTATTTATTTATTTTTATTTATTTATTTTGTGTACTTCTACCCCGCCCTTCTCAACCTCCGAGGGGGGACTCAGGGCGGCTTACAAAAAGGCACAATTCGATGCCTACACAGTAATACAGATAATAAATAAACAGCAATTAAAACAGTTATAACAGTTAAAACAATCAATATATATCACAGTTAATCAATAAAAACCCATCTTATGCTCAGCGCTCGCAACTCAGAGTCCATAATTTCATTCCACATTTTCCATTCCTATCGGTCGTCGTTGTCCTTTATTTATCTGCCAGATTGCCCAAACGCCTGGTCCCAAATCCATGTCTTTAATTTCCTTCTAAAGGAAAGGAGGGATGACGATGATCTAATTTCCCCGGGGAGTGAATTCCACAGGTGAGGGGCCACCACCGAGAAAGCCCTGCTCCTCGTCCCCGCCAATCTCACTTGTGATAGAGGCGGGGTTGAGAGCAGGGCCTCCCCGGAAGATCTTAAATTCCGAGGTGGGAGGGCTGGGCGGTTTCGTTTCGTTAATTCGTAATTCGTTAAAAATTCGTTATTTTTTTGTTAACGAAGCGATAACGAACCATTCTGGAGCAGCTTAAACACGAAACGAATTTTTCAATTCGTTTAATAAATGCTTCGTATTTCGTTATGTATTCGTTTCGTTATTGGTTTGAGGTCGTTTCATTATTATTTCCGCATGTCTGGGGCAACTTTTATAGTTGTTTTTTGTTTAATTAGTGAAAAAAAATTATAATATCACACCAACAGTCAACAACAGAGGGAGAGGGAAGCTTCAGAAGTTCCCCCTGTCCCATTTGGAGGTTTTTTATCGTATTGTGCGGTCGCGTCCGCCATTAACGAATCGATTCGTTATTGTTTTGTTATTGTTTCGTTATTGTTTTGTAATTTTTTTACCATTTACGAAATTTTGTAAATATCGAACTTTTTTAAAAAAAAATCGGAATTCTTTTAAATATCGAAACGCAAAAAACCCCAAAAAACGAATCGATTTTAGAAACAAATTTTTCCATTGTTACCCAGGCCTAGGAGATACGTTCGGACAGATACGCTGGGCTGGAACTGTATAGGGTTTTGTAGGTCAAAACCAGCACTTTGAATTGTGCTTGGAACTGGATCAGCAGCCAGTGGAGCTGACATAACAGAGGAGTGGTATGCTCCCTGTATGACGCTCTGGTGAGTAATCTGGCTGCCTCGCGCTGGACTAAATGAAGTTTCCAAACAGTCTTCAAAGGCAACCCCACGTAGAGTGTGTTGCAGTAATCTATCCGGGATGTAACGAGAGCGTGGACCACCATGGCCAGATCCGACTTCCCAAGGTACGGGCGCAGCTGGTGCACAAGTTTTAATTGTGCAAAAGCTCTCCCAGCCACCGCCGAGACCTGGGGTTCCAGGCTCAGCGATGAGCCATCTATTAAATCCCCGGAGGGGCTGCTTTACAGAAAGTTTGTTTACACTGGCCATATACTCAAAGTTTCATGAGAAGTCATTCCAAGGCGTCCAGATGATGTCCAGGATTTCCAGTTCCAAATAGAAGTCAAGACAGGTTATTCCAATTTTACCCCACATTAGGAAAACTCAGGGAATGCTCCAGAGCTTCTGGAGCAGCCTTGCACATTGGAATGTATCTAAACAGCCAGGCCATTCTGAATCACTGTTCAAACCCATTATTCCATTTTCCCTGCACTCTACAGAACAGAGAAAGGGAAAGGCACTTACCTTTGTTTTGTTGTTGTTGTTGCCACATTCACTGGCCATTGCTGGAAACCTTTGCCTGTGTCACAGTTCTAGAACAGAGATGTGTAAATATCATTGCAGAATTCAGGGCTGGTCCAAAGCACCAATGATTCAGACCAACCCTAGATTTTGTGGTCCACACAGATGGGCCTTGAGTAGTGAGAGCACACTCTCATCTTGTTTCCTTTCTCTTTTTTTTTTTTTTTTTGTTAAAACTGTTTATTTTGATTATGGTACATAACAGAAAAGCAAACCATGGCAAAACAGATATAATCAGGTACCAATATTTTTGACGTGTACATGCCTATCTACCTTATTCAATCAATCAGTTAATTTTGACGTTATGTACAAATTATTATCATTTACATATCTTAATACACATAAACTTGCTATTTCTGGCTGTTTTCCACTGCTTTCAGTCAGAGCTTAATATTAATTTTTTTCATAACATACAGGAAATCAGCACATGGCATTTTACACACATACCCCAGACCTTACACTCAACCCCAAATCCCTATCCTGAACGAACTAAACCCTCGTCCCCACACCCGTGCACCCTTCACCATGACTTCCCGCACCGAAACACTATGAAGCCTTTAAGCCTATTTATCTATCCTTATTCATGGTAAACCTAAATTCCTAATGGAGCACCTCTATGTTACTGACTCTCTATTCAGATATGCTAAGGCCAACTTCCATTTTTCTAGAAAGTCCTCATTACTCTTATTCCTCCTGTTATAAGTTAATCTGGCCATTAGCATATATTCTCGCATTCTTTCCCTCCAATCCTTTTTGGTTAGACCTTTTTCCCCTTTCCAATCTTTGGCTATGGTCAATCTTGCCGCTGCAAAGCTATATTGATATATTTCTTGGTCCTTTTGATTATTATTTTCTCTCTGTAGACCTAGCAGACACAGTCCTGGGCTTTTTTTAATCTTGTTATGTAACATTTTATTTGTCTCCTTAATTACCTTATCCCAAAATTCCTGTATGGTCACACAGGTCCACCACATGTGGAGAAATGTCCCTTTCTGTTTCCTGCACCTCCAGCAAATACCTTGTTGTGATTTGTCTATTTTAGCCAATGTAGCTGGAGTGATATAACATCTGTAAAACATTTTGTATTGATTCTCCCTGATTGAACCCGATAAAGTAAATTTAAATTCTTTATTCCATAGGTATTCCCATTTGTCCAATTCTATTGGTCTGCCTAGGTCCTTGGCCCAGGATATCATTACTGTCTTGACTCTGTTGTCCTCCATGTTATAACTTAGTATGTATTTATATAATCTAGAGATTAACCCTTTATCCCCCCTTTTCCAAATTCTTTCCAATTCTGATTCTTTGGTTGCAAATCCAATCCTCAAATCTTTTTTGTATCTTTCATGCAGTTGGTGATATCGAAACCAATCATTAATCTCCAATTCTTCCCGACCTTTTAATTTCCATTTTTCATTTTCTCTAATAAGGTATTCTTTATATGTTCTTGTTTCTACCCTTAAGGTTGGTCTTGAGACTGCTTCTAGTGGCCTCAGCCAAAGGGGGGTTTTTGGTTCCATACCTTTACTGTATTTTTTCCAAATATCCAATAGTCCCCCTCTAATTATATGTTTATTAAAATCTTTATTTAGTTTATCTCCATTGTACCACACATATGCGTGCCAGCCGAATCGTAATCCAAATCCTTCCAAATCTAGTAGGGTCTTGTTTTCTAATTTTATCCATTCTTTCAGCCAGGACATTGCTGCAGCCTCATAATAGGTCCTTAAATCGGGTAAGCTTAGCCCCCCTCTTCCTTTATCATCAATTAAATTTCGGTATGCTATCCTCGCTCTTTTCCCAGCCCAAATAAAATTAGTAATATCTCTTTTCCATTTCTCAAAGATTTTTGTTCCTTTAATAATAGGTATATTTTGAAACAGGAATAACATCTTGTTTCCTTTCTGATAAGCTGGTCCTTTATAGTCTGCCATGCCTCTTTGCTTTCGCTCTTCTCCACTAGAAAGCATCATGATCATCAGCAGTCTCTTATGGATCTTAAAAGCTGCAGCAGGCAAGTTTTGGACTGGTAGAAAATCTTTTATCTATCCTGAAGGACACACTATTCAGTTTCAGCTCTAGTGAAGGTCAAACAGCTGTTAAATGAAATGCTTGGTGTCAGACATGTTTTGGGTTTTAATTTTTTTTGGAATATCGAGATCTTAATGTACGTACATACTTAGATATATGGGGAGATAGGACCCAAGCTTAGACAGCAAATTCATTTATGCTTCATATATACTATGGATCTTATCATAATGATGAGGGGCAGTGGGGTGATTTGCTAGCCTCCCTGCCTAACCTCCTTTGCCCCTCACTTCATTCAATGGGGGAAAGTATAGATGTCCGGCTTCCCTTCATTATTTTCTATACAACCAAGGAAGCCTCCCATGTTGCTGGTGCTACCTCCTGTGGTATTTGTATCTTTCTTCAGGCCCGGAGATCCACCAGAAGTAGATCAACATCATGTGATGGGACCCGATGGGCTCGGTGCCTGAAGAGAGGTAAAAGTGTTGTAGGATGGGCAATTTTGCTTGTCCAATGAAGCCCTTATACACATAGCCTGAAAGATAATTGTATACACAATATTTTTTATAATGTATAATTTTTAATGTATAATTTTGTGCATGAAACAAAGCAAAGGTGTCACTATTTCTGCTATCCATGTTGGCAGTTTTAGATTTTGAATTGTTTTAGATTTCAGAATTCTAGAAAAGGGATGCTCAACCTGTAATATCTCTTTAATTGCATACTAAGGACCTTATCACATTCAGTGAGGGACTGGCCATGCATCATGGTGAGTTGTGGGGTCTCAAGGGGTCTGATGGCTGGAGAACCCATCACCCAACACCCCGCATGGCTCAACTTACCGCCATCCTCATTCCATGGGAAGAAACGTCTGCTTCCCAGCTTCCCCCATTGCAGAAAAGGTAACACAGGAAGTCTCCTGTGTTGACGCACATCTACACTGACCATTTAGTTCAGGGATCCTTAAACTTTTTAAGTTCACAGTCCTTCATACTATTGGGGGGCTGGACTATAGTTTGAAAAAATATATGAATGAATTCCTATGCACACTGCTGATATCTTATTTGAAGTGAAAAACTATGAATATACTATACATTATTTAAAATGAAAAACAATTTAAAGTAATATAAACTTAACAGTATTTAAATGGGAAGTGTGGGCCTGCTTTTGGCTGATGAGAGATTCAAGTTAATGAGGAGTTGTTGTTGTTGTTGTTGTTGTTGTTGTTTTTGTTGTTGTGTGCCTTTAAGTCATTTCAGACTTAGGATGGCCCTAAATCTAAAGTTTAGGGTGAGGGCAGAGTCAATGACATTGGAAAGCTTAATCCAGCCAGTGGACCATAGTTTGGGGAGCCCTGGTTTCGATTGTGTGGTCACTTGATGAGCCTTGTGGTGGCTAAACAACACACATGGTTGATCTGGCTTAACCTGATGCAGAGCCAGGTTAAGATAACTCAGGATAATCTGAATCTTGACAGTCATAGCTGTATTGACAGCCAACCTGTACTCCCCTCCTGTCTCCTCCCTCTGCGTCACAGCTGGTGGTAACTGTGACATCCTGATCTAACTTGTCATCAGTGGTCTGGAAGTCAACTGACAGACTAGGGCTCACCTACCTGTCCCAAAGAGGAGCATCCAAGACACAGTGGGATGGATTCCCCTTTAGAGTCCCTGCCTAGCAGCATCAAACCATGTAGTAACTCCCTGCCACTTTTGTGGCCTTGATGCAACATAGAATCATAGACCTGAAATGATGGACCAAACCTGCTTGCTGGGTCAGTGTAGATGTTCCCCCAGTCAGTGGCCCAGACCTCTATCTGATTCAGAATCTGTGCCAAGACATGAAAGTGGCTGCTCATGGACAGCCTGAATTCAATCTGATAGAACGGGAACATTTTTTTTAGGAAGTGTGGAGAAAAGTGTGCAGTTTCCAGTTGCATACATCTAAGAGAAGCTTGCCAATGAAGACTCACAGCTCTAATTGGTGCTTCTCCAAGTGTATGTGAGTATTTATGTGACTGAGTGGTAGTTTGGTTATGTTTACTTTCCTTTTTGTGCCACATATGCATATTTTGTGTTTTCATAGTTGTCGGTATCTAAGGGACATCAGGTGGCAATAATGTCCATTAACTCCATTTCAGTGCTAAGTGGAAAAGTTGGAAGGGGGTGGGGAATACTTCTGCAAGACATAAAAGAGAGAAAAAAGTGTCTTTACCTCTATGCATTTAGAGCACGTATCCTCTCAGTCTTCTTTGAAATAGAGTGTGAGGGTTTGACTTGACCTCAGTCCACCAGGGCTGCAAAAGCACTTCACTTCTGTTTCTATCCTTGTGTTGAGATATACACTTTGCTGCTCCTAAGTCAAATGGTAACTTGCCTCTGCATTGACGGCTTAAACTCTACCAGCCTGGAATCCTGTACATGTATACACATTATCACACACTTTTTGCTGTATTATATTTTTATTTTAAGCCTGACCTGTGTGCATGTGCACATACATATACTGAGCCATATTGCTTCCTTAGGTTTGCAGGTACAACTGATGCTGACATTTGGCAGTGCACAGCTTTTGTTTATTTAAAGAATAGGTAATATGATTTTCAGTAGCATGGAAATTGCAGTGTCCACTTCTATGCTTTTATGTATGAGGGAGAGGGGAGTAGGATCCAGAAAATGATATGTATATGGGAGTAAGGGAATAGCAGGTATGAACTGAAATCCAACATGTGATAGGTTTGCAAATAGTCATATTTTTTGGGAAGATACAATATTGTATATATGTTTGTAAAGTGGTCATTTGAAGAAAACGTCAAAAATACAGATGCATTATTAATAGTCAGTCTGCTTTTGTGCAAAAAATCCAAATAAAAAATAACCAGAAATCAATTCAAGAGAATCTTATGACATATGTATGATGTATACATATTCCATCCTGCTTAGCCTTTCTCTGCCTTTAAATGACTACAGGAGCTGCTTGCAGCTGAACACTTTCTACTTTTTTAGGTACTTTAGAGACTAAAGCAGCACCCTGTTGACTGTTATGCTGGCTGGCTAATGCTACCTTTTCTGCAGCGTTAGAAACAAAAGGAAGGAGAGGCAGGTAGGCTAGGAGAAGAGGATAACTGTGGAATGAGAAGCCGGCCACGCCTGGGTATTGCTAGCAAGTCAGAGCTCATTAAATGATGGAGGAGGTCTATGTGGAAATGAAGTTATCTAGACTCTTGGTTGCCCACAAAAGAGTTAAGGCAACTAGAAATAGAGATAGTGCCAGAGAGAAAGTTGGGGGTGGGTGGGATGGAGTGTACATCAATGGGGTTGTGAGAAATGATTTTTTTTTAGTTTTGGGAGATTTGTTACTTTACCTGAAACGAAGGTGTTCCTGTGTACTGTGTTATAGAATTAATCTTTACTAGCTTTACTTTTTACATATGTTTGCATGATTATTTTAGCAAAAAACAAGGATCATGCTTTATCACACTAAACCCATCGATCAACACAGTCACTTCTCTAATATAGATGTCATCTTGAGGTCCAAATAGAAGCTTCAGTTTGGGAACTTAAAATAAAAGTGAAAGATGTGTGATAGAAGTCCTAGGATTGGAACTGTGGCCAATCTGCAGAGTTGTTCCATCACAACCATGATGACAACCTCTTATGACCTCATCAGATGGCTGCCAGAAGTGCTACACTTCGTAGAGGGGTGCAGGGAACCTGGCTCGCCGTGCCCTGCATGGCGAGGCTCCAGCTGAGGGTGATCAGATTGGGGAAAACGTGAGAGTAGGTGGTGCACACAGTTACCGCCCCCCCCCCCCCCCATGGATTACAATGGCAGCTCCACCCTCCTTTACCCACTGAGCCGTGCTGGCATCATGTGATGGGAGCCGGTTGGCTCAGTGGGTGGCCAGGGCTAAACTGCGCATGCCACCAAATTTGCTCTGTGTGATGGTAATTGGTAAAATCATAATGTAATAGGGTTTTCCATTATACCTCCTTATTTTCCAACATTTTCACTTATCCAACGTTCTGCCGGCCCGTTTATGTTGGATCAATGAGGCTCTACTGTACCTCTCTTATTCACTGGATAAGCAGAAGTACTGTAGAAGAAATAAAAGCAAAAGAAGAGGAAGAAGAGGAGGAGAGAAAGAAGGGGAATGCATTGCAGGAATCAGTAATGATCTCACTATCACGTTTGTCCTTCAGCTCCACTGAATTTTCAGGGCAATTACAAGACTAGCAATTTTGCTGAAGGTGTAGAAGGGAGATTGTGATCCTGTTTACTGTTCAACAGCTGGCGTTTATATTGGCTCTGCTGCAATGCTTAAAATAGTAAACATTTTATTGTGTCTCGAAAGTGAGCTTGGGAAAGGGTAAAATTGCAATCTAATAGAAATTTGCAGTGCTGCATTGTAAATAAAAATTGTATAAAATTTCTACATCAAAATCAAATTTTACAGGAAGAAGACCTGAGTCTATTTATAATTTATTTTTACGTGATGAAGCCATCAGGTTTTTTCCCCCTCAAAATGATTTTTACCAGTTTTCTCAAGCTTGTAGCTTTGCCACAATAACAATGTTTACCCAAAGAAAACATACCATTATTGGAACTTACACTCCGTACTGCAATTGCATTACGCTGGTACTTTGGTCTTGCCATGATCACGGTTTCACTTCTTACCTATGTTTGTCCTCCACAGCACAGGTGTGCTATATTTTATTTTGCCACAACTTTGTAGTCTCATGGTTCCGGAATTCTTGCAATATTGGAAAAGCAGTGGAAGGAAACCATCCCATGAGAAGTAGTGGCAGAACAATTGTGACATTGAATTCATTGACAGTTTTTTTCCTGTCAATAAAAAGAGATAGTCTAATTACAATTCAAACAATGTTAACTATGGGACATGCACCGTGTTGTGTGCTAAGTACCAATCACTGTGATCCATGCATCACTGTGAACCTCCCTGAATCCCCTTTGAGGTTGAGAAGTGTAATATACAAATACCGCAAATAAATAAAATAATCCAAAGGGACATTATCCTACTGTAATTGTACTTTATCCACCTCATGTAATAAAATTTATGGTCTCAGATGCTAAATCTAATTTTAATCCCATCTAATCTAGACCCATTGAAATGAGCCCATTCCAAATAGTCCAGGCCCCTTATTGAAATCTTTGCCCTGGCAGCTTACCTTGCATGAAGAAGACAGCAGAACTGGTTTTAAATTGATTTTAATGTATATTTTATGTTAACATTTTATGCCTATGCTTTTGTTTTATATTGTACATTTTTGTATTATTTTGCATATGTGGAAACCGCTCTGAGACCCCTAGGGAAGATAGGGCGGTATATAAATAAAGTTATTATTATTATTATTATTATTATTATTATTATTATTATTATGAGAGGGCTTTTGTCACTAATATAAGACACTTTGATATATTAGGTGTTTTCTAGTTGGGACTAAAATTGGATTTAGCCTTGTGACTTCAGTCACAAGGATTAATGCCTAAATCCTCTTGCTAGGCACAACCGGAGTAATTGCACAGGATCAACTGTTGATTGATATATCAACTTTCCATTATTCAGTGGGTCTACTCTAGTTAAAACTAGCATTTGGATTTAGGCCTACAGCCATGAAGCATGGAATTCACAATAACTGAATTCTGCAGTCAAATTCCATTCCTTTTCTGTATTTATGTAAAACCACATAATGCATTCATATCTCAAATCAATGGAGCTGTGATGTTCCTGCATGCAGCTTTGAGAAAGGCTGAAGCTTGTGAACAGATTAGTATGATATGGGAATTGCCTACTATAATTAGGGATGCTTTTGAACTGAACAGCTTTGAAATTCATGTAGAAAAGCACAGTATGAGAGATTATGCTTTATTTATGAAATATCTTTACAGGAAATGGCAAAGGAAGTAGGGAGAGGACACTTTACTATGTTTTGTTTAAAATGTAAAGAAGCATTTCAGCTGCTGAACTCTATTCCTAAAATAGCACCTTGAGATTGAATAGTGGTATGGGTTCAACGCCCAATTTATATTGGAACCTCAGCTAGAATTGGTGGAGTTTCATCATTACCACTTTTGTATGGACACTAGCTAGTTACACTCTGGCATAACACTATAGTAAACTTGACATTACTAGGTATTACATGAGGTGTCAGAAATCTTTAAATGCTTTTAAATCTGGATTACCAAAGGAGCATTAGAATAGACTGCCACCTACTCTATTAGCAATTTAAAGCTATTTAAATATTTACTATTCTAATCCTTCTAAATTGCTTTTTTAAAAAATAATAAGAATCTCTTAATAAGCTTGGATTGTGTTTAATCATTTTTGTTTTCTTCCTTAAATTACAATTTAGGTTCCCATTAAAACTCTCTTATTTGCCTAATTATTTGGCTAATTTTAATCTGAAAGGAATTAGAAGAGTAGAGATGAAAAGTTGTTGCTATTCTACCCAAAGTATCCTGTATGAAAGGTGAAAATGAAGAAACCAATGGAAATGATCTCTGTTCAATGGACTGCAACTCCCAGTATTCCTTGCTGTTGATTGTGCTGTTTAGATTTGCTTGGAGTCACTGTTCAACTTTAAGTGAAGGGCTATATGATTTCTGCCCCTCTTAAAAATATTCCTTGCCCTTATATGAAAAATGTCAGCATCACTAACAGCTTAGACAGAGTGAAAACCGAAGAGGGTTCTTCTACTTTTCATGGTTGTCTACAAGAATGAATCTCAGCAGATTTGCTTATTATCTGGTTGTGTGACAAGCAACACCTGCTAACATTCCCTTTTCTACACCATCCTTAATTTTTCATCTTGCACCTTTACTATTACTATTTACTTGGAACTGCAGATAGCGGCATGGATACTGTCCATGTACTGTATTTCATCACATAATAGTCGCTATCACATGATAGATGAACCCCCTTTTGGGGGTCCTGGTTCTGGTATTTTATAATTCCTCACATAACAGTTGCAACTTGTTTTTTTCTTCCAAATTACCTTCTCTGATCATCATTGCCTTTACCAAAAATTTCAGCATTTCAATAAGGTTTCAAAATATTCAGCATTTCAATCAGGCTGCTGTTATGGGCAGGTGCGTTCAATGTGTATTTGGCACTCTATGCAAAAATACATATGCACATGAAGTGCGATCTCCATATCCACAGGAAATACAATACATTCCAAGACATTACCTCTTGAATGCCTGGAACCATAGATACAGTAGTTCTTTGGGTTCAGGGAGCTCGAAAACTCAAGAGAGCTGTGGGGACTGACCCCCGGGACTATCTGTGGATCAGTCCCCCAGACCAAATACCCCATTATACACGGGAGTTTCAGTAAGGCCTGGGTCTAATGGGGTATTTAATAATTCAGGACAAAGCAGGGGTTACCTGCATTATCCCACATTAATTCTCTTATCGAAGGTATCATTTGGATACCACCACTAACAGTGGTTAGATAGGCCCTGCATTTTGGGGCCTGTCTAGAAGTGCCCTGGGATATAGTCCTTGCATAGATTCAGCTTAAACTACTGGGAAGGACAACATTCTGTCCTCTCCTTTCTCCTCACTGAGTTAATTGAGTACAGACTACATTTACTCTTTATATTCAGTTTACAACATTTGAAATAAGCTGAGGTATGGGAAGAAGAGAGAAACTTCGAGGTAAAAGCAACTGGAAAAGTGGGATGGCAGAGGAGTAATCAGGATTGCCATGTCAAATTGGTATAGTTGAGGAGTGTGTTATGTATGATTACACTGAATAATTGCTTTCACAGAATTCTAAGTGTGACTAAATCTGGATCCAACATAATTCAATTTCTTGGGCCAGGTAGAATCCTTGAAGATTGGTGGGGATACGAATGAAGGGGGAAACAGCCCCGGTCTGCATTAGAATTCTGGAGCTGTTCTCCCTCACACTGAAACCGTAAATAAAATTCAAGTAATATTTTCTACCCACCACAACCTGAAATAGATAAATCACCCAAGAGAGAGAGCTACCAATGTGTTGGTTCTTGCTGCTTTCCAAATTGTAATGTGGCACCCTTTGAACACAGTTTTCCTCATTTAGGATGTATTTTAAGTGATGGAGTTCTGATAAATTAAGGATTAGTCTGAAAAAATTGGTTTCCATTAACTTGTCATTAACTTTCTCTCGCAGTTATACAATTTGCTGTGCTACAATTCACATTGTGCTCACCCTGCTTTCATTAAAAAACTCATTATTCTTGGATTTATAACTCCACGATAGGAATCTATTCATGAATGCTGCTGAAAGTTTGTAATTCCGAAATAGTATTGTTGGTTGGTTAAATATTAAAATGGAAGTATAATCATTCGTTTTGAACATATGTGAGGTTAGAAAATGACAATTCTATTTAGTGCTTTTGCAGTCATGTAACAGGGTGATTAAGCTCTATTTACGAGTATTAATAACATCCACTATTAAGTAATGTGATTAGGGATGAAATTCATATTTTAGGTAAGAAAGGAAGAGGTGAAAACTGTAATCTCTACTAGTATATCCAGTTTTTGTAGAGTTATCAAAAGAAAAATTGAGAAGTCAAAATTGTATAGGTTAGCTCATCATGTGAATACACACACACACACACACACACACACACACATATATATGTTTTGTATGGATTTTATAATGTTGTTCTAATTGTTTTTAATTGTATACTAAGGACTGTTGTGGCATCATATTGCAGCCAATTTGTAAGCCGCCTTGAGACGCCTTTGGGCTGAGAAAGGTGGGATAGAAATACCGTAAATAAATAAATACATAAATAAACTTTCACTTATGGACAAATTTGGTGTCCATTGCATGGCTAATGGGTAGCATGGCGTGGCATTTGACAAGACAGTACATCTACATGTATAACTAAATCCAGGACCTGAATGGTAACAGTCATTCATTATTTGCTTCTGTTCAACTGCAGTAGAGTTTAGACTGTCTATCAGACCTTATCCTTGCTGTCCCCATTGTCAGCTCCTTCTGTTTGGTTGTGTGGGTGTCTTTGATGCCTAGAGATGGCTAGGATCTTCTCAAATGTCTGTGATCATCTACAATGGAAAGAGGCAACATGAGCTTGTTTCCTCCCCCTTCCCCTGTGCCACCAAACATTCTCTAACTTTGCTTAATGCAGGGCAAGACTGGGTTAACCCATTATGGACCAGAAATCCCCGGACAGCCTTTGCACATTCAAGTTCAAGTTCTTGTCCAATGTGGATGTTTTCCAGAATATCTGAAATCAACACAGCAAAAACAATCACTCATGCACTTACCCTTTTCCTTCTTCACTCTTTCTATAAATAATAACTCAGAAACAGCTAAATGTTGAGGCAAAGCCGCATGGCATTCTCAGGAGGACATAGTACACTTTATCAGGTACAAGTGACCTGTGTTCATTTTACATAGCATAGGGAAAATATGCAAAACAAAAGAGAATGTTTGGACTATGATATAAGTGAAAGGAGATTCTTGCCCAAAGATTATAGTCCAAATAAACAAGTAGGTGGTGGGGTCCTCTTGAGGCTGTACCTCTTTGTGAGTGTACTTACACCTGTGGAAATAAGCATTAGTTAGTTGTGTAGAAACAGGGGGGTGCTTCTATTTTTCTATATAGCAGAACCATCAAAGTGCCCAATGCACCTAGGTGATTAATGGGCATTGGCACACGATGCATATTAGCTCCCAATGCACATCACATATTGATGAGTATTGTGCATCAATGTGCTATGAACACTTTTGCCGGTGTCCTGTTCCACCTCTTTGCAATTCAATAAAGACCTCATAGGCCCCTTTTACATTGTCATATAATCCAGATTACCAAAGCAGACAATCCAGATTATCTGATTTGAACCTGATTATATGAGTCTATATTGCCATATAGTCCAGTTCAAAGCAGATAATCTGGATTATATATTCTAGCATGGAAGGGCCCTTAGGGTCCTTCCAGACATGCCCTATATCCCAGGATCTGATTTCAGGTTTTCTGTTTTAAACTGGATTATTTGAATCTGCACTGCCAGATAATCTGGGATAAAAAAAACAAACTGCAATCAGTTCCTTGGATACTGGGCCTGTCTGGAAAGGCCTTTGGTGCTGTATCCCAGAGCAGGAACACACCAAATTCGGATATTCCAATTAATTGAAAACACGGAATTAGAAAATATTTTTTAAAAGCGTAGCAAAGGCTTGATCTCCAGATTAAACAAATATATTTTAAATATAACATAGAGAACAATTAAACAAAAACTGGTATGATTTGTGAGCTAAAGATTTAGGGATAAATATTTACTTACTTGTATTGTCGAAGGCGAAACGTCAGGAGAAATGCCTCTAGAACATGGCCATATAGCCTGAAAAAACCCACAAGAACTGAATTTACTTACTTATTTATTTCCTGCATTTGTAACCTGCCCTTCTCACCCCCAAGGGGGGACTCAGGGCGGCCTCACAGCAAGCACCATCTGGTGCTGTCACAATTATAAGCATTCAACAGTACAATTAATAACATTAAACAATTAATTAAAACAATATTTATTTGGAGAATTGGGAACATCTCTGGAAAAGGGGGTTTAAATTTTCAATCACTGGTTCAGTTAGAGAAAACATGTATAAAATGTTTTACAGAAGCTATATAACATCACAGCTAATGGCCAAAATAGATAAAACTTGTCGTGGGGAATGCTGGAGGTGCAGGGCACAGAAAGGCTCTTTTTTCATGTTTAGTAGTTCTGCAATATAATACAATTTTTTTGGGAAAAGGTGGTTATAGAAACAAATAATAGGATCACCAAAAAGATTAAGAAAAACCCAGAAATATTTGTTTTTTTAAAAAACGGTAAAATAAATAGTACTGTCTGGCTTTGTCAGTTTTTATTACTCTTGGCAGAACTATGTAGATCAAGACTGCATGTTATTTCCGTCTTAAATTCTTAAAATTCTGCAGACAGTTCTCTTTCTTTTCTTTTTAAACTGTTGCCAAGGTATAATAGGAAATAGAATCAATTGTTGAGCTCAGATTTTTGTTTTGTTTTGCAAAATCTGACCTATCATTAAATTATTGCAATTGCTGATGCAATTTATGTCTTGATACTTCATACCATGGTCAGAATCGTATATGACCTATTTTGTTATGTAACTTTACATACACTTAGCCATGTAACAGAGACACTAAGTGTTGTAATTCAGCCTGTGATTGAGGAGCACAGGCATGTGAGTGCCAACCCGTCCTGTATATATGTGACCCTTATGTTGTTTAAAATAATGATTTTATAGTTTACATTCTCTCTACTAGCTAACCACCATTACATGACCTTTCTGGCCAATGAGAGGGGAGGGTTTATGCCTTTACTTGGTTAATAATAATAATAATAATAATAATAATAATAATAATAATACTTTATTTATACCCTGCCTCCGTCTCCCCTTACATAAGGCCATGCCCATCAGTAAACACAATATAAACACAAAAACACAACAGAAAATCAGAAAATAAATTAAATAAAATACAAAACCAATATCAATAATCAACACAGCCGCATAAAATCAAACATTAAAACACAAATGATCACACCGGGCAGGGTCAAATTTAATGATAAAATTTAAAACACTGGGAGACAAAGTAAAAATCAGGGAGGGGATCCGAGGATGAGGTAAGACTTAATTGCACAAATCATAAAATAAAGTGCTTCTGAGGTCATTTTATGCAGAGTTTGGTCAGGGAGTATCTTACATTCAATCATTGAAGGCACATTGGAATAACCAATTTTCAGGCTCCTCTTGAAGATTGTCGGGGGGGGGGGGTTGCCTAATATCTCTGGGGAGCGAATTCCAGAGCCAAGGGGCCACCACAGAGAAGGCCCCCTCTCTTGTCCACACAAGTCGCGCTTGTGATGAGGGCAGGAGCGAGAGAAGAGCATCTCTGGAAGATCAAAGAGGTTGTGTGGGTTCGTAGACGGAAATGCGGTCGCACAGGTAGGGCTTTGTAAGTCAAAACCAGCATCTTGAATTGGGACCGGAAAATAAACGGCAGTCAGTGGAGCTCCTCAAACAGGAGGGCTTCCTCGTTTCCTATTTTCTAACTGACCATTACCTAATAACATTATCTAATAACAAAAGCATGCAAACTGGGGATAGCTAGAGCTGTCTTCAAATAGTCCATCCTTTTTGTGGATGTAGATATGAGATCTTTGTTCTCATAACTAGTTGTGACAGTGGAATCGAAATGAAATAGAAAGCAGAAAGATACAAATGTTGACCCTGTCCTCAAGGAGTATTGTTAGGAAGCTGATGAAAGGCCCTCCCCTCCACCCCAACAGCCAGGAGGGAGAAACGTAGACCCCTTCTTCCACCCTGTTGCCTTGTGTCTCGTATCTTCTACGATTGTAAGCCTGAGGGCAGAAAACTGTTTTTGTTGTTCTTTTACTTGTAAAATTCCACATACAGTGATCACATCATATAAATAAGTGATGATGATGAAAAGAAGATGATGATACAGGTCTTTCAGATAGCTGGCCTGTAGTACAGAGGCGGGGAAGTAATAGATCTGTTTACCAAAAGTCTGCTTTCTTGGGCTCCTTTGAAGAGAATGCTTTAGTTAAATTGCACTCATTGTTAAATTGCAGTCATGAGTACTTGTATTTTATTGTATGCATTGTGTGAAAAAACCATTATCTCTATTCCTATTCTTGACATCAATTGGAATTTGTGGATATATCCTAGTTCAGCTGCTTCTCTTTCCCATCTTTCATTGATTTTTTGTTTTGTTTTATTCAAGAGAGGCTACTTGTAACTTATTGATTATATATCTAGTAAGACTGAAATGCTCTGGAATTGGCTTTTGGTTTTGGAGCAGGCTGTTATATCCTGCAATCCCATGTTCACTTTGGGCCCTTCCACATAGCCATATAACCCAGAATATCAAGGCAGAAAATCCCACAATATCTGCTTTGAACTGAGTTATCTGAGTCCATACTAATAATAAACTTTATTTAAAAACTTTATTTATAACCCGTCCTATCTCCCAAAAAGGGACTTGAAGAGGTTTACAGTCATAAAAACACAGTGGATAAACATAAAACAAAATAAGTAACATATCAAAACAAAATGAACATTTATTATTAAGAGATTTTAGGTTGGGGTGCTCTAGGTTTGAAGGTTCTAAGCTAGAAGAGCCCTTTCCACAGCTCTTCTTTTCAGATTGACGCACAAAGAATCTTTTTTGTTTTAGGTTATAATGATCTAAATTGGGTTGTTCTAGGTCATGGGGCTCTAGACCAGAAGGCTCTAGTTCAAAGGAGATAGTGTGGGATTTTATTCAGTTGTGTGGGAGGGCCTTAGTTGGGAATCATTCAATTCAACGATTTTTAAAAAATATATACAAACTCTTGTTCATTTTTATTAACGACTAGCTGTACCCACCATGGCCAACCTTCCCTCCCTCTTTCTCTCCTTCTTTATTTCTCTCCTTCCTTCCTTCCTTCCTTCTCTTCCTCTTTCCTTCCTTCCCTCCTTTTCTTTCCCTTCCTCTTTCTCCCCTTTCTTCCTTTTCTACCTATTCTTGGATTGCAGCTCCCAGCAGTCATCCTGATCAATCTGTCTACCTACCTATCTATCTCTGTCTAATCTATCTTATCTGTCTAGAGGGTTTCTGGGAGTTGCAGTCCAGGAACAGGAAATTGGAAATATGCAAGAATTGGGGTCCTCTCAAAGAAATCCAAGGAGAAGAAAGCTTGCAGCTTGAAAGCAGTGCATTTGGATTATCCCCCTTTCCTAAAAGGCCTGGTCTAGGGGATGCTGGGAGCTGTAGTCTGGAAGAAAATGTAGATATGCTGTTGTGTGTTTTGTTTGCTGGGGTGAGCCATTTTTGCGCACGCACTGTAGCATCTTTTTGCTTTTTTGACTTTTTAAGTCCCTTCCACCATGTTTTCCAGTGTTTTTATGAGTAATGGTCACTCGTTAGCCTGATAGATGTCTTGTGTCCAAATTTGGTGCCAATTCATCCACTGGCTTTTGAGTTATGTTAATCCCACAAACAAACATTACATTTTTATTTATATAGATGGAGCTGTTGTTTTCTGACCTGAGCAATGTGGTGCTTCTTTCCTTTGTAGAAAGAATAGCAGCTGAATTACTGTATAAGTTGACCTCATGTATAACTTGCGGGTAGATTTTGGGACCAAAATATTTGATTTTTATATGACCCGTGGATAAAGGTTATTCAGCAGAGAGTGGAAAGTACCAGCACCACGTCAGGGATGAATTGCCCCTGACCACTTCCACTGTTCAAAAAGGTAGAGAGAGTAAAGGGTGTCTGTGCTTTTTAAAAGGGTCTCCTGGAAAGAGTTGAGTGATTTCAGCTCAACACAGGTTCGAAGCCCAGTATGTCAAGCTCCCAAAGGATTGAATGAGATGTAGATGAGTTGAAGGCAAAATCAGAGGCATTTATTCACCTAGGCCAAAGTGAATGCCAACAGTATCTGCACTCCAAAGACTGACACACCATAATCGTGAACATACAGGTTTATTTATAGCACTCTGACTGCTATTCAAAAGAAAGATGTTGTCATTCTGCTTCTGATTAGTCCAAAGTGGCACCGGCTAGAATTCACGGACTGATAGTTCAGGAGCCCCATCCTTCTCTGTCGCTGTTGATTCTGATCATGGCGGGAAATTTTGAAGGCTTGTGTCTGTTTATTGATCTGCCCAAGAGAAGGAGAAGAGAGGAAAGAATGCAGAGGGGCAAGAGATAATGGGTTCAAATGGATTTTGATATCTCTGCTCTGGTCAGTACAATGCCAGTCAGATAAACAAAAGGGTGGTCAGGGTGTTGGCGAATTCAACAGACAAGCTACGGAGGGGCTCCAATTTGGTAATGGAGGTGAATATTCCCAGGAATAAAATCAGATCATATCAGGAAAAAGCATGGCTCTTTCTTAACTCCATTGTGTGTTCTGTGTGTCTTCTCAGGGTATTGTGAAGGAATTATGTTAACTAATGTGTGGTCATCATCTGAGGTCTGAGGTGTGTAAGTATACTGCTTGTGCAACATTCAGGGGGTGTTAAATGAAGGGTAGCTTGACACTAGGAATGAGGTCAACAGGGGCTCCCTAATTAGTTCCTTTGGAGCTGCAGATTATGTGGGTCATCCTGTTGGGGTCTGGTTTCCAATAATAAGTATACTAAGCTCTTGCCTTTCCTCCCTCTACTCAGAGAAGGGGATGGTTGCTTTAAAAAGAGTTAAGGTACAGTACTCCCCTGACCAGTAGATAAGGCCTCATCTACACTGCCCATTTAGTGCAGTTTCAGACTGGTATTGAAGAAAATGTTTTTGCTTTGCAGATGATTATACAGGAAATCCTGGAACCACACAGTAATTAGACAAACTACAAAGGGCTTTTGTGCACTTTTGAGGGTGTTTGTTGTCTGGATGCTACAGTCTGAAGCTAGCTTCAAACTGTGTTAAATGGACCCCTTCCACACAGCTGTATAAAATCCATATTGAACTGGAGTATATGAGAGTGTGTTTACTCATAATTCTATTCAAAGCAGATATTGTGGGTTACCTGTCTCGATATTCTGGGTTATTATTATTATTATTATTATTATTATTATTATTATTATTATTACCCTGCTTTAAGACTCAACGTGGCTTGACTTAAAAGTCATCCAGTTTTGGAAGTTTGTAAATTTATACATGAATATATAGGCTATATAAAACTTTGTCCCAAATAAAGTTGCTAAGATGACCCATAAGATTTTCCTGAATACAATTCTTGTGACAGAAAATATGGCCAAGTAGGCTTGTTATCAGTGTGAAAGTAAAGGACATGTGCCTGAATATTACATAAACTTATAGCTTATGACATAAATATCTTTTTTTTAAGTCTAGTAATCTATTTTCACTCCTTTGCAGGAAAAACACTTTGCTTTGCAAAGATTTTCACACCTTTCAAAGAACATTTATGTAATAAATCTATCTGTGGAATCTGCTGACAGGACATATTTTGTTTAGACAAACCTGAAATGAATTTCTAACAAGACACATTTAGATCCTTTGTAAAGTTGCTCTTTTCTGCCCACAAAAGGGATACAGCAGTGGATATTTCAGTCAGAAATACAACAGATTAAGTGGCCTTCTTATAAATTCTGTAGAGAAAGAAAGGCAAATTGGTCTCTAGTAACAGACATGTCCATTTTGCCCATTCAGAAAGAAAATTAAACAAACATTTTATTAAAAAATGGTTGAGGTTGAATGTAACTGACTTACCAGCCTTCGTAATTAAGGTCAAGCTTTGTATTTCCTGTTTTGAAAAAGAAAAGATCTATATAGTATGACGAAGATGAGTTCTATTATGCCCAGACAATATTAAAAAGTGTTATTTGTAAGCTGTGCATGCTCAATGTTATGCATTGCTTGAATCCTGAAATGCCAGTAATCTAAATCCTCAGCATGTCATCTTTCTCGCCATATAATAAATAGTGTCTTGTAGACTGGAGTGAATGAAGAACCAAACAAGTTGGATTTCCAGCTGAGTAAAGTGTGCACAGACACTAAGGGATGGGTTTGTGCACCCATATTAACACAATAATGATATTTTTCTTTTTTGCTTGAGATTCCCAGTGCAAGGACCCATGTCCAACAAATGTTTACACATCCTCTGACCTTTTACAGGACACATGTGGATGAGGAATATCACAGTGGAGTCAAAAAGGCATAGCGCAGGCAACTACACTGCCATGTATGCAGTTTCAAACTGCCATCCAACAAGACAAAAAAGTTATTAAGGAGAAAGAACATACAAAATGACTATTTTAAATAGAGCAACCCTGGTATTTTTAAACTGAGTTTAAGAAAGGTTACAACAAAAAAGAAAACAATCAAGAAGCAAAGAAAGAACAATCAATCAATCAATCAATGCCCATATGCACACAGCATGATTCATGTTAAATACAATATTATGTGTTACATTATTTAAAATAAAAATGTCTTTATCCATTCAGCTTTAAATGATGGCTTTCTCACAGAACTACCGCATGAACTCTTGTGTTCATACCTATTCCTTCTGCATGTTATAGAAAAAAAATCAAATCAGGAATGGTTCTCTGCAATATTGATGCTATTTTAGGGAAATTGGAGATGAAAGAGAGGTATCGACTTCATCTTCCCTGCCATATAATGCAGTAGGAAACTGCATTATTTAGTCACTGTAGACTCTTATAATGAAGTTTAACTGCATTGAACTGTATTTTATGAGGGCCCTTCTACACAAGCCAAAATGTGACATGAACCAGCACTTGAAAAAATGCCAATTCATTTCACATTTGAGGCCATACTTTTGGGAAAACCTCACCTTTTGGGTTGGGGGGGGGGTGTGTGATCATACACCCATTCATGCTGCTGTGCTCCTCTTCAAAGCTCCATGGCATCATTTCCCAGCACCTATAGGTTAGAGGAAGCCCTGTGCCTTTGTAAGGAGGCCGTTTTTGTAATTTACTGGGGTGGTGGAGGGTGGCACTGCCATCTCACCTCCCTGGGCTGCCTGAGCCTACCTGTTATGAATTATAATGATTCCTCCTATGGTGATCTCCTTTGAATTGTTCAAAGTATCTTCAGATACACTGATGGAGTACAGTATTCAACTCACAGGTGTTATTGAAAATTAGGCCCCAAAATTATGAATTACGAGACGCTGCTTCATTAGACATACAGCGAACCTGCACTGCCCTTTCCATTTGTTTTGTAGTAACCTCCTCATGAATTGCCCTGGAATGTTGCCCCAACACACCTTGGACTTCAGTAAACAATCCCATAATTGTCATAATCCCTTAAGGCTCTAGGGATGCACAACGGGTTTGAGCAAGAGCCCAATTTTTTCCTATTCCTCCCTGATACGACCTATTTTATTCCTGGAAATAGTTTTTTTCCCATGTCACCAAACCAGACCTGTGACTCCCACTGCAATGGCCAACATCCTTAAGCACCCTTTGTTTATCTGGACTGGTATCATTGTATTAACTGTAGCTGATTTATCAAGACCCATTTCAGTCCATTTTTGCTTGCCTCACTGCATCCCCTTCCAATCATGCCCCTCTCATGGGTAGATCAATAAATAATAAGCCAATAACAGTTTATTAAAGTTTCCCACAACACTGAAGATCAGATAGCAATGGTGTTGGATGGAGCTTTGGACCAATCAGGAGCTCTCAAAATCTTATAAATATTTCTGTATGTTTGTATTGAGGTATGCCAGTCTTTGAGAATGCAAACTCCGCTGACATTCTCTTTGGGCAAGGAGAATAAATGCCTTTGATTTTACCTTTAATCTATCTGTGTCTCATTCAATCCTTTGGAAGCTAGGCATTCCAGGCACCGAACCCACAATTTAATGGAGCCAAAATCACATAGCACAGGTATTTAAGCATAGTGATGTAGTTGTAAGGTGGAGCCAGAATGTAATAGAATGCAGAACATTACATGTATGACAGTGGCCTTAAACTCAGAAAGCATTGTTGAAGATGAAACAGATCAGTCAAGCATCTGGCCTGTAATATATCTGCTCTCACCTCAAGTTTCTTTATACATTGAAGAAAAGGCACATGTTCTGCTCCATCTCTGATGATGACTCATTGGCGGTACAATACTTCTGGATTGGCCAGTCACTGGAACATATATAGGGGACCTGGCCATGAATGTGGAGATTTTCAAATTTGAGGTCCTGGCCTTAGATTGTATCAATTCTGTGGAATTATAGCAGTTTGGCACCAGCACAGTAATTGTTATGTTTCAATCCTATGGAACGATGGGATCTGTGTTTTTCTAAGATATTTGCTCTTCTTTGTCAGAGAGTTATGGTATCACAACAAATTCCTAGGATTACATACGATCAAACCGTGGCAGTTAAAGTGGTGTCAAACTATTATAATTCTGTAGGGTGGATGTAACCCAGCACTAGATGGAGAGGCTCCAAGTCTGAATTAAAGTGTGGCTGCTAATAATTTATTTATTTATTTACTTACTTACTTACTTACTTACTTACTTACTATATTTATATACCGCTTTTCTCAGCCCACGGGCAACTCAAAGTGGTTTACAGTCGCAAAATTCAATGCTCAAACATCATAAAACATTTAACACAATTAAAAACAATGGCATAAATATACGATAATTACAAAGTCAATAAGACATAACTCATTAGCATCTCTTAGTTAAAATCAAGATCCAATCTCATTGTCAAATCGTTCCATATTCCTATTTATTTATTTATTTATTTACAGTTCTTATATTCCACCCTTCTCACCCCGCAGGGGACTCAGGGCGGATTACAGTAAACACATATATGGCAAACATTCAATGCCAGTTTGACAGACAACAAATACAGACAACAAATACACCAAGGCTATTTAACTTTTTTCTGGCCGCCAGGGGAGCTGCTGCTTTTCATCGTCCATCAACGACACTGATGAAGTTCTTCCGCATTCCACATTCCCCGGAGTCTTCTTTCTTTATGGCCTCATAAATTAGTTAAATTCAGCCTCCCACACTTTAAGGTGGTACCTTATTTTCCTACTTGACAGATGCAACTGTCTTTCGGGTTGCAAAGGTCGACAATGGGCTACACAATGGCTGGACACCCACTCCAGCCCGGGCTGGCCTCGAACTCATGACCTTTTGGTCAGAGTGATCTTAATACAGCTGACACTCAGCCAGCTGAGCCACAATTCCTATGTTTGTTACACTGCCTTTTCAAATGCCTGATCAAACAACCAGGTCTTAACTTTCCTCAAGAATACCAACAAGGAAGGGGCCAATCTAATGTCTCTAGGAAGGGTGTTGCATAGCCGAGGGGCCACCACTGAGAAGGCCCTGTCTCTCATCCCCGCCAAACATATTTGTGACACAGGCGGGATTGAGAGCAGGGCCTCCTCAGAAGATCTTAACATCCTAGCTGGTTTGTAGGAGGAGATGCTTTCAGACAGGTAGGTTGGGCCAGAATCGTTTAGGGCTTAATAGGCTAAAGCAAGCACTTTGAATTGTGCCCGGTAGCAAACTGGCAGCCAGTGGAGCTGGCTCAACAGAGGAGTTGTATGCTCCCTGAGTGCTGCTCCTGTTAGTAACCTGGTTGCCGTCTGTTGGACCATTTGAAACTTCTGAACAGTCTTCAAAGGCAATCCCATGTAGAGCGCGTTGCAGTAGTCTATATGGGATGTAACCAGAGCGTGGACTACCAAGGCCAAGTCAGACTTCCCAAGGTACGGGTGCAGCTGGCACACAAGTTTTAACTGTGCGAATGCTCCCCTGGTCACCTCCGAAACCTGAGGTTCCAGGCTCAGCGATGAGTCCAGGATCACACGCAAGCTGCAAACCTGTGTCTTCAGGGGGAGTGTAACCCCATCCAACACAGGCTGTACCCCTATGCCCTGTTCAGCCTTATGACTGATGAGGAGTACCTCTGTTTTGTTTGGATTCAATTTCAATTTCATAACAATGGGTAGTTAAAACAAATTAAAACCCTGAGATCTATGTGATCTCTCATTAAAAGCAGGCATTCTTATCACTCAATATGTAAAAGAGCCCACTATCTTCCAGTCACTCAGAAAGGCTTTATCACCCCGCTGTAGGGCTTCTTCTGGTTTGTGAATATTTAGGAAGAAATTAGTCATCAACTCCAGCCAAAGTTGGATGAAAGGAAGGAAGGATGTAGTCAAAGCTATGCAAGAACATTCGTAGTTCAAAGTGAATGATCGAGTGCAAGGAGAAGACTACACTAAGGAATTGCTGACTCCCAGGAACTTGACTTTTATGTTGTTTCATCAGAATTGAAATGTCAAGCCACATAACCATTTTAAAGCTTAAAACATTGTAGCATCGGAAATACTGAAGGCAGGGAGAAATAGAAAGAAAAGCTGCACTCTGCTCCTTGAATCATACCCTGTTTACGCACTCGGCACTCTTTTCTAAAGGATGACTTCTAATTAATTCTTGGCTATCCAAATACTGTTTCCTTGGCAACGTCTGATTTCTTTTCTTTCTCTCTTTTTTTGGGTAGTAGCTGCTCTGGTGATGTGTTAATTTATGTGTAGACCTTCTTAGATTTTGTTTTTATGAACTTCTCTTTTCTTCTCTGTGTTGTGGCAGGATTAAACTGCACTGTCACAGCGTCTTAATGTTTTACTGTTGTTTTAATTCTTTAAGAAGGACATCTGGAAGCTCAGCAACATGTTTGGAAACAGTAATATTGTCCTTTCATCTTTGTCGCTGACGAATACCTTTGTACTTATGGCTCACGTCACATTTTGTTTATATAATGATTCTTAGAACAGAATATGCTCCAATTTGCCACATCACCCTCTGTGTGAACTTAATTTTATTTGTAGACTAAATATACTGTCAAAAACTTGAAATTCACTTTCATAGCCATCCAACAATAGCAGTATGTGTGCTGCAAAAAGCCATCTTGAGTGCAGGTTATGACTTTGTTATTACATAACCACATCAGAACAATGTTCTTGGACAACTATTGCCTTCTTCTCTCTGTGAAAGTCAAATCTGTGTTGGGAAATATCAGTTCAGAGTCATATAGGGGATGACAAGACTGAACACTGTTCATTAATATTTCTTAGGTCTTGCTGAGGCCCCTTCCACACAGCTGTATAAAATCCACATTGAACAGGATTATATGGCAGTGTGGACTCAGATAACCCAGTTCAGAGCAGATATTGTGGATTATCTGCCTTGATATTTTGGGTTATATGACTGTGTGGAAGGGCCCTGAAGTGGTAAAACTAGGGGCCCTTCCACACTGCCCTTTAATCCCAAGATCTGATCCCAGATTATCTGCTTTAAACTGGAGGCCCTTCCACACAGTCATATAATCCAGAATATCAAGGCAAAAAAAATCCCACAATGAGTCCACATTGCCATATATTCCAGTTCAAAGCAGATAATGTGGGGTTTTATTCAACTGTGTGGAAGGCTCCTGAAATATATGAGTTCCCACTACCAGATAATCTGGGATCAGATTCTGGGATATAGAGTCACTGTGGAAGGGCCCTAGGATTGATCTATATATATCTGCACTGTCACAGCAGTTCTGATACTACTTTAATGGCTATCATTCCATCATATGAAAACCTGGACTGGGTGAGGTACTTAGAATTCTTTGCTAGATATTTTCTAGAGAGCTCTAGTGCTCTCATCTAAACTACAGCACTATATTTCCCTAACAAAGAATTCTAAGTGCCTATCAAACTACGAGGGTTGAATGAAAAGTAATGCCTCCACCTTCGTTACTTGGGTTTGGATGGGAATACTTTAATAAATCAAATGTAGAAATAATCCTTAGAATGTGCTCTTTAACTACCACTATTCACTTTCCCACATAACCACCAGACAATTGGATACATTTATGCCAACAATGAACAAGTTATTTGAAGCTGTCATGGAAGAAGTCAACACTCTGTTTCCGCAACCCATCGTGCACAGATCTTCCGATAGCCAAGCAAAGCAATAATGTGATCCACACCTTCTTTTGAAATGCCGATTATGCTTGAAATTTCTATCTGAGTGGTATGATGATTGCCCTGAATCAATCTGTCAACCTTTTACTTGTGAAACTTGGTGGTTGCTGTCACAGGATGTCCAATTCTCTATTTGTCGCACAAATCAGATGTTCCCACCTCAACATCTTTAAACTTACTTGCCCAGTGATGCACAGTACTCATATCTACACAATCACCATAAACAGCTTGCATTCTCTGATGAATCTCCTTTGGAATGACACCTCCTGCTGTCAAGAATTCAATGCTGCACGTTGCTTAAGTCGCATTGACTGACTGTCTGTGCAGGGTTCCATACTTCACACTTTAACAACACAACTGTTCATTGCTAAGGCTTCCTGCCAAAATGCAACTGTAGAGGAAAGTCTACTGAACAAGCCAGTACCTGCCACATACCAGTACTGCCATCTGTTGAGGAGTTACGAAGGTGCATTACTTTTCATTCAACCCTCGTATAAACCCTAGGATTCAGTAGAATGGTAGTTAAACAGATCTAACTGTATGATAATTCTGTTCTAAAGGGCCACATGACTAAATGTGCCATATATATATATATAGTGAACTAGCATTGCAAGGAGAAGTTTTAGTCCAGTTTGTTTTTTTACAAATCCATTTTTAGGCTTATGCATTTGGGATGTTTGTTATAATAAATAATAATAAACTTTATTTGTACCCCGCTATCATCTCCCCAAGGGACTCAGTGCAGCTTACATGAGGCCAAGCCCAAAGTACATCAAACAAAACATCAATAAACACAACACCAATAAACAATCAATAAAATACAAATCATATAAATCACATAAACAAAAAACAATAGTGATATAAACAATTTTTAAAATGGCCGGGTCAAATGTAATATATTAAAATTGAAAATATGCTGCCGTGAACAAGGTAAAATATAACTAGGATAGGATTTTTTTGGAGAGAAATGAGGGAGCACAGTCCATCCTAAGTCAGTATTAAAGTGCAGTTTGAGGACATATTGCTGAGAGTTCTTATTCTGGGAAGGCACACTGGAACAACCACGTTTTCAGGCTCCTCCTAAAGACTGCCAATGTGGGGCATGTCTAATGTCCCTGGGAAGTGAGTTCCAGAGTCAGGGGGCCACCATCGAGAAGGCCCTCTCCCTCGTCTCCACCAATCGCCCCTGCAAAGGAGGTGGGAGCGTGAGGAGGGCCTCTCCAGATGATCGAAGAGATCGTGTGGGTTTGTACACAGAAATGCGGTCACGCAAATGTTTCTTGATGGAGAAACATTTGATCTTGTGGCCTCATAATTGAAAAGTAGGGGTCAAATGTATCACCTTAGTATGGGGGCTAGAAACCAGATGTTTGTGACTACAACTCTCCAAACCCATGGGCAGTGTGTCCAAAGGGGCCAGCTTCCCCTTGCCCCAATATGCATGCCTACCAGTTGTATGCTGTAATAGAAATTAAGGATATCTAGGGCAGGGGGGAACAACGAATCCCACCGCTGCCACCAGTATAATAGAAATTAAGGATATCTAGGGCAGGGGGGAACAACGAATCCCACCGCTGCCACAAGTATAACAAAATTAAGGCTGACCATAAGTTGAATATATCAATGACCGATGTTATTGGTAGTATTAGCCGCCACCACCTCAGCTTTATTGGTCTGAGGAACCAAAGGTGTGAATGTGTTGTAGGTAAAGGTGTGTTTGCCCTGGGTATCTTCTATTACTCCTTAACTGGCTGACTGGACTTTAAAAGTGCTTGACAGACTGAGGCTTACACCAGCTAAAAGTGAATGAGAAAAAGTTTATTGAGCTTTAAACAAACATCTACTCATAGAATGAGCGGTACAGAAGCGTAATTCAGTTGCAGAGACTTAGATGGATTAAACAGTTAGTTCTACTGACCAAAAAGCTATTAAAACTATGAGCTTCCTTAAACACACTGTTCTATTCATAGAAACAGTATCTCTTAGAGAACAGACTCCTGTCTGTCTCACACACAGGGCAATAAGATATCTTAAACTTCTCCTAAGTTTAATAAGACAAAACTCTTCTTTACTGGTCCTCTCAACCCAGTAAAACCCTAGCCTTTGTCTCAACCTTATTCCCTAACCTTAAGGTTCACTTTAAAAACTCTTCTTCCCTGTCAGAACTCCATCTAGCTTCCTCTCCTAAAATCCTATCCTTCTGTGTCTGATGTCAAGACACTTCTCTCCCCCTGTCAAAAGCTGACAGCCTTTTTCCCTCTCTCAACCGACTCCTCCCCTAATTGCTCTACCCAATCAGGAGTCGGCTTGACTCCTCCTCCTGCTGCTGCCTGTCTTTCCAGATGAAAGCTACTGATATTCAGGCTTCGGCCTGTTCGCCTAAAAGGTAGATTTCACTACATATGCCTACCAGAGCTACCAGTTGTCTGTCATTCCAAACACCTATTCTCTCTCCTTCCTACCAACTTCCCGGAAAATAAGACTGGGTCTTATATTAATTTTTGCTCTAAAAGATTCATTAGGGCTTATTTTCAGGGGGTGTCTTATTTTTTCATGTACAACCATGTCCAATCATCATCATCATCATCATCATCATCATCATCATCTTTAATTACTTATTAATCGCCCTCCATCCGAGATGCTCCAGGCGATTTACATTATCAAATGTGCACATTATTAATGTGTTGTATCTGTACTCCAGTTGGTCACTTGGCAATAAATCTCAAGTTCATCTGTTTACATAGGCATTAACCTCTCATCCAAAGGCACTCACTTGGATATTTACAAATACTTAATTATAATTTATATTGTCATTTATTTTAAATGATATAAATGATATAACCCTGATATTATATGATCAGGATAAATGTGGAGAAAGATAATTTAAAGACTCTTACAGGAAAATAATACTTTTAGATAGGTAGAGAACCACTGTACAAGTAAAACACATTACATGCTTAACCCCTTAAACTGTGGTGTATTTTGCTCAAGAACTTCAAATTTTGGGTCCATATTTTGGTTTAAAACCTAAAATATTTTACTAATATTTTACTAAAGAATTCTTCTCCTTCCAATTTAAAATCCATAAAAAAAATAATGGGAGTATTGTGTTAATGACAATTTCAACTTACCTGGTAGGTACTAAGGTTGTGCATGGAACTGTTTTCCTTCGTTTCATCCATTCTTTCATTACTTTCATTATCTTCAGAAGCAAATAATGGGAAGGCCCCTATCAGTACAAAAATCAGCTCGACATGAGAGCAAGCAGGAGCTGATCCCGGCTCCTTGCTTGCTTTCCATGAACACGTGGTGCTCCCACACCTCCTTTCCTTGGAAAGAGTGTGTGGCATGCAGGCCCAGAAAGTGTGCATGCCTGCTTGCAGCTGAACACCTCCTCGAGAGTAAGAAACAGGTAAGAAACCTCCTTAAAGTGTGTGCCTGCCTGCAGCTGAGCACCTCTCCTCTAGAGTAAAATAGCTTAAATGAGGAAAATGTCAGGAAGGGAAGCCTGAGAAGCCCTCCTCCCCCCATTATGGGTTGATAGAAAATGGATCTTTTGGTGCCCCAGAATGAAAACAGATATCTGCCCTCCTGATTTCGGGAGGCTCCCCCCACAAAAAAAGGATTGGGGCCTCTACCGAAAGCTGTTACATGAAATGGGTCAAGGTTTACCCCAAATACACAACCCTAATAGGTACTGCTTGGTCATCTATATAAACGGTGGTATCAAAAGTCTAAGTGTCCATCAAGTCTAAGATGATAAATGAAGAAACCAGTAGAAAAACAAGGGACACAAAGAATGCAGAGGGCATAGAGAGTTCTCGCCGACACCCAGCAGATGGCAGAGGAAACAAAAAGTCCACTTTGGTGTAGGACTCCCACACAAAATCCAAGATCAAGATCAGTGAGTGTTGGGCAGCTGGGTGTTTTGTTGTCCGCTACTGCTGGATCAGGAAAGCCTGCAATTAAAGTGACAAACTGGCTTCCCTTTGCAGGAAACACAAACAGATAAAAGGTTTGAAGGACATTATCAGGCGAAGCAAAAGTAAGTTTTCTAATATTAAAAAAGTTATGTGACTAACACACTTTTCCCCTCAGAAAATTGTAATCCTGATATATTCAGCTCTGAATCATAATGTCAGCTGTATGAAAAAAAAGTGAGACAGGAAACTTATCTTTTCTAATGGTGGCATGTTCATAAATATTTCCCTTTAGAATCTTGTGAAATTGAATTTGGTTTGATAACCCTGCTTTGTTTTGTTGTAGTCTTAATCCCCACCGGGTAAGGAGGGGAGAAATGAAATAGTTTAAATAAAATATAATAATACCAACACAATACAAAGACATGGAGACAAAGATAAAAGGAGAAGAGAAGTAAATTACTCTGTTTTTATTTTACTTGCCCTATAACAGTGATTGTACTACAGTCTAAGAAGATATAATTACAAATTTGAAATGGAGTGTTTCTGAACCACAAAATGCCTTTGAGATCCATCAATTTAAAATAAAATAGAAGGAACTCTCCATCTTGTACATAAATACAGATATCTGATTTATTGTGCTAGCAATGCAAGCCAAATAGAGCACCAAATTATGTTTCCATGTAGAAGAAAACAAAATCTTTTAAAGGCAGACCCTTTCCACACAGCTGTATAAAATTAACACTGAACTGGATTATATGGCAGTATGGCCTCAGATAACCCAGTTTAAAGCAGATATGGTGGATTATCTGCCTTAATATTCTGGGTTATATGGCTTTGTGGAAGTACCCTCTGTGGATGCTTTTGAGGAAGCCACTCTCTTAGGTGTAATTGGTCAATTGACAGTATATGAAAATGTACAAGGTGTTAAACCACAAGATCATTAACTACACATTTAAGACCTTACTTTCTCCATTTCATGTTAATTCCAAGTCTTGGGAAAATACTGGCTGCAGTACAGCATTCATCTTCCTCCATCTGCTCCTCTTCCTTCTTCTCCTTCTTCTTATCGGCAATTCAAATGCTATTTTAATTATAGCTATGTGGAATTGCAAGGGCTCTTGATTAATACAGGATCTGTGGTTCATTGTGTGCATCATATCTTACAAGGAGACCACCAGTCTCTGCTTAAATATCCGTTATGTCTCACTTCCCATTTTGATAATGTTTTTCTATAGTTCCTGGAAGCTCTGGAGTAAATTGAGACCCCCCTTCCACTGGATTAACAGTGGGAAACAGTATTTCTGCTGCAAAACCAGACATACTTCATGTGGACACTTCACAGCAGTTGCAAATTGAATCAGTTCTATTTGGTCCATGTAGACCAGGGGTTCTCAACCTTCCTAATGCCACGACCCCTTGATGCAGTTCCTTATGTTGTGATGACCCCCAACCATAAAATTATTGTCATTGCTACTTCACAACTGTAATTTTGCTACTGTTGTGAATTGTAATGTAAATATCTGATATGCAGGATGTATTTTCATTCACTGGACCAAATTTGGCACAAATACCCAATAGGCCCAAATTTGAATATTGATGGGGTTGGGGGGGGGGGTGTCGATTTTGTCATTTGGGAGTTGTAGTTGCTGGCATTTATAGTCAACCTACAATCAAAGAGCGTTCTGAACTCCATCAACAATGGAATTGAACCAAGCTTGGCACACAGACATCCCATGACCACCAGAAAATATTGGAAGGGTTTGGTGAGCAATGACCTCAAGTTGGGAGTTGTAGTTCACCTACCTCCAGAGAGCACTGTGGACTCAAGCAATGATAGATCTGAACTAAACTTGGCATGGATACTCAATATGCCCAAATGTGAAGACTATTGGAGTTTGAGAAAAATAGACTTTGACATTTGGGAGTTGTAGTTGCTGGGATTTATAGTTCACCTACACTCAAAGAGCATTCTGAACCCCACCAACGATAGAGTTGGGTCAGACTTCCCACACAGAACCCCCATGACCAACGGAATATACTGTGTTTTGTGATGGTCTTTGGCGACCCCTCTGACACCCTCTCACGACCCCCCCCAGGGGCCCCGATCACCAGGTTGAGAAACACTGATGTAGGCCCTGGTCTCAGTTTCAGGTGTAGGCAAGGGCAAACCTTGTCTGATAAATTATTGCCAAAAGATATTGACAGGGTTGCCTTAAGTTCTTCATAAATTAAAAATGACTTGAAGGCACACAACAACAACAACCTCAACAACAGCAGCAGCAACAAATCATATATGAACTCCATGGATATTTTTTAAGGACTGGTTTTGCTAATAAATAGAATGAGAAATTTATTCCATTTATACATAACACGGTAGCACAGCAGTTTAAAACTGCTAACTGCAGAAAAGGCTTCTGACCAGAAGGTCAACAGTTCAAGCTGCTAGTCAGGGTGAGCACTCAACTGTCAGTCTTAGCTCTCTGCCTTCCTAGCAGTTTGAAAGCATGCAATGCAAACAGATAAGTACTGCCGGAAGCAGGAAGGTAAAAAGGGCGCCCCATGCAGAAATGCAGACATGGTGGCAAAGGGCCAGCAAACCCTTTCGGCATGGAAAAATGGAACAACAGCACCTCCCCATGGCTGGAAGTTGAGCATCACCTTCAGACACCAGAAAGGGTAAAAGGGAAAGACCTTTACATATAAGTACATATAAGGCAAACATTACAGTACATGTAAGACAAACCTTCAATGCCTTTTAACATGTTGTTCATGTTAAAAGGCATTGAATGTCTTATATGAACTGTAATCCGCTCTGAGTCCCTCTGGGGAGATAAAATGGGATATAAATAAAGTGTGTTATATAGCATTTAATATGTTTCTTTCATTTACTCTACCATAATTGCAGCCTATTTAATGTGATGTTAATGTAACAGCATAGGCATTGTAAATACTCTTAAAATATTTATAGCAAAGGTCAAGTAACGTCCTCTTGATTCTGGCAGGCCTGTGGGAATAGACTACATTGGGACAAGCAGCCAGAATGTGATGGATTTTTTATTTGTTGTTGTTGCTGCTGTCTTGTTTTGTTTTAACTGGTTTTGATTTTATGATGTCTTAATTGCTTTTTAATTACTGTATGCAGTTATTTATTTTCAATGTTTGTCTCAACTTCTAACTGCTGTTAGCAGCCATGAGTTAAAAACTGGAGGGAAACGAGATAACAAGAGTAACAAATGTTTCTGGGGTGTTATTGGAGTTGAAACCAATATTGATTTCAGATTGTGTGGTTTTTTAAAGAATTGGTTTTTAATGTTTATAAGCTTTAAATTTTGTTTGAAGGTGCAGTGTAGAGGAGACGAGGATAGTGGATGTATATATCTACGGGTAAGCTACATTGGTTTCAAGCTAACAAGCAGCTGTATATTTGTATTGGTATTTTATTTTAAGAGGACTAGATGTATGTTGTATGTTGTGTTTGCACTGTCTTTTGAGAAGGCCAACTGGCCAATCAATAAAAAGTTGTTGTTATATGTTCATTTTATTATACAACATGTCTGCTTTATGTGGCATCAAATTGTTGTCTATTGTAAGGCTGCTCTGAATCCCCTTTAGGGTGAGAAGAGCTGGGTATAAATACAGTAAATCCGTCATGATACTAAGGTTGACCTATATTAATATAAGGGTCACCATTGTCCCTTTTGCTTAACTACCTTGACTTTGCATAGACAATGACTAGCTCTTGGAAGGTAAACAGGTTCTAAGGGACACTAGATTTTGATTATGTTAATAAAAAATACTGTGAGGGAGACTGGATATACTATTCTTCGAATTCAGGGCTCCATTCTACATTGTGGTCACTGGTTCACACCAGTTCCCATTAACTGAAGTATTCAGTGGTTTCTGTTTTCTGACCTGCACATGAACCTTCTGCACTATTCATTTGGAGGCTTCGTGCCTTACATTTGCTCATGACTTCATTATGAGTAACTCCTGTATCCAACACCCCAAACCACTCTGCAATGAAAATGAACTAAACCCATGTTTTACTTAGTTCCAGATGGAAAGTCGCATAAAATAATTGGATTGTCCAGGGTTTCCACCTCAAATCATCTATATACATTTTATAATCCAAACTCCCTGTCCTGATCACTCTAACCACATTTCTGGCTTGCCTAAAAGTTAGCGAATGGTTTTGGTAACAACTTTGGAGACTCTTGTCTGAGTTGAATGTTTAGTGAAACCAGAATCCAACCAATTTGGCTCATTTGGTTTGCTTACTTTCCAACCTTTGCCAAATATAATGATTTTTTTGTTGTAAACAAGGAGATGGAATAACTCTTTTTTTGTGAGGCACAAATGGCAGGGTGCTGGTACATTTGGGGATTCCAAGCAAGATGCCGTTCAGTCCCCTGTTCTCAAACTTGCTTGCCCAGCTTACTACAAAGCATGGGTGTTCCATTATCTTATTTTTTTTCCAAACCAGTTGTGTTGCAGCAGTTGTCCCTGTTTACTCAGCAAACTGGACTGGTGGGGATGAGTGGGCAGGCAGGGCTGAGTAGCATGTTTGCCACTCAGCAATGGTATATTTAAAAAAGATAATGTGGACAAGGAAATCACTTTCCCCAAAGTGCTGGTGGACACTTTTGTTGCACACTACTCTGGTTCTGAGAAAAGAAATTTACTTCTGTTTTCCAAACAGAACAGTAAATGTCATGGTAGATACTCATCACCATAACCACATGCTGGAGCTAGTTCAACTACTGCTTGGGTAGAAGGTTATGTAAGAAAAAGAGGCTGTATTCCTATTGCCACAGTGCCTGGCAACCTGAGGACGAGATGGTGGTGCCACACATCCAGGGGCCACTCTCTTTTTCCCCAGCCTTTTCCCTGCATGCCCTACTTAGAAAGCTGCATGAGAAGATGGGACTCTTTCCTCTTCTTCGCCTAAAACACATCAGCACATCACATAGTGGCTTCAAGTCAGCTCTTGTCATGTACATTCACCACTCTGTTTCTCTCCGAGTTCTAGGAATTTTATTTTGTAGGGCGCCCACAACCATTTGTCATTTTTGGAAAAATGAATGAGAAATAGCTCTAACACTCTAAGAGGTTTAGTGGCACTCATTACTTTGTTTTAGTCTTTTTCACTCCTGATGTTTCTGGTTGCTTGATTTGAATTTATAACCAGACATGACAGCATGGCATGTATGGATATTAATTCTACAGAAGTGACACATTTTTGAAATGATTTCTTATTTCTGGGAAGGTAGGGAGTCTAGATTGCTAGCTTATTTACTTACATATGTTCTGTAGCCTATAAATTGTATTAGCAGCATTTGACATCTCCTGTCTCTTCGTTTCTGTATATTTTTGATGAACCTGGTGCTTGTCCTGACCTTCTGCTGGCCATTGGTAGTGTCCATTGTGGGTTTGTCCTTCATATACATAAAGTACTCAAGAGCTGTAGGACTTGTAGTTCTTCTAAGACCATTTCATATAGTTATGTACATAAAACTACAAGAATTTCTTGTAGTTTGTCTGCTAAATTTGCTTCACTCAGAACATTGAATCTTGGGGTTGATCTAATTGTAATGGGGTGGGGAGAAAATTACATTGCTGATTTTAAAATATTATTTATTTATTTATTTATTTATTTCGAGGTTTTATATACCGACCCTCTCACCTTCAAAGAGGGATTCGGACCGGTTCACAACATGTGTTAACATACAAAAAATATACAATAACAACACAATGCCACTTCATTACACGGTTAAAATATCAGCACTATACACGTTAAAACATTATCATCACAGTTAAAAGAGCCAAATCGTCCGACACCATCACAATCCCATTCATCATCCTCCTTTCATGTGGGCAAAGAATTAAATCAGTTGTCAAATGCCGCGTTCCACAACCAGGTCTTTGTTAGTTTCCTGAACGTCATGAGGGAGGGGGCAGTTCTGATCTCTAATGGCAGGGAGTTCCAAAGTCGAGGGGCCACCATCGAGAAGGCCCTGTCCCTCATCCCCACCAGCTGTGCTTGTGCAGGCGGAGGGACCGAGAGCAGGGCCCCTCCAGACGATCTTAGTGGTCTTGATGGTTCGTAGGGGATAATACGTTCGGAGAGGTAAACAGGGCTGGAGTCGTTTTATATTTACATCCATACAAATTACAGGTAGGGGGAAATAAGGGAAAGACTCAGAATAATGCCTGAAAAAAATAGAGAGTAGGAAAGCAACCTGCCTCTATAAGGGACCAAATGACAACAGGCAATGACAAGGGATTGAGGTGAGAATTGCTCATACTCAGGGCCCATCGACACAGCCATATAACCCAGAACATCAAGGCAGAAATTCCCACAATATCTACTTTCAATTGGGTTATCCAAGTCCACACTGCCATATATTCCAGTTCAAAGCAGAAGATGGGGGAATTTTATTCAGTGGTGTGGAAGAGGCCTCAGTTACTCCTCCCTTGACCTGGAGAAAAAATGACAGCCCTCCCTCCTTCCCACTTTTCTCACCTTTTTTTTTTTTTTGGCCTGAATAGAATTTATCAGAAATGTGAGGGAGCTATTTTGGGTGCTCCAGTTGGAGCGGAGCAGCAGTCACCATGTTTTGCATAAGCTTCTCTACAGAGAGATTGTGGTAGCGCTTTTTAAAAGAGGCTGCATCGCCCTCAAGGATAAAATAATGCTATCCAGCCTAGGAAACTGGGAAAATCTTAGACCCCAGGGAGTAAAATTGATACAGCAGTTCCTGGATTCCTCCTTCGTGAAGCAATGTTGCAGGAGTGCATGGTAAAAGGTGGCAGTGATGATGGGAGCAGTAATGGTGACAACACATGGGACTGTGAGAAGGGAGTAGAGAGGGCTAAGCACTATCCCATGGCATCTCTTCCTGCACTGGAGACTCCAAGCATTATGGTGCAGCTGTGCAAGAAGGGAGCCAGAGCTCAGAAGATGCAAAGGAGACAAGCAAAGATGCCAAGTCCTGGCCTTGTGTGGCCCCTTCCACACATCTGAATAAAATCCCACATTATCTGCTTTGAACTGGAATATATGATAGTGTGGACTCAGATAACCCAGTTCAAAGCAGATATTGTGGGATTCTTTGCCTTACTATTCTGGGATATAGAGCTATGTTGAAGGGCCCTGAGTGTGATGAATGTGTCAGTGCTGTTTGAGGGCCCTTCTACACAGCCATATAACGCAGAATATCAAGGCAGAGAATCCACAATATCTGCTTTGAACTGAATGATTTGAGTCTGCACTGCCAGATAATCCAGTTCAATGTGGATTTTGTGTGGAAGGGGCCTGAGAGTAGGCAACATGATGAAACTTCACTTCCAAGTAGCCTCAATAATAGATTTTTTGGGGCTGTTTGGAAGCAAGTGTATTGTTTGTTTGTTTTGGCAGGGGTTTTTCTTTTCTTTCTTTTCCTTTTTTACAGCCTGTGATTGAAATGGGCAGCAAGAGAGTGGAGATTTTGTCTCTGCAGGAAATAGAAGGGATATAGTGGAGTAAAAAGAGTGGTTGAAGCTGTTGGATTCGATGGAGGCAAGTTTAAAAGGTGGCTGGGCTGTCTTGAAATCACATATCACCATGATGCCTCAGCTAGCTTTTCAAGCTACTTCAGGTGATCCGGTCCTTACCGAACTTCTCCTACTCCAGCTTATCCTCTCCATTTCCCCCTAGTCAGAATTGCCAACCTGTCACTTTTAAGCAACCCAGGGCCCTTCCACAGTCATATAACCCAGAGTATCAAGGCAGATTAATCCACAATATCTGCTTTGAACTGGGTTATCTGAGTGCTTTTCTGCATTGTTCTGTAGATTTGTACACAAATGCAATTCTCTTGAAATAATATTAAATTTCAAAAGTCATCTACCCATAGCACAGCAATGCCAGGCATCAAAATAAGTGAGCTACCAATTAATACTGTCCTTTCTGCCCTCCAGCTGAGGGCGCCTCTTGTAAAATAATTCATCTTTGGCCGCTTTAAGTCATCGGTTCCTTAATAAAGAATGAATAGTGTCATGGAATTTCATCCTATCAAAAATGGCATTTTATCAAGGACATTTCATATGTCAGAAGCACTAGACTTTTCAAATCACTCACCAGAAATAAAAAAGGTTAATCATGTCTTTGTGGAAATACTGGCATCGCTCATTTGACTAGTCAGCCTTTATATCAAAGGTTTTCAGGGTTCCAGCTCAAAAGCAGTCACCAGAGTTTGACAAAATCAGAATAATGCTTCCACAGTGCTAAACTTTAAAAATGATCTCTGTCTGGACAACTTTTAAAACTTAAAGACTGAAGTTTACAATGCAAAATCTCAAGAGTCTAAAGCAGTATTTCTCAACCTAATACCATGCAGTTCCTCAACCATAATATTATTTTAATTGCTACTTCATAACTGTAATTTTGGTACTGTTATGAACTGTAATGTAAATGTCTAATATATAGGATGTATTTTCATTCACTGGACCAAGTTTGGCACAAATAAATACCCAATACATCCAAATTTGGTCCAGTGGGGCTGAGGGGGATTGATTTTGTCATTTGGGAGTTGTCGTTGCTGGGATTTGCAATTAACCTACAATCAAAGAGTATTCTGAATGCCACCAACTGAACCAATTGGAATTGAACCAAACTCGACTCACAGAACTCCCATGACCATCAGAAAATACTGGGAGGGTTTGGTGGGCACTGACCTTGAATTTTGGAGTTGTAGTTCACTTACATCTAGAGAGCACTGTGGACTCAAACAATGGACCGATGTGGATCAAACTTGGCACAAATACTCAATGTGTCCAAATGTGAATGCTGGTGGAGTTTGGGGAAAAGAGACCTTGACATTTCGGAGTTGTAGTTGCTGGGATTTATAGTTCACCTACAATCAACAATCATTCTGAACCCCGCCAACAATAGAATTAGGTAAATCTTCCCATACAGAACCCACATGCCTTGAAGGGACTCTCTGGCACAAGCCTCCCGCCAGCCTAGTGCACTCTCTGTCACCCATGCATGCGCACTATGAGCACGCCTGCTCTCCCTTCCCCACCTGGAGTTTCAGAAATAGCTCTCAACTTGGCTGAAAGGCCAGCCAATCACAGCAGAGGAGGGCTTTTGATGGAAGGATTCACCGTCTGCTTGCATAAAGGAAGAGAAGGACAGGCAGAGAGATCTTCAGCTTTCTCTGCAAAAGGGCTTCCTAAGACCATCAGAAATATATGTTTTCTGATGGTCTTTGATGACCCTCTGCAACCCTCTCTTGACCCCTCAGGGTCCTGACCTACAGGTTGAGAAATGCTGGTCTAAAGTTTCAAAACTTTGACTTTATGAAAATGTGGGAGGCAAAACAAATAGGAAACCCTCCTGGCAATGTTTTGTAGGTGAAATTTTCACCAGGAGCATCTCCTAGGAGTGGTGGGGTGTAGTGTGAGGACATTGCCCTTAATAAGAAATCTGTAATGTAAAAATGCAGCTCTGCATTTAGAAATTCTGTTCAGTAGAACAATCCCAAGAAAAAAGCCACCAACAAACATAATTTCACTCAAAAGAAAGATTTTCAGAGTTTATGTGGAAAGTAGTTTATGTACCCAGTGTTGCCCTAATATGGATTTTGAAATGCTGTTTGTTAGAAATATCTGTTGTTAGCTTTATGATTTTATGAATGTCCTCATTAGCATGCCTTGGCAACACTGGGTACATACAGTAGTGTTTTATAAAGGTTTCAGAACTCAGCTTCTCAGCACAGATTATCTTTGGTCAATTCTTTCTCTATGCATAACAAATACACTGTTCTGAATACAGAATTTCTTAAAAACTGAATTCCAAGGTTTTGTCCCCACTACTTTATCCTTCCTCAAGCTCACTTCCTTCTCTACCTTGTCCCTCTGAGAAGGTTTCTCTTAGGATGCCTCCATGGCAATGGTATAGCCCTTTGAAAGGAACTCTGAGAGTATCTCCCTGCTGATGCTCTTACCCTCTTCTATTTATTTCTCCCTTTAAGGTATCCTTTCTATCTATATATTGCCCTCTTGTGTTTACATCTGACTACTATATACATAGATACCAATGTATTTGTTTTTGGGACCCTAGCCCTGAACAGGGTGGATTTTTAGTTGAAACCCTTTTAGTGTTTTAAGATGGATAATGAAGAGTATGTGTACCAAGTTTGGTCCAGATCCATCAAGCCATATAAGAGCCTTTGTGGAACAAACATACATACTTACACACACACATGTATATGTACACACACACACAATTATTTTACCATTCAACTAAGGCCCCATCTATATTGCCATATTACCTATTTCTGAATCAAGATTTTCTGCTTTAAATTGGATCATATGGCAGTGTAGACTCATATAATCCAGTTCAAAGCAGATTATCTGGATTAAAAAACTGGATTATATGCCAGTGCAGATCCAACCTAAGGCATTTCTTCATAGATCCAAATGTGATTATGAAATTAATAAAAGGACCATGCTGAAAAGAAGCTCAGTTCTAACTGTCAATGTCAGCATTTCTGTAAGTGCTGTTTCTCAGTCTTTTTATATCTGATTTCAGCAAAACAGTGCTTTATTTTTTCCAATTCTAAGCTATTTCAGTAATGCAAACAAAACACAAATAGATAATCAGATATTTATGATTTCATACCTCACAGTTATCACAAAATATATTCTCCATACTTCTTATCATTCTTGTTGCCCTTCTCTGAACCTGCTCCTACTTGTCTATATCCTTCTTAAAATGAGGTACCCAGAACTGAATCCAGCAATCTGGATGAGTCTTGACATATGGAATTATTCCTTCTCTCAGAATGCAAACTATTTTTGTATTACTGCAGGCGAAAATTGCATTTACCTTCTTTGCTGGAGCATCACATTGGTAGTTCAATTTATCAACAATAATCCCCAAATCTTTTTTGCATGTGATAATGTTGAGCTATGTATCCCCATCTGAAACCTATGCATTTTTGGTGTGTGGCTGGCTTAAAAGTAGAATTTTGCATTTTCACTGTTGAATTGAATGTTATTAAATTTTGTCCATTTTTAGTTTTTTTTTTAAATTCTCTTAATATCTTCCTTTTGCAATGATCTGTCATATCAAGAACTACAAGCACCAGTATCCCTTACCTCATAAGCAAGAAAGAGGTCTGTAAACCAAAGCACTGTAGACAGTGAGAATCAGTGTTATGCTGATCCCTCTGGCAAGGTTTTCAGGTTCCTGAACTAGTGTTTAATCCACTCAAAGAAAAAATTAGTTCATATTTGTACAATATGTAAAAGTAATTTCAGAAAATATTTTCCACAGTTTCCTAAGTATGGGAGCTCATCTGCTGCATATATCACTAATTTAAGTGAGAGAAATAATAACAATAACAATAACAATAACAAATAAATAAATAAAGCCAGAATTGAAAAGTTGATGACAGATCCCGAGTGTAGACTCTGCAAGGAAGCAGATGAAACAATAGATCACATCCTCAGCTGCTGCAAGAAGATTGCGCAGACAGACTATAAGCAGAGGCATAACACTGTTGCTCAGATGATTCATTGGAACTTATGCCACAAATGCCAACTGCCTGCGACAAAGAACTGGAGGGATCACAAGCTGAAAAAAGTTACAGAGAATGAACACTATGGGACTTCTCTGTTCAGACAGACAGAGTTTTGGAGCACAATACTCCTGACCTCACAATCGTGTTAAAAAACAAAGTATGGATTGTTGATGTTGCAATCCCAGGTTACAGTGGGATTGAAGAGAAACAACTGACACAATATGAGCAAGGATTCTGGCACAAGCCAATCAAGGTGGTCCCAGTGGTGATTGGCACACTGGGTGCAGTGCCTAAAGACCTTGGCCTGCACTTAAACACAATCGGTGCTGACAAGATTACCATCTGCCAGCTGCAAAAGGCCACCTTACTGGGATCTGCAAGCATTATTTGCTGATACATCACACAGTCCTAGACACTTGGGAAATGTCCAACATGTAATCCAATACAACAGCCAGCAGAGTGTCTGCTGTGGACTCATCTTGTTGTGTTTCAAATAATAATAAGACCATGTTAAGCAGGGCATATGTGAAGTTGGTTGATCTGTAAAGTTGGTTGGTCTACGGTAATATATAGCAGTGTTTATTGCTTTGGTTCAAATATGACTGAATATGTTAATGTGAGGATTTCCTCTTCTCTCATATTTCTTTGAAAGGGTACAATTAGGGTGAAATGTTGAGCCAGCAGCTTGCGGAGTGACCATACTATGTCATGTTTTCAAGCTGGGAAACCCAGGAAAGATATCATGCAGCCAAAACTATCATGAATGAATGACAAGATAATACTTAATTTTGGCTATGGCAACACAACGAACTTTCACCACATTTGCCACGCATGGAAAACAGCTGGATTTATTGTCTAGAAATGGAGACCCAAGCCTTTGGCCACAGAATAATTGTCTGGGAAGCTAGATGGAGTTTAGCTGACAATAAATTTCAAAGCCAACCAAACACACTGGATTAAATTATACACACATTTTAAATTGGGTACATTAAAGTTTTTGCAGGTTGCAAGATTTGTGGTTTGATTTCACCAAAGAGTAATACAGGGTGCGAATGGAATTGTGTTTACGCAGAGACCTGCCATATTTTATGGAAATAAAAGAGGAAACAATAGCATCACAAGGGCATACAGTAGGTGTGGACTGCACTGGGGGACACCATCAGAAGGTGTGACATCAAAATGACTGTCTAACCCTTAGAGCAGGGATCCTCAAACTATGGCCCGAGGGCCGGATATGACCCTCCAAGTTCATTTACCCGGCCCTCACTCAGGGTCAACCTAAGTCTGAAATGACTTGAAAGCACACAATAACAACAATCCTATCTCATCAGCCAAAAGCAGGCTCACACCTCCCACTGAAACACAAATAAGCTTATATTTGTTAAAATTGTTCTTCATTTTAATCATTGTATTGTTTTAAAGTGTTTTTGCACTACAAATAAGATATGTGCAGTGTTCATAGGAATTAATTCTTTTTTTTCAAATTATAATCCGGCCATCCAACAGTTTGAGGGACTGTGACCTGGCCCTCTGCTTAAAAAGTTTGAGGACCCCTGCCTTAGAGGCTTCTTCCCTGGCCCTTTACCTGCTTCGGGTGGCAAGAGTGGGGGCAGGAGTCTCCCACTTTCCTTTCCTTTCTCTTCCCTTCCTTTATTCTAGTAGTGGCCCTTCACAGTTGTCCTACCTAAATTTGAGAGAAACAAAAGTGTGACCCTCTGCAGATACATATGTACTCTAATGCTAAAATACCTTGAAACAGGACCACATATAATCTAATATAGTCCTTGCCCACAAAACATGTTCTACTGCATGTCAAGCCATGTTTGTGCCACATTTTATAATATTATTAAATTATTAAATGCTACCCTAGCTAGATTTCATGCAACTATGACTGTGAACTCTCATACTGTAATAATAAGTACAATTTAAAAGGAGCCCCCGGTGCCGGCAGGACTGAAGACCGACAGGTCGCAGGTTCAAATCCGGGAGAGGCGGATGAGCTCCCTCAATCAGCTCCAGGTCCTCATGCAGGGACATGAGAGAAGCCTCCCACAAGGGTGATAAAACATCAAATCATCTGGGCATTCCCTGGGCAACGTCCTTGCAGACAGCCAATTCTCTCACACCAGAAGCGACTTGCAGTTTCTCAGGTCGCTCTTGACACGACAAAAAAAAAAAAGTACAATTTAACTATCCATTATCCAAAATGCATGGTACCAGAAGCATTTTGGATTTTGGAATGCCTGCAAACAATGAAATATCTTGAGTCCCAAGTCTAAGCACACAATACATGTATATACCTTATACACATAGCCCAAGGCCAACTTTATACAATGTTTTAAAATAATAATGTTGTGCATGAAACAAAGTTTGTGTATACTTCTCCATCAGAACTCAAAAGTTTTTGCCCCTCTTTCTTTTACTTTTTATGCTTCTGAGGTCAAATATAAAGTAAGGACCGCAGTTATGAAGGGTTCTGTCTGGCAAGCATTACGCTAAATCAGATTTTCCCCAATTGAAAGTACTTTCACCAAGGCTGAAAGCAGCAACAGAGGTTTATTCACAATCCGGCCAAACTGGATACATGCAAAGCTAGCACAAAAAATAAACACATAACTATGAATATAGAGACACAAGACTTTATATACTTGACAGCTATTCAGACTTCACTCTCTGCCTATGCCTATTTCTGACTGGCCAAAAAGAAGGCTGGCTTGGATTCCTGCCCCCATTGCCCACTGTCTCAATGACATTGACATCTCCAGAATTGGGGGAGATGGGGGGGATTGGCTCAGGAAGGGCAGGCGCAAGCCCCAGAAAGTCTCACTCCACCTTGGGAAATGCAAATAAGTATTTGTTTTAATTGTCTTAATGTTGTGTGATGAGGATGGTTCCTGGGAAAGGCAAGGAGAGGTACCTTGAGACAAAAGGTGATTATTCTCTTCAATCAAGCCTTGGATGTCAAAAGGATCCTGTATGTGTGTACACTTTGAGTTCCTGTTTCAACAGTCGGCTCAATGGAAGCGATCAGCTGGGCAAGTACCCGCAGGTGGTTAACAGATCAGGAAATCCTTATACAAGAATATGGGGAGGGATAGGGTACACTCAAAGCAGATCATATTAGTTATATTTTTGAAAAGCTTAAAAACATTGTTTCTATTTTCTGGATAGTGCTCTGCTCATGCACACGTGCACAGATATGAGTAGGCATAGAGATATAGGCACATGGGGGAAGACATATGGGATGGGACCGGGTAGGGAATAAAAGTATACAAAAATAGACACATTGGAGAGGAAAGTATACATACAAAAAGGAGAAATTGAGTTTGTTGTGCAAAAGATCCGCTGCTGAAGACTCTGTTCGCATGTCTGCTGATACATATCAGCACATCTGCCTTTAATAAAATAAATATACAAGTGGGCTTTTAGGGATATTTATTTATTTATTTACCATATTTATATACCACCTTTCTCAGCCCGGATATTGGCTGCTGCCAGCTTGTCAGTTGGCTGTGGAGGTCTCATGAAACAGGACAAACAGAAAAAAAAATCATTTCTTGTTTTAGTGTCCTTGGCAAACTTTAAATCTTTGGGGTGGGGTTTACTGTGTTCAACAACACTGTAACAGGCTAATATTACTATTTCTTTGAAAATTACAATGAGGAAGAAATATATTTAAAATAGTAGCTCCATGGGGCACGAACTATTAGGAGTGGAAAGAATATTTGTCATTATTACATTATTCGCTAAAATATGGGTTTCCGAATGTTTGGGGAATCTGGTCAGGAAAATCAACACAGAACTGGGAATTTTGCAGATTTCAGCTGGCATTCACAACTTTTGAAGTGTTTCAAGAAATTATTTCTGAATAGTTTTTATGAAAACCATGTCTTTTGCATATTTCTTTCATATAAAACAACCAATATATCCTGAAACCTATGTGCTTTTTGTGCAATAGTGATGTCTAAGAATCAGATCCATCTTTTCCAAGATAATGGAAATGTCTTGTATTGTACGTTTGTACTTTTCAACACTCTTATGACTCTTGCTGATAGTCTTATAAGACAAAGGGAACAATCACTTCTGTGATGGATTTCACTTCAAAAATATTGAAGGTCTACACATTTTTTTCCTACCTTTCTGGGAAATGAGAAAAAAAGAATACTGTGGATTCTGAAATTGGTTTGAGGACAGCTTCCATGGTTAATGTAATCATCTTCCTGGCCTCAAACCTGTCATATCAATCTAATAATCCACACAGAGAAATTGGTCTCTGCCAAACTAGTTCCAAGCCAATCTAATAGTTAGTGTAGATATCCTAGAGAATGTTTAGTCCCTAGTTGCCCTGTGTGCAGAAGTCATTGATACTATGTATGTGTTTAACTGTTAGAGTATATATTTGTGTTTGTAACAGTAGCTAAAACTAGAGTTATCTGGTTTGAATCCACAGTGAGCGTTGCCAAGGAGACCAGGCAGGCTAGCTCAGGAGAGTGAAAAGTGGGCGGAGCCAAGCAGGAAAAGTTATGTGCATCTTTGGAAAAGGGGCAGAGTGTGTGAGTGAGTGTGGAGGCTTGAAAAGCCTGGGAGAGAGGTGTGTGTGAGCAGCTGGAGGTTTTTCAGTCTAGAAGAGCTGAAGAGAAAAACCTGGTGAGTTTCTTTAGTCAAGGAAGACTAAAGGAAGCTTGTTAAGATCTCTAGTCAAGGAAAGACTAGAGATCAGAGATTTGATCAAGGAAAGATCAAATTGGAAGGCTATTCATAGTAGGAAACACTGTTCACTAAAGAGCTTCACCTCAGTAAAAGTTAGCCACAAGCTGTGTTATTTGGGTGGACTGTATTACAAACCAAGTGATATTCAAAGTTCTATAAGTTATTTAACAGCCTGCAACCATACGCTTTGTACACAATAAACTTGTTATCTTTTGTTGAAGACCGTCTCATCGCAATTAATCTGTGTCTGTAAAGCCAGATCTCAACGGTGGTACCTCAAATACCTCACGTTGGTGGCAGTTACCTTAATTTACAAGTAATAATTGGCCTCCTCTATAATATATTCTTATACACAATTGAGGCCTGAGATTAATTCCCTCCATAATCATCCACACCTGTACAATTGGTTCGTGCATAACTGTACACCTTGCATAGTAGTCGCACATTATTCCATGCCCTTGCACTTTATTCCATGCCTTCTCTCCATTACTGCAGCTGGCATTTATTTTATGCCTAATGTTTACAGCTTGGCCATGTTTCTTGCCTGTGTCTGAGAAAGGCGGTATACAAATGTGGTAAATAAATAACATTAATAAAAATACAGCAATTTACCACCACGGTTAGAGGACCGCAGCTTGATTGAGTCTGAACTGATGTGTTAATACATGCCTGTGTTTTATTTTACTGTATTTTATACTGTGCTCTTTCTTAAGTTTCGTTTTTAGGCACTTTGTGTCATCTGTAAGCTGCCCTGAGTCCCTTCGGGGAGATGGTGGCAGGATACAAGAATAAAGTTAATAAAGTTAAGTTATTACATGTCCCTCATCACTTGAAAGGCAGATCAAGGAATAAAAAGTAGACTTGTGCTGGATCTGGTTACTTTCCTTTAGGAGAGGAAAGCGGGATAATGATGATGATGATCAATAGAATCCTAGTGTTGGAAGAGACCTCATGGGCCATCCAGTCCAACCCCCTGCCAAGAAACAGGAAAATTGTATTAAAAGTACCCCTGACAGATGGCCATTCAGCCTCTATTTAAAAGCCTCCAAAGAAGGAGCCTCCACCACACTTTGGGGCAGAGAGTTCCACATGATGATAACGATGACAACGACGACGACAACAACAACAATCCAAGTATGTGGTACTCAGTTGTACAGGAGGCTATGTTGTCTACTTTCTTTCTGTTGGGAGGAAAGTTCCATTTTATTGATATCACTATCCATTCATTGGCAGCATTGGAAAAAGGCATTACTTGAAATGAGATTAAAAAAATTAGCTAGTTGCTGCTAAACAATTAGGATTGGAGGTCATATAACATTAAATAGTTAGTATGCAAGCCTGTTTGTTTACCAGTAACCAGCTAAATTTTGGTTTTATCTCAAATGCTGCTTTTTCAATGCTACCCATGAATGATTAAGGATATGTTACCAGTGAATGGATGCAGACATTTTGAAATTACTTGCAGTTTTGTTAGACTGGTGTTTTATGATATGTCTCTACAACTCAGGACCTTAGCTATAATTTCAGTCACTGGGGAACTTCTCTGAGTGAGTCCCATGACTGGATAAATATTCAACTAGATTGTGTGAATGTCTTTCTGCTTAGGGGATTGCAGTAATTTTGGGGGACTGTAGCAATGGGTAGGTACATATTGTGAATGTATTGCTATCTGCCACTGGTAGGCAGAGAAACTATAATAATTCTTCTTGAGCACTATTATTTCTTTCATGTTTCAGTGTTGGCCAGTTTCAAAATCTGAGCAGTTGTTGATTACGAGCTTCCTCCAATGGGATTTTCTCTTTGTGATCGATCTATCAGGACAAATGGGAACTGAACAAAGAGGTGGTTCTGCTCTTGCATCACTCAAATTACTTTCCTTTCAGAGGCTGGTCAGGACAATTTCCTAGCAGATTGTCTCTGCACAGCTAGACAGATCTGCGTTATGTTGAACATTTGAGCCTGTGAGACATAAATCGTAATTAAGGGCTGGAAAGGAAAGTTGTCTGTTTACAGAAAAAACACTGATGTACAATGCATAGCAATTTAGCATACAAAACCATAATAACAAGTTTGCATTCTGCAATGTTATTGACAAATTATGGTAACAATATTACTACATAGAATGATATACCTATGATTTTTTTCCTGTATTGCAGTCCCTTTTATTGTTGTGTGCCTTTTAGTTGAACTGATGTTAAACTGCAGCAATATATTTCTTTTCTTTTATGCACCCAACCTCAACACGAGAACATTCAATTAACTTTCCATGGATTTATCTGACACAAGTAAGGAGAGCCTCCAGTATTTGAAATATATGACCTGACCATTAAATGGTAAAAATAAGTAATGCTTTAATGACTGATTTGTAATTATTTTTAAATGAAAGGTTGCTTGTCAATAGTCTTTAAAGCCCTGTGGGGCATAAGTAGCATATAATCTTGTTAAGCACTCAAATCAAGCCCTACTTTGCTTAAGTAATGCCCTTTCTGTTGTATTCTAAATAATGTCTTGTGTCAATATCCAATTCTCATTAGTAAATGATGCTTTGGCTTTTTATTTTTTAAAAAAGAAGAAAATGAATACAAGCATCTAGAAAAGAAAGTAATTATTTGTGAATTATCTATCTATATTCCACAAACAACACAGTTATGCAGGAGAAACTGGCAGCGTTGTCTTTCCACTGTAGATTAGGGTGGTGTCAGATTAGGTTTGTAGCTGCAGATGAAGGGTAATTTCTTTTGGCAGTCCGAGCCATCCCAGTTACCCTGGCCTAGATGGAAAACAAATAAATGTGAGCACAAAATAAATTCTAAAAATGATTCACATTGGAGAGTTTTGCAGCACCTTAAAATACTAGATTTATTATGAGGTAAGATATTGAGCCACCAAAATATATCACACAGTGCATTTGTGATCGTGTTGTGTGAATACACCTAGAGATAAGGACATGCGTTTCTTTTCTGCAGCGGTATGAGCTTGGCTTCTTTCACCAACCCTTTTCTGCTTCTACACTGCCCTATATTCCAGGATCTTATCCCAGATTATTTTCTTATTCCAGATTATATGGCATTGGAGACTCAGGGCGCTTTTAGACAACCCCAAATTGAGGGTTTTAGTCAGGGGTAAAAAAAAACAAAAAACAGAACCTGAAAAGAGGTCCACATAGAGACCTGTTCGTCCCGGGATTTCTGCCTCTGTTGTCCACGCTTGCTGCTTTGTCCACGGATTTTGCAGCCTCCAAGATGGCTGCCGTGTAATGTCCGCCAGAAATTTCATAGAATCATAGAATCATAGAGTTGGAAGAGACCTCATAGGCCATCCAGTCCAACCCACTGCGAAGAAGAAGGAAAATTGCATTCAAAGCATCCCCGACTGATGGCCATCCAGCCTCTGTTTAAAAGCCTCCAAAGAAGGAGCGACTACCACACTTTGGGGCAGAGAGTTCCACTGCTGAACAGCTCTCACAGTCAGGAAGGTCTTCCTAAAGTTCTGGGGGAATCTCCTTTCTTGTAGTTTGAAGCCATTGTTCTGTGTCCTAGTCTCCAGAGCAGCTGAAAACAAGCTTGCTCCCTCCTCCTGGATTTTATATGGCAGTGTAGAAGGGGCCTGAATCTATGAACTTTGACCATGCTCAGAATACTTCATCTTTATTCTTTAATGCCGATTCTTAAATGGTCTACTCCTTGAGAACTTGTGTGCTGTTTCTAGAGGACCCAAAACAAACTGAGGTCCTATCTACACTGCCACATAAAATCCAGATTATCTGCTTTGTACTGGAGTATATGGCAGTACAGACTCATATAGTCCAGTTCAAAGCAGATCATGTGGACCATCTGCTTTGATAAGCTAGATTTCATGATAAATCCATTCTCAGTGTATAGGGATGACTACAATCAAGCCCTTTAAAATTCGCAGCACTGTATTCCGATACAAGCCTGTAGAAGCAAAGTTTTGCATTGGGTTTTGATCAAGATTTTACATAAGCATCAAAGCAATTTGAGAATTCTTCCTTAGACTAAAAAAAAATAGAGTGATGAAAGGGAAGCTAAAATAGCTTTGAGAAACCTTGCATAATTTCTCAGGGCACTGATGCCAGCAAAATATCTGAAATGGAATTCAGGGTGAATGTAGTCATTCGTCTTAAAAATCGGGCTTCTAAGGAAGCTGAAGCAATTTGGAAGGCAATTATCACAACATTTCTTAGAAGTTTCCTCACGTCCATTGTTCCAGTCCTCTGGCGATACAGCCAAGAGCAGCAATTTCTTCCAATTGTTTTCCTTATATACCAGTGCTATGGAAGATACACCGAATGATACTTTGCCCAATTAGGCATGCTACTATGGTGCATATGGCTGTGTTTTAAAGTCTTGTGTAATTTGAAATAAAATGAAACATTGCACAAATCAGCTCTAAATTTTCTGGTTGTCCACCATTTTACAGTCCAACCTCAGGAATGAGATTATACTGACAATATCCTAAAATTGATATTTACACTCTGCCATGTTCTAAATGTATTACAACAAATTGTTAAGGATCACTTTAACCAAACCTGTCTGTAGTTGATGGTGGTTGGTGGTGGCAGGCCTAGCAGTTGGCAATGGAAGGGTTAATGTAAATTTTAGTTCTAAAGGGTTGAATAATCTCTAAGTGGGTGAAAGCAATTAACGGTGGAGGTATGCAAGAGATAGGTTGCAGCTGGGTGTTTCTGGATATAATTAGCTAGCCTTGGGATTGATCAAATAAGTATTTGTCTTATTTCAGTGGTAGATGCTGCTGGTTTCCCCCCAGGTTTGTGGATTTTCGGTATCCTGACCTGTCTCTTGAACGTTTGGAACCCTGGTACCTTGAATCTTTGGACTGGCTTTTGTCTATGGTATAGACTCTTGATCCCTGGACTTTGCTCATTGAACTCTTGGCATTTGACCACTGGACCGGACCTTTTGACTATGGTGTTATCTTGAACCTGCAACAGTGTTAGCTGTCAGTTTTGCTTTATATTCTGTGGCTGAGTGCTATCTTTATGTTTTATGTTTTGGGCTATTAAAACAGCCAGAAAGTAAGTGCTGCTTTAATTAAATTGTTTAACACAAGCTGGGAGTTTGTTTGGTTCATCTCTACCTGAATAAGGCAGAGCCCTAGCATCGTGACAAAACCATTTGTTATTTGGAAAGTTCCTGAGATCAACAATAACTTTTACTAACTAGGATTCCAAAATTTGTTGTTGTTGATGACGGTGAACCTAGCTTTTAAGGTTAGTTGTAAATTAATCAAGCTTGGTTGCTGTGAGTTTTCTGGGCTGTATGGCCATGTTCCAGAAGCATTCTCTCCTGAAGGCATCCTCAGAGGTTGTGAGGTTTGTCATAGATGTGGGTGAAACTTCAGGAGAGAATGCTTCTGGAACATGGCCATACAGCCCAGAGAACACACAGCAACCCAGTGGTTCCAGCCATGAAAGCCTTTGACAACAAATTAATCAGATGTTTGTTTAGGATACATAATTATATTTATGAACAGCACTGTACCTCCTATATTGATATTTAACTTCAAGCAAATGCGAATACTCAGAATGCTGTTAATTGTTTCCCCAACCACATGAAGAAGTGAGCTTAGCGGACGTTGAATGAAATTTGCCAGAGAGCCATCCGTCCATTTTAGGGAAGATCCCTGCAGAAAAATAAAAGAGGAATGTAAGGAACACCAGTGTACAGCTGGTCAACTGTTTGGACATTTTCATATTGCAAAGGATCAAACGTTAAATGAGCAAAGGGATATTTCACAGCAGTGTGAGCAGAAGCCTACTGCCTGCAGTTAGGTTTCTGTACTTTAGAGTGACATGAATAATATGTGGCGCATAATTTATTAGAAAAATGAAATTGTCTGCAAACAGATTGAGGGTCTCTGGAATATGTTACTCAGCACTGTTCTGCAGGCATACTTCATTCCTAGGCTCTAAAGCGAGCCTTTTAATTAGATGTAGGCTAAAGCTTTATTCTATTACTAAGTGTGCCAGACAGCTTCTCCTTCAAATATTAATGACAGCATCCATGTTTTTTCCCTGAGCATGCCACTTTTGTGGCTGAAAAAATGAATCACTAACATGAGAGAACAAAGCAAAAGGGTTGGTTTGTACATTCACCCAGCCAGGAATGCATTATGCATGATGGAGGAGTGGACACATCCACTCCCTGCGCAAGAAAATGTATAATATTGACACCACCTCCATAAAGCCGAAGGCATACTGGCCCAGTTTACATAACAAAAGATCTTTTTAAGGGAAAAGGCGTTGGGTGCATCCAGACAGGGCACAAAACATGCGCCCTTCTGGATATTCATGGGGTGGTGGTGGTGGTTTAAAATGACACCCACAACATTGTGAATATTTTCAGCACAAAGCAGGAAAACTCTGCTTTGTGCTGAGATAATTTGTTAGTGAGTCTGTTCTATACCTTCTTGAAAGTTATTTACTTCTGAAGGAGCAGTCGAGGCAGCAGTCTCACATTTTTCCGGGCTAAATCAGCCTAGAAAACCGTTAGGGAACAACCCCCTCACCAAAGCGCCAGGAGATGGCTAGCAGCAGGGAAATGCTGGCTCTGTAAGTTTTTTTTTCAAAGGGTCTGGGTGGGAACTGTCTCCCTGTAGGCAATATCCATGAAAAACATGGACTTTGGGGGCTGGTATGTGGACTATAGTGAACCCGACCTGGGTTTTTTAAACCCGGGTTGGCACGGACTTTTCCGCTGTCTGGAACCGTCTGTTGCCCATGAAACAGACAGTGGTGCTCTGCTTGGGCTGAAATCCCTGTGCCCCTATCTACACTGCCATAAAAAATCCAGATTATCTGCTTTGAACAAGATTACATGGCAGTGTAGATTCAGGCCCCTTCTACACTGCCCAATATCCCAGGATCCGATCCCAAATTATCTGCTTTGAACTGGATTATATGAGTCTTCACTGCCATATAATCTAGTTCAAAGCAGATAATCTGGATTTTATATGGCAGTGTAGAAGGGGCCTAATATAACCCAGTTCAAAGCAGATAATGTGGATTATCTGCTTTGATAATCTGGATTATAGGGCAGTGTAGATCCAGCCTGAGTTTGCAATAGGGATACTTGTGGGTTAAAGTTTTGCCTTTGTTGATCTCTGGAAAGTATATAAGCAAAACACACAGACTTCTATTCAAAGGTAAATCCATTGAGTTCATGGAGTTAATTATTGTTAGTATATATTTGTTTAATGGCCTCATCATTTCTTAACAGGTAGTGAAACACCCCACTCCCCCCATTAAAAACGGAGCTCACAAGAACCAGTCTGTCTGTAGTAATGGACTCACTCTTCGTTGGCTTCCTCCTGTCCAGAACTGGGCTGTTCTTTGTCCATAATAAGTAGCCAGGTTTACAAGGAAAGCATTATGCTCTGCACTTGAGATACTGGTCAGGTGTCCCCCTTTGGCTTGATTTTGGCAGGTCCACTGGAAAGAAAAAGAAAGTGGAGATGACAAGATATGCAAAGAAGATAGTAAAGAAATGGAATGATTCAGGGTGTCTGTCTGTCTGTGTATGGCTGTGCTAATAATGCAGAAGGTGATGTACACATCATTGAAATTTAGGAGCTGCGGTGGTGCAATGGGTTAAACCTTTGTGCCGGATGAACTGCTGACCTGAAGGTCAAATCCCCAAGATGCGGTGAGCTCCCATCTGTCAGCCCCAGCTTCCCATGCGGGGACATAAGAAAAGCCTCCCACAGGAAGATAACACATCCTGGCGTCCCCTGGGTAACATCTCTGCAGACGGCCAATTCTCTCACACCAGAAGTGACTTGCAGTTTCTCAAGTTGCTTCTGGCATGTTAAAAAAATAGGTTTCATTATTTCTCATGAATTTTATGTAATTTACATTTCTTTGCCCCTCCTCCAAATATTTATGATTGTTTAAAATCTGTAATACTTTGCAAGGATTTTTTTTTTCTCCAGAAAAAGCTTTCTGTGATTCTTTGGGTCATCTCATGTTTTAGGACCAAATGAAATAAAATAGATTTCATTAGCTGCTCTGAAAATTTTGGCAGAGGAATTTGTCTAGATTTGTGTTCAGCTGTGAGGGAAAAAAAGTGATACAAGGAAATACATTTTTCCAAATGTGTAGTCAATGCAGCTGATTTTTTTTTTTGTCATGCCAGGGGTGACCTGAGAAACTACAAGTTGCTTCTGGTGTGAGAGAATTGGCAGTCTGCAAGGACATTGCCCACGGGATGCCCAGATGATTTTTGATGTTTTGATGTTTTTATCATCCTTGTGGGAGGCTTCTCTCATGTCCCCACATGAGGAGCTGGAGCTGATAGAGGGAGCTCATCCACCTCTCCCTGGATTCGAACCTGCGACCTGTCGGTCTTCAGTCCTGCCGGCACAGGGATTTAACCCACTGCACCACTGATGAAACACTGTTTCAGAAAACATTGCCATTGTAGCTCAGGCACTGTATAGCAGAATTAGAGTGGGCCTCTTATTTTCTAAAGCCTGTCATTTTATTGAATACAGAATTGCCAAATGACAGAACCTTGGAGCTGTGAATCACAGGAATACAAACTCTATCTTGCAAGGACAATTTGACAGACCTAGGGCATTACCATGAGGGGTATTGTCTCAACCTTATCGCATGATGCCATTGCTCTCCTGGCATTGTTGCACTACAGCATAGTTAAAATGTAGTTTTTAACTCTTGAAATTGTCCATTAATAACCACTTTTCCCACAGCAATTCAGTAGCCACATTTTGTGCTTTATTTCTTTCACAAATGATTCATTAGTGTGTACGAGGTGCGTGCTGCCAGGTTATCCCTCCCTCAAAGATTCCCAAGTACGTCAATCCCTGGCAGAGATACCCCAGACCATTTCTAGTGCTCACGCAGGAAAGATTACTTTTCCTAGATGTTTAAATCCATCTTAACCTTCTTGGCTGGTTTCCCCCACATGTTATACCATTATAATGTAATACAATCACTCCATTATAATCGGTTTCATTGAGAAACAACATTATAAGAAAGGCAAAACTAGTACTGTCAGAAATGTGGCAGTCTCATTTCTCTCTGCAGGAAAACGGAATACAATGCCAAAAAATGGTGTGGCCACTTTATTTTCTTGTCTTGTTTCTCTACGAAAACAAATCTTCCAGGAAGAGATCTCAGCGCTCACAGAGAGCTTTGGAGGGCATGGTTGTATTGTCATGATGTCATCATAGTATTACCTTGCTATTATGGCTGGTTTTTAAATAAATTAGATGAACCAATCAAGAAGGGAGGACCAAGGTACAGGAAACAGTAATGATGCCAGTAATGCAGATGAAAAAATTGCAAATGGCACTGTAATGCTATAAAGCTAGACTGAAAGAATGAAATAGTGGCAGCAATCAGCTATCTTCACAAGACAAATTTGAGTAGACTTCAAACAGAACAGCATAACATAATGGCGTAGTGTGAAAAAGGTCTCAGTGCAGCACTCTTATACTAGCATTTTTAAGAAACTTGAAGGAAGTATATCTAAACTCAGAGGTAAATGTATTACAAAGCTGGGGCCCTTTCAGGGTGTATATAGCACTATATTCCATTTTAACTGCCATGGCAACATCCCATAGAATCCTAGGATCTGCATTTTTGGGATTTGCATTTAGAGTTCTAGTACTTCAACAAATGACAAGCCTCAGGATTTCATAGGAGCAACCTATAGGATACAGTTAAAACAGCATATATCACTATAATTGTATAGTACAAATGGGATAACTGATTTGTTGCAATTCTGTTCTGTTTATGACTGTCAGAAATCTGGCAGTCTCATTTCTCTCTGCAGTGGAAAGGAATAAAATGGCAAGAAATTGTTTGGCCACTTTATTTAGATCAAGATTTTCTGGGGAGGCCCTGCTCTCGGTCTCGCTAGCCCCACAAGCGCAGCTGGAGGGGATGAGAGACAGGGTCTTCTCAGTGGTGGCTCCTTGGTTGTCGAACTCCCCCCCCCCCTAGTGACATTAGAACAGCTCCCTCCCTATTAGCCTTTAAGAAAAGAGTCAAACCTGGGTCTGTGAGCAGGCCTTTGGAAACTAAGGCAATGCAGGAAACCTTGAATCGAAACCTTGTGCAATTGACCTTGGAATGGACTCAGACCATGAACTTGGATGGCGTGTTTTCTAAGTTTTTAACTTTTAAAAATCTGTTTTAACTTTATTTAATATGTTGCATTTTTTAAAATGTTTAGGTGATTGTGTTGAGGCACGACGTTGTGCCATTGTAAGCTGCCTTGAGTCTGCCTGTCGAGGTAGAGAAAGGCAGGGTACAAGTATGGCAAATCAATAAATAAATTGTGATTTTTTTGGGCAATTTTACACAGAAAGAAAATCTAGGTAAGGAATAAAGGAATGATGAGAGAGGCTCAAGAAAGAAAATGTTTCTGATCAATACCTCGGCTTGCTCCCATGTCATCTGATTTGGAACAAAGACGTAGCACTGGCCCATGTAACTTATCCAGCCATCACGGCAACCACCTTGGCAAAAGTATTCTGGGCCTATCAGGGAGGAGCCAGGTAAAACTGGGGGCTTGATATTCACAGGAGCAGTAGGGGGATTATTCCCACCAAAAATGTTTCCCAACAAGAACCGGCGGTCACGATCCTTGGTTTCTGGAAGCTCATTGCCTAAAAACAAATGAACAGAATAATGAAGTTCCAGTGGAATAAACCCCAAATCAAATATTCATATATCCTTTGTAGAAAATACAAGCATTCTGAATAGAAGGGGAATGTAATTAAAAGTTGATCACCAGAGTGGTTGTATTCCTAAGAACAACAAGAGAGTCCTCAGGTGATTAATGCATATACTCTTGTTGCTATCACATAAGACTCCAATCTTGACCCCTAGGATTGCCAGTTGAGGACCATTCCAGGCCCTGGGGTTACCAGTCCAAAGCCTGATGCCCATAGACAATCCCTATTGATGTCATTAAACATTGTATGTTAGGTACCAACTAAACATCCTGTCATTAAATCACCGGACATTATTACATGGCGCTCATGAAGTGCAATCATGACAGGACAAAATCTCCTTTTGATGAGGCTTATGACTCTCCCAAAGTTGGAATATACTTTAATTGTGATTGAAGTATTTCTTTTCATTGATGGAAAAAAAAACCGTCAACGAATATAATATCACTGTTCTTTCACAATTCTTCCATGTGTAATGATATCTTTCTGTTGCAGTCTTGCTATCGCAAGCAATGGAATGCCTCATGAGAATACTGGAACTATGTGACTGTGCAGTTATGGAAAAATAGGGAAGAACCCTAAAAATAGGGTTCAGCATCTAATTGTGTCCGGCATCTATCTTGTTGACAGACTGTACGCCGCCCTGAATCACCTTCGGGCTGAAAATGGCGGGATAAAAGTGTGGTAAATAAATAAATAAATATAATAGGGGAAAACCAAGAAAATGCATGTGCTGAGTAAACATGGAATTTCATCACATGGGGGGGGGGGGAGTGGAGGGAAGCAGGGAAAAGCAGAGGGAACTGCCTTCTTTTGGTCCCATGGTCGAGGTCTCATATCTTTCCATCTTCTGTGATGGCAATGGTCAGTGGCTATCATAATTCCTTGTCCACCTTTCCCTGCTTCTACCCGTCTTCTCTTGTTGGGAGCCGGGTAAGACCTGACCCCTGGAAATTCAGTCTTCTCTCCATTTCTCTGCACTGCTTCAACAGAGTCCCATGGGCAACCACCGGACGTGGCCTTCTGTCATGTGATGGACTCTGTTTCGGCAGCACAGATGAGGTCCGTGGTTAGGAAGCGACACTGTATTTAAACCACAAAAATATAATGAAAATTGTAAACTACACTAATTTGAAAATAAGTTTTTCCAGGAGTGTCTCCAAATGTTAAACCCGAAACATCACATCTTGAATTATGGAGATCTTTCTATTTGGATCCACATTATAAAAGTGATGATATAGTCATCCTTCAATTGTTTATTAATTATAACAACCCAATTATCATGGTATCTGTGAGGTACTGCCTAATAATTATACTAATTATACAAAGGCATGGATGTGTGAGTCCCTCCTTCCCTAGATTCATAATATAGATCTAAAGAAGAGAATTCCAATTACCGTACATTGTGGTGAATCAGAAATTCTCTTAGAAGCTGCTGACATGCGGTTAATACATTGCCTAGCCCAGGAACCATCTCATTATAACAACTTATCAAAATAAAATATATAAATTCTTATACCCAGCTACCTTTTCTGTTTGCCCCTTCCACACAGCTGAATAAAATCCCACATTTTCTGTTTCGAACCGGAATATATGGCAGCGTGGGCTCAGATAACCAGCTCAGTGCCGTTATTGTGGGATTTTCTACCTTGATATTCTGGGTTCTATGGCTGGATGGAAGGGCCCAAAGTCAATTTGTTCTTAAACTGCTTCTGCGCAGCCATTCAAACTGAGTTAGGGAGTGAAACCATTTGAAATCTGGGATGGTGACTGATAGACTTCAGCGAAATTTATGGATTATTCCAGAATTTCCTGTGAGTTTCATATGTTGTTTCCACCTGGATACACATTGCAACACACATTGGGGATGTATGCTTTGTGGACATCCCAACTTCGAGCTGGTTTCAAACTGAATTTTAGTGGCTGTGTAGAAGGGCCCTTAGCAGCTATTCCAGAAATTAAAAACTCTTGGGTCCCAGACCTTGGCATGTTCAGAATATGCAGACTCACATGATGGAATAAATACTGTCCAATCTCTGGAAATGAATGAGAATTGGCCCTTTGCCCTCACAAAAAATGTGCTTGTGCAGAGCAATTCAATGTCATTCACAACCCCAAAAGGAGAAAACAGATTATACCCCAAATCTCATTGAAGCACTATGCTAGCCTAAAAATAGTTGTGCTACTAGTTGTGCTTTCCTTAGAGGTTTGGTAGATGAAGCCAATGATTTTGAAAGCACACATCTCTCTGAGCCCATCCACACAGCCATATAACCCAGAAGGCAGAAAATCCCACAATATCTGTAGTGAAGTGGGTAATCTGAGTCCACACTGCCATATAATCCAGTTCAAAGCAGATAATGTGGGATTTTATTCAGCTGTGTGGATAGTCCCCCCCCCCTCTCTCTCTGGGCTTTTTGGATGGGAAGCTAATCAACCACTGCACAAAAAGTGTGTTCTAGGCCTTTGTACCCATTGAAAAATTGGTTGAGCAGTTGTGGGACCCAGCATAATTATTCTGGTTAATTTTCATACAGCAGTCAAAATGTATAGGATTTTGGTTGTACATATCCCTTTCCAGTCAGGCTGATTCTTCACAGGCAATTAATCTGGATCAGAATGTGGATGATAGAGTTTTGATTTGCTCTGAAGCACCTACAGTGGTATCACATGAACTGGCTGTAAGCTGCAAAGCAATCCATACAGATCAACTTGATCTCTATAATCCACACTCTTGTCCAGAGTCATTGGTTCAATCAAATGCTGTACTTTCCTGGAAAAAGGGGGGGGGGGGGCATTTGGCTAGGCTGTGCACTTCTTAATACCACTGCTTCTGCTTTAGCCCTAGTTACTTTTACATTCTGTACAGGCATGTAGCCCGGGGGGGGGGGGGGGGGCTTGAGAGGCTTCATGGTGGTTCGTGAAAAGGCCTTACTGGTGCATTATTTAAACTGTTATGTTTATTCATATCATGATCTGATCACCATACTCAATATATTCCATATGCATGGGGGTATTGGGGTAATGATACAAAAGGTTTGCTAGAGTAGACCCTCTTTCACTCAGACTCAGCCCCCCCCCTGAAACTCAGCCCCCCCGACCCCCCCCCCCCCCTGAAAAAAACTCAAATCGAAATCCTGGCTACGGGCCTATTCTGTATTTGCCATTTGGCTCCTTCCAGTGCCTTTTTTTAATAATGCGATCACACTACAGATCAGCATGTCTGCCTGGAATGTCCTTTTTCTTTCTCTAAGGTCCCTTCCACACATCTGAATAAAATTCCACATTATCTGCTTTGAACTGGGATATATGGCAGTGTGGGCTAAGGGCCCTTCCACAAAGCTCTATATCCCAGAATATCAAAGCAGAAAATCCCACATTATCCGAGTGTGGATTTCGATAACCCAGTTCAAAGCAGATATTGTGGGATTTAATGCCTTGATATTCAGGGATATAGGGCTGTGTAGAAGGACCCTCAGATAACCCAGTTCAAAACAGATATTGTAGGATTCCTTGCCTTGATATTCTGGGATATAGGGCTGTGTGGAAGGGCTCCGAGTGTTATGAATGTGGCAATGCCACTTGAGGGCCCTTCCACACAGTCCTATATTCCAGAATATCAAGGCAGAAAATCCCACAATATCTGCTTTGAACTGAGTTATCTGGATCCACACTCAGATAATGTGGGATTTTCTGCCTTGATATTCTGGGATATAGAGCTGTGTGGAAGGACCCTGAGTCCACGCTCAGATAATGTGGGATTTACTGCCATGATATGCTGGGGTATAGGGCTGTGTGGAAGGGCCCCTAAATTATCAGGGGGCCCTTCTATACTGCCATATAATCCAAATTATCAAATCGGATAATCCACAATATCTGCTTTGAACTGGATTATATGAGTCTATACTGTCATATAATCCAGTTTAAAGCAGATAATCTGGATTGTATGTGTCACTTTAGAAGAAGCCAGGGAGAACACCGATCTACCAGAATCCTATAATAGGCAATGATGGAACTTAATTTAAAAAGATGGAACTGTCAAGATACATTTTCCATAAGATCATCTCTCACCTTCAAAAACAGGGAGAGCCAGTACTTCCAGGGACAGCAACATAATTATATGTGACTTCATTTTTTGGTAGAACTTTCACCTAAAACCAAGCAAAGAGCATTGATGTCAGCAACTGTGCTCAAATATTAAAATGGAGTTAATATCTGCTATCATTTTAACAAGTACTTTAAAATTAATTTGCACCATTAGATACTTTTAAATTAATTTAATCAATTAATCTGGTTGTTACATAATACAACAGCGAACACATTAGCATTAGCATGAATATTAATAAACGATTTTTTTTGCCACTTCAGGCAAATATAAAACACTGATTCACTCAACCATTTGCAATGGTTTAGTTTTCTAGGAGGCCTATAGTTCGGCCATCTTCTGAAACAGTGTGTACAGTTCTGTTTATTCTGTTGGCCAGCAGCTCTCCAAGGCCAAAGGGAGACGTTGTTTCTCATCAGAAATAATGTCTATATGAAAAGCATGTCACAGACCAATGATCCTCTCTTAACAGATTGTCAGGTGTGCACTGCATTAGAACAGACCTGAGTAAATTTACTCCTCATACTTAGGGTATCTCCCAAATATGCAGAAAGCACTCTGCTATGCGTGTGTGTTTATGCATAATGCTCTTTTGCATTACCAGACCACTTACAGCTTTCAAAGTCTAAAGCAAAGCTTTGAACTGGGTTTAAAATATAATTATATGTGAATATCGTAAACTAGGTATAATATGGGCATGCCTCCCTCTGGCTCCCAGTAAATTTGCTTATTCATAAGACCAAGTTATGAACCATATTCCAGAACAGACCCACACTGATGGATAATAAATAAGGCATAAAAAGCAGTGGCCATATCTCAGTATTCACTACTGAATATAATAGAAAGCCAATCCTAAAGTATGGGTGCACTAACTGAAAACAAAACAAGGCACAGAAGTTTACTGGGCATGCAAACTTTTTTACATTATAGAGTAAAACTTGTACTGATTGCTGAATATTTGCACACTATACCTTTACCATACTTCTACTATACTTCAGACCATACCATGTCACATCACTTGTTTATCCTATCACATTGCACTAATAATAGTAGTACCAAAGCCCTCTTTGGTATTCAAGAATTTGCATATGAACAATAGGTGTGCATATGTTTGCTGAATTTCAGTAATGACTAGTATATTCTAAATTCTGAAAAATTAGGTACCAGTTAGGTACCACTCTGGTTGGAAGGCAACAACGCTCCATGCAGTCATGCTGGCCACATGACCTTGGAGGTGTCTACGGACAACGCCGGCTCTTCAGCTTAGAAATGCAGATGAGCATTTAATGTCAGGGGAAACCCTTTACCTAGAATTGAGCAGCATTGGGCAATCTCAAATATCGCTGAGATGTCTGAAGTGGAAAGTTAGGATAAAAGAGGCAAAACATCAAATGAAAAATCTATTTGAATAAATACCTGTTCTGTAGCTCCTTTTGTTTCCTGTTTCCTTTTTAGTTTTCACATTGGCAACAGGCAGCAACAGCTTTGGTTAGTATTTTATGATCTTTCTTTTAGTGACTGGAGCTTTCCTCTATCCCTAACAAAGCATGTCTCCATTTTTATATAAGCTCTGCTTCTTAAACAAAGGAGGGTGGGTGTTTTTGACACCATTGTTGATTTTGCTGTCGATCCCTAAAACCTTTTGCAAACATTCATGTAAAATGACTGAGCTACACAGAGCAGGAATATGATGGACTTACCCAAATGAAAGCCCAGAGTAACTTGGGTCATTTGGATAGTTTTTATATTATGTATTTATGTCATAAAAAGGAGAGCGGTGCTATTCTCAAATCCTATCCTTCAGGGGCCATCTACACTGGCAGAGAACTCAGTGTAGAGGGCGTATTAGTCTGGTTCATCCAAACAGCATACCTGGTGAATGCATTTTAAACCAGAATAAACCTGCTAATCCAGGTTTATCCCAGGTTAAAAATATACCTGCAGAGATCCGCATCTTACAGGAAAATTTTCATTCTTAGTTTATGATGCCCAGGAATAAAATAGCAGACATCTTGCTACTTCACAAGTCTGTCTTTCCCATTACAGAAGTAGTTTCATTATTTTATAGTGAAGAGGCATAAAGGATCCTTCCATTTTAGCTACCTTCTATCCACCTACGGATCTTTAAATTGAAGCTGGATCTACACTGCCATATAATCCAGTATCTGATTCCAGATTATCTGCTTTGAAATGGATTATATGAGTCTACACTGCCATGTAATCCAATTCAAAGCAGATAATCTGTGATCGGAAACTGGATTATAAAGCACTGTAGATGGATCCAGAGACCTTTTTGGTTGATACTGAAGCTGGATCTACACTGCCATATAATACAGTTAATCAGATAATCCACATTATCTGCTCTGAACTGATTATATGAGTCCACACTGCCATATAATTCAGGCTAGATCTACACTGCCCTATATCCCAGCATCTGATCCCAGATTTTCTTCTTCTGGCAGTGTAGACTCAAAGCAGATAATCTGAGATCAGATAACTGTTGTATAGGGCAGGGTAGATCCAGTCTCAGTACACAGTAGATAATCTGGATTTTATATGGCAGTGTAGATCCATCCTGAGGGTATATGTTTGGCATCACAGTCAATAAAGTCAGTTATGGGATGTGCTTACTGAGGTTGGATACACACTGCCCACATCTCAAGGTATGATCCCAGATTTTCTGTTTATCCCAGATTATCTGGCAGTGCAGACTCATATAATCCAAACAGTTCAAAGCAGATAATCGGATCCCAGGATATAGGACAGTGTAATTTTTTTAATTACTCACACAATTAAATGTTTCCCCATAAAGGAGAAATAAAAGGCCTTATGCACAGACAACTTCCATATTAAAGAGAAGGTTAGGCGAGTTCTTCCTAATATGCTGGTTTCTTCATATAGCATATTTTCTTATATGAGAAACATTAAATCACATGAATTACCACCTGCAGTTGAGAGATATAATGTTTGCCTGTGTAGGAAATATTGCTAAACGAGAGAGAAAGGAGATCAGGTCTGTATTTACTCTTGCCTTCTGAAACATCTTTCATTTCAGGATATTAAAGAATGGTGAAAAGTGATCAGTTCAAGCTCCATTAAGCACACACAATCTCTTCTTTTTTACACTCCTTTGCTAAACCCACTTTGGTTACGGTCATCAAATACTCTTGGGTGGCATCCATTGCACACATGAATCACATCACACCTTTCCCACATGCTTGGAGAAAAGGTGAGATAAAAAAAATAAAGTGATTGATTGATCAAATATATGCTTAAGCTGGCACTTTTTTTTTGGATGAGCCAAATATTTATCAAGAAGGAGGAAGGAAATCTTTATTGCTCGCACAAACATGATTTGTGTGTGTATGTGTTCAAGTTGCCTCCCACTATATTAAAGAACCCAAATCTTAAAACAATAATGACACAGATTCTAAAGTATTTCAAGTGATCAGGTGCAATTAAAACCTTGTGATGGTAATGGCTTTTGTGTGGTGTTTTTCTCTGCAAAGCACAAAAATGTTTGGAACATGTTTGTTTGCCTTGACATAAGGACTATCCAAATAATTGCTGTTTAGCTTCCAGGAATCATAGAAAACTCAGCTTGCTTTGCAGAAGAATTGTGAAGCCCTCTTCAGACATTTACAGAAGAAGCATGGAAGGAACAAGGGACACGTGTCTTAGCTCAGACTCCTTCATCAATATTATTAGGAAGATCTGTGGGTGTCTATGAGTGAAAGCATTTATATTGCTTCATGTACCTGGAGACTAATGCAGGGGTCCTCAATCTAAGGCCCCGGAGGCCGGATACAGCCCTCCAAGGTCATTTACTCGGCCCTCACTCAGAGTCAACCTAAGTCTGAAACGACTTGAAAGCACACAACACCAACAACAATCCTGCCTCATCAGCCAAATGCAGGTCCACACTTCCCATTCAAATACTAATAAGTTTATATTTGTTAAAATTGTTCTTCAATTTAATTATTGTATTATTTTAAGTGTTTTTTGCACTACAAAACACTATACAGTGTGCATAGGAATTCATTCATTTCCCCCCGCAAATTATAATCCAGCCCTTCAACAGTTTGAGGGACTGAGACCTGGCCCTCTGTTTAAAAAGTTTGAGGACCCCCGGTGTAATGGAAGTCGGTAATTGTGTGGTCACCAGATTCTAACGTACCTTTCACATCAACAGGGGCCTTTTAATCAGCTTTAATAAAATCCAATGTGCTCCTGTACAGTAAACATATATACTGCTCTCTTGCATGCTCTATCTCAGCATTTCTCAACCTTGGGGTTGAGACCCCGCGGGGGGGGGGGGGGGGTGTCACCAAAGACCATCAGAAAACACACATTTCTGATGGCCTTAGGAACCCCTTTGGCAGAGAAGGCTGAAGATCTCTGTCTGTTCTCTTCATTTTTGGAAGCAGACAATGAATCCTCCCACCAAAAGTCCTCCTCCATTGTGTTTGGCCAGACTCTCAGACAGCCTCTCCGCCAAGGGGAGGGCTGTTTCTGAGACTTCAAGCAGGGAAGGAAGAGCAGGCGTGCTTAGCACATGATAGCACATGATAGTGTGGTGTGCATGCGTAGACGAGGGAGAGTGTGCAAGGCTGGAGAGAGGGTCACGTCTCTTCAAGGTAGGGAAAAAGCGTGTGCACAACGTGAGACTGAAAGTGGCCCAGCAGCATCATGAGGAGGAGCACCGCTGTGGGCTGGATTTAGGTGAACTATAAATCCCAGCAATTACAACTCCCAAATGGCAAAATCAACCCCCTCCCCAACCCCACCAGTATTTAAATTGTGGTGTATCGAGTATTTGTGCCAAGTTTGATCTGGATCCATCATTGTCTGCATACCCAGTACTCTCTGGATGTAGATAAACTACAACTCCAAAAGTCAAGCTCAATGCCCACCAAACCCTTTCAGTATTTTCTGTTGGTCATGGGAGTTCGATGTGCCAAATTTGGTTCAGTTCCATTGTTGGTGGAATTCAGAATGCTCTTTGATTGTAGGTTAACTATACATCCTAGCAACTCCAAATCTGCAATGACAAAATCAATCCCCCTGCAACCCCATCAGTATTCAAATTTGGGTGTATTGAGTATTTGTGCCAAATTTGGTCCTGTGAATGAAAATACATCCTTCATATCAGATATTTACATTACAATTCATAACAGTAACAAAATTACAGTTGTGAATTAGCAATGAAAAGAATTTTATGGTTGGGGTCACCACAACATGAGGAACTGTATTAGAAATCCGGCATTAGGAAGGTTGAGAACCACTGCTCTATCTCTATGTCCCCTAAGCAGAAAGGGCTATCCAGGAATTTTTTAGCTATAAGGCTGCATATGTACCATCAGCTCTTCAGCTGAATGTATGGTGGGAAAGTCTTGGCTGATGTTTGCCGAATGACAAATGCCCATCTAGCTAAGGGAATATGCTGTTATGTTGTACAAGAATGGTAAACAACTGTTCTGGGTATTCTGCTGTCTTCTAATTCTCACCACCACATGTTGACAATCATATCTGGTTGCACATATGGAGAGCGTATCATCAGTTACACAAATACCTCTCGGTTACACCAGTTAAATAACAAAAAGGGAAAGAAAACACCTTGCCAATAATTGTCAGTTATAAACACAGATGTAGTATTTTCAAATGAAACTGTTTTTTGATCCCATAAATCAGATGGTTTCTATTTGCTCTATATGTTCTTCAGGAAGTAGTTGACAGATTGAATACTGGATACGTTTCTCATGTCATACACTTTATTTATTTGTGGGTTGGTCCAATAAATGCTTGCTTTAAATAGCTAGAAGAAATAGAGAAAATTACTGTTTGCTGCAATTGCTAGTGTGCAAAGTTTAAACTTTGGGTATGACAGGAAATCCATGTTCAAATCTCAATATAGCTCTGGAGATCACTGATGTTTGGGCAATTTTTCAGAATGCATGTAGCCTTAGAATTAATGCCGTTGGTTACCACTTTAACTGTCATGGCTCAATTCTATGGAATCATGGGATTTGTAGTTTAGTGAGGGGGCAGCTCTGTGTCTTCTCTCTCACCAGCCAAACTACAGCTCCCATGATTCCATAGCACTGAACCATGTTAATTAAAGTGGGATATAACTGCATTAATTATACAGTGTAGATCAGGGGTCCTCAACTACGGCTTGGGGGCCAGATATGGCCCTCCAAGGTCATTTACCCAGCCCTTGCTCAGGGTCAACCTAAGTCTGAAACTACTTGAAAGCACAAAGCAACAACAATCCTATCTCATCAGCCAAAAGCAGGTCCACACTTCCCATTGAAAAACTAATAAGTTTATATTTGTTAAAATTGTTCATTTAATTATTGTATTGTTTTTAAGTGTTTTTGAACTACAAATAAGATATGTGCCATGTTCATGGGAATTTATTCATGTTCTTTTTCAAATAATAATCCGGCCCTCCAACAGTTTGAGGGACTATGACCTGGCCCCCTGTTTAAAAAGTTTGAGGAGCCCTGGTGTAGATACATCCTCAGTCTGCCCTTCCTCATGGATCTGGGTCAGGGAAGATTTATATTGGAATTAACATTGGCTTTAATTGGGGGAAGATATGAGATGCTGCTTGTGGGCAAACATTCTTTCTCTGATAAGTTCTATTTTCCTGTTCATGCATTCACTTAAGTCTACAATATGTCCACAATAAAGGACATATTTTGTAAAACCAAGCCAATAATGATCCAGTCAGTGCCTGTAAGAAACATTTGACACAATGAATAAGCCAGTCTGGAAGTAGACAGCCAGTCAACAGTTCCTCCAGGCACTCATCCAAGGCTCGTCCTCGCTCTTTCTTTTCTGTTGCTAGGTTATTTGTCAACAGAACAGGAGGTATTGTGGTTCTTGGGAGATGCTGAATATAATATTTATAATTATCTTGTGAAGAAAGAGTGCTGCTACTTTCCACAGGTGAGTCAGTGATTGAGGAATTTTATTTTATATTGACTCTTTCACATTCCAACTATGTAGAAGAAGTGACAAATTTTTGTTATTGAATGTTTTTGGCCCACAAATATATATTTGCGTCAATTATTATAGATGTTGTATCAGAGTTTGTTTAGCAGTGTTTGCATAGCGCTGAACTCAGCAAGCAGTCTTTGAAAAATGTAGTGACATTTCCAGTATTGTTTTGGCTAGAAATAAATGGGAATCCTGGGCAATTACCTAGATGGAAAATGTATAGTTCAGTTGCTTGATGATAGTACTGTATTACTTGATAATTATTCTTTTCCTGCCTTTCCCCCAATATGTTGTTGGGCCTCAGCTATGTTTCATTCTCATAGCCACCTGTATAGCAGATTACAATGTAAAAGAGACTACACAAAGGCCTCATCTACACTGCCATGTAATGCACTATATGGCAATGTTGACTCAAATAATTCAGTTCAATGCAGTTGAACTGCATTCTGAAACTGCAGTGTATGACAGTGGGGCCCATGATTTGAATCCAGTTCACTCCCATTTCAGCTAGGCAAACTAAGGTTTGGGACCCACCTACCTTCATGACCTTCTCTTCTTCCACAAACCCGCCCGATCTCTTTTATCTTCGGAGGAGGCCCTCCTTTCACCCCTTCCTTTATCACAGGCTTGACTTGCAGGAACAAGGGAGAGAGCTTTCTCCTCTGTGGCTCCTCAACTCTGGAACTCATTGCCTGGGGAGATTAGGCAAGGCCCCACCTTAGTAGCCTTCAAGAAGGATCTCAAAACTTGGCTCTTCTGTTGTGTCTTTGGAAAAGGATCTGATATTTCCTTTTGTTGCTCTCCCACAAGGGTTGTCCTCATATTGTCCTTCTCCCTGCCTGTCTGAAAGCCTGTCTCCACTATTCCGTTCTATGAGCTTTTCCCATACAAACATTTCTTTTTCATCCTTATTGCATCCTGAGTTTTTTATCTTTTTAATTTGTACAGGTGGTCCGCCCTTGGGATTGATTTTGTATTGCATTAGTTTTGTATTGTTTTTATTGTATTCTTATGTCTTATTGTTATTATCATGATGCTGTCTTGGTTTTATTTTATTGTATTGTACTGCTGGGCTTGGCCTCCTGTACGCCGCCCGAGTCTCATTTGGGGAGATAGTGGCGGGGTATGAATAAAGTATTATTATTATTATTATTATTATTATTATTGTTAGGGTGAATCTTCATTACAAAATTAATGCCATTTGACTACACTTTAACCGTATGGCTCAGATGCATATACAGTGTAGAATTAATGCAATTTGACATGGCTTTAACTGCCATGGCTCAATGCAATGTGTTCTCTGCAAAAGAATGCTGGTGCCTCAGCAAATTACAACTCCTAAGATTCCATAGCATAGAGCTATAGCACTTAATGTGGTTTCAAACGGCCTTAATTCTACAGTGTAGATGCACCTTAAATGCTATATGAATAATGTAAGTTGTATTTTGGTAAGATACAAACAGTATTTTACAAAACAAGCTAAAGACCTTATAAAACCACAACTCTCATGATTCTGTAACATTGAGCTGATTTCAATATCCTCTCAAACCACAGGTTGGGATTCGGAGCCTGGTGTGCTTCACTACTCCAAAGGTAAGAATAAAATGCAAACCAGGTTTGAAGGCAACAAGAACAGAGGTTTATTCTTTTCAGCCAGAAAGGATGTCGGAATAGAGTCTGCACTTTCAAAGATCTGACATAACCCAATGCAAAATACACAACATATTTAAACACTTTGACAGCTATTCAGAGCACCCATGGCAGTCTCTGATTGACTGAAAGCATGTCCAGCTATGATTTGGGATGCCACTGGCTGTTGGCTCCATAAGACAATCCACTGATTGGTTCTCCTGGTGCTGGAAAACTCAAAAAGCCATTATTCATTGTTTTGAAATATGGGTCCATTTAAATGTCTGCCCCCGAGGGAGGTGCAGACCTCAGGAATGTCGTGTGGCAGTATGGAAAACAGTACATGATAGAATTCATTATTTAGTTCAGTTTACACAAAGAAAGAGTCCTGTGAACACTGTGGTCAATTAGGTTCAATGGAAATTATACACTGGTAACTGTGCACCCATCCCCAGGATCTTATCAATAAGCTGGAAAAACCCTACATGATGAGCTTTACAATGAGTAGGAAGCCAGAAGAGCCACCGGTACACAAACTGGCCATATTATATTATGTAACAGGTTTTTTGGGAGTTGCACGCTGAACTGTATAAGTGCATCTCTCCCTACACAGCATACACAGTTATACTTTCATCAATGAACACATCACCATGCAAGAATTATGAATGACATTGTACAGGGTTTATGAATAAATCTCAAGAACGTACACAGACAGATTCAGGAGCAGAGAAAAAGCCCATTTTAAATGTCTTTTTAAATATACAGGGATAATAACATGTGGGGGAAAGGGAGGGTTGAGAGCATTTCCTGTGGAGACTTTTCCTGAGGGGATCCATTCATTCATAGGGGGATATGTTAATGTCTTTGTGGTGTGAAATCAGCCAGCCTTCCATGGCAGCATCAATGAAAGTAGGGCAAAGGGTGGCATGGAGGGAAGCCGCTTTCTCAGAAGTGCGAAGTTGTATAAAAATAAGAATTCATGCAGCTTGTGTTGAGTTCATCTTTTAGGAGAGGAGTCCAATTTCCCAATAACAGAGCTATAACAGTTAAAGTGCTGTCAAACTGCATTCATTTTATAGTATAGATGCACCCTATTATCCATGGCTAACCTGCTGCAGTTTGTGTGAAAGGTTTGGAATTAGCAGCAAGAAACTATTTCTTGTATGGTCCATGTACTAACCCCAGTGAAGGAGGAGGGCTGATTGTTTTTGGGCAAAAGGCTTTGTGAAGCTTTGTTCAGTACCACATCTCCTTGGCTCTTAGCCAACCTGCCAGATAGAGCTGCCATAAAAGTCAAACTGAGAAGAGAGAGCACCTTCTACACCACCCTAACATTGTCAGAGCAACAGTGGAGAAAAGTGAACAAATATCTTCTAAAATATTAATCTCATGATGAGTTGTTAAGAAAAGTACAGAACAAGCAGCTACTTTTTCAAACGGAAGGCAATTTGTGCCTTTACCGTACCCACCTAACATATAAGCCCATTTAACTGGTTATAACCATAATCCCTCTCTGTAGATCCAATTATCTGTCCAGAGGTACGGTTGTTTATGATGTATAGCCACATGGGGTCTGCAAATGGTTAGTTGTTTAATTTATTGTTGTCACATTTTTAGTACCAGGGATAGGAAGATCTGTTTATTGGATTTTCTGCCTCATGTGGTAAAATAACTTGACAAGTTTTGAGTAATATGTATCTTGACTCGGGTAGGTGTGTGTGCAGCTACTCTGTTTCAGATAGCAAAATGTCTTGGGCAGACTCAGCTAAAAAGAAATACGAAGTTTCATTGCAATTGCATAACTGTTTTCAAGGAATTAAACATTATTATTTTTCACAACGTTGTTTTGCTTTTATTTTACCATCACCGTTGGTTTGCTTTCTGCATTTCAGAAACAGGACAAGGATGGGAGAATACTACAAACGAAATGGAAGCACTTGCTATACTCCTAAACTTCTTTGCATACATGTCCCTTCATCTGCTCAGGACTCCCCCTTAATGAAGGTATTTCTGTGAGCTGCATTCTTTATCGCTGGTGGCAATCTCAGCATTCTGCAATTTGATAGATTTATATTCTGCCTTTCCCCTAATGAGTTCATTGTGATAGATGTGGCTCTCCCCCTCCTCATTCTCTCCTCTGGGCTGCTTCTCAAGGCTAGAGCCAAAGATCCCATGTTCAGTGCCTGATATCTTCAGGCAGCATCAGGAAAGGCTTCTCCTTGAAACCTTGGAGTTATCAGTTAGTTAACAGCGCATAGGGTTACAGCCTGTGTTGGACAGGGTTACACTCCCCCTGAAGATGCAGGGGGAGTGATCCTGGATTCATCGCTGAGCCTGGATCCCCAGGTTTTGGTGGTGACCAGGGGAGCATTTGCATAAGAAAAACTTGTGTGCCAGTGGTGTCCATACTGTGGGAAGTCTGACTTGGCCATGGTAGTCCATGCTCTGGTTACATCCCATATAGACTACTGCAACACGCTCTATGTGGGGCTGCCTTTGAAGACTGTCTGGAAGCTTCAAATGGTCCAACGGACAGCAGCCAGATTAATAACAGGAGCGACACTCAGGGAGCATACAACTCCTCTGTTGTACCAGCTCCACTGGCTGCCAGTCTGCTACCGGACACAATTCTAAATGCTGGCTTTACCCTATAAAGCCCTAAACGGTTCTGGCCCAACTTGCCTATCTGAATGCATCTTCCCTTATGAACCTGCTAGGACTTTAAGATCATCTGGAGAGGCCCTGCTCTCAATCCCGCCTGCGTCACAGGCATGGCTGGTGGGGACGAGAGATAGGGCCTTCTCGGTGGTGGCTCCTCGGCTGTGGAACACCCTTCCCGTTGACATCAGGCTAGCCCCCTCCTGTTGATATTCCGCAGGAAGTTAAAGACCTGGCTGTTTAAGAAGGCATTTGATCAAGAAGTGCAATGACTGGTAATTTGACCATAGGAATGGAACAACGGAAATGATATCGGATTGTGGGTTTGACGATGAGATGATTCGGAATTGCTTTTGTAGTAATGTTGATGTTTTGATAAGATGTTTTTCTGATAATGATGAATTGTGGATTATTTTACACTATGTTTTGTAAATTGCTCTTGTTTTTCCATGTTGTACACCGCAATGAGTCACCCTTGGGCTGAGAATTGCAGTATATAAGTGCAGTAAATAAAATCCCGCCTGTGCCACAAACACGTTTGGTGGGGACAAGACAGGGCCTTCTCAGTGGTGGCCCCTCGGGTATGGAACACCCTTCCTGGGGACATTAGATCGGCCCCCTCCCTCTTAACCTTTCAGAAAAGAGTCAAGACTTGGTTGTTTGAGCAAGCACTTGAAATTGCAAGGTAAAAGACATAGGAATTGGATGATGAGGTGGGACAATGTTTATTATTAAGAGACTCAAACGATCTATTTTTTAATATTCTTGTTATGGTATTATATTATGTGTTAATCTTTTAAAATGTTTTATGGTGTTTTTGAGCATTGAATCATTGCCATTGTAAACTGCCCTGAATTGCCTGGGGGCTGAGAAGGGTGGTATACAAATACAGTAAATAAATTATATCAACATTACCTGTAATGGTGATCCATGGATGAGTACCACCCCACAAACCACTGGTTGTTATCCCAGGTGAATTTCCAGAAAGTGGAAAAAATAATTCCAGCCAATGGGCAAAAACATGGAACTGATTTAGTGTACATTGGAAAAAGTACCTGCTGGTTCACCCATAAGCTAGTTTGAATTAAAGCACTGAATTAAACAATAGTTTGGACTGCAGGTATCAGTGGCAGAGATCCTGGAGCTGTTTTTAAGGTAGCATGTGCAGTAGTTTGAGTGTTGAACTAGGCCACTGTGACTGGATACACATTGCCATATAATCCAGTTTCTGAATCCAGATTATATGCTTTGAATTTGAACTTTATTATATGAGTCTACCCTGGGTGTTGGACTAGAACTCTGGGAGACCAGAATTTGAATCAGCATTTAGCCATGGAAACCTACTGGGTGACCTTGGGAAAGTCAACTCTCTCGCCTGTGAAAATGGCAATAGCAGAAATCTAGCAAAAAAAAAGACCCCAAAATAGGGTTGCCTAAATATCCTATAGAATACTGGTTCTCAATCTGTAGGTCCCCAGGCGTTTTGGTCAACAACTCCCAGAAATTCCAGCCAGTTTACCAACTGTTAGGATTTCTGGGAGTTAAAAGTCAAAACATCTGGGGACCCACAGGCTGAGAACCACTGCTAAAGAACAAACCTTAACACTCTCTTATAAAAGGTGTATTATCAGATGGACTTTCAAGCTGTGGGGAAACTTACCAACCATCTTCTTGGCAAATAAACTATTATCATTGTCATCATAATCATTTTATCAGTTGAATAATCAAAAAACCTGGAAACGATGCCTGGCTTATTTTATTTATTTTAATTTGAGGATTTATTTCCTGGTTACCAGTCAAAGCTCTTGGGGTACTGTGCAGTTTTAAACACTTTGTCAATGGAATGCCAGTCCTCAGCCCCAATGGCTCCCTAAGAATCTGATGCTATTGAGATGCAGCTGAAAGGTATGCAAGTCTCCTACGGCCCTTCCAGACACACCCTATATCCCAGGATATAATCCCAGGTTTTATGTTTATCCCAGATTATCTGGCAGTGTGGACTCATATAATCCATTTTAAATCAGAAAACCTGTGATCAGATCCTGGGATATAGGGCCTATCTAGAAGGGCCCCTAGGTAAGCAAATGGAAACTGGGGAGGATTGTTAATCTGCAAGAGTTTCTTAGACCATTGCTCTTGCCAGTCTCTCTGCTGAATGAGCTTTTCCAGTGGAAGAACCATTTTTAGGAAGGAACTGATGGGGGAAAACATCTTTTTTCCATCAGCTTCATCCAAACTGAAGGCAGATACATTTGTTTATGTTTGCATATGTATTTACCTTTTTCAGTGATGAAAAGGGGAACAAAGAATGTTTAACCTGACCCCAAATTCAAACATTTTCCTTTTGTGTTGTTTTGCTGCATGGGTGGCCGTTTTGGGGTTTTTCATCTCTTTGCTATCTATAACTGATTCGGGCTTTGTTCTAACAGGATTTGAAGAGAGGACAGAGAGGCTACTTTTACAGCATTATGAGAATATATGACAGCAAGGCACCGAGGGAAATGTTGTACCATCGGTATGCGATCAATCTCCAGCGCCAGAACGTGCTGGGTGAGTGTCAGCCAATGCAGCTTCTTGCATCAGCAGCCTGGAGAAATTGGAGAGCAATGGAGAAAAGCCAGGGACTTGAGGGGATTATGAGGCGCGGTTTATGGGCCATGAAGGTACATCAGACACACAGCCAGAGCACAGGGTGGTTTATAGACAGAGTTCACACAGCCTTCAGCCAAGAAGCTTTGCCAGTCTCAGCAGGGGCAATGAGAACAACAGGCAGGGAAATGATGTGGGTCTGCTGTTATTTATGCTACATCCATCCACTGTGCAGTTTATCTTTAGATCCTGTCCACAGAAATGATACAAACACGCACACAGACAGCTGCAAGATAAATGATTTACGAACAATGTTTCATTTTCACAGCTGCTTTTAAAAGAAAAAAAAAACACTCATCATATTTCTCCTAAAAATATGGAAACACCGGGGCTTTCCTCCACATACAGCTGATCTCTAGACATTAAAATTTGGAACATGAACCTATAGTATGAGAACCAGTAAGGAAGAAATGGGGAGGAAGCCACAGGGAGGAGGGAGCAAGCTTGTTTTCTGCTTCCTTGGAGACTAGGACGTGGAAAAATGGCTTCAAACTACAAGAGAGGAGATTCCATCTGAACATTAGGAAGAACTTCCTGACTGTGAGAGCCGTTCAGCAGTGGAACTCTCTGCCCCGGAGTGTGGTGGAGGCTCCTTCTTTGGAAGCTTTTAAGCAGAGGCTGGATGGCCATCTGTCAGGGGTGATTTGAATGCAATATTCCTGCTTCTTAGCAGGGGGTTGGACTGGATGGCCCATGAGGTCTCTTCCAACTCTTTGATTCTATGATTCTATGATTCTATGAAATATTCTGGAAGAATATGAAGAGCACCACATGTGAGCAGTGCCTTTGGTGCTTCGGTTTTGTGGTATTCCCAAATGTTATTGATTTAAAACACACAACCCCTGCCCACCCAATATGCGCTGCAAGGCAGCTTGCAGTGTTAACATACAGAAGCAAAAACAAAATCTTAATTACAAATAACATGCAAACGAATTATTTAAGAATATGGCAATGAAAGATGGAGCTGCATGAAAGCAGCTGAACGAGCACGAAAGCAGCTGAATGTCCTTTAACAGGAGACACACACACAAGAAAGACCTGTCTGAAGGGGAAAACATTATTTTCGAGTCAGAATGAGTTCAAAATATGCCCCCTGCCCTCACTCTGGGAATGGCACCTAGAAGGCCCTCTCTAATTGATAATAATAATAATAATAATAATAATAATAATAATAGTAATAACCAATGCCATCAAAACCAGAATAGAAAAGTCTATCACAGATCCCAAATGTAGATAGGAAGCAGATGAAACAATAGATCATATCCTCAGCTGCTGCAAGAAGATTGCGCAGACAGACTACAAGCAGAGGCATAACACCATTGCTCAGATGATTCCTTGGAATTTGTGCCACAAATACCATCTGCCTGCGACAAAGAACTGGTGGGATCACAAGCCGGAAAAAGTTACAGAGAATGAACACGTCAAACTACTCTGGGACTTCCGAATTCAGACAGACAGAGTTTTGGAGCACAATACTCCTGACTGTCATTGTGTGCTCACATGCTGATTGGGTAACTTTTGTACACACCATAAAGAAGAATCAAGGGCAGAGGCTGTTGCTGTATGCAGGACTGAAAGCTGCTGCTGCTACTGTGTCCAAGGGGAGCTAGGCAGCCCATTGGCATGGCCCTATAACCAGCTATTGATGCAGGGAGATAGGCAGTTGTAATCACTAGCCTTTGGCTGCACTTGCACAAGAAGAAACTGGATACCTCCTTGTGAAACACCCAAAAATTGAAAGGTGCTGGCACAACTGAGGGTTAGACCAGTGTAAATTACCATACAGCAAACAAAAAACAGTCAATACAGTCAACAAAACCAATTCACCCTATTCAATTGGCACCCCTCTTTTTAAAGAAAATCTGTGCTTTAGCTCTCTATACACAAGGCCACTGCCTAGCTTGTCCACGGCTACATCTAGTGCTGGATATACCTTGAAATAGATTGGAATTAAGCAAATACTTTGATAAGTATAACACTCCAGAACAAGTTTGCTTCTTTCAGGGATTTTATAAGTAAACCTGTGCTTTAGCTCCATGGTAAAACTATGCAAAAGGTATCAGGTTTAAACTGTGGCATTTCTAGACAGGGCAGAGAAAGGTTGCTGTTTGCAACCCTGGGGACACTGTGTTGGCAAAGTGTCCCCAGCAACTCCTTCTTACGAGACAAAGGACCAGTCTGGATGGGAACATATCTGGACAATTTTTGGGTAGTTGAAGACTGGTAAAAATAATATTGAACTAAGCATACCTGTGTGTTTACTTCCTACAGCAGCTCTGTATGGGAAAAAACAGGCATAGGACTCCAGAGGCAATTCCTTTTGCGGTGTGATGTCTATGGAGACAAATGGTTGGGTTTAAAAGTCTTATTGAAGCCTTAGCCAAGTCACTGATCTCAAGGATAGCCTTAGGCAAGCCACTAATCATATTCCCTCATCCCCCCTCCTCTGTTATATGAATGAGTTATTCGGTTTATTTTTTTCCTGTTTTGCTTAAGTTAAAGGCCAAGAAAAATAGGAAGCAGCTTTTCCTCAGCCAGACCGTGGCTCCCACACACTCACAATCATCTACCTTAATTCACAGCGGCTGTTTCTGGGTTTTTATGCAGGACTCTGTCCTAATTTTTCTTCAGAAGGCCAAGGATTCAGTCTGCGACCATCTTCATGCAAAGCATGTGTGCTGCCTGGTGAAATATAGCCCTTTATAGAGATTGGCCTCAACACAAACCATGTCTGTGACCCAGAATATCTTGTTTTTCTCCTTGACTGAATAATAAAAAGGAGGAATAAGAAGGAATCAAAATGCATGAGCAAAAAAGAAGCGATTTACTGAGAAAAGTGATTGCATGGAAAATTATTTGGGGAAATGATAATTATCTTTTTTTCCCCTGATAGACTCTATTAATTAAATTAGAGGTACCTTTCAAAGTAAGGTTGGTTGTCTTACAGGATAAAAACTCTGCACTAGATTTACCTTTTTCTGTTTCCAAGAACTAATTCTGCATTGTTGCATGAAGTGACCTTTTTAATAATAATAATAATAATAATAATAATAATAATCTTTATTTATACCCCACCACCATCTCCCCAAAAGGACTCCAGGTGGCTAAAATGAGGCCAATCCCAAAGATATAACAGCAAAGGATACAGCTGCCCTTCCCTTGAGGTGGAGGGAGGAGGCAGATTTTTGTGTGTCAATAAGAGCTGTACATTGTTAGTTATGTCATCGTATGTTTACTGCAAAGGATTGGCAGAAATCCTTATGTGAGTTACCTGCTTTATATTCCTGATGTCTGTCGGACTTATAGGCTGTTTTGTGGTATAACACACTTTGATTTGGTTGGGGCACAGTGTTTGCCAGTGGTCCGAGGCAGCAAAATATGATGAGCTGACCCAAAAGAGGTGACTTATTTTCCTAGCAGTTTAAAAAACAGACCACCCTCTTCCTTGGGCACTTGACTATTTTTAATACCATGTCAGGATGGCTGCTTGTGTAAACTGCAGAGCAAGAAAACAGAGGCGCATAGAGAGGAGTGTTCATCTCCAAATGAAGACCGTACAAAGTAGGTCTCCCTCATCTTTCACTCCGGCAATCATTGAAAAGCATGTCACATCACCACAGGACAACAACTTCCAGCTGAAGGCTCACAAACTCCTCTTGCAATTACCGTGGTTATTTTCTGACTCTGTGGTCCAGGCATGGCAGGGAGCCCTTTTCATTCCATCAGCTTTTATGGCCTCCTTCTGCACATGCTGACTAATGTGATGACACTATATCAGCCGTTCAGCTGTCCTGAGCACTTTTTTCTTTCCAGTTCAGAATCGGAGCTGGCTATTAGAATAACACTTCCATCTCGCCCCCCTCCCTGCTCCTCCAGTGTATTTATGTGTTTGTGTTCCCGTTTACCAATTCTTGACCCCTTTTAAAATGCTGTTCAAGGGCTCATCACAAAGCAGCAAGTCGAATATTATGCCTCCTACCTGAAAGATTCGAAGTCCTGCCGAGGGTCAAGGCTGCCGACAGCACCTCCTGGGAAGGCAGACAGCAGGAAGACTCAGCTGGGGTCCTTTAATTAAATATGAATCAAAGCAATCCAACAGTGATAAAGAGAAAAAGAGAGAAGAGATAATAACCTTTCCTCATCTGTGAGAACTGGATATTTAACCTTTTCCCATCTCTGCCCTCTACAAGAACTAACACATCCAGATGCCATGTCATAAGCCTACAAAAGAGGATGGATGGCTCTTCTCTTATTTTGTTTAAAATTAATCTTCCTTCCTTCCTTTCCTCCTTCCTTTTCTTTCTTTCTTTCTTTCTTTCTTTCTTTCTTTCCTTCCTACCTTCTTTCTTTCTTTCTTTCTTTCTTTCTTTTGAAAAGGGCTCAGAATCTCCATCATTGTATATGCCTTATGTGGACCCAGGTATTTGAAGTTTTATAGAATTTGCCATACATAGTGAAAGTCTGATATATTTCGTGGGGGGGGGGGAAGGGGGTGTCATGTGAGCCAGAATAGTGTAGTAATTTGAACATTGATCTAGGACGGTGGTTCCCAACCTTTTTTTCACCAGGGACCGCTTGACCAGGGACCACTTTGACCAGGGACCGTTCTCCAACATTAGAATCAAAAGGGTTAGGAATCAGTTTTTGGTCAACTTTAGATTTATTGGGTTATTTGGGGTGCTGATTCAGAAAACAGCACTTGATACACAACATCAGTTTTAGTTTCTGATACAGAACATATGCCATCCAGTAGTCACCTTCTGCTCACCCACAGAAAATATATACATATAATAATAATAATAATAATAATAATAATAATAATAATAATGCTTTATTTATACCACGCTACCATCTCCCCATGGGACTCAGTGCGGCTTACATGAGGCCAAGCCCACAATATAATCAATACAAGCAATAACAAATACAATACAAAGCAATTAAAATAATAATAATCTACATATCTAATAATCTACAGAAAATATATACATATCTAATAATCTACAGTTGATGTGGTCTATCTAATGCAATTTTCTGAATCAGCACTCCAAATAACCCAGGACCAGGCCTAAAAATGAAGACACCAAGGTGCCCCCCACATCTAGATGCCACATGTAACAACTCCGCTCAGGGGGAGGGAGGAGGAGGAGAAACAACAGTCAGGGGGCTTGATGTTGCACCTTTTGTGGGTAGTCAACATCTCCCAACCTGACATCCTCGTTGCTTTGGCACTATAAGAGGGTTTTTTGAGACCAGTTGCTGTCCTTGCAATAGTGTAGTAATGGTGGGGCCATGGACCATATTTTAGTTCTTGCGGACCACTGGTGGTCCCTGGACCAAAGGTTGGGAATCACTGATTTAGGATGAAGGAGAATAATGTTTGAATTCCCACTTAGCTACGGACACCCACTGGGTAACCCTAGGAAAACAACACTTTTTCAATTTCAGAGAATGACAAAAGGCACCCCCCCCCCCCACACACACACAATTCTTGCCAAGATAATCCTATGATAGTGTTGCCTTAAGGAAATCATAACTCAGAAATGATCTGAATTGATGTAGCAACAAGTATGACACAAGAAACTCAGGGAAGAGGGGCACTAAGAATATATAGATATGGGGACCGCCCAGAAGCAAAGAAGGGGGTTCTGGCAGTCACAAAGAACATAGAGGCTATCCCACATTTTTCCCCAAACATTTATACATTACTATAACAACTGGAAGCTTGTGTCAATAAAATGCAAGCTGTATGTTTTGAATAAAAATACATTTTGGACCAGACTCTTTGAGATTTTGCACGAGCAAGAAATTACCCCAATAGATCTATAACCAAACCCTGGTAAAGATGCACATAACAGTGAGACTATCTTATAGACAGAAACCTACAAGCAAGTGCATGGAGTTATGATGTAGCACAGAATGATTAATATAGTTTCAATCTAAATGACCATTATATGTATTATAGACATTATATAGGATTTCATATCTGTTCCTTTCAAAAGCATGTACATTACAATGATTACCAGTACTGCTGGAATATACTATCTCTCTCTGGAGGATTTCTGCATCCCATTTTAATAAATACTAGAAATAAAATATTAGAAGTACAATAAGTATGCTAGACTGATTCCTTTAAAAATCCAGTTTTGATCTTTTACTAGAAATAGTTTGCCCCTTTCCTTTCTTGCAATTTATGGGAAGAGAACAAGTGAACAAACTGCACTCCGTAGCCCGTAGTTCTTTCATTGTGAATTAGGTAAAACCAGCCCTTCTGGCTTGTTATGTGCAAATGCTTCCATTGTCTCCAACCACCCACAGGGGCCCCATAATTTGTTAAAGGGAAGGTTTAACCTCCAAGTCCACTTCCTTTTTATTGCTTTCCCAGCTGCATTCGTACAGCCAAACCCATTGTAGTTATGTGGCACTTCTCCCCCAATGCAATCCTTTGCTGATTTCACAAGGTTATGCTATAAAATTTTGCAAGAAATTGGCTGTCAAGAGAGAGAAAAATATATGACTGCTCTGGCAACAGTAGTCCCAATTTTTTTGAAACCTCTGTAAAAAAGAAGTGTGAAGTTTCTGGCCCTGATGCCTCATTTCAGAATTCCTTGTTCTCTCTCACCCTTTGTTTGGCCTTTTGTGAACTTTGTTTACCTGGTTTTTGCCCTCCTTCTGACTCAAATGTGATCCATTAAAGTCTCTGTCAAAGTCACTGGTTAGGTCTAGGAAAGTCTGTTCCTGCCTTTGGCATGTGCAGCAATATAGCCTAACCTGTCCCTGCACCATAAATATCAATACTCCTATTTTCTCATTCTTACCTGCTGCTTGAAATCAATCCTGAATACCCATGAAAAAATAGCAGGGGCACAGGAGCATGAACAAGGGAAGGACTGGAATCCCTTTATTTGCTTCTCATGCCTCTAGTTCATTAAACTGTGTATCTCTAAAAGTGCTGCCTGATTGGCTATGGTCATTGGCAGTGCCATGGGGTGCCACCTTTGCTCTAGGGAAGTGATTTGAATTATTATAGTGCATGACTGCAACCTCACAGACAGCAAAATTCCTTGCAGACAGCTGGCTCTCAGCTAGGCCTTAATAATAATAATAATAATAATAATAATAATAATAATAATCCTTTATTTATACCCCGCTAACATCTCCCGAAGGACTCGGTGCGGCTTGCAAGAGACCAAGGCCCAACACATCAATGAAACAACACCATGATACATTTAAAACTAAGGCCGGGCCAAATGTAATGATTAAAATTTTGAGAGCAGTACGTGTGAAAAAGATCTTGGAGTCCTTGTGGACAATAAGTTAAATATGAGCCAACAATGTGATGCGGCGGCAAAAAAAGGCAATGGGATTTTGGCCTGCATCAATAGAAGTATAGTGTCTAGATCCAGGAGAGTCATGCTACCCCTCTATTCTGCCTTGGTCACACCACACCTGGAATATTGTGTCCAATTCTGGGCACCACAATTGAAGAGAGATATTGACAAGCTGGAATGTGTCCAGAGGAGGGTGACTAAAATGATAAAGGGCCTGGAGAACAAGCCCTATGAGCAGTGGCTTAAAGAGCTGGGCATGTTTAACCGGAAGAAGAGAAGGCTGAGAGGAGACATGATAGCCATGTATAAATATGCGAGAGGAAGTCATAGGAAAGAGGGAGCAAACTTGTTTTCTGCTGCCCTGGAGACTAGGATACAGAACAATGACTTCAAACTACAAGAAAGGAGATTCCTTTTGAACATTAGGAAGAACTTCCTGACTGTGAGAGCCGTTCAGCAGTGGAACTCCGGAGTGTGGTGGAGGCTTCTTCTTTGGAAGCTTTTAAACAGAGGCTGGATAGTGCTTTGAATGCAATTTTCCTGCTTCTTGGCAGGGGGTTGGACAGGATGGCACATGAAGTCTCTTTCAACTCTATGATTCTATGATTCTAGGGGCAGGGGGTGCAGGGAGGTCCCACCACTGGAGGGAGAGGAGGAAAAAGTAAGGCAATGATGTCATGGAAATAATTACAAGATAAAGGAGCTGTAAATAAATAATAAAATTGTGAACGATCATTCTGCTCATGACACTAGCAGTTTTCAGACTGGTCTGGTTTTGCACCATGAATGCCTGGCCCAACTGGCTAAGAATCATGCCTATTGGACCTGTTTTCTCATCATTCTTGGGCATACAGTGTTACCTCACTTATCGCGGGTGTTACGTTCCAGGACCACCCACGATAAGTGAAAATCCACGAAGTAGGGACGCTATATTTATTTTAATATTTATACATTATTTCAGTAGTTTATACACTTATTTAAGTCTTTATAAACCCTCCCCACACACTTATACATTACATAACCCCTTTTCTTTACCTTATAAACAAAATGCTTCTGTCACTTTAGTTGTGCAGCAACTTTTGGATCGCCCACTCCTCTCTCACCCTCCCCTCACTCTCACTCAATCCCTTCGCCTTCTCTTTCCTCTCCTCTTTTTCCCTCCCTTCCTCCCTTCCTCCCTCCCCTTGCACACCACACTTTCCATTGGCTCCTCCTAGTGTACCTGGCTCCCCCTCCACTCCTCCTCCTCTTTCCCCTTCCCCGCTCTCATGTCTCCTCCTCCTCCTCCTCCTCCTCCTCCTCCTCCATGGTATAAGTGCCTTTTGTTTCATGGTTTTGATCTATGCTACCATATTCATGCCTTAGATTCATGTTTCCTGATTTCTTGCATTTTATTTGGAAAGTTTTGACCTTGTTTTTATGGACTTTGCTGGACTATTACCCTGGACTACTTTGCTCCTGCTTATCTTCCTACCCAATTGGATTTACCTATTTCTTTAAAGCATTTTTTACCTTACTGCTTTTTAATTATCTTCAATAAAAGGATTGTTTTCCATCCAACGGTGTGATGTTTCAAGTCAGCGGGCCTTTCCTGTCCTGGGATACAACAACACTGTACACTAAGGGCACATTCTTAATTAATGCATGGTCTGGGTGTGATCTGTACTTTTCATTATGATGGGGAAAAATGTGGCTTCAGAGCAGGCAATCTCAAACTGCAGCCCTCCAGCAGTTTGGACCTCTAATGCCCAAAATGCCTGATCATTGAACAAGCTGGCTAAGGCTTCTGGGAGTTGAAGGCCCAAACAGCTGGAGGGCCATATCTGGAGGATGCCTGCTTTAGAGCCTCAGAATGTATTGGGAGCAAATAGTACTGCAAATGTGAATCCAACAGGCAGTTTTCATTTGAAGTCAGGCCAAAGTTCTATCACCATATGCCCAGAATTATTGTCTTTGGCTCAAACAGAAGTAGATGAAGATAGGATTCTGGACTAGATGGCCTACAAGTAGCACAGCTTTTAGTTTTGCAGGACTTATTATTATTTTAAAACATATAAAGATATGGAAGGATTCTACAAAAGCAGAAACACAATCTCCTGGATAGCACCCCAAGATTGGACTAAAAATCACAAAAATTCAGTAAGGTTGCAGAGACAGAAGCTTTTCCAAACAAAGGGTTATAATAACATAGAAGTGCATTGGGTGGTCCATACTGACATAGATGGAGAGATCCCCTCTTGGTTGGCAATTTATTATGCTCAAGTGAGCACAAACATTTTGCATCATAAAAATTGAAGTGCAGTCTCCATTGACAAACTACTTGAAAGTTAAAGTAATTTCTGAGAGAAGGGGATAGCATAGTGCTCAAAATTGAAGATTAAACTGAGTGACGATTTGGACTGGAACTAAGAAATAGGTTTGGCACCTCCAATTAAAAAGTTTGTGTCAGCACTATAATTCAGGAAAGAGGAAATCAATATTGTTGTATATTGTAGCCAGTCCAAGGTCAAAAAAACACAAACATGGAAAAGTATTGCTACTTGTCAAGAAATACGTTGAAAGCTTTAAAACTGTAAGGGGATAGATGGGAGATTTATACACACTGGCGCTGAATTAGTAAGTGCTGCCTATTTAATACTTACGGTCAGGCATGTAGCTGGGGGGGGGGGCTTGGGGGGGCTTCACCCCCCCCCCCGAAATTCTCATGGTGGTTCACGAAAAGGCCTTACTGGTCCATTACTTAAACTGTTATGTTTATTCATATCATGATCTGATCACCATACTCAATATATCCCATATGCATGGGGGTATTGGGGTAATGATACAAAAGGTTTGCTAGGGTAGACCCTCTTTCACTCAGACTCACCCCCCCCTAAACTCAGCTCCCCGAAACCCCCCCTGAAAAAAATTCAGACCCCCCCCCCCCCGAAACAAAATCCTGGCTATGGGCCTGCTTACGGTGAATAGTAGACTCTCCCCATGTCCCTTCATCACTCAATGAATGGTGACAATGTGACTTTGGTGTCTGCATCATCCTACTGGGAAAAACCCCCTTCCCCTGCCTCAATCCCTGGCTCCTGGATTCAGAAAAACCACTGTTATCAGAAGATGCAGATTCCTGGACTTTGAATTCAGAGACACTTAACAGACAAACTTTAGAGATTATGCTCCCCCCCCCCCCCCCCCCCGCAAATAGGTAATTTGAATACTGGATTTTTAAGGGTATCACTAACATAGTCAAGTGTATGGACATTTTTACAATGTCCATACCACAATGTCCCTGAAAATGGAGCAAATGCAGTTTAAATGAGGATTCAATGGCTATTTTTATTATGGAAATATTATAACAACATACATCGTTTACAACTGAGATACAAGGAAAGATTATTTAAGAGGAAAATTTATAAAATATGAATGCTGATTTCTGGGGCACAAAAGTCAAAAAGAGGATGTGAAGATGAAATATAGAAATTGGAGAAAATAGAGACTAAAAAAAAGATTAACCTACTCAAAGAATAGTTTTCATAGTTTACAGACCAACTATTATTATGTTTATGTTTAAGTAGAGATGTAATCAGCATAAGAGAAATGTAGCCAATTTTATTTAGAGCTGTGTTAAGACTATTAACATGTGATTTTAAAAAACATAAAAATGATTTTTGAAATGTGCAACAGATGAACAGGTCTTTGGGATGGAGGAGGTGCCATGACCATAAGAGAAGCTGCCACCGCCTGTTTCTGATGCCCTTGCCCTCCTCCCACTACCATCCTACCTTCCCCAAATCTCTCCTCCTCCACCCCCATTCACTTCTTCCATCTGCCTTAGAGATCTGGGCACCACCCACCTCCTTCTCCTTCATCCCTTCTGCCCAAGTGGGTGAGCAAGTGTGTGCGGGAACATATACACCATTTCTCCTTGTAACAATGCACTAAACTGTGATTATGGCTACTATAATTACTATAATTTTAGTAGGATTATTTACTTGGATCTGTAGTGGTGGGATTTTTAAACCTTTGATCTCAGTCAGGGTTGGGGGGAATTTAGAACCCTGCTGTGTTTTAGTTCTCTGTTTGCTTTGCTTTTCCTTTTCTTCTTTCTGATGCTTTCTTGATTGAATGTATATTACTTTGATTGCAGATTAGACTATTCATGTTCAGAATTAATGCAAAGAAAAATAGATGAAAATAAAGGCAGACTGTATCTGACTGTTGCCTCTTGCTGATACATTTTTAAGCATAGCACTTTGTTTTTACAATGTGTTTTTTTTCTCTTTGTTACAACGTGTTATGAGCCGACTAGCAATTACAGAAGTGCACTGGGAAAAGTATGTTGCAAACTGATAGAACAATTTTATTACATCTCTCTGCCCATGTGGGGAGCAGGCCAGGAAGAAGACAGCTTCTGAAGATATATAGATCCTTGTTTCAAGGATATTCAGCCATGCTGGCTTTCTACTACATGTGTGGGTTGTGGCTTTCGATATTGCATTGCATCACCTTGGCATTCGATGTTCTGTGTAGAATTGAAGATAAGACTAGGCATCATCAACCCAGAAGGAAGAAGAGACTCAGATCATTGAGTGAATGGTCAGCAATGAGACCAGAGTTGAAATGTGTCATGATGCCAGGGCTCTGCCGTTATTCTGGCAGAGGTGAACCAAACAATTTAATTAAAGCAGCACTTACTTTCTGGCTGTTTTAATAGTCCAAAACATAAAACATAAAGATAGCACTCAGCCACAGAAAACAAAACTGACAGCAAACACTGTTGCAGGTTCAAGATAACACAGTAGTCAAGAGGTCCAGCCCAGTGGTCAAACACCGAGAGTTCAATGAGCAAAGTCCAGGTTCGTAGTCAAAAGCCAGTTCTAAGATTCAAGGTTCCAAGGGTTCAAGAAACATGTCAGGATACCGAAAAACCACAAACCTGGGGGAAAACCAGCAGCATCTACCACCAAAATAAGTCCCCCCAAAGATCAGTCCCAAGTCTAGCTCCTTATATCTAGAAACACCCAGCTGCAACCTATCTCTTGCATACATCCACCCTTAATTGCTTTCACCCATGAACTCTTACTTACAGATTACTCAACCCTTTAGAACTAAGACTTAGATTAACTCTTTCATCGCCAGCTGCTAGACCTGCCACCACCAGCCACCATCAACTGCAGAACATGACACATGACAAACTGACTGAAGAACACAATATGAGGAAGTTGTATGCAGAGGAGTGGAGAAGAAGATGCTGTTGGTGGTAAATTTATCTGAGAGGCAATGTTTTTAGTCTTATGCCTAGGAATACTGTATGTATTGTACTTCAAGTAAGGTAAGATTATGGAATATTTATTTATTTATTTATTTATTATTTGAAACATTTTTATTCTGCCCTTCTCTTTCCACAGGGGACTCAGGGCAGAGCACAACATATATAAAACATAAAACCACACACATACACAAACATTAAAATCACTTATATCCATTTTAAAAACAGTTGCTTAAAACCATATCATTACAGTGATGATATCATGGTTGGCAGTCATCCAGTAACAGAGACGGGATTAGTATGATTTGTGAACAGTGACACTATAGTCTCAAGGTCAAAATCCTGCTCCTTATAAATTATTTCAACAAAGAACCAAGGAGCCACCTTGAGATCTCCTTTCATTCATCACAATATTGATTCCTTCATTCTGTTCCATCCTGGGTCCAGCTCCAAAACCATTGACCTCTTTACACGCTTTGCTTCAATGGTAAACACAAGCTTAATAGTATTTTCAGTTACGTACCTTCCATACTGGACATGTAAGACATTTAGGAAGATGCATAATGCATATGGTGGAGCACTAGTATTAATAAATCTTTTGATGTATTAAGTATTATATCACAAGGTGTGTGTCAAATAATAATTCTGAATCTGATGAATCTTATGCAAGGAAACAAAATCGACTTTACTAAACTTTACCAAGGTTATTGGTAGTAAATGTATAAATTGCTGTTAAATCACTTGGGCAAAACAGTGAGGGGAAAACAATCTGAACCGTATTACAAGAAAATAGTTGAAATTGTTTAGATTTAGCAAGAATTGACATGGTCACTGAGAAGGTTGACAAATAGAGAGACCAAGTGCCTGTATTTTCTAGAACCCCTCGTGTTTTAGCTATTTTGGGGGTGGGGGGGGGATCCTCCTGGTTCCCTTTCATTTCTCTATTAAATTTACAGCCTCGCCCTGTGTGTGCGGTGCTTTGGGTGGGGTGGTTATGGAGAAGTGGGCGAAAGAGATAGAGAGAGAGAAGCCACTAGGTCAGTGGCTCCCAACTTTTGGTCCCTCAGATGTTTTGGACTTCAGATCCCACAATTTCTTTTTTTAAAAATACCTTTATTAGGATTTTGCTTACATATAGTTTAAAAACTGAAAAACAATCAAGGAGGGTGGGGATTGGTTAGTTATGGGCAAACCAAGAGGTGAAGGGTTGGGGGCATCCAATGGGAAGAAGAAGGAAAACTGGGGTGTGGAAGAAGGGGTAGGGGTAGGCAGACACAAACTAAAAAGAAAAAAATGAACAAACAAATAGAGAAGACTTCCACCTTCGTTTTCCCTACGTCATGATCTTGTTCTATCTCAATTCCATTGGTTAACTATGGGACACTTCTCTATGTTTTTTGGCAGATCTTAGACCTGCATAATCCCTTTTTATCTTGTAGTTTGGCATCATTATGAGCTTTGATGGGCTTTCATGTAGTCTTTGAATAATGTCCAATTGGTAGGATTCAGTGGTTTCCGCCCTGAATCTCTTAAGTAATAGGTCAATGTATCAATGCCCATTAATTCCCATAATTTGTTCTCCCAATCTTCTTTAGATGCAGTTTCCTTTATTTTCCATTTCCTAGCTAATACTATCCGAGCAGCAGTAGTCAAATAGGTGAACAGTTTGTCTTTGTTTTTATCCAGCTCAATGTATTCATCTGTAATTCCAAGTAAGAAATACTCTGGTTTGAGTTGAATTGTGGTTTGTAAGATCTTCTGGCTGGCTTCATGTATCATTTTCCAATATCTTCTTACTTTAGGGCAGGACCACCACATATGATACAGTGTTCCTACCTGCGTTTTGCATTTCCAACATTTGTTTAGGGCCTTTTTATACATTAGGCCCAATTTCTGTGACGTGATGTACCAACGAAAGAACATCTTGTACCAAATTTCTTTTAATTCACAATTCCTAATACCTGGTAAGCTGGCTGGGATTTTGTTGAAGTTGAAGTCCAAAGTGCCTGGGGGGCCAAAGGTTAGGAACCACTTCACTGGGGGAGGGAAGGGGAGATCCCAAGCATGATCATGCCCCCCCTTCCCTCCCCACGATGGGAAAAGCCTGGCAGACACTCTCCCTTGTATCCTACCTGGTTTCCTGGCTCAGACCAAGCCCCAGGCCTGCAGGGAGAGGAAAGGGTGCAGTGTTTATGGAGTGTCTCCTTCCCAGAAGAAAAAGAGGAGCAGGGAGGAAGAGAAGGGGAAGAAGCAGGGAGAAGAAGAAGAAGAGAGAAGGCAGGGAGGAAGAGAATGGGGAGAGAAGGAAAAAGAACAGTTGAGTGGGAGGAAGGCAGACGGACTGCAAGGCACAGCTACATTACATAGAACAATCTGGGGAATTCTTCAATGGCAGAACAGGCAGACTGAGGATGATGCGTTTAAAAATGGTTGCACAGGCAGATAAAGACTGCAAGACATAAGAGGCTACCAAATCAGCATGGTATTTGCACCATTGGATTAGTACCTCATTCTGTGAAGATAGTGTGTTGATTGCTTTGCACCAATTCCCAAACATAAAACAAATTCATTCCAAGCAAACCAAAACCAACAAAATTCCCATGGTGGCTTGTGAAAGACAATGGGAACAGGAGAGTGAAATCTGGAAGCCCCTAGTCATGAACTGGCACTTGGGTAGTGGATATGGATATGTGAAAGACTGTGTTGACCCAGAATAGGTCTTCACAGTCACTTGTCAACCCATCACCAACACTCTATCTTTGGAAGACAATCATACCCAGCTACAAGTGATCTCCAGTAAAGCTGAGTGTCATTAATAATCTATTGTGTCTCAGATCTATTGTAAAATTAGTAAATTTCAAAGATATTAATAATGTTATACAAAATGTGAAAGTGTGTAAAGAGTCCACTAGAGACTCAAAATTGCTACCTGTTGAGCCAGAAAAGAAAGCTTCATTATTTAAGAGTTGCTCCTGTCACTTCTAATATTGCTACCTGACTGAAGGAGAAAAGGTTGAAATTCCCTCCTTTTTTAGGCTTCAGGCTGCTCCACACACCAAATAAGAATAAGAATAAGAATTAGTAGAAGAAGAAGATTGCGCAGACAGACTACAAGCAGAGGCATAACACCGTTGCTCAGATGATTAATTGGAATTTGTGCCACAAATACCATCTGCCTGCGACAAAGAACTGGTGGGATAACAAGCCGGAAAAAGTTAAAGAGAATGAACACATCAAACTACTCTGGGACTTCCAAATTCAGACAGACAGAGTTTTGGAGCATAATACTCCTGACCTCACGATCATGTTAAAAAACAAAGTATGGATTGTTGATGTTGCAGTCCTAGGTGACAGCAGGATTGAAGAGAAACAACTGGAAAAGCTCACACGACATGAGGATTTGAGGATCGAACTTCAAAGACTCTGGCACAAGCCAGTCAAGGTGGTCCCAGTGGTGATCGGCATACTAGGTACAGTGCCTAAAGACCTTGGCCTGCACTTAATCACAATTGGCACTGACAAAATTACCGTCTGCCAGCTGCAGAAAGCCACCTTACTGGAATCTGCACGAATCATTCGCTGATACATCACACAGTCCTAGACACTTGGGAAGTGTTCGATGTGTGATCCAATTCAACAGCCAGCAGAGTATCTGCTGTGGGCTCATCTTGTTGTGTTTCAAATAATAATAATAATAATAATAATAATAATAATAATAATAATAGCCCTACCACACTTGGCCCACTTGGCTGACCATCTGACCTACAGATATCTACTAGGCCTGGGCGGTTTCGTTCGTTAATTTTGTAATTCGTTAAATATTCGTTATTTTTAACAATTACAAAACGATTACAAAACATATTTTCAAACCCGGAAGTGTTTTTAAATATCGAAACGGCATCATCCATCTTTTTTACGGGCTTCCGCCCGTTTTGGAAATGACATTTTAGGGATGGAGGATGCTGGGTGCGCCGGGAGCCAATCCGGCGCTCCCAAGCACCGTGGCTCATTGTTATTGGTCGGGCTGCCCTTTAAAAGCAGCTCCGCGTGGCCGCATTGTTCATTGCGAAGGAGACGGGAGGTGCGGGAGGGAGGCTTGATGGTTGGCTCTTGGCTGCTTGCTTGCATTCATTCATTCATTCATTCATTCATTGCTTGTGCTTGCATTCATTCATTCATTCATTGCTGGGAGCAGCGGGGAGGCTTTGCCCTGTTTTCGCCCCACAACAGGGTAGGGCAAGCATTTTGTTAATTTTCCATTTTTAAATATTTCTGAAAGATATCTTTTTCTTTTATTCTTCAAAAAATTCAAAAAATATTCTAAAAAAAGAAAAGACCCTTGTGTGCCTGTGTGTGTGAGTTTGTCCCTGTCCTGTGGCTGTGTTCGCTCCACAACAGGGCAAGCATTGTTAACTTTCCATTTTTAAATATTTCAAAAAATATTTATAAATAGATATTTCAAAAAAAAAATCAAAAAATATTCTAAAAACGAAATTAACGAAATTAAAGAAATTTCGTAAATACTGAACTTTTTCAAAGGAAAATTTTGTAATTATTTTAAATATCGAAACGCAAAAACCCCCCAAATACAAATTGATTTTAGAAACAAATTTTTGCGTTGTTACCCAGGCCTAATATCTACCATGCCGTTTGCTCATTATGCACAACTGCTGTCTGTGAAGAGCTCGTGGGAGAATCCTGACATTTTAAAAAAAATAGGGCCCAAAACCACTATGACTTTGGCAGATATCATAGATAGTATACCTCACACAACATACTTCTCCTGAGTAAGCTTTCATAGAATTGCCCTGTAATTGTATTTGAAAATGTTGGCTGCTCCTCATACATCTCCATTCTCAAAAGTGTGCCTTGCCTAAGATCATCTATGTCTCAATCCAACCCCGAAACTACTACACCATGATGTCTGACAGTACAACAAGCCTGAAGGATATCTGGAACTGTGTGGGCTAATCACCAGATTTTCTTTCCTGACAGAAAGCCCTTTTTGAAATTTCTCGAGTAGTTTGTGATATGGCCTGCCATTCATGGGGAGATGATATTTTTAAAAACCCACAATCTGTACACACCCCTCTGGTGCTTCTAAGGTAGCTCTTTGATTCTTAGCCAAGTCTAGAATTGGTCTATCATAATAATGTAATATTAGAAACATAAACAGCAAGAACCAAACCAACACATTTGGTGTGTTTTACAATGGTACTTAGGACTACGCTGGTCAGAAAGAAGTATGAAATGGGCATTTTACAGCCTGATTTATATGTGACCCAGTTAAACTAAAGTAGCTGGATCAAGGCATAATTGTTTATATTTACTTCATTGGGGCTATATTAACTCTCATCTGTTCATGCTGTCTGGTTTGGCTTGAGAACAAGGCTGTTTATTAATATGAGAGAAATTACTGTGCGAAATAAAGAAAGTGGGCTGCATGAGATGATGAGATTGTAGACATAGATTGTGCATGGCTCAAATAAGAACCATAATGAGGAAGCATCTAATTTAACAAGATGATATTCCAGAACAAAGGCAGAAATAAAACATTGTTCCTAATTACATTAGCATCTAAATGTCGCTATGAATGAACTTGCTTTGTTTCCAGTGCATTTGAAGTGCTAACTATCCAAGCCAGCTTGACATGGTTCATCACTGCTTTACTTTTCAAAAAAAGAGGAGCTCTGCATTTTGTTCTTGCCTCTTCACAACTTGAATATAATTTGTGTGAAACTCAAAAGCTCTCTTAATCCTACTTAAATATGTTACTTGGAAACATTTCAGACCAACATCTAAAATGCTGAAAAGCCAAGCAAGACAAGTTCCTGATCCTACATAAACAGATCCTACGCAAATAGACACCAGCTGTACTGCTTTTGTCACATGGGGATTCTTTACTTATACCTAGTTCTTTATTTCCACAAAAGTTCAAAATGGATCTTAAATTTAATAAAGGCCTAAGTTATATATCCCTGTTCCTCAAATTAAACTTTGGGTTAATCCATTTTTATTGGGTTATATTAGAAAACAACACCCTTTGAGCTCTAACAAAGTAATAATTTTTAGCAGTGTTGGTTACTGCTTGATGATACCAAGTGCAAAGAAGAAACTAGGAGTTGGAAAACTACCTTATATACTTGAGTATAAGCCGACCCGAATATAAGCCAAGGCACCTAATTTTACCACAAAAAACTGGGAAAATGTATTGACTCGAGTAGAAAACGAGCGTGAGAAATGCAGCATCTACTGGTAAGTTTCAAAATAGAAATAGATACCAATAAAATTACATTAATTGAGGCATCAGTAGAGTAAATATTCAAAAACATTTACATAAAATTGTAATTTAAGATAAAGCTGTCCAACTCTGATGCCAATTATAGCCCATGTATGCACACACAAGCACACAAAGGAATAAAATAGGGGAATAGATACCACACTCTGCTTTGGCACAGCCCTAAATGTCTACATTAAGTAAAGCAGTGGTTCTCAACCTGTGGATCCCCAGGTATTTTGCCCTACAACTCCCAGAAATCCCAGCCAGTTCATCAGCTGTTAGGATTTCTGGGAATTGAAGGCCAAAAAATCTAGGGAGCCACAGGTTGAGAACCACTGAAGTAAAGTATCATCAACAAAATTGTATTGAATTGCTTCTGCTCCAATCCCATCTTTCTCAGATTGAGAACTCCATTTATCAATACTGATAGCTGTCATTGGCTGTAATCCTGTATGGTTCAGTATAGCATAGTAGTTCTGTAAGCAGATCTATGCTAGACTGAGCTTTATACCATCACCATCCCAGACTTCTGCAGCTTCTGAAGCTCCCTGCATATTCCTTGAGCACATTGGAAGGATCACAGAAGTGCCTGGAAATCCCTAAAAATGCATTGCCACAGTGCTGAAATCTGCTTTGGTTCTCTAGAGATTGCAGCAGTACTGTAATCATTTTATGCCTACCCATGGAGACAGGACATGTCTCTGATCCTGCCAAGACCTTATGAAGCACAGAATGGCTGGGTAGTGAGGCTTTCCAAGGCTGTACTGTAAGACGACAATACTAATTCCTCTAACACAGTGGTTCTCAACCTGTGGCTCCCCAGATGTTTTGGCCTTCAACTCCCAGAAATCCTAACAGCTAGTAAACTGGCTGGGATTTCTGGGAGTTGTAGGCCTAAACACCTGGGGACCCACAGGTTGAGAACAACTGCTCTAACACCTATACATGGAAGGGAAACATGCACACATGTGATTGTCCAGGCAATAATTTAAATGACATTTCTATAATTTCCATAAAGACACGAGGCACCAAAATATGCTGAAATTCACATGCTTTGAATCACCTGAAATAACTTTCTACAAGTATATTCCAAATCACACTTACAAGGAAGTAAGCCCCACTGAACCATTGCACCAAAGCAAAAAAGCAAAGCAAAGGGCCACATTACTCTTATAACATGACTTTTCTTAGAGTTTTGTCTCAGTATAGTCCACTATGTAACAGGATTTTTGCTCCTGGGTTATAAATGTCATTTCCTAATTGGTTCTGTCATAAAAACATGGAAAAAGTTTATTAAACTGCAAAAACTTTGTTTTTATGGAACATTCTGCAGCATTTTTTTTTTTTTTAGTTTTTCAAGGAATGTTTCATTCCACCTCTTCACACGGGGCACTTTTGCCCCGTTTTGCTGCTTTGTTGTGTGGCAAGGACAGGGCCTGCCATGCACCACCACATGACATATAGCAGGCCCCGCCCACATTCCTCCCAAAGTGGGGTGGAAGTGCCAAAAGGCACCACTACAGGGAGGAAAGTAGTGGAGCTACCCACACTTTCCTCCCCTTTCTCCCTATGATGGGGGGGGGGGGAGGCAGCGGGGCAACGTACGTTGCGATGTGTTGCCACCCGTTTCCCTATCTGATGGGGACAGGGTGCCAATGCTCCCTGTCTCATCCCCACCATGTGATGGAAAAGGAGGGAGAGCACACAGGGTTGCCAAGAGCCACCCTGAACACCTTCCTTTTTGCCAGCGCAATGGCATGGCTTGCAAACTTTGTGTTTTGTTTGTTTGTTTGTTTTGTTAAAAATACAGTACAACTGTTTGGTCTGCTCCTGACATGATAAATAAATAATGGCATGGCCCAAAAGGGCCATGTGAAGAGGTCCTTAGAGTCTCATCCAATTTAGCATAATTTGTGACAGGCACAAAAGAATTTTATAGAGTATAAAAACTACTTTCAAAGTATGTACGTCACAATTAAAACAGGAAATAACATTTTCAAACCAGGAACAAAAAAAGAAGAAAAAATGTTGTTGTTATTGCTGGATTTTATCTGACTGGCAATTATCACCCAAATGGTTTTTTCTCCAGCTGCCCCAAGACTGGAATGACTTGCTGGAAGAGCTCCGACAACTAAATCAGCTGTCAGAATTTAAGACACAATTGAAGATCTATCTCTTCTGGCAGGCCGACCCAATCAGTTCTTAACTATGGATTTCAAGTTTATTTCCTGTGTTTTAATCTTTGTTCGATGTATTTCATAGAAATACATTTTAATATGTATTTTATATAATGTTTTATGATAAAGTGTTTCAACTATGTTAAAACACCTTGAGCCACGAGAAGAGGCAGATAAATAAAACTACTATTACTACAACTACTACTACTACTAATGACTAGTAATTACTAGGCCTGGGTAACAACGCAAAAATTTGTTTCTAAAATCGATTTGTATTTGGGGGTTTTTTTTGTTTCGATATTTAAAATAATCACAAAATTTTCCTTTTAAAAAGTTCGATATTTACGAAATTTCGTAAATGGTAAAAAATTAACGAATCGATTTCCGAAACAATAACGAATCGATTCGTTAATGGCGGACGCGACCGCGAAATACGCTAAAAAACCTCCAAAAACTTCTGAAGCTTCCCTCTCCCTCTGTTCTTGACTGTTGGTGTGATATTATAATTTTCTTTCACTAATTAAACCATAAAACTGGCCCAGACATGCGGAAATAATAACGAAACGATCTCGGAACAATAACGAAACGAATACAATAACGAAATACGAAGCATTTACAAAACATATTTAAAAATTCATTTTTTTTAAATAATTGCTCCAGAATGGTTCGTTATCGTTTTGTAATTGGAAAAATTAACGAATTATTAACGAATTACGAATTAACGAAACGAAACCACCCAGGCCTAGTAATTACATATTACTAATATGTAGAAACTCTTCCCTTTAGGTTGTTGTGTGTTTGCAGATCAACATCAGTCTATGGACACTCTATCATACGGGTGTTTTGTAAAAGCAATATTTATGAAAATGTTTGCCATAGTTTTCCTCTTGGGCCCCATCTATACTGCCATATAACCCAGTTTCAGAATGCAGATTAACTGCATTGAACTGGATTTATGGCAGTGTAGACTTATATAATCCAGTTCAATCTGCATTATATGAGTCTACACACTGACAGTTGTAATGCAGTTCTAATAGCATTACATGAATGGGCCCTTAGTCTGAGAAAATATGAGGTGGCCAAGTCATCTGTTGGACTTCAGTAACTGGCTGGGGATTCGAACCCTGGTTTCTCAGAGTCCTAGTTCAACATTAAAACCACTATATCACACTGCTTTTTAGTTTACAAAGCTTATAAGCAGACCAATCAGATTGGGTTGCTGTGAGTTTTCGGGGCTGTATGGCCGTGTTCCAAAAGCATTCTCTTCTGATGTTTCGCCCACATCTATGGCAGGCATCCTCAGAGGTTGAGGGGTCTGTTGGAAACTCAGTGAGGTTTATATTTCTGTGGAATGTCCAGGGTAGGGGAAAGAACTCTTGGTATGTGTGAATGTTAAAATTTGGATTAGCATTTAATGGCCTGCAGTTTCAAGGCCTGGCTGGCAATCAGAGTTGGAAGGGCAGCTTGGTCAACTGTTGCTAGTCATTCCCATTAAAGATACCCCTGATACTAGGACAAGAAGAAAGGTTGGCCATCCAGAGCTGACAAAAAATACAACAAAATCCTGGACTGACTTTCTTTTGTCTTCTGATCCAAAAGAAACAGTTTTTATATCTCTGTATCTTTTCTGTCTCTCATCAGAGTCTTATCGCCTCTCAGCACATACATTTGAGTTGAGCTAATTTAACAGAGTAAAAGCTTTCAGTGCATTGCCAACTGTTCTATCCCGCGAACAGAAGGAAATCATTTTATTTTGAACTCCTTATATTTGCTTGCTAGAAAACAGAGACATTACAAACACATAACATTCTGCCTGATTGCATGGGGGAAGTCTCTAGTCAGCACTCAGCAAATGAGAAAATGAATGATTTAAGATGCGGCATGGATAAACTTCGTCTCCTTAAAAGTTATCTAAAGCAACAAAAGATCTGAGGAAAAAAGAGTCAATTAAAGGAAATGTTGGAAAAGACAGACAGAGTTCATTCACACAGAGTTCAAAACAATGTACCTCTGTTCACTGAGGGTGCTTTCAGACAGGCTGTTACCCCAGGACAATCCCCGTTTTAAAAACGTGGATGTCCCTGGGGGTCTGTTCATACACACCCCAGAAAGCATGCGCTTTCTGGCGTGGGTGTCCAGATGCTCTTATAGGACTGGCTCACGAGAACATCAGCCCTCCCCCCGCTACCCCAAACCCCTTTGAAAAGTAAAGAAAACTTATCCAGCCATCAGTACAGTGTTGCAGCAGCTCTCCCGGTGTGTAGAAATGGCACAACAGGAAAGGGCCGGGCTGGTAGCACAACTGGTTAATCAGTTGCAATAAATCACTGCAAGTTCGAAACCCTGGTCAGGCTAGAGCGCCTGACTATTAACAGTGCTAAAAAAAAAGCTTTAAAACAAACAAACAAAAAATGCCCAGCTCACTGTTGACCTATGCAGTTCGAAAACAGCTATGAGCTGTGAGTAGAAAAATTAGGCACCGCTTAAAGCGGGGAGGCTAATTTATGACATCATAAAAATGCCGGAGAGCAAGGAGGAAATACTACGATCAAAAAGGCTCGGCGTCGTAGTGGATGAAGCAACAGCTCCCCCTGTGGCTGAATCGAACAACCTCCAGGAGGATTGGAAGTGGAAGCACTGCTGAATGAATGGCCTCTATCTGTCTGTATGCCTTGTATGTCAAAACGGCATTGAATTTTGATCCACCCTGAGTCCCTTTCGGGGTGAGAAGGGTGGAATATAAATACTGTAAATAAATAAATAATAAATAAAGTGGGGGCGGGGGAGTGACTTTTATCCCCACTTCCCCTGCTTTCCTTGTGCATCATTTCTACATGCTGGGAGAGCTGCTGCAACACTGTACTGGAGGCCGGGTAAGTTTTCTTAACTTTTCAAAGGGGTTTGGGGGCTTTGGAGGAGGGGGGTAGGTATTCCCACATTTTTCTGGACGTCTCATGAAGTATCTGCCACACAAACAAAGTTTTTGCCTTCTACTCAAGAGTCACCTTATTATTTAGGAACTGACCAATCAGGAACAAACATCTAAAACCCAGGAACAAATCTAGGTAAAAAATCCCGTAATTTCCGATTGCAAGGACATACAAACATTTGAAGATCCGCATATATGGCTCAAAACCGCAATATTCCTGTGCCTGGAAATCTCGCATTTTTTTCCTTTTATAGTAATTGCTTTGACGTTTACAGGGAACGGTATCTGGCCACCCTCCTGTTTGCTGCTGAAGCTCCTGGGATAAAGGTACTGTCTGGACAGGCCCATAGTGGTAGGAATGTGTATTGGCAAAGGAGTTTCAGGCCTCAGGAGTCTTCTTTGAAGTGGGTCTTCATTACAGACAATGATATTTCGTATATGTCTAAAATGGTCCATAGTCTTCTATGTTAGTATGTGACTCTTGAATGGAAATTCATAAACACAGGGCTAAACTGAAAAACAGCAGAGGGCTTTTTAAAAATGTCATAGCCCCCTTTCTTTGAGTAGGGTAAAGGTAAAGGTTTTCCCCTGACATTAAGTTCAGTTGTGTCCGACTCTGGAGTGTGGTGCTCATCTCCATTTCCAAGCTGAAGAGCCGGCATTGTCCGTAGACACCTCCAAGGTCATGTGGCCGGCATGACTACATGGAGTGCCATTACCTTCTGGCCAGAGCGGTACCTATTGATCTACTTGCATTTGCATGTTTTCAAACTGCTAGGTTGGCAGAAGCTGGGGCTGACAGCGGAAGCTCATGCAGCTCCTCGGATTTGAGCCTATGACCTTTCAGTCAACAAGCTTAGCAGCTCAGCGGTTTAACCCACTGTGCCACTGGGGGCTCCTTCTTTGAGTAAAAGATAGCGTAAATAGCACAGCACTAAGATGTAATATTTGGATTATTTTGGGGGAAGCTGTGACAGCAAAAATAATATAAAACACATATAATTACATAACATCAATGTATTCTAATGTACAGCACCTGCACATTTGCAGGTGTCACCAAATAATAAAAGAAGGCATGATTATTACATTAAAATGTTTGTGCCAAAAGAATAATTCTCATTTCAGTGTTGCCATAGGTACAAAAAGTAGTGAAGATCATCTGCAGCACAGCTTAACATGATGTTCAGGGACAGAAAAAATATATGGCTAAAATTAACACATTCTTCTGGAAAACTCAAGTTATTTACACCCACCCGCCTCCAGACTTGGTGATGATGGCTCAAGTTGTGCTTCCCACCCCCAGAGGGGGAAAAAAGCTGCTGAAGCAGCAATATTGAGTGAAGACTGATGGGAGCAACAAGGGCAGCCCAATGTTTTCACCAATTTTCTTTTCCACTCAGCACATCAACCACAGCTGTGTTTCCACATGTGGGAAGCAAGTTGATGGTATTTTTTTTATTTTCCCTGTACAGAGAGAAAGAAAGAGGGAAGTTTGGTACTCAGTAAATAGTTTGAGCAAAAAGGATTAAACTCACAATCTTCCCACCCATAATGCAATGCCTCTAGACTGCCGTGCTCCTCAGGCTGGACATACACTGCCATATAATCCAGTTTCTGGTTCCATATTATCTGCTTTGAACTGGATTATATGGCAATGTAGACTCATATAATCCAAAACAGATAATTTGGGATCAGAAACTGGATTATATGGCAGAGTAGATCCACCTTCATTTTCAGCCAGAAAAACCAGAGTGAAATTATGTCATTTAGGACTCAAATATGAGAGGTCCTTGAGGTTGGGGAAGGCTTGGTTAAACAACCTTTTGTATTTCCTGGCCAAGCTTCTGGTGATAGTTTGGGAATGAGCACAATGGCAGGACCTTTTTTTGGAAATGACAACCTTCCTCAAGCCTTCTCTAGCAAACTGTTTGTCTATGATCTTGTTCCTTACTGTTTCCTGTGTGTATGTTCTGGTGTCCAGCTTCCTTTACCTTATGGTTTCTGAGAAATTATAAAAGGGTCTGCAGACCATATCCTCTCTCTCTCCTTTTGACAACGTGACCTGTTGATAGCTTTTTTGTTACAAGAGAGGTGCCTGCCTGGCTGACACAGGGAACCATCTCAAAGATATTTGAAAGTAAACTAATAAGTTTTTGTACCTGTGTATGCCGGATACATGAAAGTTGTGAGTTAAAAAAAAAAGCTATTTCCATCAAAGTTAACTTTATTTTTGTTTCTTGAGTGCATGATATAAAACAAGTTTTTTTTTTATTATGGGAGAGTACCTTTTTGGGGGCACTGATTTTAAAAAGCTCTGCTGTTTTCATGCACTGGCAAATCTCCGTTTTCCCGACAGATCGGAGATTGCTGGTTATTCAGTCTAACAACTGAAACAATTACCTAGTATAATTACATTTGGTTGTATCCTACAAGAGAAGATTCTTTTCTAAGGGATTTTTGGCTCTTGTCGAAAAGGCTATGTTCTCTAATATTTTTAAACTGCCAATCCTGATTTTAGAAACACCTCCTCCCCAAAAAACGCATACATTTTCAGGTTTTCCTTTTGAAATAAAATGCATTTAAACAAATACATACAAATAACTGATGTCAACAATTTCTAAAGCAAGACTGGAGACCTGTCTTGCAAGTATTGATTTACCTATACTCCTTCCATGCCTTACTGTCAGCCAGGTTGTCTACAGCTGATGGAAATTAGTCTTCAAGAACACTTGGAGAACCATGCTTTCCTCAACCTGCTCTTGACATACTTAGCTCTCTGTCTATCTAGGTGTACTGCGAGCCAAAGATCAAAGAAGCAAACATGCCTCATAAAGGGTTGCTGTGAATTTAATATAATGACCGTCTGATGCTTTCTGCTAGATAAGTGAATTTCTTCCATCAGCACAATGAAACTACTATATAAGATCATGGATGCCAGTTGGGAAAATACTGAAAAAAATAGCACAAAGCCATTATTTTGATTTTAAGGACTTTTTCGGTGATTGCTTCAAGGCTCCCTGCTAAAGGAAACTATGCTGATTCATTCCTGTCATCCTTCTGCTAGCAAATAAGGCCTTTATTCAGGCAAATTGTTGTCAATTGATTGTCCGATGTAAGTCTGGCTTGTTATCATTTAGATCCTGTACTTTTCTTGGAGCCCCTGGTGGTGCAGCGGGTTAAACCCCCGAGCTGCTGAACTTGCTGACCAAAAGGTCCGTGGTTCGAATCTAGAGAGTGGGGTGACTCCCACTGTTAGCTCCAGCTTCTGCCAACCTAGCAGTTTGAAAACATGCAAATGTGAGTAGATAAATAGGTACTGATCTGGCGGGAAGGTAACGGTGCTCCATACAGTCATGCTGGCCACATGACATTGGAGGCGTCTACGGACAATGTCAGCTTTTCAGCTTAGAAATGGAGATGAGCACCACCCCTCAGAGTCTGACATGACTAGACTTAATGTCAGGGAAAAACCTTACCTTTACCTACTTTCCTTACTGACACATTTAAAATGATGTTTTGAATTCTGCTTATGTTGCCATCTCTTGTTACTCTGTGCTACATGCTCTGCTTCTTTGTGCTACAAGATGTGTATTATACTCTCTCTCTCTCTCTCTCTCTCTCTCTATAGTATAATCGGAAATAATAGGAAATATAGTATAATAGGAAATTCTGTAGCGATGAGAGAGAAGTAAATGATACATCTTAACCTTTTCTATGATAGATGGAACATCTGAGAGAAGAGAAGGAAGAGGAAAGTCATCTGTTGAGGGTGCTTTGAATGTTATTTTCCTGCTTCTTGGCAGGAGGTTGGATGGGATGGCCCATGAGGTCTCTTCCAACTATGATTCAGGTTTAGTACAAACCTGCCTGAAAAGTAGATGCTGTCTTTTGGGGAGAGACAAGCAAGAGTGGAACTGCAGCTTTGTATGGGGTAGCAAATATGTTACAATGTATTGTCGAAGGCTTTCATGGCCGGGATCACTGGGTTGTTGTAGGTTTTTCCGGGCTATATGGCCATGTTCTGGAGGCAATTTTTCTCCTGACGTTTCGCCTGCATCTATGGCAAGCATCCTCAGAGGTAGTGAGGTCTGTTGGAAGTAGGAAAAATGGGTTTATATATCTGTGGAATGACCAGGGTGAGACAAAGGACTTTTTCTGCTGGGGCTAGCTGTGAATGTTTCAGCTGATCACCTTGATTAGCATTCAATGGCTTGGAAGTGCCTGGGGGGAATCTCTTATTGAGAGTGATTTTATGTGCCTATTTGTTTCCCCTCTGTTGTTTTGCTGTTGTAATTTTTGAGTTTTTTAATACTGGTAGCCAGATTTTGTTCATCTTCATGGTGGTCCAGCACTTCTGTGTTCTCAAATAATATGCTGTGTCCAGGTTGGTTCATCAGGTGCTCTGCTATGGCTGATTTCTCTGGTTGGAGTAGTTTGCAGTGCCTTTCATGTTCCTTGATGCGTGTCTGGGCGCTGCGTTTGGTGGTCCCTATGTAGACTTGTCCACAGCTGCATGGTATACGGTAGATTCCTGCAGAGGTGAGAGGATCCCTCTTGTCCTTTGCTGAACGTAGCATTTGTTGGATTTTCTTGGTGAGTCTGTAAGTGGTTTGTATGTTGTGTTTCCTCATCAGTTTCCTCATCAAATATGTTACATTTGTTAATTGTGCAAGATCTTCACTTAAAAAAAACACCCAAGTGACGTGTGTACCTTAAAATGAAATAATTATTGTTATTATTTAATCCCATGTATCATACAGATTAACAAGGAAGAAATCAGATTATGCAACCACTGTAAGTATCATTTTTCTTTTTCAAATGCCAGAAGGATTCTGTAATCAAAAAGGTACTCAGTTAGGACCAAAGTGCAAGCTAGGAGTATTTGGGTTCGGAGTCAAGGCTGCTTCGTGTTGGTTCAAGCATCATCAAATCAGGAAATGGACTGAAAAGGTTGATAAGCATATAAAATAACTGTCCTGTGATCCAAAATGTTGCTGTGAAATGTCACAACCTCTTGCGTGCCTACAACAGCGTTTCTCAACCTGGGGGTCGGGACCCCTGCTGGGGGGGGGGGTGTCACCAAAGACTATCAGAAAGCACATAATTCTGATGGTTTTAGGAACCCCTTTGGCAGAAAAAAAATTTCTCCACCTGTCCTTCAATTCCATTTTGGAAACAGACAGCAAACTCTCCCACCAAACTGCCCTCCCTCCTGCTCTTTGGATATTAGTGAACCAACACTCCAAAACTCAAGGTCAATGCCCACAAACCCTTCCAGTATTTTCTGTTGGTCATGGGAGCTCTGTGTACCAAGATTGGTTCAATTCCATCATTGATGGGGTTCAGAATTCTCTTTGATTGTAGGTGAACTATAAATCCCAGCAACTACAACTCCCAAATGTCAAGGTCTGTTTTCCACAAACTCCACCATTGTTCACATTTGGGCATATTGAGTATTGATGCCAAGTTTGGTCCAGATTAATCATTGTTTGAGTCCACAGTGCTGTTTGGATGTAAGTTAACTACAACTCCAGAACTCAAGGTCAATGCCCACCAAATCCTTTCAGGATTTGCTGTTACGATTCATGGGAGTTCTGTGTGCCAAGTTTGGTTCAATTCCATCATTGGTGGAGTTCAGAATGCTCTTTGATTGTAGGTTAACTATAAATCCCAGCAACTATAATTCCCGAATGACAAAATCAGTCGTCCCCCCCCCCCCCGCAACCCCACAAGTATTCAAATTTGTGTGTCTCAGTACCAAATTTGTGCCATATTTTGTCCAGTGAATGAAAATACATCCTGAATATCAGATGTTTACATTATGATTCATAACAGTAGCAAAATTACAGTTATGAAGTAGCAGCGAAAATAACTTTATGGTTTGGGGGTCACCACAACATGAGGAACTGTATTATGGGGTCACAGAATTAGGAAGGTTGAGAACCACTGGCCTACAACAAACCTTTACCCAGACTACCTTATCTTGATTTTTCAGGGGTCCATGTTGCCCAGGTTTTTTCTTGCCCTATGACACATCAGTGGCTTACTTCACTGAGAGGGATTTCCCTGAGGGTTGGCATAGTTTCCTGGCAAGCTTCAGTGCCAGCAAGCTTTGTCAGAAGTTAACCACTGGCTCTTCTTCCAAGCAAATGTCTCCACAATAACCATGATGAAACAAGACCTCTTTCATTAGTTTGGGCTCCTTAGCTCCCTTTCTTGAATGCTTGACAAGAATGTATACCTGTCGTTCACACTGACAGAATGTGTACCTGTCATTCACACTGACAGAATGTGTACCTGTCGTTCACATATTGATGATCACACACTGTGGGAAAGTCAAATATAGCACAGGAGGAACGGCAACAAACAAAACATCTGCCTGTTTCATAAATTTTAGGACACAGCTATAAGCACAATGCAATGGAGACTATTGGAAAGTGGCAGCTTGTACAGTCAGTCTGATTTACTCATAGTTAAGAACAAAACAAAGAACAAATGACTCATAGCTTACCTGTCCGAATGCATCTCCCCCTATGAACATCCGGGTTGCTAAGATCTTCTGGGGAGGTCCTGCTCTTGGTCTCACCCCCTTCGCAGGTGCAGGTGGTGGGGAAGAGGGACAGGACCTTCTCAGTGGTGGCCCCTTGGCAGTGTAACTCCCTTCCCAGTGAAATTAGATCAGCTCCCACCCTTCTGACCTTTAGAAAGAAAGCTAAAATCTGGCTATAGAACCAAGCATTTGGAGTAGTACATGGCTATATGCAGCTATGAAGTGAATGCAACGTGATTGGAATGGCTTCTGGATTATGACTTTGGGTCTATGTGCAATGCTTTTAACAGCTTATTTAATGTATTTATATATTTCATGATTTTAATGCATAATGTCTATTACTTTGTTTTATGTTAATGCAGCATTGAATTATTGTCAACTTGGAAGCCGCTCTGAGTCCCCTTCGGGGTTTAGATAAAATGGGGTAAAAATACAGTAAATATATAAATAAGTAAGAACGACAGTGAGATAACAGGAAGCGAGAGAAATCTATTCCAAGAAAGAACATTCTCTCATGGGGAAAAGGTGTCTCAATTGAGACTTTATCACCAGTTCTTGTTTCCAGAACAAGCCATTTTTTTTAAATCCAAGTGAGGTACAGGGGCATAGACAGCAAGATAAACATCACAGGGGATTTAAGCCTTCCCTATTGCTATCCCCATCTATCTATCTATCTATCTATCTATCTATCTATCTGGAGTTATATTTGAAAAATGTACCTTTTCTGGCTTTCATACAGATTCAACTTAAGAACAAACTTATGCAACCTATCTTGTTTGTAACTTGGGGATTGTCTGTATTGTACCATAGCTTCACTATACTCAAAGGCTACAGTGATGGGACCTGCCACACATCTCTTCTGGACTAACATAATATTTGTATATGCTTTTATAAACAGAGATATTAAAGTAAAAAGTAAATAAGAACATGTTAGAGAAATCACAGATGATATAAGATGTTTCAGAATATAAGATGCAACTTAAAAGATTTATCCTCCAGAAAACAGTAGCAAAAGGAATTAGGAATGCATTGATTCCACAAATGCATTATAGATTCGCCTGAGGATTACTTTCTCAGACACTACTAAACCTGGAGTCTTAGTATTTCCATTAAAGTAATAACTATAAAAGGGCTCTGGTGCTTAAAATAGACCAACCTTATCCCACTTGGTATCCTCAAAATGTATTGGATTCTATGTGTAACCACACCTACCTGCCATCATGTCAAGGTTTCAATTTAAGGAAAACCAAAACAGTCTGTGGTTGGATAATGCCATTCCTGATCATGCCAGGGGTCAGGATCTTCGCTCCTTTATGTTATTAAAAGTTTCTATCCATATCATAGTCTTGCATGGAAGAGAGAGAGAGAGAAACTCAAATTCCCTCTGCTAGTTTGAAGCACTAGAATACAGTCAAGATAAAACTAGATCTTGGGAAAGTTACTGGCTGGATCTACATTGCCATAATAATCTGAGTTTCTGAACTCAGATTATCTACTTTGAACGGAACTATATGAGTCTACACTGCCATATCATCCAGTTCAAAGCAGGTAATCTGGATTCAGAAACTGGATTATATGGCAGTGTAGATGGGGCCATAGATAGGCACTCTGCTGTGGGGATTATGAGAGCCAATGTCCATAACACTCCACTTTTCAAACAATGAGATAATTTTAAATTAGAAAATTGGAAAGAAAGCTGATCTAAGAAATTTTTCTGCCTTAGACAAATCTAGAATCTAATGATCTCATCCAATGGGGTGCTTTTTGCCAGTTGACCTTCTTTTTTGAAACGCAGCACACCAGCTCCCATCCCACAACATAGAACCATTTCCAGTGGGACTCTATTGAGAAAGGGAAGGTCAATCGTCATATGCCACCATGGTGTCAACACAGGACGCTTCCCATGTTACTATATAAATCAACCAGGAGAAGCCAGACAGTGGACATTCCCCCTGTGGAATCAGGTTGGGGGGATGCCGGGCAATATGAGGCATGGGGTGATGGGTTCGTCCCTCTCCCCCCCCCCATCAGGCACTGCCGGATTCATCACAATGTGTGGCAATTCCTGTGGCAAGTCTGATGAGATTGTGTGTGTGTGTGTGTATGTGTGTATATATCTGTCATAGTGTGGACAGAGGGAGCATAGAAGAGAAAAGAGGCACAGCAGGAGGGGGGGGGGACAATGGAACATGAGCACTAGAACTGAAAAACGAGATCAACCTACTGTAGTTTAACACTGATTTAATTGAGATCTGAACTTTCTGAGAAAATTTTGTTACAAACTGTATTTAAGAGAGAGAGAAAGATAAAATCTTCTGCCTTTGGCTACAAATAGGACTAAAGGAAATGCATATGAAAAGAAGTGAAGAGCGTTAGGAGCTGGTAAATTCAATTTCATGGGGTAATAAATCTACTCTGGTGTGAACTTTAATGGAGCCGACCAAGTTTCTCCAAGTAACCCCAGGCGAGGTTTCCCTATCCAACTCACACGGAAGTCACTGCTTGAGATTCTCCATCTACAGGGGAGAATGCAGACAATCAGGGGAGCTCAGTAGGAAATCTTATCTATCCTTCTCTACCTCTTTTGCCGGCTGTAGGCTCCCAGTTACTTGGTGGTCCAGTGATGTATTTCGCTACTTGTGTGCTAGTTGACATTGTGGTGAGCTGGCAGGTAGCCACATAAATCCACATATTGGTACATATCTGCCTAAAGGCAACAATTTATTCAGTATAAATATGTATACTGTTAAAATCTGCAGCCATCTGGAGCTCTTGCCTCATTCCTGTCAGGCTTGAAGACTCAGACTTTGCTAGTTTTTCAGGAATGGAAAACATTATCTGGACAGGAGGGACTGAGGTTGCTAATAAGCATAAAGGATGCAGGCTATCACTGTCAAACTCTTCTGTAACAATATATACGTTTTAGGTTAGTTTCAGGAACCTCTGAGGACACACCAATGTTTGAATGAGAAATGTATGTGTGGAGAACAAACATTTATATATTAAACACACATGCACACCTTGTGATATTACTGCTCACAGACAGGGCTGCAGCTGCTGTTTCCTCCTATGTATTTTTTACTGCTTTCAGCTATAATGTAAACGGGGCAAACAGTTTATGGAGCAATTATTTCAGCAAGGGCACACACAGCTTTTCCCATCACACATGTAGGAATAAAATTCAAGGAAAAAGAAAAATGTTGTCAGTGTATACAAAGAAAGCAATTACTAGCAAAAACAGTCGATATTAAAACATAACATGAAGCTATTTTGGTTCCTTTATTAGACAGTCGAGAAATTGACTGCAGTGACTGTAAAAGGTGGTTGTCTCAAACTATAATTGACTATCACCATAAACAAAATAGAGCATTTCAGATTTCCTTGTCTTGGTAGAAAGAGAACGAAAGTAAACATGTTTACTCCAGAGGACAAATGTTTTCTTTTTGCATCCATCTTCATTTCCCATTGGATAACAAACATTTGGATTCATAGAATTTCATCTTTTTTTCTCATCTGGGAAGAGCAAGTGCCTGGGGCCCAATGCCCAGCAAAGGATACCTTGCCCTCTGATCAACTTGGTTCTGACGCTTTACGTCTGTCACAGCAAACCTAACTTTGTTGGGGAATGCAGGTCAGAAATGAGAAATGGAAGGGCTTGCCTATAGGTAAAGGTTTCCCTTGATATTAAGTCTAGTTGTGTCTGACTCTGGAGGGTGGTGCTAAACTCCATTTCTAGACCTAAGAACAGGCTTTGTCCATAGACATCTCCAAGGTCATTTTACCAGCATGGCTGCACGGAGCACTGTTACCTTCCCACAGAAGTGGTACCTATTGATCTACTCACATTTGCATGTATTTGAACTGCTAGGTTGGAGAAGGTGGGCCTAACAGTGGGAGCTCACCTCGCTCCCTGGATTCAGACTGCCAACCTATATGTCTCCTAAAACATATGTCCCATCTCACCATCCTTTTAGCCATGAATGACCATGCAGACAAGCATACTTGCTTCTGTGCTGTCTGCCTTAACCTTCAAGTTTCAATTTACAGTGTGGGTTAATAGTATTGAGCTTATGCCAACATTAAATATTTCACACACAAGGGCTTATATCAGCACAGATGAAGGCAGCAATGCCTCAGGGAAAAATATCCACTTTGCTTTGCCATCCTGTTGACCAGCTGTCAGGGACTTCTAGTGCTGCGATGATCAGTGCTATTAATAGCAATCCTACTGCTTCCAAGCCTGCTGTTTCCTTGTTGCTGGAAGAAAGTGGTAGCAATCTTCATCAGAATCACCTGTGTGCGCGCGTGTGTGTCTTTAACCTCTCCCCAACTCTGCTCCCCATCTCCTGAAGCCATTTATAGCAGATATCAGATATTAGACCTCTCCAACCCTGTATGTCGAGATTGAGGGTGGTGATGTGTATACATGGGCCTTCCATGCAGCATGCAAAAAATAGTAGCTAGATTATACAAAAAGTAGTATGCAGTTATTGGGGAGGGGGGGGGGACTTCAATTACCCTGATATCTACTGTGAGATGAATGACAAGTTTACTCAAAACTACTGATGGCTGCCCCAATGACATATGCTGACTTCTAATAACAGCCAGGGCATTGCACAGAGCCCTGTGGTTGGCAAGAAGCAGTCACAGTGACATGAAGGGTGAGGTGATAGTGCAGTGTGGCAGTCACTGACCAGCTGGATTGTCTGGATGCCAATGCAGCACCACAGTGAATCCAGCACAATATATCTGGCCATCATCACCGCTGCTGCCAGTTTAGACTTGCTGTTGCTCTGCTATACATAGGCTCTTCAACACATTGTTATACTGCCTCACAGATGGTAAAGGAAAGAACATGGGATCAACAATCTAGGACTTGATCCTAACCAATAGGAAGCAGAAAGTCACTGGAATTAAAAGGATTCATAATTTAGGGCAAAGTGACCATATAATGCTAGAATTCGCTGTTGTGGACCAGGACAAAGAAGAGTATATTTGCGCGCCAGCTGCACCTATACCTTGGGAAGTCTGACTTTGCCATAGTAGTCCACATTCTGGTTGCATCCCATATAGACTACTGCAACGTGCTCTATGTGGGGTTATCTTTGAAGATTGTCCAGAAGCTTCAAATGGTCCAACAGATGGCAGCCAGATTACTAGCAGGGGCGGCGCTCAGGGAGCATACAACTCCTCTGTTGCACCAGCTCCAATGGCTGCCAGTCTGCTACCTGGCACAATTCAAAGTTCTGGCTTTAACCTATAAAGACCTAAATGGTTCTGGCCCAACTTACCTGTCTGAATGCATCTTCCCTTATGAACCTGCTAGGACTCTAAGATTGTCCGGGAGGCCCTGCTCTTGATCTCGCCTGCATCACGTTTGGTGGGGGACGAGAGATAGGGCCTTCTTAGTGGCGGCCCCTCAGCTATGGAATGCCCTTCCTGGGGGCATTAGATCAGCCCCCTCCCTCTTAACATTTCGGAAAAGAGTCAAGGTGTGGTTGTTTGAGCAAACATTTGAAAATGCAAAGTAAAGACACTGGAATTGGAACGACTGGACGAAGAATTGGGACAATATTTTTTAGTAAAAGACACAAATGATCTATGTTTTTAATATTCTTGTTATGGTTTTATATTATGTGTTATGTTTTAAAATGTTTATGCTGTTTTGGGGCATCAAATTGTTGCCACTGTAAATTGCCCTGAGTCGCCTCTGGCTGAGAAGAGTGGTATACAAATACAGGAAAGAAAGAAAGAAAGAAAGTGAAAGATGTATCCTAGGTTTCAGAAAAACTGATTTTAACAAGTTCAAAGAAATACTTGGTGGGACCCCATGGCTGGACATGCTAAGAAGATGGGAGTTCTTGAAAAAAGAGTTGCAAAAAGTAAAATAACGAGCCATTCCATGAAAGAAGAAAAATTGGGAAAATCTGAAAAAAACAATGTGGCATCAAACTCAAGGAGGGAGTGAAAAGAAAAAAGGAGTATGTATCCAGAATGGAAGGAAGGACAAATTACCAAGGAAGAGAACAGTCGAGCTTTGCAGGAATAACGTAAGAAAAGCTAAAGCTCCAAATGAGCTGAAACTGGCTTGGCAGGCTAGGAATGAAAAGAGGTTTTAAGATACATTTGAGGCAAGAGAAGGAGACAGTGAAGCTGCTGTTCAGTAAGAATGGTAAAATGCCAACAGATTGCAGTAAAAAGGTTGAACTACTTTCTATTTTTCTTCAATTTTCTCCCAGAAAGAGAATGGTGTGCTTCTGTGCAGCAGCGGAGAATTCAGAGCTCAGGTTGCAAATCAAGATTGAGAAAGCCACGACTCTCCTAGTTAACCTAAATGAGTTCAAATCTGCAGGGCCAGATGATCTGCACCGCTGACTATTGAATGAACTTGAAGATGGCATAACATAAAACTGGGATAGTTAACACCCTAGAAGATAGGAACAGAATTCAAAAGTACCTAGATAAACTAAGCAGAAATTAATAAAATGAAATTCAATATAGACAAATGCTCTCAATTCAGACCACAAAAACCAAATGTACAGGTATAGGATGGGGGATATATGACTCAGCAGTACTGCACGCAAAAAGTACCTTCAAATTATTGTTGACCATACACTAAACATCACCCAGCAGTGTGAAGCTGTGGAAAGAAGATGGATATTAAAAGTATTAATAGAAACTGCATCAATAAAAGTATAGTTTCCAAGTTGAGTGAAGCAATAGCCCCACTAAATTCTGCAATGGCCAAGCCCTATCTTAAATACTGTCTTAGGACCCTTCCACACAGCCAGAATATCAAGGCAGAAATTCCCACAATATCTGCTTTGAACTGGGTTATCTGAGTCCACACTGCCACATATTTCAGTTCAAAATAGAAATTGTGGGATTTTATTCAGCTGTGTGGAAAGGGCCCCTGTTCTCTATGCTGCGATGTAACAAGGGTATAGACAGTTGGAGCAAGTTCAGGGAAGGGCAACAAGGATAAGTTATAGGAAGACCAAAACACATCAGGAAAACCTGAAGGAACAGGGCTTGTTCACCTTGGAGAAGAGAAGATTGAGGGATGACATGATCGCACTCTTTAAACACCCCCAAAAAGTGTCTAAAAGAGAGCTGTTCTCTGCTGCCCAAGAAGGTAAAACCAGGTTTAATGATTTGTAATTACAGAAGAGTAGATTTGGATTGAACATTAAAAGGAAGAACAGAGATTATTAACTATGGGTGACAATGGAAAGGTTTTCCAGGGGGTCTATAAGCTTGAGTTGAAAACAAATCTTTATTATCTTTATTTTCTCTGACCTCTGAAATCTAGAAAATAAAGATAATAAAGTTTTTTTAGGCAATACATTGTAGTGATATTCATTTCATTTCACATTACTGTTGTTGTGTATCTCGAAAATCGCTTACACTCATAGAAATGACAGTTGTTGCATTGTGCAAAGTTATATAGTATTGAAAGCCCACCCCACCCCCACCCCCAAGTGACACAGTGGATTAAGCAGCTTATTTGCTGAACTTGCTGACCGAAAGTTCGGCGATTTGAATCCGGGGAGCGGGGTGAGCTCCCACTGTTAGCCCCAGTTTTTGTCAACCTAGCAGTTCGAAGACATGCAAATGTGAATAGATGAATAGGTACCGCTTCTGCAGGAAGGTAACGGCATTCCATGCAGTCATGCTGGCCACATGACCTTGGAGCAATCTACAGACAACGCCGGCTCTTCAGCTTAGAAATTGAGGAGAGCACCACTCCCTAGAGTCAGACACGACTAGACTTAATGTCAGGGGAAACCTTTATCTTTTTTTATTATCAACTGTGGGAAAGCTGTAAAACATAATTTTGAATAAACCTAAAATTTAATTTAAAGACATGTTGAGGTTGAGTGTCACAAAACTGTCTGCTACTTCAGAGAAGTGGTCCATTGTTTTCACCTCACTGGCAAAAGGATCTGTGGAACAAGAAAGGCTAAGAACTCCTGGTCTAGAGAGATATCTCCTTCTCTGAACATTTTCCAAAAACAATTGGATAGCAACCTGCTGTGATACTAAATGGAGGTCCCGCATTGCGTAGGAGGTCAGACTTGAAGGGCCATAAGGCCCCTTCGGATGTTGTGATTCTCTGATCCTATAAACTTTATACACATCGTAATATGTGAATCTAAGGACCTACTGTTCAAACCTGCTGCTGGAAGTGCAAACTGGCTTTATATATTTAAACATTCATCCTTTCCAGCAAGATATTGCATCAATTTCAGTATGTTTCATTAAATTGTCAAAGATACACTGCCACCTGTTGGACATAGCTGCATTCTGTTAGGAGAGACATACAGCTAAAAAAATTAAAGGAGAATAAAATACAAATTAACCCTGACAAAACATGAATTGGTTTGAATTCTGACATCAAATATTGCACAAGCCTTCATTCATGGTGTAATGCTCTTGGTTTCCGTCTAACAACCAATGCACATACAGAGATAAATGTGTTCATGCATGCTTGCACATGTGCACGCTATACCAGATAATCTTAAATTTGTAGTTTATAAATTAAATGTGCAAGTGTCAGATAACTTACTCGCCTCATGTTACACTTCATTTATCTGCTTTGGGAAATTTCCAGTTTAGGGAGGGGTTTGTAGAGCAACTCTGGTGCCCCCAAATGCAAACCATAGCCTCTTGCCATGGCTGTTAAAGTGGTTTGGAGGCACAGGCCAGTTGGTGTGTCGGGGGGACCTGCCACCAATAAATATAATATAGAACAACCAGAGCTGTTGAGGAAGATTTGAAAATGTTAGTGTGTGTAGCTTAACTGTGGCTGAGCAATTTATTTCTTTAAGTTTGTATGTTTGAGTTAGGCCTGTATTTGCTGATGTGAGGCTTAACTTTTTAAAATGCCCGAGGCACTTAAAAGGAATAAAGCATTACCATAACCTGGATCCTTTCTTCAAAATCTTCAGCGACCTTCTTTTTGAGGTAAATCTTCTCCTCAATAACTAGACACAAGTCTTTATTGTGATGAACTGAACAAGAAAATGTTTATTCAAGAATTCTCAGGCTAACAAATCTTGCTGGTTACTCAGTATTTCTTAGACGCTGTTACACTTAGTTTATGTTGTCACAAGCACTTGAAACAGTTTCCAATATGACCCCAGAATGGCTTTTCCTTTCACCAGACTGGTTTAAACTTATTTTACTTTAAAGTTTTTCTCTCTCCTGACTGATATTTGAAACATTGGCTTGCCTTTTCTTCCCTTCAGTTATCCCACTGAAGTTATAGAACAATCCTGGGGTTTCTTTCCCCTTTTAGCTGAAAAGCTATTTACTAATTCAAACAGGTTCAATTGGCACTTTAAACAAATCAGGCTGAAGGCTTAGAACTCTTGGCTCAGCTCCCAACTACCCAGAACCAACCTTCCACTTTGACTCCCCGGTCAAAGACTGAATTTTTTTAAATGTCTGCTCCACTCTAGTTGGCAGTTCCACCCCTTTTGGCTCCTGCCTGGATACATGTCTAATGAAACCTACATTGCTATGGCAATGCAGCCAACAAGCAGCTACAGTTTAAACTGGCCTGCTTGCACTATATATTACTCAATAAAACATTTATTAAAATTACTATTAAAAGTAACTAATTCATTACAGTGGGCTCACATTGCTGTAACTGTATAATGTGTAAGTAGCTCCAGGGTGAAGAGGAATACTTTCAAACGAAATAGAGTTTAGTACTTTATTTCTACCTGCCCCTTCTCTCTTCCCTATGACAACCTAAAGTGATTTATTTGCATTTAACTTGGTCATATTCAGTCATAAGAACCAGAAATACGCCTGTGTTGATTTTTGTTGTTGTTGGAGATGTTGTGTACCATAACATTGTTTCTGTCTTATGGAAGAAGGTTTGCCATTGCCTTCCTCTGTGGCTAACACGGTGTGACTTGCCCAAGGTCACTCATTGAATTTGTCACTGTTGAACTTCATTTTGTTAGTTTTGGCCCAGATTAGAGAGATGGGCCAAAACTAACAAAATGAAGTTCAACAGTGACAAATGCAAGATACTCCACTTTGGCAGAAAAAATGAAATGCAAAGATACAGAATGGGGGACGCCTGGCTCGAGAGCAGTACGTGTGAAAAAGATCTTGGAGTCCTCGTGGACAACAAGTTAAACATGAGCCAACAATGTGATGTGGCGGCAAAAAAAGCCAATGGGATTTTGGCCTGCATCAATAGGAGCATAGTGTCTAGATCTAAGGAAGTAATGCTACCCCTCTATTCTGCTTTGGTTAGACCACATCTGGAATACTGTGTCCAATTCTGGGCACCACAATTCAAGAGAGATATTGACAAGCTGGAATGTGTCCAGAGGAGGGCGACTAAAATGATCAAGGGTCTGGAGAACAAGCCCTATGAGGAGCGGCTTAGGGAACTGGGCATGTTTAGCCTGAAGAAGAGAAGGCTGAGAGGAGATATGATAGCCATGTATAAATATGTGAGAGGAAGCCACAGGAAGGAGGGAGCAAGCTTGTTTTCTGCTTCCTTGGAGACTAGGACGCGGAACAATGGCTTCAAACTACAAGAGAGGAGATTCCATCTGAACATTAGGAAGAACTTCCTGACTGTGAGAGCCGTTCAGCAGTGGAACTCTCTGCCCCGGAGTGTGGTGGAGGCTCCTTCTTTGGAAGCTTTTAAGCAGAGGCTGGATGGCCATTTGTCAGGGGTGATTTGAATGCAATATTCCTGCTTCTTGGCAGGGGGTTGGACTGGATGGCCCATGAGGTCTCTTCCAACTCTTTGATTCTATGATTCTATGATTTCCATAGCTGAGTGGGGATTCAAACCTTTATCTCAGAGACCAACACTCTAATTCCAACACTCAAACCACTACACTATACAGGAGTGTTTCTCAAACTGTGTTCCTCCAGGTGTTTTGGACTCCAGCTCCCCAAAATCCCAGCCAGCTTGCTAGCTATTAAGAATCATGGGAAGTCCAAAACATTTGGAGGAGCAGAGTTTGAGAAACACAAAATGAAGTAAAACATTCATACAATTTGGATAACACCTTTTGTTTTTATTCCTATAATTAGACTTCCCTATTCAGGGCTTATTTATTATTTATTTATTTATTATTTACAGTATTTATATTCTGCCCTTCTCATCCCACAAGGGACTCAGGGCGGATTACAATGTACATATACATGGCAAACATTCAATGCCATAGACACACAACATATATAGCTAGAGTCGCCTGTCAAAGGCTGAAATATGCGGTATAAAAGTGAAGCAAATAAATAAATAAATAAATAAATAGACACTCAGAGGCTATTTAACATTCCAGCTTTTTTTCATGAGGGTATTCTGGCCACCAGGGGAGCTGTTGCTTCACCATCCATTTGTGACACTGATGAAGTCCTTCCACATTCTTTGCATGCTTGCTGGAGATTTTTATGGTCTTGTAAATTAGTTAAATTAGTTTATTCTTCCAGAAGTTATTTGGGTGTTTTGCATGAGAGATGACAGAACCAGAGTGGTATAGTGGTTTGTACAGTGGACTACAAATCCAAAAAGTGAAAGGATGTCCTAAGGAAGAGGGAGTAGGCTTATTTACTACTGCCATGGAGACTAGGACTCGGAGCAATGGGTTCAAATTAAAGAAAAGGAGAATTCATCTGAACATTAAGAAGAACATTCTGATTGTGAAAGTTGTGCAACAGTAGAACTCTCTGCTTCAGAGTGTGGTGGAGACTCCTTCATTGGAGGCTTTTAAGCAGAGGTTGGATGGCCATTTGTTGGTGCTACTTTGTTTGTGCTTTTCTTGTGTGGCCAAGGGTTGGACTGGATGTCTCATCTGGTCTTTTCAACTCTATAATTCTTTGACTAGGGTTTGAATCCCCAATCAGCCACAGAAGTCCCACTGTGTGATGTTAGGCAAGTCACACTCTCTTAGAGGAAGGCAATGGTAAACCTCTTCTGTTTAAATCTTCAATCTGAAGAAGATTGGTACTCACATTTCTTGGACACCTCAATATAGGAGGCTAACCTTGTGCATTACAAAGCTCATATGAACCCTTAGGTAGCATCAGTCAATTATATAGATTAATGGAGGACAGAAGAAGATTGAAATTGACTCCCACTGAGTGCAGCAATTGGATGTTCTGTTTGCATTCGATATTCTCAGGGAGGGCAGCCTTATCTTCCCACAATGATCCAGGCACTGGAATTGAATTGTATTTTATTGTTCAAACAGACAGCTTCACTTGAGTAGTCAGGCTCCATGAATGATAAAACTGTCAAAACTAGCAAAAAAGGCACCAGAGTTATGAAATTGGCAGAACTATATATATTTTTTCTTAGCCATAATGAGGCCACTGGCTACATAGTTCTATGATCAAGACTTTAATCCAAGTCATGCAAGTCCCTGGTTTCACTGCTGATTGTTGTTTTTCTCAAAAATTATCTTCTGCCTAATGTATTGTCAAAGGCTTTCATGGCCAGAATTACTTCTTCTGCCTACTCCATGCCACAAAGCCTGGTCCCGTCACACCCAATGCAACGTTGGGAGATTTCCACCTACCTGAAATCTATCCCTGCCCTTTGGTAGCCACCTAATGTTACTTACTTAGTTAATTACTTAGGTGATCCCTCATAGCCCGAGGATGATGGTCGTCCAAGTGTAGTGTCTTGGTGATAGGTCTGTAGGTGGCTGCGGAGCTGTAATCTTAATCTGCATGTTCTCCTGCAGTGAGGACATCAGTTTCCAGACGGAAGGCGGTTCCAATCTGGGTTGTCTTGATGCACCTTCCTCTTGGCACATTTCTCCCTTTCACCCTCCATTCATGCCACTTCGAATTCTGCACCACTGCTGGTCACAGCTGACCTCCAGTTAGAGCACTCAAGGGCCAGGGCTTCCCAATGCTTGGTGTTTATGCCACAGTTTTTAAGGTTGGCTTTAAGCCCAACTTTAAATCTCTTTTCCTGTCCACCAACATTAGATTTCCCATTCTTGAGTTGGAAGTATAGTAACTGCTTTGGGAGATGGTGATCAGGCATTTGAACAATGTGGCCAGTCCAGCGGAGTTGATGGCAGAGGAGCATCGCTTCAATGCTGGTGGTCTTTGCTTCTTCTAGCACACTGATGTAATAATATACTGTTGGGGGGGGGGGGATAAGTCTGTCAATAGGACACAATTTACAAAGCATCAAAAATTGACAAGACAGTAGAAGGATAATAATAATAATAATAATAATAATAATAATAATAATACTTTATTTATATCCTGCACCTACAATTTACAAAGCATCAGGAATTGGCAAGACAGTAGAAGGATAAATCTAATAATAATAATAATAATAATAATAATAATAATAATGTATTTATTTATATCCTGCACCTACAATTTACAAAGTAATTGGCAAGACAGTAGAAGGATAAATCTAATAATAATAATAATAATAATAATAATAATAATAATAATCTCTGTGTCTGTTGTGGACTCATCTTGTTGTGTTTCAAATAATAATAATAATAATAATTTACTTATATCCCGCATCTATCTCCCTGAGGGGACTCAGGGTGGTTCGTGAGCTGCAAATAATTAACGAGAACAAGTGACCCTCTAGGGTTGGAGATTACCCCCAAAGAAACCATGACAGGTACAAGTAATCCAAAAGCAAGCAATATATGTCCTAAGGTCATCTAAGAGTTAGCTGGTCAAATGAGAATGTAAACTTGGATTTCACAAACACTCTAGGCACACTGCCTCTTACTTATTCAGCCATTTATATACCCTTTTAAGTCAATGAGTGGATACCACCCTACTCTGTGCATGTTTAATATATGAGTACTGTAATACTTTTTATATTTATTCCAGGTTCTCATGGATGAGTTTATGGTTACATTTCACTGAGCCAAAAACACACTTTTCTTTTGTTCGCCCAAGTGAGGTATTTCAAAGCAAATTTTCGATACTTCATGTTCCAAAAGCATAACAAACATTTTTTTTCTATTTGGGATTTAACTAAGCTTCCACAGCCACCGAGAACCTGGTAATATAGATTTACATTTGGCATTGCCAGCAGCCCTGTTAATATATCTTTTTTGAGGTAGTTAAAACAAATCCTCTGCTTTTTCTTATTCAAAACACATCTCTAATAAGGTTTGCATTTTCTCGCTTTCTACATAAGAATATAAATTGTTGGAGCATTTGGCAGTATTTTAAGTAGCACCACCACCTCAGGGCATCTTTTCTTCCATACTAGAAGAATGTTCAGACTTGGGATTTCTGAATCCTGACTTTGATCAAAAATTGGAAACTACTGCTGCCATATATTAGGAGATTGGGTGCAGCAAACCTAATCTTTGCCTCAGGGACTTTCAATGCTGGACTTTTCTTCATTTGATGCACTGCACTTCATTATGCCCTCATTACAGCCCACACTCCACAATTTGCTACAGATACTACCTGATGTGTTATTTGCAAGCTCAGAGCATTAGTGGTACACTTTTTCATATCAGTGTCTAGGACAGGCATGGGCAAAGTGAGGCCCAGATGCGGTCCCCTGGATGCTTACCTCAGGTCATGTTTACTTGTCACAAAAATTCAATGTGCAGATTTGATAAATTTGGATTTAATATGATGTGTGGGAATGAATGGAAGAATGGAAGGATGTATGGATGGAATTAATAATTTTGGAGACACCAGTAAAATATTACGGCCTGCAATGATAACTACCTGCTTGCTGGCCTGTAATTAAAAGTTGCTAATAAGAACTGAAAAAGTAAACTCTGATAAGAACTGTGACAATGGTTCTTTCAGGTTAAGGAAATGTTTGCAATATTCTTTATGTTAAGGAGGAAGTCAACACAAGGCTAACACCAATTAGGAAAAATCAACATCTGGCCAGGAAACTGAGATGGAATCAGGATGGAAGACATCTATAATTAATTTACAACTTTGGGACTACATCAGCAGAACATTCCCATAAAAGACTCAGTCCGGAGAGGTCATCCGGAGCCATCTCTATGCAGACAACACCCAACTCAACTACTCATTTCCAAGGAAGCCCCGAGCATACTGGACCAGTGCCTGGCCACTGTGATGATCTGGATGAGGGTGAACAAGCTGGGGATCAATCCAGACAAGACAGAGGTCCTCCAGGTCAGTTGCCCAGGTCAGTTGTACTGGGTGGCAACCTGTACTGGACGGGGTTGCGCTCCCCCTGAAGTCACAGGTCCGCAGTTTGGGGGTCCTCCTGGATTCAGCACTGATGCGAGATGCACAGGTGTTGCCGGTTGCCGGGAGGGCCTTCGCACAGTTAAAACCCAGTTGTGACCATACCTCAAGAAGTCTGGCTTGACCACGGTGGTCCACACCTTAGTTACCTCTAGACTGGACTACTGCAATGCACTCTACGTGGATTGAAGACAGCCCGGAAACTACAACTTGTCCAACATTAGGCAGCCAGATTAATAACTGGGGCTAGTTATAGGGAGCAGTTGACCCTCTGTTTAAGGAGCTCCACTGGCTGCTGTTTATTTTCTGGGCCCAATTCAAGGTACAGGTTACCACCTATAAAGCCCTAAACGGTTTGGGACCTGTCTACCTTCGTGACTGTATCTCTCTCCATGAACCAACCTGGGCCCTTCGATCTTCGGGGGAGGCCCTCCTTTCGCCCCTGCCAGTTTCACAAGCTCGTCTTGTGTGCACAAGGGAGAGAGCCTTCTCCTCTGTGGCTCCCCGACTTTGGAACTCATTACCCGGAGAGATCAGGAAACCCCCTACTCTAGAAACCTTTTTTAAAAAAAACTTAAAACCTGGCTCTTCTGCTGCACGTTTGGTGAGTAGGTGCACAACATGACACTACTGCTCCCCTCAACGTTTCTGTCACTGGAGTACATGCCCCCCCCCCCCAGTGGGAAAGTTTGGTTCCACAACCCTGTGGGGATTGAAAATGTAATTCTCTTTTGTTTGTTTGTTAGCCAATGTAATTGCAAATCCAATGTAGTTGCATATAATCCGTATGTCTGAATGTCCAATGTCATTCTTTGTCTAAAGGTTTTTCTGTAATCTGATGTACTCTCTCACACTGGAAATTGCAATAAAAAACCCTATGATTTAAAGTTATTGAAAAGTTATTCATGACATATTTTCCTTGTCCTCTTGGCATAAGGACATGGTGGCCCACCACATCCTAATGCCAAAAGGATGAGGGAGGAAGGCACGCAGCAGCTGAGAGCCCTCTGGAGTGCTCTCAGTCATCATGTGCCTCGCCCCCCTCCTGGCATAAGGACAGTGCAAGTAGTCCCATCCTTATGTCAGGAGGATGGCTCAAGGAAGGCACATGGTGGCTGACTCTCAGAGCCACTGCCTGTCTCGCCCTCCTCTTGACATAATGCCAGGAGGACAGCCCGGGGATCGAGGGAGGAGGATGTGGAAGGACAAAGGACAAGCGATTACCAGTATAAGGATGAGTAGCCCCATCCTTATACTGGGAGAACAACCTGAGGATGACCCCTGCCCTGCCCTTTCCCAGTGTGTGCCTGGCCCACTTCCTTCTGGCTTGGCCCTCCTGGCCGGGCCCACTTCAGCTACAAGTCAAAAAAGTTTGCCCATGCCTGGTCTAGGAACATATCTTCTGATAGTTGCCTGTGGCTTCCATGCCAGTTGGCAGAGTTTCTGCTGCCAGGTTTCTGGCCAAACTATGCAATATGCCAGCCACCACCCCTGAAATAGGTTCACTGTTTTAAATAATTCTCTTCAAATTTAGACTACAATCAAAAAAGGATTGAAACCCTACTGATGTTCAGGCCACCAGCTGTGACAGATAATGCACCAACACAAATCCCTATAGTGTCAGTGCTATCTCGAACAGCTATTGCTAAGGGTTTATAAACACAGTGATTAATCTGGAAGAGAAAGAGGGCACTGGCTGGGGAATTATTATGTAACAACTGCAATCATTTTGTAAACTGAGTTCTGGGTGTAAAATTATCTAACATAAAATTGCTCTGAGCTGCTCTTAGAATCCTGATTTTCTGCTAAAGCACAGGGATTTGCATTTTATACCTCTCCTAATCCCAGGCTCGCAGGTCAGGGCTTTGTGCCGCTATAAATAGTGCAGCATCGCATTTGTATTACTGGGCGGTGACCTCCCTCCGAATTTTAATTCTCTTGCATAGAAATCAGAGCAGCTTCTTCTAAGCCTTTAAAAAGCCTTTTGCTTCAAACAGAGCATAACCCAATGTGTCTGCTGACTGGCTTGTGCTAATTTCCCTCTCCATAGGGGTTGCAGCCTGTTCCCATCCGGATACACCTGGTCACATTTGATTCTGCCACATTTCTGAAGTTATGTGTTATTTAGGAAGGTAATTAGGTTTCTCAGCAGTATTTCTTCATTTTAAAATTCTGTTATAACCTTCAGCCTAAATATTCTAAGTGCTATGTACTTCCAATGAAGGCTGAGGCTTCCTCAGAAAATGGGGGTTGGACTGACAATGACCTGCCTGTGCATCATGGCAGCAACAGATCTTCATTCCCAGATCAAGCATCTCTTGTAGTCATGCAAGAAATGTCTCTCCTTCTCTCTTTTCTCCCCCCCCCCCCCCAATCTAATTAATGTACTGGTTATATTAATGTAAGGGAGCCATAGATAAGAGTATGAAGAGATGGCTTGAATAACGCAGGGCTTTCTCAGATCAACCCATTGTTCTGCTACAATTGCATTAGTGGAGATAGTAATTACATACAGTTGGCCCTCCACACTTGCATTCACAGTTTTGATTATTCATTGGTTTCCTACAACTTCTTATTACTACTTATTTACTTAGGCGATCCCTCGTTGGCCGAGTAGGATTGTCTCCCAAGATCAGTGTACTGGTAGGCCCTATTCTTGATCTGTATTTTCTGCCACAGTGAGGGCATTGGTTTCCAGTTGGAAGGCGGTCTCGGTCAGGGTTTGCTTGACATGCCTTCCTCTTGGCACGTTTCTCTCTTGCACCCTCCATTCATGCCTCTTCAAATTCTACAGCACTACTGGCCACAGCTGACCTCCAGCTGGAGTGCTCAAGGGTCAGGGCTTCCCAGTTCTCAGTGTCTATGCCAGAGTTTTTAAGGTTGATGTATTGTTGAAGACGTTCATGGCTGGAATCACTGGGTTGTTGTAGGTTTTTTCGGGCTATATGGCCGTGGTCTAGAGGCATTCTCTCCTGATCTTGATTTTTGGAGTTGTAGTTCATCTGCATCCACAGATACTGTGACCCCCCACCGATAATGGACCAGGACCAAACTTGACACAGACAAGCCCCATGACCAACTGAACATACTGCAAGGGGTTTTGAGAATTGACTTTGATTTTGGGAGTTGTAGTTCACCCTTATCCACAGAGCACTGAACCCAGCCAACGACTAGATCTGCATGAAACTTGGCACACAGAACCCTGGCAATCAATATAACATACTGGAGGGATTGTGGGGGGGGGGGGGGATTACCCACCTGTGTGGGAGTTGTAGTTGACCCTACATCCAGAGATATTATCAAACTTCCCAAAACAAACAAAGCCTTTTTCAAATCACCTGGGCATCACCGCATCCCCAAGCTAATCTATATAAATAAAAATGTAATGTTTGTTTGTGGGATTAACATTACTCAAAAGCCACTGGATGCATTGACACCAAATCTGGACACAAGGCACCTATCAGGCAAACGAGTGACCATCACTCATAGAAACTACAACAGAAGAGCCTTTAAAAGCCAAAAAACCAAAAATACATTACAATGCATGCACAAAACCACACACACACATATACATGCAAACACACATATACACAAATATATACACACACATATACACACCCAAAACACATATACACAGATTGGGCCACAGTGATGCATAGCAGAGGACGGCTAGTATGTAATAAAACTGGCCTTACTGTTCCCCTTTTTGAGAAGTCTGCAAACCATTGCCCAATCAAACAGACTAGGAACCTCCACTAACCTTGGCCTGCATTCTATAAGGTTGCAATTATTTTGAATTTATGTTGGGGAAACTAAAGTTGGTGACATTTTAAATGCTACAAGATTTGAAAGGACAGCCCCAGCACTCCATCAATTGCTCCACGGTGACTTACCTCACCACAACTAGCTTTCTATTATCACACAGAACGTCCTTCAACAAAAGCAGCTACAGACAGCAGGAGGTGCATCCTCAGATTTATCTGTGGCAAAAAAATTGGTGTGGGGATAAGGTAAAAACTGATTAATGGTATCTGAAAGGTGCTGTGTAAATAATAATGGTTGCCATGATAAGCAAAAGGCAATGATGGGTGGCTAGTGGAAATAGCATGATTGTGGGCTATTCAGTGCTGAACAAGCTGTTGAAGGAAGTTGGGGAAGTTCTTTTGATGGTTTCTCTATATTAAAAAAAGAAAAGGTTATACACATGTCTGCCAGGGATGCTTCAGATGAACTATCTTCCTGCCTTGCACAAGAAGGCAATTGGATGAGAGATGAGACAGTGCTGTGATGATCACTTATGATGCCAAACCACGCTGCAGTGATCTTTAAAACCATAAACCTGCTTCTACAAGTGACTGAGTCCCTTCACCTTGTACAGTATATGAGAGGTGACACAACACTAGAGTCCAGCAGCACCTGAGAATTCATGGCTTTCTTGATGAAACGTGCTAGTGCTGCTAGCAAAACTGGTTTGTTTTCCTCCCACTTTTGTAAATTCATCATGACATGGGAAGTAGAAAGTGCTTTATACTTACCTAATAAATAATAGAACATTTGACAGTCAGGATTACTACCTTCTGAGAAATACTTGTACAACTGACACAGTTTTGTGAAGCACTCAACAAGCTTCTGTACTCATGTTGCAGTCAAATGTGCCCAGGCATCTCTCCCCCTCCCAGCAAATTGTGTTTGCTAACAGTTTGGTGGATTTTTTAAAAAAATCCCCCCCCCCCCCATTTTTCAAACTCGGTTTCATTGTGCTGCTTCTTTCATGAAACAAACACCCATACAGGAATCATCAAGCAGGAACTAGTCATCTCTGATTTGAAAGGGAATTATTTATGAAAACAATTGAATGTAAATAAAAACAAGAAAAAAACTATTTATTTGAAGACGGTGGAATAATAGACTTCCTTATTGATCAGCCACAACATCCAAATATGTGGGTAGCTTAAAAGTTTCCTTTCTTTTCCAGACTGCTCTAGTTTTGGCCATACAGATCCTTCTACTTTTGGCTATATAGATCCTTCTCCAAACAAGAAATACTGAGGCCCCTTTTACACTGTCCTTATATCCCAGAATCTGATGTTATCTGCTTTGAATTGGATTAGATGAATCTCCACTGCCATATAATTCAGGATAATCAGATAATCTGGTATCAGATCTTAGGATATAAGGACAGTGTAGAAGGGGCCTGAGAGAGTGGGAAAATATTGGCGTAGTTCTAAGAAGCTGGAAAGGAAAGAATATATTCATTTTGCATAGATAGGCTTTGACTGGGGAGCTTATCACTTGTACAGTAACAGCATTTTTACTTATTGTACTGTTTTTTCTCATTTAATCATTTCAAGGTACAATAGAGTCTCACTTATCCAATCTTCGCTCATCCAATGTTCTGTATTATCCAATGCAGTCTGCCTCCCGCCCAGATCTATAGTTGTCTCAATATATTGTGATGTTTTGGTGTTGAATTCGTAAATACAGCAATTACTACATAATGTTACCTTGTGTTCAATTGCTTTTTCTGTTGATTTGTTGTAAAACATGATGCTTTGTTGTCTTATTTGTAAAATCATAACATAATTTGACATTTAATGGGCTTTTCCTAATCCTTATAATTCAACACTAGTCGGACCTGCCATGCATTGCTGTGGCCAGCCTCCCCTCCCTCGTTCTCTTCTTTCTTTCTCTCCTTCCTTCCCTCCCTCTTTCCTTCCTTCCCTTTTTTCTTTCCTTCTCTCCTTCTTTCCTTCCTTCCTTCCTTCCTTCCTTTCTTCCTTCTCTTCCTTTTCCCTTCCTTCCCCCTTTTCTTTCCCTTCCTCTTTCTCCCCTTTCTTCCTTTTCTACCTATTCTTGGACTGCAACTCCCAGCAGTCCTCTTGATCATCTACCTACCTACCTACCTACCTACCTACCTATCTCTATCTAATCTATCAATCTGGAGGATTGCTGGGAGTTGCAGTCCAGGAATAGGAAATTGGAAATATGCAGGGATTGGGATGCTCTCAAAGAAATCCAGGAAGAAAACTTGCATCTTGGAAGCAGTACATCTGGATCATCTTCCTCTCCTAAAGGCCTGGTCTAGGGGATGCTGGGAGCTGTAGTCCGAAAGAAAGTGTGGATATGCTTTTTGTGTGTTTTGTTTGCCAGAGGGAGTCATTTTGCGCAAGCGCTGCAGTCTTTTTTGGCTTTTTAAAACCATTCCGTTGTGTTTTTCAGTGTTTTATGAGTGGTGTTCACGTGTTGGCTTGATAGATGCATTGTGTCCAAATGTCGTGTCAATTCATTCAGCGGTTTTTGAGTTATGTTAATCCCACAAACGAGCATTACTTTTTTTATTTATATAGATTTTGGCTTGTCCAACATTCTGCTGGCCCATTTATTTTGGATAAGCAAGAGTCTCCTGTATAGCAATATTGAGAAACTGTAACTATATGTAAAGAAGATTTTTCTGATGTGCAAATGAGAAAGCTCTAAATGAGAAGATTAAAAATAATTAAAAAAAACAGTTATTGTTTATAAGAACACACACACATACATACATATTGCTCTCTTTTCTAAGGAAATTGCCAAAGGGCTGAATGAGAATGAAATGAAGCAGTTGCAGCATACATTTGACTTTTCTTTCTTTTTACTGTATTGACACTTCCTGCTGTGGTCAGTTCAGCTGTAGCTGAAATTCCATTAAGAGCAAAATCTTTTAAAGATATATAGACATGCAGAGAGGCTTTCTGAATGGGAAGTAAAATATGACAGAGAATCCTGGAAAGAAAGCCAGGCTCCAGCTGAGAGCATCATGTGGATGCACTGCACTGTGGCCATGAAGTTACAAAGCCGGAGAGCAATCATCTTTTTCTTTTCTTTACAGCAGTGTTTTGCTGACAATTCCTAGCAATACAGCAGACATACAACACATACAAGGAGAGACATCACACACAAGTTCCCATCTCCTCTTAAAGCCAAGTATGAAGGTTGAATGAAAGGTAATGCCTCCACCTTCATAACTTTTCAACAGATGGCAGTATTGGTATGTGGCAGGTACTGGCTTGTTCAGTAGACTCTCCTCTACAGTTCCATTTTGGTGGGAAGCCTTAGCATTGAATGGTTGTGTTGTTAAGGTGCAAAGTATGGAACCCTGCGCAGATGGTAGGTCAATGCGACTTAAGCAACATGCAGCCATTGAATTCTTGACAGCAGAAGGTGTCACCCCGAAGGAGATTCAACAGAGAATACAAGCTCTTTATGGTGATGTGAATACTGTGCATCATTGGGTGAGTAAGTTTAAAGATATTGAGGTGGGAACATCTGACTTGCATGACAAAGAAAGAGTTGGACATCCTGTGACAGCAACCACCGAGTTTCCCAAGCAAAAGGTTGACAGATTGATTCAGGGCGATCGTCGTATCACTCGGAGAGGAATTTCATGTACAATTGGCATTTCACAAGAATGTGTGGGTCACATTATTGCTTTACTTGGCTATCAGAAGATTTGTGCATGATGGGTACCAAGAATACTGACGCCTGAAATGAAAGTGCACAGACTTGAAACTTCAGAGACTGGATCTCACCACCGTACAACATCCTCCATACAGTCCAGATTTAGCACCATCTGACTTCCATCTGTTCCTGACAATGAAAGAAGATCTGCAGGGATATAATTATGCTTCTGATAAAGACGTTGAGAGAACTGTGAGATGCTGGTTGCGGAAACAGAGTGTCGACTTCTTCCATTACGGCTTCAGAAAACTTGTTCATCATTAGCAGAAATGTATCCAATTGTCTGGTAATTATGTGGAAAAGCGAATAGTGGTAGTTAAAGAGCACATTCTAAGGATTATTTCTGCATTTGATTTATTAAAATATTCCCATCCAAACCCAAGTAACGAAGGTGGAGGCATTACTTTTCATTCAACCCTCGTAGGTCAAACATGCAGAATGGCTTGGAAATGAGGGAAGGTACAGAGGTTGGAAGACAGTGACAACCTGTAACTACTGTGTTCATCAGAGGCTGTAAAGAAGACATATGTGCCAGCTGTTGCCACAACATTTTGCCAGATTTTCATACCATATCTGCACAAAAGGTAAGTACCAGAGGGCATAAAGAAAAACCATGAAATCTGCATTTTCAGAAATACAAAAAAGTAAGAAATAAACACAAAGAGGGACACTGTAAAGCTCTCTCACAAAGACTGCATGTCCAGAGGTCACAAAATGCTAAGGGGAAAACTAAAACCAAGCTTGTGGGCAAGGAGATGGAATATCACAGAGTGAAAAACATGGACAACTTCAGCATGAGGTATGAGCTCCCATGCCATTGTAGGCCCTAATCACATTATTGGAGGAGGAGGATCAATTATTTATTGACTTAAATCTGTGACTATTCTGTATGCCCAATACAACCCTGAATTTCAGAACTCTAAGTAAGAAATTTTTCTTCTTCAGTAGTTTCTTAACAATAGCAATTTTAAATCATTCTTAACAATAATGATTTAAAATCAACTCCTTCCAGCTGTTACAATAGGTTTTATTGCAAGGAAAAGCAATAAGACCATGGCAGCTGCTAGCTCTGCTGTATCATTGGGGTTTTATTTGAAACTAAAAGCAGCTGTCCATTGTGCTGAAGCCTATCCTTGCTTTACATTTAGTACTTTGGATTGTTCCTTTAAAGTGAAAATAAACTCCAGATGAGATTCTCTATCTCAGTGACATAGAACAACCAGCGGGAGTAGAGGAGGTCTTCTCACATTGAAAGGCCCCTCCTCCATCCCAAGTGACACTGACCTGGTTATGGAGAGAGAAAAGAAAGAGGTCTGTTGGAAACTAGGAAAATGGGATTTATATACCTGTGGAATGTCCAGGGTGGGACAAAGAACCCTTGTCTGCTGGATGCAGGTGTGAATGTTTCAGTTGGCCAACTTGATTAGCATTTAATGCCCTAGCAGTTTTCCAGGTGTGGCTTCTTACTGCCTGGGTCCAGGTCCGTAGCAAGGATTTCGATTCCGGGGGGGGGGGGGGGGGGGGGCTGAGTCTGAGTCAAAGAGGGTCTAGCCTAGCAAACCTTTTGTATCGTTACCCCAATACCCCCATGCATATGGGATATATTATAGTGATCAGATAATGATATGAATAAACATAACAGTTTAAATAATGCACCAGTAAGGCCTTTTTGCGAACCACTATGAGAATTTCAGGGGGGGGGGGGCTGAAGCCCCTCAACCCCCCCCCCCCCCCCGGCTACATGCCTGCCTGGTGCCATACTTTGTTGAGAGATGATAAGCTGTCCCTGATTGTTTCTTGCCTGGAGCTTCCCTGTCTTTATTTATTGTTATGATTTTAGAGTTTTTTAATACTGGTAGCCAGATTGTGTTCATTTTCAAGGCTTCTTCCTTTTTGTTGAAATTGTCCACATGCTTGTGGATTTCAATGGCTTCTCTGTGTAGTCTGACATGGCATTTCTGTGTTCTCAAATAATATGCTGTGTCCACGTTGGTTCATCAGATGCTCTGCTATGGCTGACTTTTCTGGTTGAAGTAGTCCGCAGTGTCAATTTTTCTATTTGTGTAATGTTTTAAACTCTGAGGATAGGGAACTGTTTTTCCCCCTTTTACTTGTAAGACACCATGGGCAGTGATGGCAAAGTGTATATAGAGGATGATGATGATGAACACCTCTCTTAAATGCTCTTATTGGATACATAATATCTCTTCCAAGAAACAGTATGGTCTGAAGGCAACTTCAGAAGTAATTGTTTACCTCTTTTCTTCAAAAAATTAAATTCTGAAAACCTAATGAAACATAAAAAAATAACAGTATCCCTGCTTCATAGAAAAAGGTACCCCAAAATTTGGAAGCAAAGAAAGCTGTATATAACGACCCGTGATAATAGTTCATATTACACTATGTAACAAAATTTGAAAAAAATCACATTGCTGGTTTGAGAGTTTTATTCCTTTTTAATTGTGACATGAGCTTTGGAAACGGATTATGATAAGCTGAATGGACTTACAAATTACAGAGCTTGGTGAAACAATGGCCATCAGGCTGGCTTTTTCTATGAGATTTTCTTGTATTAATTTAATGTTTTAACTATTTACAATTACTGTGGTTGTGTATTTTGTTATTTTGTTGTGTTGAATTGTAGGCATCGAATATGTGTCAGCTGGAAGCCATCTGGAGTCCCCCCTAGGGGGTTGAGAAGGGCGGGGTAGAAATGCTTGAAATAAATAAATAAATCATAGAATCATAGAGTTGGAAGAGACCTTGTGGGCTATCCAGTCCAACCCCTGCCAAGAAGCAGGAAAATTGCATTCAAAGCACCCCTGACAGATGCCCATCCAGCCTCTGTTTAAAAGCCTTGAAAGAAGGAGCCTCCACCACATTTCCTAACACAGTTAGGAAGTCCTTCCTCATGTTCAGGTGGAATAACTTCCTAACTGTGAGAGCTGTTCAGCTCTGTGTTATATTCCAGAAACTTCATTTTTGTAGCCGACACAAACTATGTTGAATTAGTTGAGGCTCTGTGAGATATTCATTGAAAAACTATAGCAAAATGTGCTGGGTGATGTTCCGCAAAAACAAAGTTTTTGCAGTTTAATAAACCTTTTCTATGTTTTTATGATAGAACCAGTTAGGAAATGACATTTATAACCCAGGAACAAAAACCAAGTTACTTCTTGTTGTTGTTGTTGTTGTTGTTGTTGTTGTTGTTGTTGTTGTTGTTCTTCTTCTTCTTCTTCTTCTTCTTCTTCTTCTTCTTCTTCTTCTTCTTCTTCTTCTTCTTTCTCCTCCTCCTCCTTCCTCTTCTTCTTGCCTTGCTTTTTTCCCTCCAGACTCAAAGCAGCTAATATTGTTCTTGTTCTGAAGTTGTTTTTTCACTACCACCAAGCCCTGAAAGGCACCACTGGGACCCAGCTGTGAGGTGTAAGGAATCATTGAGTAGCAAGGATTGTATCTTGTCAACTTCCATTCTCTAGATGCAGAAAAAAAAGGTTGCCATGCATCTTCCATGTGTTCCTGGATAACGGCAGGAGGAAGTTACCTTTCTTCTTCCTCTTCCCACTCCACACACACGGAATGCCCATAGCAGTGCCTTTTGGGGCTTGACAGTGGCAGGGGAAAGGTGCATGTGATGTTTTAGATAGTTCAAGGGTAAATGTGTTTCGTTTATTAGAGGCGATAAAGTTATGATTGGAGGGGAATGGAATATCAGGAATGAGTTGTAATTAGTAGAATGTTTGAGAAGGGATTTGGAGAAGGCGGATGTATGACAGTTGGTAAAGAGCAATGTAGTCAGTTGGGGTTACTTAATTACAGCAAGCAGTCTTTCAGGTTTGGCTAGTGAATGGGGTTTAAGAGTCTGAGTGATTAGGAGAGTTAGAGAGGGTCTGAATGAGCTTGGAGATAAGAGTGGGAAACACATTTTAAATATATCAATTAATTAGTGTTCAAATGAAGCATTATTTTTTATCGCACTTTGATCTTTGTGGCAGTACTGCTTTTTATTAACTGGTGGCAGCAGTTTATAAAAAGGAAGCCTGCCTGATAGGGATAATATATGAATAATATCTCACACAGGAATCCCAAGGGCATCTAGGAGGCCCCCACAATTGGAAGCCATGATGATAGGAGAGGAGAAGGTCTTCACATTGGTTAAGAGGTGAGGATAAAGGAAAGCCTTATCTTAGTATATATTTATCGTGTCAGAAGCAAACTGAAGGTACAGTTATAATGTATTTAAAAACACAAAGTTGAAAACTTGACATTGTACTAAATGCCCTTTGACCAGAAGCAGGCTACTTTGAATGCCTTTGGTGTGGCTCTAAGAAGGTCTTCCATTGTGCATATGGCAGGGCTCAAGCTGCATTGTAGTAAGTGTTCTGTGGTTTGTGCTTCTCCCACTCGCATGTTGTGGACTTCACTTAGTGTCTCCATTTCTGAAGATTGCCTCTGCACCTCATGGTGCTAGAGCGCAGTCTGTTCTGCATCTTCCAAGTTGTCCAGTCTTCTGTGTGCACAGGGGGAAAGTCTCTCATCCGGTATCAGCCATGGATAGAAGTTCTAGTTTCTAGCCTGCCACTTTTGGACTCTTGCTTGCTGAGGTGTCCCTGTGAGTACCTCTGTAGATCTTAGAAAGCTATATCTTGATTTAAGGGATGGGTGTGCTGGCTGATATTCGAACAGAGGATGGGCCGGAGATGTCCATGCCTTGGTCCTTTCATTACAGGTTGCTACTTCCTGATGGATGTCAGGTGGTGCAATACTGGCTAAACAGTATAATTTCTCCAGTGGTGTGGAGCATAGACATGTTGTGATAATGCAGCATCTCATTAAAAGCCACATCCATTGTTTTAACATGGTGAGATGTATTCCATACTGGGCATGCATACTCAGCAGCAGAGTAGCAAAGCGCAAAGGCAGACACCTTCATTGTGTCTGGTTGTGATCCCCAGGTTGTGCCAGTCAGCTTTCGTATGATATTATTTCTAGCACCCAGTTGTTTCTTTCAGAGCACAGTCTAGAGTAACTCCCAGGTATTTGGGTGTGCTGCAATGCTCCAGTGGGATTCCTCCCCAGGCAATCCTCAGAGCTCGCGATGCTTGTCTGTTCTTAAGATGAAAAACATATATCTGTGTTTTAAATGGATTAGGAATCAGATGGTTTTCCCTGTAATATGCAATAAGGGCACCTAAAACTTTGGAGATCTTCTGTTCAACTATTTCAAAGCTCTCCGCTTCAGCGGTGATAGCACGATCATCAGCATAGATGAAACACTCTGTCCCTGGGTATTAGTGGGTGAGATTAGTGGAAGTCTTCAGATGAGAGTAGTGGAAGGATAGGTAGAAACTTACAGCATGCTCCATATCAATGACGCAGAATCTCAGCCAATGTTTTACATTTACTTGTAATATAATACTTCTAATTGTAATGGGTAATGACACTTATCTCCTAAAGCTTAATCCTGTATTCTGATGGTGGAACTGAGTAACATTTATTCCTCACTCAGGTAACGTTATTTTTAAATTGTCATTTGGTCTGTTTTTAAGGCATTAACTACACTAAGATTAATGTTAAGAGATTTCTCATAACTAAAATAATAAGCCAAAATAATGCACCATATTAAACATTTACAGATAATGGTAATGTATTAGGACTGGGATTGTGAGTTCTTGTTAGACCTCAGCACCCATGTATTAATATTTTTATTAGTGCAGAAGGTTTTTAAGAATAATATCAGATCTCTCCCTCTCGTACACAGACAAATTGATCAAATATTTATTCACTGAGCAAGCAATAGATGTGCATCCAATATAACCAGCCAGGTTTTTTTAGCATGATATTCAGTGTGTATGAAATACATCAGTGTTGATTGTTTCACATTAGCATTAAACCCAAATGATAAAGATGATGCAGTGCGAATGTTAAAAGGATAGCAGATTTAAAGTGGGCTAGAGAAATCAATATTCAGCTCTCACAGTAGACCTGACCTAACTCTCATCTCTTTGCATGCAAGGTCAAATGATGTAGACTTGAAGTCTGATTGTACTATAAATATCTGAATCAAAAGTCCTTTTCCCAGGGACTTGCAGATGAAGATTCTTAGGACAGACTTACACTGAAAACCCATCACTGAATTTCATTTTCTCAAAAAAAAAAAATCAGGATAACTGCTTCTTGGATAGGGCCAAGCAAGGTAATTTTAGATTATGGATGTAATGATCTCACATGGATAGCAGGTCTGTAGATGGTACCAGTGGATGACGTCATAATATGGTTGGCCAGCCCTACTCTTACTGAATGGGATTTTGCCCCTATGGCCTCACTAGGGAGAATATAATTATCAGTTTGTTAGCAGTCCTTTACTTCCTCACATAGAAAGGGAAGACGTCTGAAGTATCTGTTGTCATTAATGCCCTAAGCCAGGGGTCCTCAAACTAAGGCCTGGGGTCTGAATACGGCCCTCCAAGGTCATTTACCCGGCCCTCACTCAGGGTCACAACAACAACAATCCTATCTCATCAGCCAAAAGCAGGCCAACACTTCCCACTGAAATATTAATAAGTTTATATTTCTTTAAATTGTTCTTCTATTTAATTATTGTATTAAGTGGTTTTTTTGCATTATAAATAAGATACATGCAGTATGTATAGGAATTAATTCATGGTTTTTTTTCAAATTATAATCTGGCCCTCCAACAGTTTGAGGGTCTGTGATCTGTCCCTCTGTTTAAAAAGTTTGAGGACCCATGCCCTAAGCAATCACAATGCATTATTTGTGTGTATCGGTTATCTATATTATTTCATTATACTATCACTGCTAAGTTGTGTTTTCAAATGTCTCATTGCTATGCAAATTAGTATACAGTAAGAAATCAAAGGTCCAGTTTTACCAGCCAGACGATCTTGAACATCCAGGAAAGTCAAACCGTATTTAAAGTTATCTTCAGTAAAGTGTACGGAGAGAACAACATTCTTCAAATTGACAAAGACACAAGAAGAAATTCAAGATTGAATATTTAAGGAAAATTAGTGTGAGGCATTACTGTGCAGACTTTAAAGTGCCTCTGTACTTTACCATCTTATATATTTTTAAAAATCTAAAGCAACCAAGAGATTGGAAAATAAATTTGGAAGTACTACTGGGATCAGGGTGGATGGATGTTATCCTTGAAGCAACTGGCTTGACCTTGAAGGAGCTGGGGATGGTGACAGCTGACCGGGAGCTCTGGCGTGGGCTGGTCCATGGGGTCACGAAGAGTCAGAAGCGACTGAATGAATGAACAGCAACAAACTGGCACAAAAGGATTCTAGTTTTCTGTCATTAAAAGAAGAGGTTCCCAAGAGGTTCAAAAACTATGGGAATTCTTCAACACCATATAAAATCAGATACAGCTTGCAGAGATAGATACACAGAAACTTTATTTTATCTTGAGGGTTGCAGAGTGTGTCAAAAGCTTCCACGGAGTTCCATGGTGTTCTCAAGAAACACAGAAGTACAGGTATGCCTACTAAGAAAGTTAGTGTCATTTTAATCAATAGGTTGGTTAAGTTAAATAGGGAAGAATGTCTATTTTGGTTTTCCTTCTTATCTGCCTCATATGCAAGGAAAAAAGGAACAGTGTGATTCAAATGTATTGCACTAGATGAGATACTTAAAAGATCTGAAGCAGTTTCACACTTTTCAAATGGCAAAGTCAGAAGACAGATTTTGCCTTTAAAAAATTCATTTCCAATTGACACTTCAGCAGGTTTGTTCCCATGTAGTTAAAGAACACAAAGAATATCTAACGATCACGATGACATGGCATCATGCAGCATCTGAAAGAGTCAAATGAAGGATGTATAAAAATCCAGACAGCCTTTTTCAGCCCTAAGCCTTCTTTACTTTCAGTAGGAATGCAACCAGTTTAAGGACCATAATCTGGAAAGCAGGAATTGCAAAAGTTGTATTTGACTTGTGCTATATTTCATGCAAATAGCAGAAATAGACTTTACAGAAATGTATAACACTATAAGGATTTTGAATTCTGTGACTTATCTTTTCATATACTTCTCAGCTGAAGTTAAAATGGGAATCACAGAATCAAAGAGTTGGAAGAGACCTCAAAGAGTTGGAAGGGTCCCCAGGTGGCACAATGGGCCAAACCACTGAGCTGTTGAGCTTGCTGACTGAAGGGTTGGCAGTTCAAATCTGGGCAAAGGGGTGAGCTCCTGCTGTTAGGCCCAGCTTCTGCCAATTAGGAATTCCAAAACATGCAATTCAAAAACACACTGCTCCAGTGGGATGGTGACAGTGCTCCATGCTGCCATGCTGGCCATATGACCTTGGAAGTGTCTACGGACAACACTGGATATTCAGCATAAAAATGGAGATGAGCCAGATAAGTGTTAGTACATAAGGACCCAAAGATGTTTTTCACATCTTTCATATTCATCATTCTGTGGAAATGGGCAGACCGAGAATATGGATTAAGGCAAGGTAAAGGTTGTCCCCTGACATTAAGTCCAGTCATGTCCAACTCTAGGGGTTGGTGCTCATCTCCATTTCTAAGCTGAAGAGTAGGTGTTGTCCGTAGAAACCTCCAAGGTCATGTGGCCGGCATGACTGCATGGAGCGCCATTTCTAATATGGATTAGAAATCGTTTAATTTCTTTACATGTCCTTTCCAGTCAGATTGTATGAACTTGTCCTAGACTATTGCAAAGTTCATTGGCATTTAGAATACAGTAAATTAAGACAGGAAAAGTGTGGTCTACAAGATACATGGAGGGCTCACAAGTTTCAGTTCTAAGAAAGCCTCCTCAATATTTGCCTGTAAAAAGATCAGACTTTTAGTTTAGGATCTGGTTTGATTCATCACTTAGCTCAGGGTGAGTATGTAAGTAGGTAGTTTAAGATCAATTCTAAGAAAGCCTCCTCAATATTTGCCTGTAACTATGCTGGAAGCTGGCCTGAGACCCCTTTGGGAAATAAGGTGGGATACAAATGAAGTTTTATTATTATTATTATTATAAAGTTTTTGTTGCTACCATATTGTTCTTGTTGACCCTACTTTTCCACTTACGGAGATAGTTTACTGTTTTTCTTTGAAATAGGGTAAATATTCAAAAACATTTAACCTACTGATGCTTTAAGTAATGTAATTTTATTGGTATCTATTTTTATTTTGAAATTTACCAGTGCTGCTGCATTTCCCACCCTCGGCTTATATTCGAGGCAATACATTTTCAGTTTTTTTGTGGTGAAATTACGTGCCTCAGCTTATATTTGGATCGGCTTATGCTTGAGTGTATAGGTGTATGGCAATCTCAAAGAAACACCTAGACTATATTTAATTTTCTGATGTGCGGTTTTACTGCTGGCCATTGTTGTTGTTTTTAAACGAAGCAGCAAGGATTAGGTTATTGACTGACCCATATTACTCAGCCCTCTCAAATGTGTTTAGCTATTTGGGATAATCCTCAGATTCTGTTTAAACAAGATAGTAGATTTATAACACTAATACCTATATGAGATTTCACATTCAGCAACAACATGCTTAATCGGGTACTGGCACCTATGTATGGCACCCCAACATGAGCCCACATATCCATGCTGTTGTTCTAGTGCCAAACAAATTCTAGGAGAGGGCCGAAGCTGAAAACCTGAAACTATATTGAACTGTGTTACTAATTTCTGCTTTTCAGTTTCTCAAAAAGCAGAGTGTTGGTTGTCAGATAATAAGGATGTTTGCTGCACTGCGATGTCAAAAAAACCCTGCATGCCTACGACTTGGTTCAGCAGCAGTTTGCCAATAATGTTGTTTTGTTTTGCCAGCACTGTATATATAAACACACAGTCATTCCCAGCATGGTAGATATGATCCTGGGGCTCAATATTCTGGCAGCCCTCCCCCCACGATGCATTGAACTAAGCTACTGCATTCACAGAGCTATGCCATCCAGCTGCCTGTCACTCCTGCCCTCATTAGAGCAGGAAAGACTACTTTCTACCACCTATTAATAAGAAATAGCTCATTGGCTTCCTGGACCCCTGCTTCCTCTCTCAGATCTCTTCCCTGGCTCTTATGTCTTTCTTTCATTAGTTCTCTCGCTGCCTCAGCCAACAGAATCACATTTACTGTGAACCGCTACAGCAAATAAATGACTCTTCAAGCAGCACACAGAAGCACCTGGTAGTGCAAATGACCCTGCCAAGGTTTGTATCCCATCCACAATGATTTAAAGCTTTTATTCATTTGATATTTGGTACATTTTCCCACATAAAGAACACTGAATCAAAACCAGTTAAAATCCACAGGATAAGAGTTCTTTTCTGTCTCGGCAACATTTTTAAAACAGGGATTCACAAACAGACAAAACTTTCAAGCCTCTACAATTCAGATGGGCTTGCTCGTCAAAAGAGTAAAAATGCATTATTGATGCCCCCATATACAAAGATTTTTTAAAAAGTCCTCTTAGAGGTACAAGTTGGGTACACAAAAGCTATAAAAGGGAAAGAGAAAGAGATAAAGAAAAAACACACAGTTTCTTTGAGATTTAATACCAGAACCATAATCAATAGCTTGAAAATACTTGCGAGTAATAGGAAAGACAGCAGGTCAAACAAGTAAGTCTGAATAAAAGGATGAGAGAAAGAAGAAGAAGAAATAAATCTCTGAAGGTTTTTGCAAGGCAGCTCTTCCAAGTGCTGTGGCAGGAATCCTGTAAAAATAAAATCAGAATTAGTGTTGTTGTGTGGAGGAAAGAAAGCTGTTGAAAGAATGAAAAAAGTTGAAGCATTCCAGTTAAATAGAACTAGCACATTTCTTTTAAAAAACATTTGAGACGGTTTATAAAATCGGCAGATACCTTTCTTTTATTGTTTACAAAGCAAATCCTGTAACAAAGCTTGTTCATACTAAATACTATCCTTTATTACACAAAGCATAATAAAGTCATGAGGATGAATTGAGCAAAATACAGTAACATATTAACAAACAATTATGAAAAGCAGAATAACTATTAGTAATCAATTAGTAATCATCTGAAGGAAAATCTAATTTGATGGTTTGTTTTGAAAATCAGGTCACTTGCAATGCTTCTGAAATGGTTTGATGGTATGGTATGATGAAAAAAGTTGGAGAACTGATATCTAATACTTTGTAAGGTGAAAGGATGACAACTGTCCTACACCTCAAGTCCAAATTAGTAACTATGAGCTTCTCCTTCTACACAATGTACTATGTGGGTAGAACTAATGGCTAAGGGAAGAGGACCTTATCTGCTTAGACTGGATTGCAGTCTGCAATAGTATAAGGAGACATTGAATGTTGTTTCAGTTATTCATACATGAACTGTATCTAGGATTGCCTAATTTAACATGCTGTATATGGGGCTAATCTGGAAACATCAACCAGTGAAGAATACAGCTACTTGACTGTTAGTCAGTACTGAATAGAGTAAAGGTAAAGGTTTCCCCTTGACATTGAGTCTAGTCGTGTTTGACTCTGGGGGGTGGTGCTCATCTCCATTTCTAAGCTGAAGAGCCATTGTTGTCCATAGATGCCTCCAAAGTCTTGTGGCCAGCATGACTGCATGGAGAGGCATTACCTTCCTACCAGAGTGGTACCTATTGATCTACTCATATTTGCATGTTTTCAAACTGCTAGGTTGGCAGAAGCTGGGGCTAACAGCAGAAACTCAACCCCCTCCCTGGATTTGAACCATCAATCTTTCGGTTTAACCCGCTATGCCACTGGAGGCTCCCAGCATTGAAAACAGGTGAATAAACTATGGTTCAAGATGGAAATTTGGTTGCCTGGTAAGAAAATTGCGGTGGGATTGAGACAAAAACATATGCTGGATGGGGCTGGACTCCTCTCATATATCCATTTCATAGTTTGAGGATGCACTTGGAACCAGAATTGGTCTTCAGAGAACAGATTTGTTTTTGCTCTATTTTGGTTAGTTACTTTCATAGACAGGACAGAAGTGGTCACAGTGGTTCACACTTTTAGTGGCTTACAATTAAAATACTGGAGTGAACTGTATGCAGAGCTGTTCTTAAAGAGTTTACAAACTTCAAGAAATGCAATTATGTGGTGGCCAGATGTGTGTACAGAAAGATCACATATTATTGACATCTTACTAACTGCACTGTCCTCTGAGTTATAAACAGTAGTTCAACTCTAAGAGCTATTTAGTGGGTGGATGAGAAATACGACCTTTACAGAGGTGGCCTCCAAGTTTTGTATGCGTACTCTCTACCTATGACTTCATTTCTCATTGTATTGAAAGAGGACTAATAAAAGTCTCATATTTTCACCTTCCCCCAAGTCTGAATTGCTGCAAAGTTAAAATTGTATTTAGCCTAAGCTGTTTGTATACAATTAAGAAAATAGTCATAACTATTTACTTTACACATTGGATAATATTGCTGTGTGCTTGCCTTTAAGTCTGATAATATATCTCATCTATCAAGACATTTATTATGTGTGGGACCCAAAAAATCAATCCTAAAAGGAGGCATACAATAATCATACAAATAATAATTTAGATGCAGTTGTGTTGGGACACACAGGGATTTTGCTAGAGAGCTGTCCTTCCTGGAGGTAGGAAAAAACCCACTGATTGATTAATATGGGATACAGGGACACTAGACCGGTATGAAGCAATTTATCTCAGGTTTGTCTTTGAGCAAGAAAGGCTGGCAACAAGATTTGACAGACATTTCAAGAGACAGTAGCTGTGTGTGTTGCAGCAAAAAGGACAGTTATGTGGCACCTTAAAGACTAAAAAGATTTATTTGGCAGCAAAGTCATCTGAAGAGGAATGGAGTCTACAAAAACCTCTGCCAAATGGAACTTTTTTGTCCTTTACGTACTACTCACAATATTTTGCAGGATTTAAATGATGTATTGAAAGTATTCTCACACTCTTTTGGAAGCGGGGGGGGGGGGGGGGGACGGGACCATGGGCCCTTTCATATGCAGTAGGATTGCAATTCCCAGCATTTCTGAGCATTATATATGCTGGTTAAGACTTCCACCAGTTGCAGTCCACCATCATCTTGAGGACCCCATGCTTCCCACCCTGCAACTATTTGAACCACAGGAATAATTTGATCCCATTATTGTGGGAGAATGGTGTGTGAAATATTTGAGGTTTATTGAAATTAATATACCTTGGTCTATTTTTTGAGATCAGTTAAATCAGTGGTTCCCAACCTCTTTTGACCAGGGACTACTTGAGTAGGAACCACTTTGACCAGGGACCACTCTCTGACATTAGTACTAAAAAGGGTTACAAATCAGTTTTTGGTCAACTTTAGATTGGTTATTTGGGGTGCTGATTCAGAAAATCACACTGGATAGACCACATCAGTTCTAGTTTCTGATACAGAACACATGCCATCCAGTAGTTGCGATCTGCTCACCCACAGAAAACCATATTCAATAATCTAGAGCTGATGTGGTCTCTCCAATGCAATTTTCTGAATCAGCACTCCAAATAACCCCAGGAACAGGCCTAAAAATGAAGACATCAAGGTGACCCTGCTTCCAGGCACCACCTGGAATGACCTCACTTAGGGGAAGGAAGGGGGAGAAGCAGCAGTCAGGAGGCCTGTTGTCATGTCTTTCATGGGTAGTCAGCTTCTCACTTCCCAACACTATAAAAGGGTTTCGCAAAACCAGTCGCTTTTGATACAATGGTGTAGTAATGGTGAAGCCACTGGCCATATTTTAGTTCTTAGGGACCACTGGTGGTCTATGGACCATAGGTTGGGAACTACTGAGTTAAACAAAGCTCTGAAAGCTACCTTTAAAAATAATTTTAGCTATAATTGCATGCCCATGAAGCAATTGGTTGCCATTACTTGCAATTTATAAAATAAATGTTACTTGCTGGTTTCTTAAAATAAAAGTTACTTTTACATATTTTTTAAAAAAATCACATTAATGCTAGAAGCAGCTGGCTTGCTGTACAGAGCATAGTCTTTCTTGCATTGCCTCAATACCCACAACAGACCATGAGGCAGAAGGATGTGGCCCAGCACAAATCATCACTGGATCTATGCAATATTTTTCTCCACCCATAACTACAAAAAGTAACTCTACAAATTACAGTCATATAGGAAATAATACAAACACCTTTACATAGTTACAACTCTAAAGTAATAGAATTATGTTTTCATTACTAGGTGGAGGAATTAATTCTAAGGGACTTCCTACATATAATTGCACCAAGCTCTGGTTATATAACCCCTTAGACATGAAAGGATTAAGAACATGAATAATACATTTTAAAAGGAAGTGTATATGGCAGACCATCTGTAAGTATTCAAAGGCTGAATTTCTCATAGCAATATAGTAATGATCTCAGACAGTTACCGAATGATTTTCATGCACTGACTGAGTCCCCTGGGTTTTCAGACAGTCTCGTTGTATTCAGCACAGGGACATTACTCATTCCCAAGAGCCTCTCTCATTCCTATGTCTGGGTTTAAAATTGTCTAAGCATTTTAAATGGCCAAGTTAGATGCCTAAATCAGTATTTCAATGCAAGAATGATGGTATATTTTTGAAGACTTACCTGTCTAATTGTTTTTGTGCAGTTGCTCACATTTTACTGGAAATAGTCATATTCCTGTAGAAATGAGAATTTCTATTAGCATATTTATTTATTCAAAATATTACAAGCTGTTCTTCAGACTTAACACTTCCAAGATGAGTTCTAAGATTGGAAAATGCTCAATATAAAAATACATTTGAAAGTTGTGCATCATGAAAACACAATTGATAAAACTCTCAATAACACTGATCAACCCAATAAGAACAGAAAAATGAAACAATGTTAAGCACAGCAGCACTAAGAAGATCCTCATTCATGATAATAGCTTATTGTCATTTTGGGCAGGTAAAGAGGAAAAAGTATGCCCAATTGTTGCCTCATGCACTAGGCAGGAAGAGACAGGTAGTGTGAAGGCCAATAGCTCTCACAAATATGTGACACAGCCTTATATGAGACCAGACTACAGCTATGCTGAAGTAGATGCATTCCTGGGCATCATGTCTTCAACAGAAAATAATGATACTAGAAGCAAAATAATCCATGAGGAATGGGGATAGATTCAAACACCCCATTCCCCCCAGAAAAAAAAGGTTAATTTAAATCATTTTGGGATTTTAAGAATTCAAAACAAACAATATGTACATATGAAATTAAACAATTGGGTCAAGTAATCCTTGCATTAAATGAGCAAAAACATTTTTCATCCTTCAGGAGACCAAAGGCTACCTCCTAGTAGCTTACAGAGATAACTTTTCCACAAGTTCCTCACTTTTCTTATGATTTCTATTTTTGGAGTTGCTTCCCCTCTTCCTCTCTTTTTGCTGTTTGATTGTGCTTGGTAAGGTATTTTGGAGGCAGCAGCTGCTGACTTTGCCTGTTGCAGGGAGGCCCACATGGCTTTAGCAGAAGAGACCAGAGGAGAATCCTATTTTTCCTCAGTAAAAGTTTTGCTTACTGTGTTGTTTGCTGCAAACACATTTTCCCCAATATTAGTGCAGCTAAAAATATCCAGACAGGAATATGATGAGGAGAAAAATTGGAGCTGGATAGGCAAAACATTTGGAAAAAGCAGCTTTGCTGTTAGAGATTTTGTTAACTAAGGTATGCTTTTAATATTGCTCAATTATAGTGCTCATAAAACAACAATACCAAGAGTAACTCACTCCATCAGCCATTTATTGTTCGTTCTGCAGCAATAGGCCACACTGGGGAATTCTTGTCCTTCAAATTTAGTCTGGCAAAATATTTCAGTTTAAACAGTAGATTTATATTACCAGTTGATCTATTAACATCAACTATGACTGGATGAATATAATACTGCTAGTAAGCAAAACAAATAGATATGTGAGTGCATGCATATTAAAAAACACTACAGTGACAAAATACATTTAAATTATTCAAAAGAAGATGTAAAAAGTTATATGTAAATGAGGACTTGTCACCCACTTTCTGCTTTTATTAAAGTTGCTGGCATTAGCTGAACTCCAGGCTGGTCTGTGGCTTGATCATAAGGATGGCATTTCAGCCTTATTAGAGCTTTCTTTTGAAGTCCTTTCACTAGCAAGGGTGTTATCTATTTTAGCTGTCCAGTTGTTTCTGCTTTGCTCATTACTTCCTTTTGCCTCTCTGTGTCTTCCTGAGAAATCAAAAATGTCATATATAGCACTATCACCTATACTGCCATGTTTACTATTACGTTGCATGCCAGGGTTTTCAGGTAAAGATCTCCAACCTTGCTCTTCAAGATTCAATAAACTGGAATTGAACTGACCTGGGGCTTTCCTGCATATCAGCATCTTCTGTGCTGTAACATGGAGTCAGACCCCATCTCTTGGTATCCCTCTAGTCAACCCTATGACCTGAGCAGATAGGACACCAGGAGGGACTCCAAAGAGGATTGATATAATGTTACTTTTGTTTGCTTCTCTATGACGATAATGTGTATTTCATCTGGAACAGTTAATCTTAATTTTATGCAAAGTACCCCACCAAAAAAAATGGAAGAAGAAAAGGAAAACAAGCCACTCTCTCACATACTCCTTCAGAAATTTAGGACGGTCTTAAATGTTTTACAGGTTTGTTATTTGGTGCCAATGCTAGGCTTTCTGTCACTTCCATTGCCATGGTCCAGTGGCATAAATCCAACATAGGGACCCAAAAACAACTCTTCGTCCCACATAGAGTCACTGAATCAATAGGTATCCATTCACTCAATAGGTCTACTTTCATGGGAAGCAACAATTAGATTTGACTCAGGGAGATTAAGGGTAAGTTTATTTTTGGTACAGAATTTAAATGGAAATCCTACTCTTGCACAAAATCCTTGTGGTGAAAGGTATAATTGCTCCCCCAAACACTCCAATCCTGAAGAGTTTAATCATTTCTGTATCTCCCATGGTAGTCAATGGGAAGCACAAACTTCCTGATTTTGGAGTTATATTGGATCTGAAGTGTGTATCCATTCTTCTTGCGACATCAGTTCATAACTGACTTCGGCTCCAAACCTTCAGTTTTGGAAAATGGCATGTCAGTTTTAGCACACACATTTATGTCCATATAAGCCACACCGAAGCAGTGGGAATTTTTTCCAAGTTAACACATGTGGAATAAGACTACAAATGGGGCTCTCATGAAAAGGAAATAATTCGGGATGTGATTAAAAAGTAGAAGTCATTGTGCAAACCCAATATTTGTACTACTCACGGCTATGCAAATGCTGGAGCTCCAAGCAAGGCCAACCAATACAAACACATTTCTAGTATCTCAATAAATGCTGTTGCACTGGTACAAAAGGCTCAAGCCTGTGTAAAGACTTTGAGGCTTTGGACTCTAGACTGGAAATATGCAATTTCTATAACTACAATTACTTGGCATCTAGAAATGAATGTCCTTTAAGCAACATTTAAAGCCTGCCTAAAGCATCCATCTTCTAAATATTTCATATTCACTTTAGGACATACTGTGCATTGTTTGCCATACTTACAGAGCAGCTATTATTTCTGCCTTCACAGATAAACACATTTTTTCCAAGATTCCTTTCTGTTGCACTATACAGAAAGAGTGATAAAAGCAGCATATTCAAGGCAATCTAAACCCTGCAGAAGCAGGCAGCTGTCATTTTGTGTTTAGATAAAGTCCCGATTTCCTCCTCCTCAGAAGTGATTGCCGAATTTTTATTCATCACCTTGGCTTCATGCCGACCCCAGACAATGAATATTACAAGCAGACTATTCAGGTAGTGGGCTATTTTAAAACAACAGCAACTCATTGTTTTTATTCTTTGGGACTTTGAAAGATGAGGTTTGTTACTCACCCAGCTGTCAGCAGTAAAACCCATATTCCCAAGACATCCAGACTGGTAAATGCCACCTGGCTGACTATTGCTTTGTAGCCTGTCCAGAAATGCATTATTCACCCTAAGAAATAGAAATCGGGGAATGAATGTTAACAGAGTTTCACCAGAAGGCTCAGATTAAGGAAGTGAATGCAACACACAAGCGTGAACTGAATTTTATGGCAAGAAAAACAGATTGCATTGGTAATGTAAGTATGATGGCCAGTTTCAAGTTTAAACTATAAATCTTCTATTGAAATATTCCAGCTTTCCAACTTTGTCGCACCAGTTTTGACTATGATGGCAACGTTTTCCAAAACGGCCCTATATTTGAGGACATTAACTACCCTATACTCACTACAAAATATTAATAAATATTCAATCTGACCAGGTTGGCAAAGTACTAAAAGTCAGCAACTGTACAAAGTACTATGAAAATTGTCATTTAAAGGTGCTAGAACTGGCTGTCATAGATAAAATGACAAGGTTGGTGCATAAAGGAAAAGAGCAAAAACTTTAAGCAGATGTCCCTCTCTTAAGATGAAATTGGTTTATTATGGTTTAGAACAGCATTTCTAAGCTAACACTGAACTAACACTAGGTTTTATATATTCATTCATACATACATACACACACACACACACACACATATTAAAATTAAATTATATAAAATAAAATATTATATAATAAAATATAATTTTATATATAATATATAAAATATATAATACTAGCGGTCCCCTGCCACACGTTGCTGTGGCCCAGTCTGGTGATCTGGAAAATAAAGTAATGAGAAACTGTTGGTTTCTAATATATGTAATTCCTTTATGCTTGTGGGTAAACAGTATTTCTTGCTGTTTCTTTGTGAGTGTTGATGTGGAGGTTGTCTGGTTTGCCTACTCTGGTATATGCAACATATCATTGTCCTTTAGGGGTCCCTTTCAAATCTTTGATAGTGCATCTGTCATATACATATGTGTGTGTGTGAATGGCTGGATGGCCCTTTGTCAGGAGGGCTTTATGATTTCTTGCTCTGGGGAAGGGAGTTGGACTGGATGGCTTTAGGCAGCATTTCTCAACCTGGGGTTTGGGACTCCGGGGGGGGGGGTTGTGAGGGGGTGTCAGAAGGGTCACCAAAGACCACCAGAAAACACAGTATTTTCTGCTGGTCGTGAGGGTTCTGTGTGGGAAGTTTGCCCCAATTCTGTCCTTGGTGGGGTTCAGAATGTTCCTTGATTGTAGGTGAACTATAAATCCCAGTAACTACAACTCCCAAATGTCAAGGTCTATTTCCCCCCAAACTCTATCTGTGTTTATATTTGGGCATATTGAGTATTCGTGCCAAGTTTGGTTTAGATCCATCATTGTTTGCGTCCACAGTGCTCTCTAGATGTAAGTGAACTACAACTCCAAAACCCAAAGTCAATGCCCACCAAACCCTTCTAGTTTTTTTTGTTGGTCAGGGGAGTTCTGTGTGCCAAGTTTGGTTCAATTCCATTGTTGGTGGAGTTCAGAATGTTCTTTGATTATAGGTGAACTATAAATCCCAGCAACTACAACTCCCAAATGACAAAATCATAATTTTTTGAGTGATGGTCACTCCATGTATAGTGAGACGTTTTGTTGCCAAATTTGGTGTAATTTTGTTCATTGGTTCTTCTGTTTTTAAGGTACTCATTATGCACAGAGCATTTATATATATATATATATATATATATATATATATATATATATAATATTCAGAATAGTATCTAAAATGGTACTCTATTGATGTGACTTAGACATACCTAAATCATTTTGTATTTTCGCTTATAAATAACACTATGTAATCAAATTTGGAAAAAAAATCTCTTCCTGGTTTGAAAGTGTAATTTCCTTTTTAATTGTGCAGCTCTTACTTTGAAAGTAGTTGTTATAATTCCAAAACTTCATTTTTGTGGCTGCCACAAACTATGTTGAATTGGTTGGGACTCGGTGAGATATTCACTGAAAAAGTCAGCAAAATGTGCTGCAGGGTGTCCTGCTAAAACAAAGTCTTTGCAGTTCAAAAAACCTTTACATGTTTTTTATGATAGAACAAATTAGGAAATGACATTTATAACCCAGGAACAAAAAGTGTGTTACATGCTGTAATACAGGCATTACATAATAACTATTCAAGTAACGGTGCACAATTTATTTCAGAAGGCTGCTTGAGTCACTCATGGTTAATGGAAACCAATTCTTCATTATATATTTGAAGCAGACAATGTAGTTTGAGAAAGGAGACACCTAGTATATCAGTTTGGAAGAAAGCGCTGAACATTTGGTTACTACCAATACAAATCAACCAGATTTTGCCCGGACAGATTTAGAACCACTGTCATTTGAATGAGATGAGGAGTAAGAATTTGAGTTTAATAGGAAGTCAGCTCTACGCCACCTCACTAGCATTTGTATCCCACTTCAGAATTCTCAAAATACCACTGATCAATACTATAAATTTTAGCCATATGCAATAACTGTCATGGGAAGAATATAGGAAACAACACCACAATTTATCACTGAGTATAAACTTAGAAAAACTTCACACTATGGCCAAGAATTTCCATGGTTCTACAGACATGAAGAATTTGAACATGTTTTAATAATTTATTCCATTAATTTTACCTTTGCTGCTCATTCTGATGCTTTCTTAGTCTCATTTTCTCCTCTAGCCTTTGTTTACGTTCTAATAGTTCAGCCTGCAAACAACAAACCCCTGCAAATTAATGATTACCATAATGTTATTATACTTTTTCTAGAAAAGGAACATGGAAAATTATTCCATTTTTCTTTGTATATTATATATGACTACATTGTTCCATGATTACATGATTGCAGCAGCATGGATAATCTATGCCCAGAGATGGTAAGAAACAGATATACTGATGCAAAAAGATAGGCTGATGAAGATATGTGAATTAGCGGAAATGGACAAATGGATAATGTTGATTAAGGAGAAATCCTTGACCAAATTCAAGAAAGATGGGGGCATATTTATTGCTTTTATACAGCAAAGATGGAGACAATCTTCAATACAGTAGAGTCTCGCTTATCCAACCTTCGCTCATCCAACGTTCTATATGTATTATTTATATCTAATGGCATCGAATTGTGCCGGATGTAAGCCGCCCTGAGTCCCCCCCCCGGGGGGGGGGGGTGGGGTTGAGAAGGGCGGGTTACAAATGTTATAAATAAATAAATAAATAAATAAATAAATAAATAAATATTATCCAACGCAGTCTGGCTCCCACCTGGAGCCACAACTTGTTCAATACGTTGTGATGTTTTGGTGCTAAATTCGTAAATGCAGTAATTGCTACATAATGTTACCATGTATTGAACTGCTTTTTTGTTGATTTGTTGTAAAACATGATGTTTTGGTGCTTAATTTGTAAAATCATAATGTCATTTGATGGTTAATAGGTTTTTTTCTCAACGTTTTCGCTGATCCAATATTCTGCTGGCCCATTTATGTTGAATAAGCGAGACTCTACTGTATTAGTTTTCTGATGCAGAAGAGTGTTATTTAAAGTAGAAAAGTAGAAATAAAGTGATACTTAAAGGGACTAACACATAAGAAGTTAAAATTAACAGATAACGAGTGGGAGGCTTATAGATCAGCTTAGTAGCTCTTTGTTTAGAATGTGTAGGTTGTATGTTGACACAAAAGAGCATTAGCTACTTCTGAATATAATAAAAATGTTTTTATGGTAGTTTTAAATTTATTTTGTGTTGTTGCATTTTATAAGTATGTTTTGTCTTTGTATGTTTGAAAAAAGGATTTACAAAATAAGTTTAGCATACTGTAATTAAGTGTAAAACAATCATTAAAACACTTGATTTCTAATATCTGTTTATGCTTGTAACTATGAAAAATATTTTGAATATAATGCTCACTATAATTAAAACACAGTGATTCTCCATTTTCTTTTTGAGAAAAATTATTTTCCTTGCAAGTTGCAAGTATTTTGGACCAATCAGAAAACATTTTAAAAACAGCTGCCCGAAAAGCTGAAGTGGATAAACAGTATCAGGAAACAGTTACTGTGTTATTGTCCTTTCCTTCTTCATAATACAATATGCTGGGAACATTGATTAAGATTTAATATCAATGAAAACAAAGATAGAAGGAAAGAGAGAGAGGCCAGTGGGCTTCATTCGGTATGAAACTTCCATCTATGTAACATCAGACTGGCTTCTGTGGATAAGAATCACATTCGGGTTTCTAGAGTGAAAATTTGTTTTTTGGAGAATGCAGACTACAGTTTGGGAACACAACTTTTTTTGAATATACACCATAATGATAAATATCAATGCTGACTGGGGATTGTGGGATTTTTAATCCCAAAAGGAATGTTTCTAAACTTGGGTGGCAAACAGAAAGCCAAAAAGAGTAGTCTATCTGAAAGCCCAACATTGTGCATTAGGTATTTATTTCACATCCTTTCCTCTAAAACAGTGGTTCTCAACCTGTAGGTCCCCAGATGTTTTGGCCTTCAACTCCCCAAAATCCTAACAACTGGTAAACTGGCTGGGATTTCTGGAAGTTATAGGCCAAAACACCTGGGGACCCACAGATTGAGACTTACTTACTTACTTGAGAACCACTGCTCTAAAACCTCATCTAGGCCTTAGCTATTCAGGAGTTCCTTCAGTTATCATTGTCTGTCACTAAACAGTTTCATACTGAGATGTTCCAGGAACCTCACAACCCAGTTTCCCCACACTTGGTTACTCTGCTGTACTCAAGGTAGACAATACTTACCAGTGTATTGATGAAGGCTTTCATTGCTGGAATCACTGGGTTTTTGTAGGTTTCTTTTGGGCTATACGGCCATGTTCTAGAGGCATTCTCTCCTGATGTTTTGCCTGCATCTATAGCAAGCATCCTCAGAGACCTCACTACCTCTGAAGATTCTTGCCATAGATGCAGCCAAAATGTCAGGAGAGAATGCTTCTAGAACATGGCCATATAGCCCGAAAAACCTACAACAACTCAATACTTACCAGTACTCACAAATCCATTTATGTTTTGTTATCTTTAACCTATATCACCAATATTAGATGGGCTTCATATACTAAAATACTAGAATAACTGGTAATATGTTTTGCAACAATGTTACTATGGGGGTCCTACCCAGATAGCCACAGCCAACCCAATCCATAGCTCGTATCAGCAAGAGATCACTGACATGCGTAGCTCTGTGCCTGAGCTGTCAGTAAACATGAACTCAGGCTATCTCTGTATCCAATTCACTTTTTTTATTCCTACCTTTTTTCATCCATAAGCATTCACAAGGTTATCTGTTTGGATTTTCTAGTGCCTCTGTATAGTCTTGTATTGGCTGCCTTGACAGTTCATTCTGAAACTAAATTACTCCATGTGCCATAGGTTAGATGGCTGTGTTACAAAATCTTTGGCAATTGTATTTTTTATGAGGATAACCAAAAATAGTGAAGTCAAGCTAGATTATTTCAGATCTAAGTTAATAATGATGGGTGTAAATTAACTCAAACTGGGAACCATTTTAAAATGTTATTAAAAAAGAAAAAAAGGAACACAACTATGGATCGAAGGCTGCAAATGAGTTTGAAGCAGGAGTAATTTTACATTAGAAATATCTAAAAACAACATTCAGCTAAAGGGTGTTAGCCTAGTGTTGCTATTCTAGAAGATATTTGTTAATACATTATCAAAGTAGTAATATCTCCTACCCAGAAAATGGAAAACCAACAGAGAAGATTGCAATACAACTGTGGGAGAAAATAACTAATGATAATTGGAACAACATTTGTATTACTGGAAACATACTAGTTATGGAAGCAAAGATGTACAATCTTGAAATGCAGGGAAGGACTATGGAGTAGTCCAGCCTTGAAAATTTGGCTTATTCGGAATAGATATTAAAACTATGTAGTTAAGGCTTCATAACAAAAGTAGTTCCCAGTTCAAACATGGACAAGCTGTGCACTAAGTTACAGAAATGGCCTGCCAATGTTGGCTGCAATTTGTCACCTTTCTTCGCTGTTCTTCCTTCATCTCCTGCAGCTTTCTGTTTTCCTCTTGCCTTTGGAGTTCTCTGTATGTGTGGTTTCTGGCCTATTGCAAATTGGAACAAAAATGGCTGAACCAGTTAACCAATACTATTACAGAAGACATCTAGCCAAAATAGCATACTATTACTCCTGAGAACTGCAAGCCTCCCTAAAACAGCCATAAACATTAGGGAAAATGTAAACCAATATATTCATGAATACATGTGGAGATTCATGCAGCAGCTAGCTGTCCTGATTAAGAGGAAAGCAATGCTGTAGAGAAAAATGCTCAAGACTTAGAATCAGTGTTCAGAGAGACCACAACAACCATCTAGTCCTTTGTTATAGAAACTTCTTTGAGGATGGGAAAGTTAGGACACTAAGCTTTACTCTAGGAAAGGTCTGAGATAGGGACTGGTGGAAAGAAAGGAGGTGGGAAAACACCTCTACAAAACAGAGGGATTAAAATAGGTGAACTTTTATCTCTAGAGTCATAGGAGCTTATCACACGAGATAAGCAACTGAATTACAGCCAAACAACAGCATCTTTGCCATGGATCACATGTCACTTCTTTACCATTGCCTCTCAGTAGGATAGCATCAGAAGGTGTTTCTTTTATGGAAAGGAAGTCATTAACAGATTATTTGTATCTGTAAAACTGTGTTTCTCAACCTGGGGGTCGGGGCCCCTGGGGGGGTTGTGAAGGGGTGTCAGAGGGGTTGCCAAAGAGCATCAGAAAACACAGTACTTTCTGTTGGTCATGGGGGTTCTGTGTGGGAAGTTTGGCCCTATTCTATTGTTGGTGGGGTTCAAAATGTGATATGACTGTAGATGAACTATAAATCCCAGCAGCTACAACTCCCCAATGTCAAGGTCTATTTTCCCCAAACTCTGCCAGTGTTCACATTTGGGCATATTGAGTATTTCTGCCAAATTTGGTCCAGATCCATTATTGTTTGAATCCACAGTGCTCTCTGGATGTAGGTGAACTACAACTCCCAAACTCAGGGTCAATGCCCACCAAACCCTTCCAGTATTTTCTGTTGGTCATGGGAGTTCTGTGTGCCAAGTTTGGTTCAACTCCATTGTTGGTGTTCAAAATGCTCTATGATTTTGGGTGAACTATAAATCCCAGCAACTACAACTCCCAAATGAAAAAATCACCCCCCCCCCACCCTGCCAGTATTCAAATTTAGGCGTATTGGATATTTGTGCCAAATTTGGTCCAGTGAATGAAAATACATCCTGCATATTGGAAATTACATTATGATTCATAACAGTAGCAAAATTACAGTTATGAAGTAGCAACAAAAATAATGTTATGGTTGGGGGTCACCACAACATGAGGAACTATATTAAGGGGTCGCGGCATTAGGAAGGTTGAGAAACACTGTGTAAAAGAAACCTTTTGCATGCTTTCCATCAGGAAAGAAGCAAAAAAAAGGAACGACATCATATGATAACTCCAAGGCAAAGATACAGTTGTCCAATTGTAATTGTGATTTTCCTGCATGGTGGGATAAACTCCATAGTGTAATGCTGAAATCACTACATAACAAGTAGATGTGCCAGATTAAAAATGCATTTAATGTGAAAAATGCACTCACAATAGCATTCCAATTGGGGTAGCATATATACAGTAAAAAAGCCATATATGGTTAGGAAAGTGTGTAGCAAACTCTGTCCATATGGAAGGAAAGACAACCTTTTTGCAATCTAATAAATAGCCCAGACAGGAAAAATATGCTGGTGGGTTCTGAGAAATACACTGAAAATGAAGCAGACAGATTTTCACATTCCTATCAAAGCACCCAATGTGGTTCTCCATTGATGGTCTTCCGGAGTCCAAGCTTCAGTCTCAAGACTTCCTTCCCTGCAGTTGAAAATCAATTTCTGCCAGAACAGTGGTCCTCAACCTGTGGGTCCCCAGATGTTTTGGCCTTCAACTCCCATAAATCCTAACAGCTGGTAAACTGGCTGGGATATCTGGGAGTCGTAGGCCAAAACACATGGGGACCCACAGGTTGAGAACCACTGTTCTAGAAGGAGGGAAACGGCTTTGACCTGCCCCTATTTCTTTCCAATATCAATAAGAGTATAGGATTTGCATAAAGCAAGAGGGAGAGGGCACTGCATACTAGTTGTGTGTCACAGATCACAATTAGTTTTTTGTGACCACATTTTCAAAGATACAGTCAGAGAAGCCAAGGAATACTCTGGAAAGAGATGAACAGACTTGACATTCAAGGATGGTTTTATTTAATAGTTCAGTATTCCACAGCTGCTGACAACTCCTTTTTTCTCAGGAGGTGTTCAGAAATCTATCAGCATTCATAGTTCCTGAAGGAGAATGGAAGGGTATCTTATACAGCCCCCAAATGGAATATGTCACTTTGAAGTATGAACATTTTGAATTCTGCAGCTTAGATTTGGAAGAGTTTCAAGATGCACAAGATATATGCATCAGTCCCTGAAGTGATTTACTGCCTACCCATTGGTATGATGCCTTTTAAACACTAATATTTAGTAGCGTTGATGATTTCATTCTGAAATATAGGGGCTTCGACTGACTATCAGAATATACTTCATAAAAGTATACATATCTAGGAACATCAACTAAACTAAAATCTGAAAATGCCTGGCCCAGTTACTGTTCATTCCAGGGCTTAATCCACATTTGCAAAATAATTCTTCCTTATCTCAGTCCTGATCTTTTTTGAACACATGATGGCTCACTGTTTTTGAAGTGAAAGCACTTATTTTAAACACCCTAGGGCTTTGATGTGATTTTTAAAAATTCATAAAGGTAAAGGTTTTCCCTGACATTAAGTCTGGTTGAGTCCGACTCTAGGTGGTGGTGTTAATCTCCATTTCTAAGATGAAGAGCCAGTGTTGTCCATAGTGGCCAGCATGACTGCATGGAGCGCTGTTACTTTCCTACCAGAGCGGTACCTATTGAGCTACTTACATTTGCATGCTTTCGAACTGCTAGGTTGGCAGAGGCTGGGGCTAACAGTGGGAGCTCACCCTGCTTCCTAGATTCGAACCGCCAACTTTCTGGTCAGCAAGTTCAGCAGCTCAGCGGTTTAACCCACTGTGCTATCAGGGACTCCATATTTTCTACTAAAAACTGGCTTTTTAAAAACACAGGTACCTGCTGTCTCAAATCATAAGTGGGGTGACTAAAAGGTTAACATGGTCCAGGAAGCATGGTATTATCCTTTTGTTTTTACACTCATATAACTGATAAGTGCATATTACAATAATCAAAGGCTAGCAGGTCTCCTGAAATGAAGGCATCCCTTTTAGAACTAACATGCAGTGAATGTATAGGTGGCAGATGGGCAAAGTTCATGGAGGGATGTGTCCCAAAAGCATTTATCTTGGCATTCATGTCTGGCAAGCGTCTAAAACTTTTCCACTCATGACCCCTTCCCACCCCAGAATTATTTATAGACCCTGGATATATAGGTATATTGAATAGATATAAAATCAAACATTTACTAGTAATAAATCAGCATTTGCAAGGCTTGCTAAACAGCCTCATTTTTTTCTTTTATGAAACACTGCTGAAGCATTTTCTGCAGTCCACTGTAAACACTACATGTTGTTGCTAATAGATTCATGTAAATATCTAACATAGCCTCTAGGGAGTGTTGAGAAACATTCTAATATTGCCAATATTTTGTGATCCCAATATTGAGCTAAGGGAATCGGGACTCCCAGTTTAAGAAGCTGGTCTAGTCTGAATAAGGTATTATATATATATACCTCGAAGTTTACGATTGTTGGGGGAGGCCCTGCTCTTGATTCCACCACGCTCGCAACTTCGAGGATGGACAGGGCCTTCTCGGTGGTGGCCACCCGTCTGTGGACTGCACTCCCCAGTGAAATCAGGGCGACTCTATTTCTCCTCTCCTTCAGGAAAAAACTGAGCTTCTTAAACTCAGTTTAAGAATGTTGGGACCAAACATTCAGGCAGCTGGCTGAGCAACAACTGTAGCGACTCGTGAGAATTGTCAATGAAGAGGCCTTGGACTGGAACTCTGGACTATGATTTGGATTTGCAGACTCAGACTTGCTGTTATGTTAATATTTTAAAGGCCATTATTTTAATGTAATTTAATGTATTTTTACTGTTTTTGACATATTCGATGTTAATTGGTGTGCTTTAACTGTTTTTGTCAGCATCTAATGATTGCCAATTGTAAGCCACCCTGAGTCCCCTTCCGGAGGGTTGAAAGGGATGGCATATAAAGGTTTTAAATAAATAAATAAATAATTTCATTCTTCCAACAGACAGACATACTCATACAGTGGAGAGGTTGTAGACTACTGAGAGAGACTCACATCCAGTGGCAATGCATGTGAGCCACCAGAATGACAGGAGAATGAGAAAGCCTACTGGTTTATATGAATATGCAAATATGCATACATCTGCATGCATATATGGCTGTGATTGTTTTACTTAAAATATTCTGATGCAGTATACATTTAAACATACCCTTTAAATGCATGAATGTGACATCTGACAAGGTCAAATGAGGCAGGTAGTGTTCACTAGAGAGTTCTGCAGGCCTACTCACTACCTAAATAAGAGCATATATTCTATATATAAAATCTGTTAGTGGTGAATTGCCTTTTAAAGAAATTATACATGCTCTTCACACTAATGATTCCATAGTCATGTCTGTCTGTCTGTTGCTATCCAAGTGGTCTTCACACTTTGAGCCTCCACCTGTTTTAGATGTACATACCCCAGTCAGCCTGGTCAAGGATATTCTGGGCACTGAAGTTGAAACTAACATGAAGGCAACGGCTGGGGAATATTGTCTAGTCCATAGCAAAACATACAAAAGACATCTGTCAACACACACACAACAGGCAAACTTACCCAAGAAGTAGACTCCAGACTACGATAGTCTGTTTGATAGGATCTTCGATCACACGGACTTAAATCCATTCTATTTAGAAACTGGGTGTTTTTTCTGTAGAAACAATATGATCAAAATTAGATATTCCAGGGGGGAAGTTAAGTTTTGATATTTCTCCATATTCTATTCTAGACACATGACATGACTAAATACTAGCAAATATAACAAAAAATTAGAAATACAGGGAGGCAGCTTGCCACAGAAAGAATGCTACTGATAGCAGTTGCAGTTCCCCAGATTGGTTCCTTGAAGATATGTTAGTGTATTGGGCCAATTATTCCCAACCTGGCAAGCTTGTTACCACTGTGAACATGGTAGTATCAGCTACTCTGGGAATTAGTATTGTTCTGAAGGCAGTTTCACCCCATCAAGCCCTTCCTATCTATTGTTCTAAGATGAGACAGACACTGATCCCATTACTCTTGTCACTGTCCTTTCAAATGAAATTGAAAGTAGAAGCGTCTGTAAGAGATCCTGAGTTCCATAATGAAAAGGTAGTCTGCCATCATAGCAGCCCGCCCATCCCTTCCACAGAATGACATTATTTAGAAATACCGCCTGCCCTAAGACAGAGTGTTTCCTTCCTCCACACCCTAATTTTAGCCAGGCTATCCTGCTTGGTAAACAATGCAAGTATCAGGTAATCTAAACTTGTTTTCTGTGATAGCAATGGCTGGAATGAGATCAATAGGAAATTTCACAGCGTCATCTTATTTCAGTTCTCATTAACTTTTCCAATTAGGCATTTTTATTGCCAATACCTTGATGTTATTTCACGTCTCTTTCTTGGCTGCTGGCATAGTTTCTCTGCTTGCCCACCTTCCTTTTACACTAACCTATTAGGGTGATGCTGGAGGCAATTTCAGGCATCAAGATTTCATTTATTATTTTGAAACAGTTGACATGAATCCCACAGACCAAGGAAATTACAGCTCTGAGTACACTGTGGAGGTCTTGCCTTGCAAGCCGTCGTAGGCTCCCCATCTGTATGGCCAATCTGTTCCTATATTTTCAGCCAGCTTGAGTGGGCAGATTAATGGGCACAATTAGAAGGTGCCCTCGCAGGCATTCAAACTGCCTTCATTACTGCACTCGAGAGGGGGGTCTATAGAAGCCTAGTTTTCTGCCAGTTAGCAAAGTACTTGATTCTAGCAAAAAATATATATAGCAGCAAAAACAAAACTAGACACAGCAATGAAAGGAGCAAGTCTAATACAGATGTAAATCCTTGCCTATCTTCATTTTCATGTGTGGCAACAAGAAACCACAAAACACTTCCCATCACTTACAGGATGATTTTCTGTTGGCAAGATTTTGTGCATTTTTGTATAGGTGAGTTATGATAGCTACAGTTGTACTGAACTGACATTTAAAATCCGGAACACTGTATGGGCTGTTAGTACATCATTAGGCTTGCTGTATCTGTCTGCTTTGCTTCATAATGAGAAAGAAAGACTAATTTTTGGGGAAACATTGTGCAAAAGTGCAGAATATTTGCCCATCCCTCATGTAAGGTGTTTCTTGCTACTGATGACAGACCAGGATGTGGTGCCACTTCTCCAGTTTTGATTCATGAGGCCTTTAACTATGAAGGTGGATATTTGAATAATCAAACCTGAAAAGCTGTTTGATTCAGATCCCCTGTCTGAAAATGAGAACCTTATGTTGTTTTAGCAAAATTCTGCTAAAAATTGGTTGTTAACAGAACAATCTATTGCAAAAGACTTATTGAGATGAGTAAGTGTCCCTTGATACAAATAAGGAACACCTTGGCCCAGGCATGTAGCCGGGGGGGGGGGGGGGGCTTTGGGGGCTTCATGGTGGTCCGCGAAAAGGCCTTACTGGTACATTATTTAAACTGTTATGTTTATTCATATCATGATCTGATCACCATGCTCAATATATCCCATATACATGGCATATTGGGGTAACAATACAAAAGGTTTGCTAGGGTAGACACTCTTTCACTCAGACTCATCCCCCCCCCCCCCGAATCAAAATCCTGGCTACGGGCCTGCCTTGGCCATATCTAGGTTCCCCCACACCTAAAAAACAAATCCAATGGGGTGTACATTTCTATTTGGGATAGATTTAGGTTATAGGCATGCTTCATTTAACAAAAGCAGCTCATTTTTACAAAATCTTTATATACCCATCAAGCCTTCTTTCCTCGTTTTCTTTATAGTTCAGTGGTTCCCAGCCCTCGGGCCTCCAGGTGTTTTGGACTTCAGCTCCCACAGTTCCTAACAGCTGGTAAGCTGGGTGGGATTTCTGGGAGTTGAAGTCCAAACAAATGGAGGCCCAAAGGTTGGGAACCACTGGTGTAGTTGGACTTTTATTTAGCAGTAGTGGCATGGAGAGGAGGATGAAGGAAAGATGGAGAAACATAATTTTTTGTTCTTGGATTGCAACATCACATCTGCAGTAAACAATTCAATAAAACTTGGGCTGGGAAAGAATTCTAACTAACTTCTGCTACAGTGGCTTTGTGTGCATGTCTGTCACAGGCAAGATAAACAGCAGCTTCCTTCAGAATGCCTTACAGAACATTTGTGATCTGAAAGTGACAGAGAAAAGGAGAAAGACAAGCCTGATTCATCACTTATTCAGTGCATATTTTAAAAGCATCAATCTATAAGTATGGCCACCACAATGAAGATCATAAGAAAAGTGGAGACTGGAGAAAGGATCATTGTTGGATGCATTTTGGACAAAACTTTCAACACGGATGTAGGACAGTGGTTCTCAACCTGTGGGTCCCCAGGTGTTTTGGCCTACAACTCCCAGAAATCCCAGTCAGTTTACCAGCTGTTAGGATTTCTGGAAATTGAAAGCCAAAACATCTGGGGACCCACAGGTTGAGAACCACTGCTCTAGAAGATTCAAAATTATTTTTGTTTATTTAACCAAAGCTCCTCTGACTTGGTGGTTACTCCATTTCACATGTGAATTTCATTTGTTTTGGATGAAAAGTTTGCTGCAACATGTTGATATGTTCTTCTTCTTATGATATGAAAATCTTATGAAAATTAAATGGACTTAATTTTAATCTAATCTAATGTTATTTATGTAATTACTGTATTTTATGTTGTATGTGGGGCATCAAATTGTTGCCGTCTGTAAGCTGCTCTGAGTCCCTCTGCGGGGGTTTGAGATGGATGGGGTACAAATGTTTGAAATAAATAAATAAATAAATAAATAAATAACATCAACATATCCCTATTTTTTCTGTAAGTGCATCTACACTGCAGAATTAATTCAGTTTGGTCCTGCTTTAACTCTCATGGCTCACCACTATTCTGGGCGTTGTAGTTTGGGGGGACACCAGCACTTTTTGGCAGAGAAGACGAAATGCCTTGTAAAAATACAGTGGCTCTGATAGCACTGAGACTTGGCAGTTAAAGCGGTGTCAAGTCCAATTTGTTCTACACTGCAAATGCACCCTATGTCGTTTCTTTCTCTGGTACCATTTGTTCTTTTGAAGAAGTAATAGCCAGGAATGCATCTGCTTTGTTAACAAAGGTAAAGCTCTTCTAGTACAGAAAAGCTTAAACTCAGATCGACGAATCACTTCAGAAAAGACATAAATTTATTCTGATGAATAAATCTGGTGACTAAAGTTATGTCTTTTCTGAAGTCTGGTGAACAAAGTTAAGGAATGACAACGCTTAGAGAGCATAACTATTCTTTAAAAAAGAGAAACTCTTCAATTTTAAAAAGGAATAAAAGCAAGCTAACAATTGTGAATTCATGATGACAATGAAAAGAGATAGGTTACTTTCACATGTAGTGTTGTTGAAAAGAAAAGAAAATACGGTCACCTTGAATGGAGATTTTGATTATTAAAGATAGCATCCTTCAGAAAGATTAAAAAAAAGGAGGCTCAAGTACTTTTATAGAAAACTTTCATTGTATATAAATCCATTCAGCCTAACCATTTATAGAATTTTTTGGTACATTCAAATGTCATATTCTATTTACAACCCTTCTATGCTTTCCCACTATTCCTTCCATATTCCTTCCTTTCACAGAAAATTTGTTATGATTTAAGAACTTGCCACCTTATATGTGAAAATTAAACAGCAGGTGTTCTAGCCTCAGAACTTCTAACAAGCTTCTCCAAAACAGACTGCAAGAACGACTATGTTTGGGCTGCTTCTGATGCAGAAATGAATTGTGATGCTCTGGTACTTATTGCTACCGTTCTTGTGGGGTTTTGTAATATTCAAACAAGGATTTTGTAGTTCTGGACTATTGTGTAACTATTTACTTACTGGACAATACCAGAAGAGCCCGGACCATCTGACAGCCCATTGGAAATATAGCACTGTACAGATAAAATCACCCAGATCTGCTCCAATTGGGATGCTATCACTACAGATGTGGTGATGTAGCTTTGGTCCCTTGTTTGATCACTGATAATGGACACTTTTCAATGTGTTCAGCCAGAGATGTAGGAAAGATTTTTGGAAAGGTATATCAGACTATGGATAAGAACATTTTTGATCACCTTGGTGGATGACCAGTGTGGAGAAATACACAAGAATGAGTGCCTATTGGTTTTGCTGGCTCTTTTGGCAGCTTTCAGTACTATACCCCATGGTATTCCACTGAACTGATTTTTTTTGAGATGGGACAGAGGCAGTCATAGGATGCTGGTGGAAAACATTGTGGCTTCTGGCCTGGGGGTCCCTCGGCTTTGGTCCTTGTACTACTAGATGAATTAGGCCAAGATTTGGGGGTTTGATGCTTTCATTACAGTTACTCTTTCTTACCTAGATCAAATGAAGCTGCTTCAGTTCTGAACTGATTGCTGTCTTTAGTAATGACTGGATGAGTATGAAAACACTTAAATTTAATCTTGGAAACATATAAGGCAGATGAGTCAGATCAAGTGGATTCGGTTGTGATTTGGAATCCGCTACTTCTTCCCTTGTTTCTTCCATGGAGTCTCTTTGAAAATACAAGTACATAGCTTGGGTGTATTCCTGGACTCAATCCTGAATCTGGAAACTCAAGACTTCACTGGTGGCTAAGGGTGCACTTTTAAGGCACTTGTGCACCAGTTGCACTGACACCTTAAATGACACTGATACAGATTTAGTTATCATACATTTGGATTATAACATGCTCTACGTGGGCAGTTACTTGGTCTAAAGAGATGTAACAATGCCTCTTGGAGGTCTCTGATTGTATTTGCTTCTTTCAGACCAGGTAAATTGATACATCCTTGAATGCTACTTAACTCCCTCCCATGACAATCTGCTAATATAAAACTAATTCATATTTCTTTGTGTCTGAAATGCATTTGGTCTTATCTGCAAGAAAGCACCAATTGAATGAGCACTTGGAGATGTATGTGCAGTATTTCCTATGGATTTTATTGGACACTTCTGGTATTTCTTTTATGACCAATGAAGTTCAGGTCCAGGTTAGGTGAATAACTTCTCTCTGACAATACTTCCTATTTCTTCAGTTTTTCTGGAAATTTATTTATTTATTATATTTATATATTGCCCCTCTCAGCCCAGAGGCGACTTGGAGCGGTTCCATCATCCCCACAAAGACACGTAGTGACAACATGTGGAAGGGCCTTATTAGTAGCTGCTCCCAAGCTCTGGAACTTCCTTACAAGAAGATTTAGACTGGCACCCTTCTTGCTATCTTTACACAAATTTTGAGGGTTTGTTTTTAGGCAAACCATTAAAGCCTTAAAAGGTTCTGTTGTAGTTTTCTGTATTGTCTATTTGTTGTTTTCTTTTTAATAGTTATATCTAACTGGTTTTAATTTAATGCATAGTCTAGTTACATTTTAAGCTTTTGCATAGGGTGGGGTTTTTTGGTGATATAAACATATTGGCAAAATAAAGCTTATGGCAAAGAAACTCCTTTTATTAAATATTTTTATGAGAGTCCTTCTTGGTTGGGCGTTTTTTTCTTCTTCCTTGCAGCATCAGACTTGAGGCCATTGTAACAGACAGCTGGAAAAAGACAAACTTTCAGTGTGGGGGGGTGGCAATTATGTGTGCGTAGGGAAAAAAACTTGATTAGATAAAAATGAGATTCTGTTCTTCATAATCCTGCTGCAGCTGTGTATGTGCAACTGGTGAAGTAAATAGCTGCATACAAAAAAATACTGAGCATGTGTGCAGAGCAAAATGGAAAGAAACGGAAAAAGTAGGTTAACCTGCTTTATCAGTGACCTTGGCATGTTGAAAAAGCATAAATTTATCAGTTTTGTCAAAATGTTTTTGCTTAGTTCTGCAAGGCACATGCTGCTACTGCTTTACCGCCAGTAGGGTTTACTAATTGGTGTCTTGCCAGTTTCCCCTTGTCAAAATCTTTGTGTAGATTTTAAAAAATATTCCACACTATACCCTGCAAAAGCTTGAAAGCAGTATGTATGACTTCTGCAGTAAGTGCCTATTAGTGTTGGGTAAATAAAATACATACATTTACACAGCTACACATACTTGGAACAGCCTGGTAGCCAATTTTTAATATCTACCTACCTACCTACCTACCTAATAATGATTATTCTGTTTTGAAATTGTTAGACATTCAGCTTAGTATCTATATCTTGACGTTGCGAATAGAAGGATAGGATTTTGCTCTTTTCTGCCTCGGGTTGCATTACAACTCGCCTATATAGATGTGGGGCATTTTTGGTGCCCCATTCTGCCACAGGCAGCAACTGTTTTGTGTTGGCTCTAACAGAATGCCATCTTGAAAGGGAAGCACTTAATTTTAAGCATCATTTTAAAAATTACAATATTTCATCAATACCAAACAGTTTCCAGTTTACTACTCTGATGGCAGACATGAGATTAAAATAAGTGACTCGTGTTTAGTTTATGACAGAATGGGATTTCTTATTTTGGTTTTTATGGAATTTTAAATAAAATCATTCTGCTGTCATCAAGTTTTATATGGTGGAAAGAAGATATGATCATTCTGAGGGATGGATTATATTTTGTGTTTTGAGATTGCATTCTTTGGGGGCAATTTTATGTTCAGACCATCTCTCTAGGAACTTTGCTAATTTTTCAATGAAAAAAATACAATTTTTTGCATGTAAAAATAGGGAAATTCACAAACACAAAACAATTTTTGCGGATGATTTGTCAGTTCAGCCTCATCAGCATTTCAGAAATTTAGCTTGAAGAATAAGAAGGTGGGTTAGTTATCTACTTTTTAAAAAAATCCTGAAAACATAGGAGTAAGATGCATGCCAAATTCTGTTCAGGTCACAGAATAGTAATATTCCAACTATGTCTACCACATAAGAAAAATGAAGTACTTCGTCCATCCCAAATACATCAAAATCCTTATGTCCACTTCCAGGGAGATGTAGAAGCACATTTTCAATACCCTCTTTTAGTTTGCAACTAGCTCTTTACAGCAGCATATCAAAGAGCTAGCAAATACTAAGCTGAAAAAAAGGAAGCCAAGAGGTCACAAATCCCTTTGTACTAAATGAAACTCAATCAAACAATAGGAAAAGGGAGCAGCTGCTGCATGGTGGGATAGTAACATAAAGCTGTAAGGACATATCCAGGAATTGAAGAATAATAGTTACTTATTATGAGGAATTGGAGGTAAAAGCCTGCACCCAGGAAGCTGAAGCATCATCTTTCTCTATTAAAGTTCAAATCCAACTTACACGAAATGGTCCTCATCAAACATCTGCCGTCTTTGCCATTCTTGTTGCCTTTGTTTTTCTTCAAGTTTATTGGCCTAGAATATGAGAACATCAGAACATTGTAATTAATTATTGATCCAATACTAGAAATAGAGACCACCTGCTAGAAGCAAAGCACACACATCCGATAGTCATCACTTAAAATTAATACTACAGAAGCATATGCGTCACGCAAGGTATACTACAGAAGCATATGTTTGACACACAATGAGTCCAACCTCCTTGAGATTCTTATTGAAAAATTCTATATTTATCTTCCACTTCATTCAAGGGGTTCAGTGTGGTGCACATGGCTTATTCTCCATTCAATTTTATCCTCAACACAACCTTATGATTAAGGTAATTTTGATGAGCTCCACAAACTCCATAGTGAAAGCTGCTTTTTCCAAGACCTACTCTAATAATACTCTATTATGCTATGCTAGCTCTAATTTGAGAATTATATCTGATTGCAACAAGGTTAGATATAGATGTAAAGATATGATATGTACACAACCCAGCCGGTAGAAATAGTATGAAAGACTGGCCCAAATAAGACAAATCATAGTTTAGCATAACATGCATTACCTTAAACCATAGTTTAGCATAACAAGTTTAACTTTTAACTTTGAATATGTTTTAATGGTTTTTAACTGGGAATTGTAATATTGTTTATATTTAATCTTGTTTTAATGTTCACATACTTGTATGCTTTTATTTGTTATGCTGATGCTTTATGTTAAGCTGCTCTGAGTCCTCTTCAGGGGAGATAACATGGGGTATAAATAAGTATAATAATAATAATAATAATAATAATAACCACCTGAATCTTATATCTAAGCCCAAAACCAGAAATGTAGTTAATTTTGCTTTAGGAAACAAGTTAGATCACAAACCATGATACTACAGTTTGAATAAAATGCTAATATCACACAATTTGCTGAAGTTCAAATGTGGCAAATGCAAGTGATTAGTTTAAAGCAGGATCAAAAGCTTTTGTTGTCTTCCCTACACCATGCAAGTGGAGCCCCCAGTGGCACAATAGATTAAACCCTTGTGCCGGCAGGACTGAAGACTGACATGCCAGAGGTTCGAATCCAGGAAGAGCGCAGATGAGCTCTTTCTGTTCGTTCCAGATCCCCATGCTGGGACATGAAAGAAGCTTCCCACAAGGATGGTAAAACATCAAAATATCTAGGCGTCCCCTGGGCAACGTCCTTGTAGATGGCCAATTCTCTCAAACCAGAAGTGATTTGCAGTTTCTTAAGTCACTCCACACACACACACAAAGAACAAAAACATGCAAGTGGAGATGGAGGAATAGGCATGTTTATACTTATGCATAGAATGCCAAATTATCATTTAAAATCACACACGAAAGAATAGTCCTAAAGATGGCAGGGTACATTTGAGTGTAAAGAATTATGTTATGTGTAAAAATCATGAAATGCAGACCTTGAGAACTTCACTGAGGAAATATGAGTGTTGCTACATTCTTTTTCAAGAAACAAATTGTTTGCCATTGGCTACGATTCATCTGGTCTGTCTGTTTGACTAGCAGTCTGGGAGACAAGGATTGGCATCCCTCCTGCTTGGCTATGGAAACGTGCTGCGCAGCCTTGGGCCGGTCACACTTTCTCAGGCTCAGAGGAAGGCCATGGCAACCCCCCTCTGAATCAATCTTGTCAAGAAAACTCCATCACAAGAGCTCTACATGTCTAAGTTGACTTGAAGGCACATAACACTGATTCATTATCGCAAGGAGAATTACCCATTAGCAACATGGTATTTGGAGCCACTTTTACAATAGAAAAAAATCCCCCAGATACCCAAAATAATGTCATTGAAACTAACAATTTGAAGTAATAGGTGGTGGTTGTTATTTTTCTTTATATCCCACTTCTTTCCCAGTTTGGGACTCAAGGCAACAGATAAGCGTTATTTGTTACAGCAGTGAACCTGAACACCTACCTCATTCCTGTTAAAAGATTTCAAAGTAATGTATGTTGTCCCTCACCACACACACACAAAGTAGATAACCACTGACAATATGTCTTTCAATGTGCTACTTCCAGGCTCTATAGGTGCCTGCAGGGAGAGAAAACAATCCTGGCCTGATTACGTCTGTCTTACCTTTTCTCTTTGAATTGCTTTCTTTTTCAAAATGTCAGCTTCTTCTGCCTCCCTCCTGATTCGTTCATCTTCCTCTCTCTTCAGCTATTGTGAGAGAGAAAGCTAGGCTTATTACAGAGACTGCATTTACTACAACTTACATCCAGACTAAACATGTCAAGGAAGAAAAGGACAAACTAGGCTTCCAATACACCGGGGTCTCCTCTCAGATTCCATGAATATCAGGCTATGATGGAGAATATGCCTTTGTGTACAGGGACCATCAGGCGAAAGCTAGAGTGCAACCATATTTTGAGAGGCACAATAGATTTAGACTGAATTTTTCTCACTGGCAATAAGGGGACCCTTAGGCAGTCAAGAAATAAACTTGATGAGCTCCAAACCACATCTCAGGTCGCCATGAACGGGAGCTACACCTGTTCTCCACTGATCCCATTCCACATATAGGAGCTTTTAAATACAACTTAAAATATATTCTTGCTGGATCCCAGATATGTGTATGCATATACGATAGACCGTGCCAGCTTCTAGGCAAAGGATGGGCCCAGATATTGTGCAAATAAATAAATAAAGTGCCCAAGGGCCCTGATAATTATATTCAAAATTGCCATTTTCTACAGTAGAAGTCAAGCAAGAAAACTACTTAAAGTAAACATGTGATAGAAATTGTACATGCCGGCATTCACAAATCTATAGTGTGCAGAGCAATAATATGAATCATGAAATCTGAGTCATCTGATGAATAATAAATTCCCTACAAAATGATTTAAAAAATCTGAACACATTTCAACTGGCTTTGTTGTTTTCATTACTGCATTTTCAAGCACACATGTCAAAAGAGGAAACTGGATGACCAGAGTCTCATGATCTTTCTGCAGCTTCAGCATTATCTAGGTTATAGTGTTTCTCTCAGCTTTGCAGAAATTTGAGATCAACCAGGCATAGGGATAAATATATAGAGAACAATATTTAATTTAGAAAAAAATGCCTTTCCTTATCCAAAACTGATGGGATCACAAGTAGCTTTCATTTCGCATTGTTGATAATTTGGAAGTGTTGTCCAAAAGCAAATTATGACTTCTGGCTGTTCACTGTAATGATCTATATTCAATGTGCTTTGTTTTTAACAAAGAATGGGAGAAGTCAAGTCAGATAACAGAGCTCTTCTTCTTATTCCATGCAATGGCCAAGGAAATGACAAATACATTCTTCCTGACCTTTTGCCGGTATTTGGACTGCATATGTTCAAGTTGCTGCTTTCGCCTCACTTCAGCCTCTGATGTTTTCCCACCTGGAAAGAGCACATATTAAACAAGTCAGGAGAACACTACAAGAATAGTATCCAAAAGGCAGGATGACCATATATTGCATAGTAACTGGTCTACTGACATGCCTCACCTCAAATACTGAGATTTTAATTCCCATCATGTTAAAATGACTGGCCATGTGTGTGTGTACCTGAACAACAAACCAGTGTCTTTGCCAATTAATGGCAAGTTTTGCATGTCAGATACCTAGTTTTGTATTCAAGGCATGTTGAACAAGTACATTGAAAATAACACAGGCTTAATTTTCATTTTTAAAACAAAAGCACAAATACATTTTAAATACTAGACATCTGCATTCTCTCAACCTAATAGCTGGTCCTGGACAATACTCTACTCCTCTTTCCTAACAGTGTTCTAACCACGTTCTGAACAGAATAGAGGTTTTATTTCAATCCACCATACTTTCCTATTTGAATCACTAAGACTTGCACAAAATACCTCTGTGATAGAAGAAAGGACAACAAGTAGTGATTTCTCAAAAATTAAACTGCAAAACATTTGTAGAAAACAGCAACATTCTAAAAAAAAAGGTATGTGTTTCTATTAACCTGAGGATAGAGGGAAAACAGTGATTTCAGGAGATCATAGAATCATAGAATCAAAGAGTTGGAAGAGACCTCATGGGCCATTCAGCCCAACCCCCTGCCAAGAAGCAGGAATGTTGCATTCAAATCACCCCTGACAGATGGCCATCCAGCCTCTGTTTAAAAGCTTCCAAAGAAGGAGCCTCCACCACACTCCAGGGCAGAGAGTTCCACTGCTGAACGGCTCTCACAGTCAGGAAGTTCTTCCTCATTGGAACCTACGTAGCCATTTGGGCATTAAGGTCCTCTGGGGAGGTCCTTCTCACAGTCCCACCACCCTCACAAGCATGGCTGGTGGGAACGGGAAAAGGGCCTTCTTAGTGGTGGCACTCCAGCTCTGGAACACACTTCCCAAAGAAATCAGATAGGCTCCCTCTCTAGATACCTTCAGGAAGGAACTGAAAACATGGGATGCGGAAGCAAGCATTCGGGAAGGATTAACTATAATTTATTATGATGGTGGCTTTTATAGTTGGACAAACACCAACTGGTTTGACCTCGTTTTGCCCTGGTGCACAATGTGTTTTAAATCCTGCTAAATTTAATTTGTGTATTTTGTTATGATAATATTAGTTAGTTGTGATGATTTTTGATTTGGAATTATGTATTATATTCTATTTTAGTTTATTAGTTGTAAGCTGCCCTGAGTCCTTTTGGAGAGGGAGCAGAATATACGGTAAATAAAGTTGTTGTTGTTATTCCACGATGATCAATTTTCTGGGAGGAAGTAAATGCTTGTATATGTTCTAAGATCTTTAATATTATTAGCTGCTTTGAGTTCATTTGAGTGACAAGTTTGTTAAAAATGCAGCAAGGAAAACTATAATTACCCCCCCCCCCCCAAATTCCGGAAACATAAACTGGTATCAGAACAATTTGGTGAAGTTGTTTGAAGAAACAAATGGATGACTATTCACTATGAAGCACTCAGGAGGTGAGAACTGCAGGCTGGGAAGTTCTTATTAGCAAAGAATGTTGTTGAAAGACTTGCTTAGATTGTTGTTGTTGTTGTTTAACAACATGGACTCATCATTTTAAATTGAACTTCTGGCAAATTACAGAAAAACATTGTTCCAGCAGTATCTCAATATGGATCAACCCAGATGTTAAAAAGCTGTACTATAATTTCCCCATTGAAATACAGTGTTCCCTCGCTGTTTTGCGGTTCACTTCATGCAGACTCGCTGTTTCACAGGTTTTTTTTAAAGAATTTAAAATGCAAGTAGCAAGGGAACACAATATACCCATTATCAAAGTGTGTTGTTTCTCCAGCATAGATCCTGCTACAGACTTGAAATGCAAAGTTACTCACAGACTAGAGTTACGGAACAAAAGAATGGCTCTCGCACTGCCCGGGGGTGGGGGGTGGGGAGGGGCAAGCCAGGAACCCCTTGGCAGTGCTTCCCAGAAGCCGAAAGTGTCACCCTGGCTGGCGGAGGTAGTGGGTTGCGAGGGAAATGTGTGTGTGGCTGGCAATGAGCTGGCAAAGAGTCCTGTCCGGCACCAGCGAGGGGTGTGGAGAGGGCTGCCAAGTCAGCTTCCACCGGGGCTTCTTCCTCAGGGTGACTAGGTGAGAGACCCATGCCAGTTGGGGAAGCAGGGAGGGAGGGAGAAGGGTGGCTCCAGCAAGAGAAGGAGGGAGGGAGGGAGTAAGGGAGGGGGAAAGAGGAGAGGAAAGAGGGATTGATTGAGTGAGTGAGAGAGAGGGGGGCGCGGGTGAGAGGAGTGGGCAGAGATATACTGTACATATACAGTATAGCATCCCTACACCCCGATTTTTCACTTATCGTGAGTGATCCTGGAACATAACCCTGAAACAAGTGAGGGAACACTGTATTGCTGAATTAGCTGTTGAGGCAAATATTCAACCTCTGTTCGATATTTCATTATTAGCTGCCATAAGTTCCAACACTTCATCAGTCTTTCAAAACTATTCAACATTACAACAATGTTGAACTTTGAGACAAGATAAAATATGTAGGGCAAAATACTCTATTGTCTGGAATTCCCCAGTTTTCTGAATGTTCCTCTTTATTTACTGTCCTAATTTTAGAGTTTTTTAAATATGAGTAGACAGATTCTGTTCATTATCTTGGTTTCCTCCTTTATGTTGAAATTGTCCACCTGCTTGTGGATTTCAATGGTTTCTCTGGCTACCAGTATTAAAAAAATGTAAAATCAGGACAATACATAAGGAGGAACACTCCAAAAACAAAGTAATTTCTGACAGGAAATAATCGGTACCAGCGAAACCTCTCAACAAATTATTCTCCAGGCAGGAAGAAGCCAGGCTTTGAATCTGCAAGGCCATTCAAGGCTAATTAAGGTGTCCAATTGCAACATTCACACTTGCCTCAAGCAGGCAAAGGTTCTTTCTCCCACCCTGGACATTCCACAGATATAGATATACCCACTTGCCTAGTTTCCAACAGACCTCACAATCTCTGAGGATGCCTGCCATAAATGTGGGCAAAATGTCAGGAGAGAATGCTTCTGGAACATGGCCATACAGCCCTGAAAACTCACAGCAACCCAGTGATTCCAGCCATGAAAGCCTTTGACAATCCCTTCAAATGTTGCTAAGATTTTTAAAAATAATCCTCCAGTAATTATTGCCTGAGGCTGCATCACTGCAGTGACAACAAATTCTATATCATTGTTTGCTGTTACGTTTGATTTGTTAATGACAAAATGTGGCTCACTCAAACCTACCTACAAACAAGACAATACTTCCAGACTTAAGGGAACTTTAAGCACTTAAACATGGTTTGAATTATTTAGCTTAGTATGTTTAGAGAAAGCAGCAGGAGCATCTCAATCAGGCATCTTTGAGAATGTGTCTCAGATATGTATGCCCACTCACCCAGTTTCTGGGGTGCCAGATTAAGCACTTGTGGCCTGCGCTGCTCCTTCCATTTTGCAAGGTCTTCCAGCTCTTTATTAGCAACTGAAATGCAGTAAACAAGGCAAAGAGCGAGAACATTAGTGAAAATACTTCATTTCATGATGGGTACAGGAAGAAAAACATGGTCCCAGTACTGATCCCCAAAGGAGCACCATCTAAAGCACCATCAACAGTAGGCCCTTCCATCCATATACACCTACCTATTCTCCAATCTAATATAGGATAGAATGACATTCATCCATGAAAATGGAAATAGCACAGGGTACAAGCAAAGTAGTTTTAGATGTCTCATGCAAACAAATTGTCCTTTCTTATGACAGCTGACTTAACATCTTTGGACTATACGTCTCCAGAACATACTGGCTGGAATTCCATTGGTTTCCTATTCAGGACACTTCTGAAGACAATACTGCTATTTGCAAGGTTTGTGACTAGAAGTTTTTCTACTACATACTATCTTGACATTCAGACTATATTGAAAGTAATTGTTTAGAGGAATGGGGAATTCAATAAAGAGCAGCAAACACATTTACAGATCCAAGTATCCTAATAGTAATTGCATTATCCTGTCCACCTTCAGAAATGGTTTTCATTCAGAAGGTTTTCATTCAGAAGAATGAAAATCCCTAACATTTTTTGTAATCAAAGCTTAGAAAAATTGGTATAAAATACAACTCCTCTAGGGATTGTTTTTATTTTTGGCTTGCACTTTGTAGCACTTGGAAGACATTGAAACAGAAATGGGAATCCCATTGTTCATTGATTTCATTATACAACCTTATTTGTTCCCACGTTGTATCGGTTTTCACACAAAAATATTTGTTTTTGTTTACTTTAGTTTTATTTAGCCTTTCTCTTAATATAGGGACTCAAGGTGGCTAAAAATTAAAAAACAACAACTGTGATTAAAAACAATGAGAGTACATTAAACTATAATAAATATAAACATTAAAAACAATTAAATAATTTGTTACTGAAAGCACTGAATGTTAAAAAGCTTTACAATGTTATACACATCTTAATATCCCAATCACACTGTCTTAAAGCCCAATAGTCTTCATTTTATAATGAGAGGAATGTTTCTACCTGCCTACAAAACGGAAATGTAGGGACAGAACCATCCTGGCCTCTCCAGAGAGGGAGCATTCACTGAGTCCCCTTCTACACTGACATATAATCCAGATTATCAAAGCAGATAATCCACATTATCATCTTTGAACTGAATTATATGAGTCTACATGACCACATAATCCAGTTCAAAGAAGATAATCTGGATTTTATATGGCAATGTAGAAGGGGTCTGAGATGGGTTTCTCTCTTGTTCCTGAAGTATTACTTAAAAATACTTTGATGCACACTACTTACACTAGTGTGGGCAATAATAAAAGAAAGAAGACATTAAAGGTATATAGACAAAGTCTGTGGACCCAAAACAGCCTATCATTAGGTCTGGAAAAAGCAGACACATTAATGTAATATTCCAATAAGACTCCAACCAATGATCTATAAAGCGAAATTTTCAATCAATTTTTATAATTCATTTATTTCAGGAAGTAATGTATAGAATCACTTGTGCTTATTTCAAAGTAAACATGTTAATCACTCCGCTCATGACCCATTTCACTGTAGTGGGAATCGTACAGATATTATGAAACACAATAGACATATCTGACTTGCTAAATCAGCATTTTGGTGGAAATATCAAATGCAGAAGTGAGGTTTCAAACACAGTCTGCAGAATATAGGAGCTAATTCTATGCAAAATTCAAATAGTAGACCAATGCTAAGCCATATACTTACTTTTCTGTAACTGATCCCTCTTTGTTGGATTTGGGGCTATCATAACATATGCATCTGAACTATAGAGAGAAAAAAGGGGGAGATGAATTAATTGCTTGTATGGTTTAAAATAGTATGCCATTTAAAAGATATAGGACTTTACAAATATAGAGGTTTAGGTAGCACCTCCAAAAAATGTGTTCATCAAGATTTTAGAGCAGTGCGGTGCTCTAAATATTGTCAGAGTGCAACTCGCATCATTCCTAGCCAATGTAGCCAATGGTGAGCAATACTGAAGGGCTGCATGATTCCCATTTCTGCTTTAGGCGCTAATTTAACTTTTCTGAATGTGTTTTTTTAAAGCATCTAGTATGATATTTCCAGTAGCTGCATGGAATACATCAAGAATAACTGATGTAGTTGTAAAGACAACTCTTCATCAAGAAATGAAAAGATACTGATATGATGGACAGCCAGTCTAAGGAGGTCATCCAATTGAAACTGAGGGAGAAAATAGGGTACTGGCTATCCTAGACAGGGCCCTTCCACACAGACATGTAACCCAGAATATCAAGGCAGATAATCCACAATATCTGCTTTGAACTGGAATATCTGAGTCCACACTGCCCAATAAATTAGTTCAATCTGTTTATAGTTGCATGGAAGGGCCCTCAGCTTCAGGCAAGTGACCAGAAAATGTGTTGCTGTGAGTTCAAAATTAAACAGGGCTGGGTTGTTGTAGGTTTTTCAGGCTATATGGCCATGTTCTAGAAGCATTCTCTCCTGACGTTTTGCCTGCATCTATGGCAACCATCCTCAGAGGTTGTGAGGTCTATTGTCGAAGGCTTTCATGGCTGGAATCACTAGGTTCTTGTGGGTTTTTTCGGGCTATAGAGCCATGTTCTAGAGGCATTTCTTCTGACGTATTAAAAAACTCTAAAATTATAACAGCTAAACAACAGAGAGGAAAAAACCAGGCACAGATTAACACCTCCCAGCAACAGATTTTCCCAGACTCAGGCAGGCCTTCAAATGCTAATGAAGGTGATCAGCTAAACATTCACACCTAACTGCAGCAGGGAAGAGCTCCTTGCCCCACCCCAGCCATTCCACAGATATATAAACCCATTTTTCCTACTTCCAACAGACCTTCTCAACCTCTGAGGATGCTTGCCATAGATGCAGGCGAAACATCAGGAGAAATGCCTCTAGAACATGGCTCTATAGCCCGAAAAAACCCACAAGAACCTAGTTGTGAGGTCTGTTGGAACTAGGAAAATTGGGTTTATATTGCGATATATATAAACCCAATTTTTCTAGGTCCAACAGACCTCACAACCTTCGAGGATGCTTGCCACAGATGCAGGCGAATGCTTCTAGAACATGGCCATATAGCCCGAAAAACCTACAACAACCCAGTGATTCTAGCCATGAAAGCCTTCGACAATACATTAAACAGGGCTGTTAACAACATGGTGCCTTGGAGAGCTGTCGCTCACAAGATCATAAAGTTGAAGCCGACTTGAAGGCTATAACCAAGAGCAACCAACACCTTTAGTACAAACACATCCCATCTTAGTTCAGGAGTTATTGTAAACAACTCTTATTATCATTGGCCACTGGCCATGCTGATTAGGATAGCCAGAAGGCGGGCTACACATTCTACTACCTCCCCGCATTTGCATTAGGATAGGCTTTGTATTGGGATGCAAGTGCCATCCTCTTATCAATCACACCCTGGGCTTTCTCCATGGCTTTATACTTAACTGCTTTATGCCACAAGTTGATCACTGTATATTGATACATAATTATGCCACACAGTTACAGTACTCAATATTAGGAGCCAAAGATATATGAAATGGTCCTTCTAGCTTATTCTTCCCTTTACTTAAACTTACACCTGGTACTTTAGATTAACAGGAACTGAGCATGGCTTTGCCATCTCCAGCAGCCTTAAATGGAGTTATATCTCCTGACAAAAGCCATATATGTTAAGGGGAGGGGAATAGAAGTGGTTAAAGTACCAGTGCAAATACTTCTGCAGCAGGAAATGATGTACTTTTATTTCCCAGAACAAAACTAAGATGATAATCATCTGTCTCCTGCTACCTGGACTTGGAGCTCTCTCTCTCGCAGAATGGGTAAATTCTCATTATATTTTCATGGCAGCCAAGTTAAAGATAAAGGCTCGTGTAGTTTTGGGTAATAGAAAAAGATAGGTTCTAGTTTTCTGAGATACTAGAAAGCTATGGAATTCACAAGAATTGTCAGCACATTGGGTAAAGGCCATAAATCTTATTTTATTATGCATACAGGGTATTCTAGACATAGACAGAACTCTATTTAACACAATAGCCTTTTTGCAAAATCTACCAAAACAAGGAGCAAACACATTTAACCCTTTGCAGAATCACAACAAGGCTATAACACTACCTTCTATGGTAAATATTGTTACACTTGTTTTCACTGTTAAAAGCACCACCAAAAAATAGAATTAACGAGAGTCAAGACTATATTTTGAGGCTACCACCCAAGCCGTAGGGACATTCTCCCTGTGACAGAGGAGAGCTGCTAAACACAAAAGGATGGTCCAGAGCAGTGCTTCTCAACCTGTGTTTTGGTCTACAACTCCCAGAATTCTTAGCCAATTTACCAGCTGTTAGTTGTTCTGTCTTCCAGGAGCATAGTTGCATGGGATAGTATTCCTTTGCATTTCCCCAGGGTTGCTACAGACCCAGCAGCACCTTGAAAGTTAAACAGTATCCGAGTCTGTAAAGCCAGACTGCAGGCCCTCTGCAGTTATTGGTTTAGAAAAGTATCTTTTTGGGTCTAGGGACCACCTTTTTTCTTGGGTTGAGATCTCCATTTTGGAATCTCCCCTGCCTTCTTCAGTAGAGAAAGAAAGCTTCAGATGTGCTGTTGGTCAGGCAGGTAGCTCTGAAAAAATCATTGTAAGTACGATTGAGTTATATAAAGAAGCTAATTGAGATAGATTGATAGATAGACTAGCAATTGAGTAATTGAGCAATTGAGTTATAGAAAAGTTATTGAATATTATTGAGCATTACTTCATCTCCAAAGATAACCTTGAGCTATAGATAGGGAAAAACCTGTTTTTTCTAACCATACCAGCTCAGGGTTAGGGTGAAAGGATCCCAGGATATTTTCTACCATTTGGGGAAGTTACCTCAGTAACTGAAGGAAAAAGAAAGAAAGATCATCTCTATGGTTTACCAAATTGACTATTTGTGTTGTAACTTCTTCAAGCTGTGCCAAGTCTGTCAAGGACTTTGAAAATAAATATTCTGTTTGATGTTCCAAACCTGAAGTGGCCTCAGTTGCTGAGAAATTTTGAGCTTCTAAAGAAAGACCCCCGCGGTCCACCCAGACAAAGAGAGAAGCACATCTTAGTTTTAATTTTATAGGGTCTGGGTGTGACGGCACATTAGGATTTCTGGCAGTTGAAGGCCAAAATATTTGGAGACCAACAGCTGGAGAACCACTGGTTCAGAGGATGTAGAAGAAGAAAAAGAGATGAAAGGGTACTTGGCAGGGGAAGAGGGGGCCCAAACAAGGGAAGGAGTCAGGGCCCACCCCTCAGAAGGAATCAGGAAGATATTGGAAGGAAAAACACACCCAGGAAAGGAAAAGACCAGGCTGAAAGAGGAAGTCTCAATCCACAGACAAATCCTTATGCACCACCATTATTATTATTATTAACTTTATTTATACCCCACAAAATCTCCCGAAGGACTCGATGCAGCTTACAAAGGCCAAGGCTGCCAACAAACAACAGTATACAAATACAACAATAAAACTCATAAGCAAATAATAAAACATCAAGCAAACAATGACACCATGACACATTTAAAACCTAAAGGCTGGGCCAAATGTAGTGGACAAATTAGAAAGTGCTGGTCTTGACAGGTTAACATGTAGAGGTTTTTGGAGGTAAGTGCAATGTGCAGACAATCCTGAATCTCTAACAAAGTGCATTTGGGACATAATGCCAGGGAGTTTCCTATTCTGGAAAGGCACACTGGAACAGCCAGGTCTTCAGGCTCTTCCTAAAGATTGTCAACGTTGGGGCTTGTCTGATGTCCTTGGGGAGATAGTTCCAGAGTCGGGGAGCCACCACAGAGAAGGCCCTGTCCCTCGTCCCCACCAAACGCGCTTGCGATGCAGGTGGGATCGTGAGCAGGGCCTCTCCAGATGATCAAAGGGAACGTGTGGGTTCATATAAGGAGATGCAGTCACGCAGGTAGGCGGGTCCCAAACCGTTTAGGGCTTTGTAGGTAAGCACCTGCACCTTGAATTGAGACCGGAAGATGAACACCATCAAATTACCGAGGGGACCAGGGTCACACAAACTTTCTCAGGCCATCACCACCCCCAGCTCCTTCAAGGTCAAGCCAGTCATTTCAAGGATATTGTCCATCCATCTTGCCCTTGGTCGGCCCCTCAACATAATGGTCTTCTCTATGCTTTCCTTTCTTCTCATGATGTGGCCAAAGTACTTCATTTTCCTGTCTTCTCATTATGTGGTCATAATATAGATTATCATATACACCGCCCAACTTTGGTGGGAAAACAAAAAGGGTTCTGCGTGGAAAGGTTTCAGCAGCACCTAGGCTTCATTGGCAGTCTCCCATCCATATAAGAACCAGGTAGCTTCAAAAACCAGACAGGCTGCCTTGAAAGGTAGGAGGCTTCCACTGCTAAACTGTGATCCTTTCTGATACTTTCCCACCTACTTGACAAAACTGAAACAGATTCCCAAGGCAATCCCCTTGTTGTCTTCCCCGCTTGGGAGACTGACTTACTGCTGCTCCGGGCGCTGTTGCTCCTGCTGCTGCCAGTCCTCTTGCCCTGCTGCTCCGGGATCCCTGGCGTCTAGACGCCCGCCCCGTGGCGAAAACGCATCGCAGGCTCCACAGCCTCGGGCTCCATTTCTTGGGCAACTCATCGCTCTCAGTCGCGGGGGAATGGCTCTGTCCGTCTTCACAAACGAAACGAAACCGAACCCTGGAGTTTCCCTTCTCTTGTGGGATGCTCCCTTTCCAAAGGGCCGGGTGTTGCAGAAAGCAAGCAAGCAACAACTTCCTTCTTTCCCTTTCCTCGTCCCTCTAGCCATGATCGCTCTCTGAACTTTCCCTCACCTTTATTCTCTTCACCTGCACCATTTCCACAGCTGGAGCCATGCAAGTGACTCTCAGAGAAGTTAGCTGTGGAAACTGCCATAAGAGGAGACCTAGCAGCCTTTTAAAGGCCCTGCCCGACAGTTGAGGGCATGGCTGCCCAGGCTGTTCTTCCTGAGGCCCCTTCTACACAGCCAAATCCAATCCAGATGCTCTGCTTTGAACTGGATTATATGGTAGTGTAGACTCAATCCAGTTCAAGGAAGATAATGTGGATTATCTGATTTGATAATCTAGATCAGGGGCCCTTACACTTTTCAAACAGAGGGCCAGGTCACAGCCCCTCAAACTGTTGGCGGGCCGGATTATAATTTGAAAAAAAAATGAATGAATTCCTATGAACACTGCACATATCTTACTTGTGCAAAAAAAAAAAAACCCACTTAAAACAATACAATAATTAAAATGAGGAACATTTTTAACAAATGGGAAGTGTGGGCCAGCTTTTGGCTGATGAGATAGGATTGTTGTTAGAATCCTAGAGTTGGAAGAGACCCCATGGGCCATCTAGTCCAACCCCCTGCCAAGAAGCAGGAAAATTGCATTCAAAGCACCCCTGACAGATGGCCATCCAGACTCTGTTTAAAAGCCTCCAAAGAAGGAGCCTCCACCACACTCCAAGGCAGAGAGTTCCACTGCTGAACAGCTCTCACAGTCAGGAAGTTTTTCCTAATGTTCAGATGGAATCCCCTTTGAAGCCATTATTCCGCATCCTAGTCTCCAAGGCAGCCAGAGGCAGCCCTAGGTAATTTTCAGTGGTAAGCAAACAGTATTTTGCCCTCCCCCCCCAACCAATCACTGATATATATTTTGTTTGTCGTGGGAGTTCTGTGTGCCATATTTGGTTCAATTCCGTCATTGGTGGAGTTCAGAATGCTCTTTGATTGTAGGTGAACTATACATCCCAGTAACTACAACTCGCATATGTCAAGGTCTATTTTCCCCCAAGAGCGCCTCAAGAACGCCCCTGGGCAAAATCAAGTATACTGCGAATGCTTATTTGCGTAATGGGTTCAGCCGCCCCTGAAGGCAGCAGAAAACTAGTTCACTCCCTCCTCCCTATGACTTTCTCTCACATATTTATACATGGCTATCATGTCTCCTCTCAGTCTTCTCTTCTTCAGGCTAAACATGTCCAGCTCTTTAAGCCACTCCTCATAGGGCTTGTTCTCCAGAACCTTAATCATTTTAGTTGTGTGTGTGTGTGTGGACGAGGCGGGGGGGGGGGGGGTTAATAATATAAATGCATCAGAAACAAACAGGTACCAGTAGCTTACGAAATGGGACAAGGAGCAAAACCAAGAGGAGACAAACGGTTTTAAATCACCCATTTTCCTGTGATTCAAGAACTTGCCTGACAGCATTGTCTCCACAGATACATTTCTGAATATGTAGGACAAAAGGTATGGGTTTGTTGATTTAATAATTTTTGCTTTTTTCCATGGTAATAACAAGCGTGCTGATTTCCCTGGTGTGGCAGTTGCTTATTTTTTTTCTTGATTGTCTACAGATGGCAGGCTCTAACTACCTTGTTTTCTAACTGAATAGTGATATGAACCCATAGAGAGAACGGGCTTCTTTTCCATCTAATTCTGATTGCATCGCCTCCAGGATTTACATTGCCACAGGCATGACCTGAAGAACCTCCAGAAACAATTTGCAAAACAAGTTTGAACTCAATTAACTAAGTAGGGGGCTGGCAGGTTACCCCACTCAATTGGTAAACTATCGGCCTGTTTCCAATCTTCCCTTTTTGGGCAAAGTCATGGAACGTGTGGTGGCCTCACAACTCCAGGCATTCTTGGTAGACACGGATTATCTAGATCCGGCACAGTCTGGCTTTAGGCCGGGACATGGTACCGAGACAGCCTTGGTCGCCTTAGTGGATGATCTCCGTCGGGAGCTCGACAGGGGGAGTGTGTCCCTGTTGGTGCTACTCGACCTCTCAGCGGCCTTCGATACCGTCGACCACGGTATCCTTCTGGGACGCCTCGCGGGAATGGGTCTCGGAGGTACTGTTTTGCAGTGGCTCCGGTCATTCCTCGAGGGTCGGTCTCAGAAGGTGTCACTGGGGGACTCCTGCTCTACCCCACAACCTTTGTCTTGTGGGGTTCCTCAGGGTTCAATACTGTCCCCCATGTTGTTTAACATCTACATGAAGCCGCTGGGTGAGATCATCCGGAGTTTCGGAGTGCGGTGTCATCTGTACGCAGATGATGTCCAACTCTGTCACTCCTTCCCACCTGCTACTAAGGAGGCTGTCGAAGTCCTGAACCGGTGCTTGGCCGCTGTGACGGTCTGGATGGGGGCGAACAAATTGAAATTGAATCCAGACAAGACAGAGGTGCTCCTGGTCAGTCGCAAGGCCAAACAGGGTATAGGGTTACAGCCTGTGTTAGACGGGGTCGCACTCCCCCTGAAGACACAGGTTCGCAGTTTGGGTGTGATCCTGGACTCATCGCTGAGCCTGGAGCCCCAGGTTTCGGCGGTGACCAGGGGAGCATTCGCACAGTTAAGACTCGTGCGCCAACTGCGACCGTACCTTGGGAAGTCTGACTTGGCCACGGTAGTCCACGCTCTGGTTACATCCCGTCTTGATTACTGCAACGCTCTCTACGTGGGGTTGCCTTTGAAGACGGCCCGGAAGCTCCAACTAGTCCAACGGGCGGCAGCCATGGTATTAACAGGGGCTGGACGCAGGGAGCACACAACTCCTCTGCTGTACCAGCTTCACTGGCTACCGATTAGCTACCGAGCCCAATTCAAAGTGCTGGTTTTGACCTTTAAAGCCCTAAACGGTTCTGGCCCTACATACCTATCCGAACGTATCTCGGCCTATCAGCCCACCAGGACCCTTAGATCTTCAGGAGAAGCCCTTCTCTCTATCCCACCTGCTTCACAGGTGCGGCTCGTGGGAACGAGAGATAGGGCCTTTTCTGTGGTGGCCCCCCGGCTTTGGAATGCCCTCCCTACTGAATTAAGATCAGCCACCTCGCTAATGGCATTTAGGAAAAAACTAAAAACCTGGATGTTTGAGCAAGTCTTCAATTGACCTTCGATGTGATGTTTTATCTGACCATGGATTAGCAATCAAGATAACGAATTGGATGATGATTTTAACTATGAGATGTCCCGATCTGTATTGGTGGCCCAATACTGTGTATGTTTTTTGTATGTATTTTTATTTTAATTTTATATGCTTAAATGAATTGTATATTTTAACATGTTGTAAACCGCAATGAGTCGCCGCACAGGCTGAGATATTAGCGGTATACAAGCATACCAAATAAAAATTTCCCTTCTAAATGGGCCCTGGAAAAAACCCACAATGGCTTATTTGGTATAGATTTTCCAAACCTTAAGGAATAAAAAGTAATTATTGTCAGAGGCTTTCATGGCCAGCCATGAAATCACTGGTGTGCTGTGAGTATTCCAGCCTGTTTGGCCATGTTCCAGAAGCATTCACTCCTGACGTTTCACCTACATCTATGGCAGGCATCCTCAGAGGTTGAGGGTTCTGTTGGAAACTAGGCAAGTGGGGTTTATATATCTGTGTAAGGTCCAGGGTGGGAGAAAGAACTCTGATCTGTTTGAATTAGGTGGCCAATTGCAACATTCACACTCCCCTCAAGCAGACAAGAGTTCTTTCTCCCACCCTGGACCTTCCACAAATATATAAAACCCACTTGCCTAGTTTCCAACAGACCTCACAACCTCTGAGGATGCCTGCCATAGATGTAGGCGAAACGTCAGAATAGAATGCTTCTGGAACATTGTCATACAGTCCAGAAAACTCACAGCAACCCACTAAAGAGTAATTGTTGAAAATATATTGCCAATAGACATAATTAAAGGGCTTAAAGGGAGGACTTAGGTTGTATTTAAAGAGATCACACTGGGGATACTTTGATTCATCTTGAAGAGACCACCAATTTGTATTCTAAGATAAAACATCTAATAGCAAGCACTAGAATACTGTATATTTTGGCAAGTGTTGTGATTTTGGGTGTGTGTGGTTTGTTTTTTGTTTTTTGTTTTAAAAATACTCATCTTGAAATCTGTGTCTTGTCTTAAAATCTGCTTGATTTTTCAATCTCATTGTCACTTACTGTCCTAACTGACATCCTGTTCAAATGTGTATGTTAAATAAACATACTTAACTAAATTGTACTGTATTTACTTGTGTCAACCAGTAAACTGACAGCTAGATTTATATATAAAATTGTGCATTTCAAAACAAGGATTGCATGCAGAACTGGAGTGTCATTGGAAGAATATCCAGACAAAAACAATTTTGAAGCAGGTAACAGGCTGTTAAGTTTGAACTTTCATTTTTTTCCCCCACTCCACGTGGTAAAAAAATGAAATTTTCATATTTTTTTTTATTCTTGTTGAGTTCCCAGCTGGCATTTAACTGTGTTATTATGCTTGGCTTTTGATTTTTTAAAATGGCTTTCATTATAGTTTTTGACTGGATTTGTTAAAATCCAATTCTTACAGGGACAGAAAGCGAGGTGCAATCTTCTGAACAGGGGCAGACAGCAAAACAAACATCTTGGGATGCATGCCCTTCCTAAATGTTACCCAAAGCTTCTGCTTCTATCTATCTATCTATCTATCTATCTATCTATCTATCTATCTATCTATCTATCCATCCATCCATCCATCCATCCATCCATCCATCCATCCACATAATAAAAGTGAAAATATGTATGTGTGTGCCTGGAGTGTCCACTTACACAGACAACCTCTTGCCTCCACAAACAGCTATAGCTCCCATTACTCAGGAGACACCAATGGCCCTCCCTCCAATGACATTTTAGTTTATAGAGAGCACAGTAACCATGCATAAGAGCCCTGCCAATGTCCTCCACAAACACCATACTGCTCACCACCGAAATGAATGCTTTCATATGGGGACAATTTCATCCTAGATTGTCTGTGTTTCCTTCATCACAGACATCCCAGTGTTTCTTACTCTCTCCACTGGTTTGACTTTTGCATGACCCTGCCAACTGCCTCTCCCTTAACCCTTTCCTATTCTTTTCTATGGCATGCAGCAAACTGAGGTTTGGGGAGAATTCACCATGATTTATAGGAGTTGTAGGTACTGAGATGTATAGTTTACCTGCAATCTAAGAGCACTCTAAACTCCACCAGTGATGGACCTGGAACTAACTTGGCACACAGAACTCCCATGACCAACAAAAAATACTGGAAGTCTTTGGAGGGATCTATAGGAGTTGTAGTTCACCTAAACGCGATTGGTGGAGACGAGAGACAGGGCCTTCTCAACAGTGGCTCCCTGTCTGTGGAATTCCCTCCCCAAAGACATCAGATTGGCCCTCTCCCTCCTGTCCTTTAGAAGGAAACTCATGACTTGGCTGTGGGACCTTGCATTTGACCATTGAATAGCAGCTTGTATAAAGAAGACAAGCAATTTCGAAGTGACAATGAATTGACCCTGACCTGGATTTTAATTGGCATGTTTTAACAACTGTTTATTTAATGTTTTGCTTTAATGAATTTGTTAATTGTTCTTATCATTATGATGGCACTGAATGGTGTTTGCTGTGAGGTTGCCCTGAATCCCCCCTTGGGGGTGAGAAGGATGGGGTACAAGTATATGAAATAAATAAATAAATAAATCCAGAGAGCATTGTGAACCCAAACCCTGATGGATCTGGCACACATACCTGATATGCTGAAATGTGATTACTGGAGGGGTTTGGGGGGAACTGATCTTCCGTTCTGGGAGTTGTAGTTCACCCACAACCAGGGAAACTGTGACTTTCACCAATGATGGTGTCAGCAGAGTTATAATATCAAATAAAAAATAACAATACTACAGCAGAAGCTTACTTTATTATAGCTTCATAGTGGAAACTCAGAAATCAGACATCAGACCCTAAACAAAAACCTCCAACCAAATCCAAGACCAATACCTAAAGACTGCAGGCAGATGCAAACCATTATAACAGCAGCAATGAGATCCACCTGCACCCAATTGACCAAACCCAAACCACAAGCATTTCAGCAATTAAAGGCACAAACTTACTTACACAAATATAACCAAATACATACAATGAACAATATAATTTTGCACATTTTACAATACTTCTAACACTCCTCCACAAAATTATATTAGTTCATATTTATACATTCATAAATTCAATTTTTCACAAAACTGGTTATGTTTTTCACAAGTAAGAGGTTTCGTCAAAATATCTGCAACATTTTCAACTGAAGGAACATAATTGAGAACAATTCTTTTGTCCTTAACAAATTGTTGCACATTTGAATATCTAACATTAATGTATCTAGACTTCGTATTCATATTTTGACTTTTACCCAAAGCGATGCAGGTTTGAGAATCAACATAAACTTGTATTGGCAATTCTAAATCAATGTTCAGACTTTTAATCAAAGATTCTAGCCATTCTGCTGATGTCAAAGCATCAGACAACGCTGAGAATTCAGCTTCTCCAGTACTTAATGCCACAATGTTCTGTTTTCTGCTCTTCCAGCACACTGGTGTATTTGCATATTTTATTACAAATCCAGTAACAGATTTATTTTCCTTTAGATTTGCGAAAGAACTATCGCAATGTATTTCTAAAGACTTTTTGTCATCTGGACAAATTCTGAAAACTTTTTCAGCAGTTTGTTTTAAATATCTCAGAACTCTTTTTACTCCAGCCCAGTCTGTATGTGAGGGATTTTGAATCCTTTGACTTAGGATACCAACAGAAAAAGAAATGTCAGGCCTTGTGTTGTTTGCAATGTACAATAAAGAGCCAATAACTGAACGATAAATGAAATTGTTATCAAACACTTCTCCATCTACATGTTGTAAAAACTGAAGAGCCATGGGTGTATTAACAGTGTTTGCATTTTCCATTCTGGTTCTTCTCAAAAGATCATAAATCTTGTCAGTTTAGTTTAATTCAAAACCACTTTCATTTCTGGCAATATTTATGCCAAGATATCTATTAACATCTCCAAGATTTTTGATTTTCAATACTTTGCTCAAATTCTGAAATACTTCCTGAATGTTTTCCTCAGATCCAATACATAACACATCATCCACATAAATTACAATAAACATTTGTGTGTCTCCACTTCCTTTTGAGTACAAACAAGGATCAAAACTATTGGCAACAAAATTCAACTTTGTCAACACTTTGTCTAAATGTAGGTTCCAATTACGTGCACTTTGTTTAAGACCATAAAGACTTTTCTTAAGAAGATAAGTCCCTTCAGGAAGGTCAGATTCAAAACCTGGGATAGCAGATATATAAACTTTCTCCTCCAAGTCTGCATGAAGATACGCAGTATTCACATCAAAATGTTTGACTTTTAAATTCCTATTACTGGCAATTGCAAGGGTTATTTTTAGTGCTTCCCCAGACACTGTGGGGCTAAATATCTCATTAAAATTTTCTCCATATATCTGTTCAAAACCTCTAGCAACTAACCTGGCTTTGTACAAAAAACCACCATCCTTTGTTTGTTTACGTCTATAAACCCAACGACAACTTAGAACCTTTACATTGTCAACTGTTTTAGACTTCTCCATGACTTGCAAATCTTTCAAAGCATCAAATTCACTTTGCATTGCTTTTCAACATCTCTTTATAACTTTGAGGTTCAGACCAGTCATGTTCTTGTATTTTCACAACTTCACAATGGTATCTCTTTGGAGGAATACCCTTAGTTGTCCTAGAACTGCGCCTAGGAATGGTCCTAGTACTATCTCCTCCATCAGTCTCATCAGTTTCTGAATTACTAGAGCTAGTACTTTCTGAACTAGAAGATTCAGCTTCAGCTTTTCTCTTCTGAGGTTCTGTCCTTTTAATTACAGGACTACTGCCTTGTAACTGACTAGAAACAGATTCTTGCTTCACTTGCACTTGTGTTCCAAACTGTGTATCTTGAGATGTGCTTGGTTGTATATTTTGCTGTGCAGTCTGTTGTGAAACTGATTGCACTTGTGTAGCAGGCCGCTGTGAAACTTGCTGTGTAGTTGGCTGTGTGGTTAGTGGTGTGTGCCTTTGAGTAGTATTGAAAGGCAGAAACACTTCCTTATTTGAATGAATCCTTTCCCAACCACTGTGTTGTTGGAACTTCACATTTTTAGAAACTAACACCCTATTATTACCACACCAAAATCTCCAACCTTTTGACTCAGAAGCAGGGCCTAGATATTTCAATTTCTTCCAAATAGAATCCTTTTTATGTCTTTGTTGAGAAGGAATTAAGACATATGAGTCACTTCCAAAAACTCTGATTGAACTCAAATCAGGAGTTTTTCCAAAAAACAACACATAAGGAATACTATTGACACTTTTGCAAAAAGAACGATTGAGCACAAAGGTGGCGTTTGCCACGGCTTCAGCCCACAATCCATCAGATAAACTAGCATCTCTTAACATTTTTCTAGCCACAACCTTTACAACACCTATCCACCTTTCTGCAACCCCATTTTCACTGGGTGAGTAAGGATTTGTTAACCTGTGAACTATGCCAAACTTTTCAAGCAAATTTTGCATTTGTTTGGACATAAACTCAGCACCACGATCACTCTGAAAAGCTTGTACTGGGTACTCAGGAAACTGTGTTTGCATTAGCTTCAGCCAAGCAGAAATTTTTTGAAAAACTTCACCTTTAGTTCTTAGAAAGAAGGTGAACTTCAGCCTTGAAAAATCATCTACCAAAATCAAAAAATATTTCGACCCGCCTACAGAAGTAGGATGAGGACCAGATACATCAATATGGACAAGCTCTAAGACCCTTTTTGAAACTCTAGCACTGTATTTTGCTATAGGAGCTTTCTTAAGATTTTCTGCTGCACAAATTTCACAATCTAGAAAATTCTTACATCCTTGAATAGGAATCTCACACAACTCAGCTGTCTGTCTTAGATACTGCCATGACAAATGACCCATTTTCCTGTGAAATTCATGAATACATTTGTCGTGTAATGGCCTGGGATTATCAGGTATCTGCTTAATGCAAGCAGACACATTTGTAGCAGACTTTAAAACAAAAAATCCCTTTTCTTGTCTCAGTTGCACTTCATTACCTTGAAGATCAATTAGCATAGACTTTTCTTTCTTTAAAGACACCTCAAAACCTTCATCCAAAAGTTTGTTGACACTGAGAATATTATACATAATTTCTGGTACATAGTACACATTCTCAAGAGTACATTTCAGACTGTCAATATAAAGATCACCACAAGAAAATACTTTAACTTTTCTATCATCTGCCAAAGAAATAAAGTTTATATCAGAGTCTCTCACATTTGTCAACAGTTCTATAGTTTTTACCAAATGCTGAGAACAGCCTGAGTCAATAATGAAAGAGTTCATTGTATCCTTCTTAGAGGTCACCAGGAAAGCATGCTGTAAGTCCTTTGAAGAACTAGGTCTCTCCACTTGCTTGTTTCTCCATTGTCCTGGATTCTGTTTGCAATTCTTAGCATAATGCCCTTTCTTTTTACATTTAAAGCACACAATTTGTGACTTTGGCTTAGCAACACAAGCAGTGTCATTAGAAGCAGTTCCAGAACTTGAACTCTTCTGCATAGGAGCAAAACTTCTCAATTTGCGTTGAGCTTCAAATTCCATAATTACCTTTGAGCCACTTGATTGTCGTTGAAACATATCTTTAAACAGATTCCACGCAGTTTGTGCATGAGGAATATTATGAAGGTGAACCAACAAAGAATCTGACACAGACAACTGAAGAAGCGCCAAAGCTCTTTCATCTTTTTGTTGATCCGCAGGAGTTAGTTGAGCTGGCAAATTCTCAATTATGTCCCATAAATTCTGGGAAACAAGATAAGCTTTAAATCTGATGCTCCAACTGAGCCAGTTACTATCAGATAGTTTATCAAAAGGGAGTGAACCAACTTGAAGAGGCGGCAAAGCCATTTTGGTATTTCACTTTAAAGTCCCAAAGTTCCAGAAACAAATACTTACTGCACCAAAAAAGAAAGGACCCCCAGTATACCCGGGTTTCAGCCCAGCCAATTTATATTCACTTCTTCAAGTAAAATTGGCTTCTAGCAGTCCAATATCTTTCAAAACTTTGCAGTAATTCTCTGGAATTCAAACACAGGGTCTGACTCACAAACTGTTTGCTTCTTCTTTTGGCTTCAGAAACATTTGCTGAAAAAACCTTTTGTGCAAGGCAAGACAGGAAAACAACATAGTTGGCCCTTGCTGCTCAGGCACGTAGAAGGCAAATTCTCCAACATAGCAAGCCATAAATCTTCTTGATTTCTCTGAAGGCAAATCTTCCAAGGTTTAGTGTTCAGCAGCAAGCTATCACTTTAAACCTCGCTGCTCACCAAAGCAGCCAGGAGCAGAAGACTCAAAAATGCCTTCAAAAAACTTCTTAATGTTCCACCACATATTTCAAAAACAAACATCACCTCAGACACATGGATTATGCAGCGTTCTGGGCCCATAACCTGTCAGCAGAGTTATAATATCAAATAAAAAATAACAATACTACAGCAGAAGCTTACTTTATTATAGCTTCATAGTGGAAACTCAGAAATCAGACATCAGACCCTAAACAAAAACCTCCAACCAAATCCAAGACCAATACCTAAAGACTGCAGGCAGATGCAAACCATTATAACAGCAGCAATGAGATCCACCTGCACCCAATTGACCAAACCCAAACCACAAGCATTTCAGCAATTAAAGGCACAAACTTACTTACACAAATATAACCAAATACATACAATGAACAGTATAATTTTGCACATTTTACAATACTTCTAACAGATGGACCTCAACCAAACTTGGCACACAGAACCCCCTTGGCTGACTCTTTGGAGGCTTTTAAGCAGGGGCTGGATGGCCATCTGTCAGGGGTGCTTTGAATCCAATTTTCCTGCTTCTTGGCAGGGGGTTGGACTGAATGACCAACGAGATCTTTTTCAACTCTATGATGCTATGATTCTCTCTACTGGAGGGGTTTGAGGGGATTGACTCACCATAGTGGGAGTTGTACTTCGCCCTACAGCCAGAGGGCACACTGAACCCCACCGATGACGCATCTAGATTCTAGAGCAAACTTGCCCAACATAACAAACCTTAAGTACTGATGGTTTTTTTGGGTTAACCCTGCATGATGTGAGTTGTAGTTCACCCACAACTTTATGCATTTTGTACAATTAAAATTGACTTTTTCAAATAACCCGTGCAACGCTGGGTACCTAAGCTTGTGTGTGTGTGTATGCTTGTGGAGTTACACTTACAAAATTCAGCTTACATACAAATTCATCTTTAGAACAAACCTACAGAAGCTATCTTGTATGTAACTTGAGGATTGCCAGTACAGATATATGGTAACAAAACAGAAGTATGCCAGGTGAAAGATATGTGGTTTATCTGCTTAACTAAAGTGTTTAACTGATGTATGGACTTTCAAAGATTGGAGAGCATTCGATAGTTAGATCTAGTGTCTAAAATTACTTAGCTGCTATGTAATTTTCTCCAAAGTGCAATAGATATTTTATATGATACAGTGCACAGAATACTGGACATAGATCAGGGAAGATCTCTGTTTTAAATCTGCACTCCTATGTGACTTTGACCAGCCAACCTCACACAGTTGATGATAAAATGAGAGGGGAAAAAAACTTATCATGCACTCCTTTAAGGAAAATGCAAATTATTTTATAATAAATAAACAAAATGTAGAAATAGAAGGGGTGAGAGATATGCAGTAGAGAAAGCCTCAGTTTGTTCTGCAAAGGGGAATATGTTTTCTTTCCATTTTATGCTAGATGTTGTCAAACGTAATTCAGAATGTGAATATTTTATCTTTTAATTCGTAGCATATTACAAACTGGGTGTTATTTCTACTCAGTGTTCTTCTGCAGTTTGTTCTATGAAATGTGAGTTGATTTTCAGGCTGAGGAGGTTACCTTGTAGGTGCATGTACAGCCAGCGCTCTGCTCATGGATTCTGCATCCAAGTATTCGACCATCTACAAAGCCCAAATCCAGAAAGCAAATCCCAATTTTGCATATTATACAAGAGACACCTTTTTAAAAATTATCTGTTACAGGGAGCCACCAGCGGCACAATGGGTTAAATCCTTGTGCCGGCAGGACTGCTGATCGCAAGGTTGGTGGTTCGAATCTGGGGAGTGGGGTGAGCTCCCATCTGTCAGCTCCAGCTTCTTATGTCGGGACATGAGGGAAACCTCCCACAGGATGATAAAACATCCAGGCATTCCCTGGGCAACATCCTTGCAGACGGCCAATTCTCTCACTCCAGAAGTGACTTGCAGTTTCTCAAGTCACTCCTGACACACACACACACACAAATCCTCTTACATTTAAGTGACTTATGTATCTATAGGTTTTAGTATCGACAAGGAGCCTTGGAATCAAACCCCAGTGGGTACCAGAGGCCCACTATGCTACAATCAATGAAAAGGAGTAATTATTAAAATAGATTCCTCTGGTTTATCTCCGTATTCTATGAGAAGAAAGCTCCCATTCACATAGCCATTATGATTGCTTCCTCTATTTCTGTTTGTCATTATCTTCCCTTTGAAATATTTTATATGCTCAACCTTGTGGTTGTCCTCTTCTTCCCGAGTCTCTTTTTGATTATATGCATGTGTCTGAATCTCCAGGAGGCTCTTTGCCTTGGCTGGTCGCTATGGAATGTATGCAGGGCTAATGAAACTACGTCAATATTTATTGTGGGACATATAATAACGCATGCACGGTATGTAGTAGCATTGATAAGCTTATACAAACACTATCCTCATGTTAGAAAGGAGTTCTCCACCACTGAAAATCTCCCAAGCGAGCTAATAAATAGGGCAAGAGGTTATCTACTATATATATACACAAAGGGATTCCCAAATCTTTATGACACTGAAGGGGCAACTACTACTGAAATAGAACAGAAACTTACGTTTTCTTTGACATGGTGCCATTTGCATGGCAAGTTGTAACTTGCCTAACTTTGTGGCTTTTCTTCATTTTGTTTTCTTTTCTTGTCTCTTGGAGCAATGGGGCCAGAAAATGCTGAGGCATTTTAGCGGGTATCGGTTATGCTCAAACAACAAGTCCTGTTACCCAAATCTTGATTGGTTTGCTGACAGATTTGACTGCATCAAAGAGGCAAGACTGAGATGTGCTATTGCTTCCCTGCTTTCCAACTGCCACCCCTTTTGAAGAATATGGGCCTGAATTCTCAGAACTGGACATTCTGCCTGGAAACTCTTCTCTGCACATAAGGATACTACCCCGGTAAACTCCCACAAACGATTTATTATTTATTTATATACAGTATTTATATTCCCCAAAGGGCACTCAGGGTGGAATACAATGTACATATACATGGCAAACGTTCAATGCCATAGACACACAACATATACAGACAGACACACAGAGGCTTTTAACATTCCAGCTTTTTCATGAGGGTATTCTGACCACCAGGGGAGCTGTCGTTTCACCGTCCATTTGTGACACCGATGAAGTACTTCCTAATTCTTTGCATGCTTACTAGAGATTTTTATGGTATCGTAAATTAGCCTCCCCGCACAAGTGGTACCTAAATTTCCTACTTGACTGATGCAACTGTCTTTCGGGCTGCAAAGGTCGACAGCAAGCTACACAATTTGGTTGGAAGCTCATTCCGACTCAGGCTGGCTTCAAACTCATGACCTTTTGGTCAGTAGTGATCTTAATGCAGCTGATTCCCAGCCAGGTGCGCCACAGTCCTGGTGCAATGCCTACTCTTCATTATCCAATTTAATATAATTTCAACAAAACCCCACTCATTTAGGGCCTACAGCTGAGGAAAAGATAGGGAACAAAGTGGACTGGCTGTTGCTAGGTGACATGTGTATGGGGAAGACAGGAAGGAAGGGATGAAAGAAAAAGAAGGGGAAGGAAGGGTGGAGGGAAAGGCCTAAGGGAAGGAAAGAAAGAGAAAGGAAAGAGAGAGGGAAAGGTGTATGAAGAAAAGCAAGAGAAGACTGAAAGTAAAAAGAGGGACAAAGTGTTTGAGAGAAGTGGAGGAAGGGCTGCAGTCCCTATAAGGGGACTCAGGGCAGATTACAATGTACACATATATAAGGAATATGAGACTGGCTATGATTCCACTAAGAGACGAAGCGGATTTTGTGTAGTCTGTAAGTGTTGTATAGTTCTATGTTGTTGACACTGGCCTTTTGTAATTGTCTTTTATATGTGTACTGTACACCGCCATGAGTCGCCCGTAGGGCTGAGAATGGCGGTTAATAAGTGCATCAAATAAATAAATAAATAAATATATGGCAAACATTCAATGCCAAGACATGCAACAGATAGAGACAAACAGTCAGAGGCTATTTAACTTTTTCTGGCCGCCAGGGGAGCTGTCGTTTTCATCGTCCATCTGCGACACTGAAGTACTTCCACATTCCCCACATGCTTTTTGCTGGAGTCTTTTTTATGGCCTCGTAAATTTTTGTTAAATTAGCCTCCCCACACATAGGTGGTACCTAATTTTCCTACTTGACAAATGCAACTGCCTTTTGGGTTGCAAAGGTTGACAACAAGCTACACAATTGGTCGGAAGCTCACTCCGAGCTGGTCTGGCTTCGAACTCATGACCTTGTGGTCAGAAGTGATCTTAATGCAGCTGACACTCAGACAGCTGCGCCACAGTCGCGGTGCTATGATATGATGCCAACATGGTAAACTACTCATAGAACAAATGGCTATAGTTTTCACAACTTAGTGTACAGACTGTGGCTTTCTATGCAAATAAGGAATCGTGAATATAAAACAATGCTGTATTGTTTTTCTCCTTAATTCGTTGCGTAGTGGTAGTGTTATGCCACTTTAAAATCGAATATGGTGTATATTGTGTTTATTAGGGTGTTTATTAGGTACAATTGCTTAGCTTATTCTCCAGTTAATTGGAGGGTTTTAAAAACTGATTTATGTTTAATTGTTAAGCTCTCAGTTTAGTACAAAGTACTACAGTACTAGTATTTCTGATATGGCTAAACAGTTTGGCCTTTTGAGGTTTCTGGAACTTCCATTTAAAGTGTTGTTTCTCCTGTTCCTTTAATAAACAATGGTGATGTAAAAACCTGTAAAGAACAGCAGTTGCTTATATCGTGTGAAGCCTGATACCTACCTATCAGTACTGTGGCAGATCATAAATTTGTGCTGCAACTGAACAATGGTGTAAATGCACTCCCTCTTACTCTGTATAAAGTTGAGTAATTGCTCTTAAAAAAAAAACCAAACCCTCAGCAGATCACAAAACCCACGCTTCCCCAGGAGGCGGCTGTAATATAGAATTGCAGTGCTGTAATTAGGCAATGGGAAAGCATAAGAGTTGGTTGTACCAAATGCCCTGGCTCCCCAAACTCCGTTAGACTCCAACTCCCAGACGACCCAACCACTACGGCTTGTCGTGAGGCATCCTGGGAGTTGTAGTATAATATCGCCTTGGAACGGCGGCTCCTCTCCCTTTCACGTAAAGGTAAACCGGCGAGTTTGCGACTTCGCTTTCTAGTGGTGCGCATGCTCAGACTGGGTCGGCGCATGCTCACTAGACTCCAGCCTTCAGCGTGTCATAGGTTTGAGAGCTGCCTCGGCGTGAGGGGAATTTTGTGCTTCCCGGGCTTCCTTTGGGAGGAGAAGGAAGCCATGGGGAGTTCTTCGGAGGCCCTTCGCTACGCCGAGTACGCACCTGGCAACGGGCCGGGCGTCAAGCCGGGCCTGGTGAGTACAACTCGGCAGAGAGGGTCGAGGAAAGCGCGTGTGGCTCGGGCCTAGCCGGCGCCGGCGTGAGCATGCGCACTGGTGACTGCCAGGCGGCCGGTTCGGCCTGGTGTTGCCCTGGCAACGCTCCCTTCACAGTACTGGCTGCGGATAGAGTAGAGAAGTCAGTCAGAGTGTTTTTGGTTTTGGCTCAGCATGGGAGGACCCCCGGAGAGGAGAGGGGCCTTCAGGGGCAGGATCTGAAGCTAGAAAGCGAGGAGGTTGGAGTATAGCAGGAATTACTTTTCAGACAAGCTGCTATAGTAGTGAAACGCTCTCTTGTCAGGCCTAGCTAGAAGGGACTGGCGTTCCAGGATCTGGAGAGCCCTGACCTACAGTGTTATCTTGTAAACCACCCTCTCCCACAGCACCACCTTCTTTTGCCAGATAAGTCCACTCTTAGTCCAGCAGATAAGGGATTATTTATTTATTTATTTTGCCGCCCTTCTCACCCCTAAGGGGACTCAGAGCGGCTTACAAGATGTATACACACATATACATACATTACAATATGTTATATTATTAGCATTGTTGTTGTTCATTCGTTCAGTCGTCTCCGACTCTTTGTGACCTCATGGACCAGCCCACGCCAGAGCTCCCTGTCGGCCGTCACCACCCCCAGCTCCTTCAAGGTCAGTCCAGTCACTTCAAGGATGCCATCCATCCATCTCACCCTTGGTCGGCCCCTCTTCCTTTTACCTTCCACTTTCCCCAGCATAATTGTCTTCTCTAAGCTTTGCTGTCTCCTCATGATGTGGCCAAAGTACTTCAACTTTGTCTCTAGTATCCTTCCCTCCAATGAGCAGCTGGGCTTTATTTCCTGGAGGATGGACTGGTGGGATCTTCTCGCAGTCCAAGGCACTCTCAGAACTTTCCTCCAACACCACAGCTCAAAAGCATCTATCTTCCTTCGCTCAGCCTTCCCTAAGGTCCAGCTCTCATATCCGTAGGTGACTACAGGGAATACCATGGCTTTGACTATGCGGATCTTTGTTACCAGTGTGATGTCTCTACTCTTTACTATTTTATCGAGATTAGACATTGCTCTCCTCCCAAGAAGTAAGCGTCTTCTGATTTCCTGGCCACAGTCTGCATCTGCAGTAATCTTTGCACCTAGAAATACAAAGTCTGTCACGGCCTCCACATTTTCTCCCTCTGTTTCGCAGTTGTCAATCATTCTTGTTGCCATAATCTTGCTTTTTTTGATGTTTAGCTGCAGCCCGGCTTTTGCACTTTAATCTTTCACCTTGATTAGAAGGCTCCTCAGCTCCTCCTCGCTTTCTGCCATCAGAGTGGTGTCATCTGCATATCTGAGGTTGTTAATGTTTATTCCAGCAATTTTCACCCCAGCCTTGCATAGCATATTATTATTAGCATAGCATATCAGTATTAAATATTACTATATTGCACTATATCATTATATTGTAATGTTAGTAAGATTACATGTAATATAAATATATAATTATAATATATTAGTATTATATTGCATTACATTATAATATAAATATATGTATATACAACATATTACATTATATTATAAGCATAGACAAGGTGGGACTGACTTCTGCCCCCCCCCCCTCTGGTCCAGAGCGGCAGTTAGTGCTGGGGGGAGGGGTCCCCAAGTGATGACATATGCAGGAGACAAGATGGAACTGTCCCCTGCCCCCCCCCCCCTTTCAATCTGGCCCAGAGCGGCAGTTGGTGCTGGGGGGAGGGGTCCCCAGCTGATGACATCATTATCATTCCATACATTGGGCTGGCTCCTCCTCCTTGCTCTTTATGGATAGGAATCACAAGCATTTTTTGGCCCTGCTCTGAAGCAGAGGTGGCCAAAGTCCAATCCAGATGTCCCAGGACAGAAACTTCCATCAGTCCTAACTAATAGAGCCAGTGGTGAGAAGTGCTGGAAAAAGCAGGCCAATAATACATGCAAAGCTGCCCTTGCCAAACAAATTGTTTACTGACAGTGAGAGAGTTTGCCAAGAGCTACTAAATTTGTTCCACCTCAGGACATCATGGTGCAGCTCCAAATTCCCTACAGACCAGAAGAACAGAGAAAATAGGAACAACTTCACTATGCAACATTATTTTTGTTACTGGATCATAAGTGCAATTTCCTAATTGGTTCTACCATAAAAAAAAAACCTTGGGAAGTGTATGAAACTGCAGAAAGATCCTTTAGCACATTTTGCTATAGTCTTTCAATAAATATCTCATAGAGCCTCAATCACTTCAACATAGTTTGTGGCAGCCACAAAAACAAAGTTTCTGGAGTAGAACAAGTGCTCTCAAAGTAAGTACCACAGAATTAAACAGGAAACAACACTTTCAAACACAAGAACATATTTTTCCCCCAAATTTTGTTATATAGTGTTGTTTTAAGTGCGGACAGTTTTTCAGCCAAATTTTGTTACATAGTGTAATTGTTTTACATGACCCTGGGTTGGTTCTTTGAACCAACCTTCTCAAAAAAATCTGATGATTTCTTCATCTTGGGACAAACGTAAGTTGGAAATGACTTTAAGACATACAATGACAAAAGCAGGACATACATAATTCCCCTTTCTTTCTCAACTTCATGAATGACCTGTTAGAACAGTGGTTCTCAGTCTGTGGGTCCTCAGGTATTTTGTCCTACAACTCCCAGAAATCCCAGCCAGTTACCAACTGTTAGGATTTTTGGGAGTTGGGGACCCAGATGTTGAGAATCACCATGTTAGAATATATTCACAGGACTTTTGTCAGAAGCAGTGGGTGTTTAAGAAACACAATGCCACTTTATATCTATTTGGATAGCAACCATTATTTAATAAGGCATAGTTTCAGTGACTCATCATTTGCAATTCAGTATGATGGTCTTGGCTGTCATTGGGACACACACAGCTTTATAGAATCATAGAGTTGGAAGACACCTCATGGGCCCCCTGCCAAGAAGCAGGAAAATCACAGTTTGGAGCAAAGAACCCAAGCAGCAAAGACTCAGTGTGCAAAAGCCTTTTTATCCAGAATTCAATGAACAGACATTAATCATATTAATTACCATTTTAAGATGCATCAAATAAGTCATGCTCCAAAAATTGAAATTGAGTTCAGATTTGGTCACATGCATATTATCATCCACTTAGAAAGGCTGGCTTATGTTGTTCAGTTGTGTACTATTATTTGGAAAGCAAGGATAGAAATTGTGTGGTCTTCTTTATTGTACCTCCCATCAGTCCTAGTCAATATAGCTAATGGTGAGGAATGTTGAGAATTATAACTCACCCACATCTGGTGGAATACTCAGTTTCTCATCTGGGCTGAAAGAGTGAAGTCTCATATATATTAATAAAATTCACTCTGCAGTCCAGTTGCTAGGCTATTGTAAGTGTAATATGTTTAGAGATGTTTTTAATCTTTCGGATCCCAGAAATTAGTGAAACAGCATTCAGTGGATTCTTTGCATTTACAACAAATCTATAGGATAACATATTAATGTAATGTTTATTACTGGGTATTGATTTGGTCATTTGGGGGGGGGGGGGAAGATGTTTGAGCTGTGCAGCCATAGAAAACTTTGAAACTGCAGCAATGTTTGGTTTTCAGGTCTGAAAACAAGCAACTCATAGCAACTGATTCGAAAAAAATAGGCTACTTCACTTGTAGTCTTTTTTTTTTTTTTGTGCAAGCAGAGATCCCTTGCCACAAGAAAGATAGAAGCTGCTTTTGTAGCACAAAAAAAAGTATTTTTGTGGATTGGGGATCTGGGTGATTGGGACAGTCCCACCTTGGCTGACAGAAAGTTAATGTTTATATTGGAATGTTGATATGGGAAAGTGCTTATTGTACTTTTCAATGTTGTATACCATTTGATGTCATGGCCTGTGGCTGGTACAATAAACAATTCATTCAACTCCATGGTTGACGGGTTGTAGAAAAGTGGGAAGTCAGAGACAGGACAACAGGATGGTTGAGAGTTATAAGCTACTGCTTTACAACTTTAAATATATATTTTTTAAAATACTGACTGACTTGAAGTCCACAGACTTAGATTTGTATGATATTGTTGGATTAGATCCATCTTTTTCAGCCCCTTAGATCTTCCAAACTAGTTTAGTTCATTTCCATACTATTAGTGTCTGTGATTACAAAGGTTTTACATTAATCAACTATGCAAATGAATTAATTTATTAACCTCCCAATGTCACTACAGTCAATATTTAACTTAAGGTATACCAAAAATATTACCAGCAGACCCACAACTTTAATGATAGTTGGGAATCAGTCTAAATTGCTGTGGGCAGCTGTAAGGAGGGACTGTATTGATCTTGAAATAACTACTACTGTGCTGCTCTCTTGCAGTTTAAAGTAGGTACAGGACTCTCTTAGCTGATCTGGGAGATGATCATATTCTCCTTTGCCTGAGTTGAAAGCAACTGAAATGTTTTTTTTTCAACTTTAGATACTGTGCTGGGCAGATGTAAACATTTTAATAAACAAACATCTTAAGGTCTAGTTCTTTGAAGTAGGTGAAAACGATTTGCTTCTTGGGGGTTATTTTGATACTGTGCTGGGCAGCATATAAACATTTTAATAAATAAACATTTGCATATCTAGTTTTTTCATTGTCAAAATGAGAAACCTGTCAGGGCTGACATACTTTCTGATTTCTAGTGGAAACTGAGTCATCTTAATGCTCTTCTACAAATATATCACTTACATTGTGTGTAGAAATCTAACAGCAGGGAAATCTTGCAAGTGTCACCTAATTTGTGTAAATTTGACACTTAATCTAATTTCTAGTCCTAATTAGAGTAGATTTATTTAATGAATGTGACATACATCAGTGTTGATTTACTAAGTTTTGCTATTTTCGACTGGTCTACTCTTTTAGGTACTAATTGGATTTAGCTGGTAATTCCTATTAATCTTCTATAATACAGACAAAAAATCATGTTGTTTGATTTGTGACAGAATGGTTCACATGTTGCCCATCCATCACAGGGATGGTGGGTGGGGCACTAAAGGAGAAAGATGAAAATTGATTCTTCGATATGATGTGTTAGGATAGCCTTTCCCTACCTGGTAGTTTCAGAGGATTTGTATTACAAACAGCAATTGAATTGTGCAGTGTGTAATTGAGAGCATATGAGCACGGGGAGGTTGAAGAAGGCCCTGACTACACTGTCATACAATGCCATTTGAAACTGCATTATATGATCAGTGTAAACTCTAATAATACAGTTTAATTGTGGCAGAATAGATAGAGCAATAGACAACCAGAAGTAGAAGTTTAATCAAAGAACAAATTGAGCCACTGAAGGCAACAGTGTTAACTGCAATAGCACATGCTTCCGATTGGAATTTCTTACAAACCTATCATGACACGAAGTGTAACCGTTGATTTGATGTATTAATAAATATATTCACTAATATTAATGAAAACAGAATTAGGTTTTAGGATCCTCTAATATTTTTATGGTACTGTTCCATTATTCGGGCGGACTCCAAAAGATGGCCTAGATAAAGAAGGATAGTCCATTTTATGGGGGGTGGGTGAGTGAAAGGAGGAAAACAATTTCCACTGTTTTTGCTGGTTATTCCTCCTCCCCCTTTTCCTATTTCATAAATGAGGGTTGCTTTCACTATGGTGACATGGGTGGAGGGAATAACATGAAAACAGGGGGAAATGGTTTAACTCCTTCAAACCCCCCCAAAAGTGGACTATTCCTCTCTCTAGCACCTCCTAGTGGCCTCTGCCCGGATAATGGAACAGTACCATTTTTACTACTACACTTTTTACAATAGTGGTCCAAACTCTGATTTATTGTGTGCAAAATTTACAGTCTGCTTATGACAATTTCACATGACAAAATCCAGTAGTTCAAGAAATAAATGATTAAATATTGGTGTTGTTGTACCTCTGAGATTTTTTCAGGAAGAGATGAAGATATCTGTTTATACATTTATGAACATGCTGTGAAAGTCTTTTGATGTAAGAATTTTTTCTTCCCCATTCATGAATAGTCCTGCATACCAACAGTGCCTTCATGCGCAGTCTGTGATGCTTGTTTTAAATTATAAGAACCACTCATAAATTTCTGGAAGGCTGTTGGATGTCTAACCTGGAAACATGTGATAATTTTATTGGTACAATCACTGTCGCTATCATAATATTTTCCTTACCCACAGACTTTCATGGGCTTATTTTTATTCCTTCTTTTACATAATTGTGGCTGGCTGGAGCTTCCCTGTGAGCTTCTGCTGATCATAACATAAAACAATATTTCACTGTCAGAAACTATGCTCATGTGGCATTTCACATAGCCAGGGGAAGTAAGAGCAGGTTAAACCACCCCAAGAAGTGATAGTTAGGTTCAGGGCTGTGTCCTATTAGATTCTGAATGTTTTCTGATTTATGTCCAGTAGGATGGTGGAACCAGCCTAGTGGTTTTGTGGTTTGAACATTGAACTATGACCAGAGTTTGAATCCTTGTTCAGCCATGGAAACTCCAGGGTGATCTTGAAGTTGCACTCTCTCAACCCCAGCAAAAGACAAATCTTGCCAATGCAAAATCCCTGTGATAGGTTCATTTTATGGTTTCCATTAATCAGAAACAATTTGGAGGCACACAAGAGCAACAACAACAAGGGCGATGACTTTCTCACTCCAGTAGATTGCTCAATGTTTGCAGTGACAGTCAGCCTTAACCATACTTAACAGTACACCTTTCTTATGTGAGTCTTTATCATTTCTTTATTCTTCATGGTGCACACTGAATCAGGCTTTATCTTCATGTATATGTTCAGGATAATTTCTATCTAAAGATCTAAGGTCAGATTAGTGTGGTTTTCCTTTGACTTTGCAAAGCACGCTTCATGCATATACTGTTCTTGTTCTCCACTAAAAGTGGTAGTCTGTTACCAAAACAACCTTTTTCCTTATTCATCCTTGTCATACACAGATAACTTTAATAGCATGATTCTGAGGGATAGCTTGGATAGCTTATTTGTAGGTTCTCATGCAGATATCACCAGTGCATCCGAATCATAGAGTTAAAAAAGACCACATGGGCCATCTAGTCCAACCCCCTGCCATGCAGGAAAAGCACAATCAAAGTACCCCTGTCAGATGACACCAATGTCCTTTCAGGAGAAGACTGAGGCAAATAAGTTGTTGAGCAGCTCTACCTTTTCCCTATCCACTGTTAGCATTTCACTACCTTCTCCATGCAAAGGCCTACCCTTTCCCTTTTTCTTCCTTTTTCTATTGATGTAACCAATAACAAAAATACTGTTTTTAGTCTCTCTGGCAAGCCTGAATTCAGTTTGCACTTTACCCTTATAAATCTTTTCCCTACATGTGTTAGTTATTTGTTTGAATTCCTCTTTAGTGATACCCCCCCCCCCAATTTCTTATACATGTCCCTTTTAAGTCTTAGTTCAGTTGAAAGTTCTTTGGACATCCATTCTGATTTCTTTAGAGTTCTCTTTTCTCTCTCTCTTTGCTGACATTGTTTGCAATTGTACCTTCTGTATCTCACTTTTAAGTAACTCCAACCCATCATTAACTCTCTCTCTCTCTCTTTTTACTTTTCGGTATTCCTGTCCATGGAATTACACTCAGTATTTTCTTAAATTTCCAGAAGTCAGCTTTCCTAAAGTCTAAAATACATGTTTGATTTCTCTTAGTTTTCTCCTTCCTTTTTATCACAAACTCCAGGAGCACACGGTCATTCCTCCCATCTAAGAATCCCATCACTTCCACTCCATTGACCAGGTCCCCAGTGTTGGTTAGGATCAAGTCTGGAATATCTGATCCCTTTGTTGTTGCCTTTTCTACCTTCTGGACAATAAAATTATCTGCAAGGCAAGTGAGGAATTTATTGGACTTTGTACTCTTGGCAAATCCAACAAATAGCAGAGTAGTTGAAATCCCCCATTACTACTGTATCTCTTCTTTCTGCGTGCATGGTCATCTGGGCAAGGAAGGCTTCATCCAGTTCTTCAGCCTGGCTTGGACGTGTGTAGTACACCTCCAAAATAACATCTTTTTCAGTCCATGTTCCCTTAATTCTTATCCAGGTGATAGCAGCCTGATTTCCAGAATTGAAGTCTTGCATCTCTTCAGAGGTGTAAACATTTTTGACATATAGTGCTACTCCACACCTCTCCTGTTTAGTCTAGTTCTCTGAAATAGGTTATACCCCTCCATTATTACATTTCCAATTATAGGACTCATTCCACCAGGTTTCAGTTATATCTATTACATTGTAACTGTTTTGTTGTGCTAAGAGTTCCAGCTCATCTTGTCTGTTTCTCATGATCTGGGTGTTAGTGTAAAGACATCTAAGCCTGTAGGACGTTCCTCTTAGCTGTTTATTTAAGATTATTGTCATCTTGCTCCGGGTCTTGATAAACTATTGATTCCAAGGATATTGTCATGCTTCTCCACACAACCTAGTTTAAAGTCAATCTGATCAGGACTGCCAGTCTCTGAGCAAAAACATTCCTTCCTACTTCTATGAGGTACAACTTATCTAGTGCCAGTAGCCCATCTTCCTGGAAAAGCAGACCATGGTCCAGGCAACCAAAATGTTCTTCTTGACACCATCTGCAGAGTCAGTTATTTACCTCTACTATTTTTCTTGCCTGTGTCATATAACCAGGAGGGGAGATGGAAAGACCACTGGTACATTAAGATCTTTCAGCTACTTCCAAGAGCTTCAAAATCCTTTATGATTTTTTGAAGATTACACCTTGCAGTATCATTGGTTCCTACATGAAAAGAGGAGGCTCAGTGGGCCTGATGAGTCTTGTCAGCCACTGAGTTATGTGGTGGATTTCTAGATGAGAGTTGTTTTATTCTAGACTGACTTGTCATTTATAAGCGGTGTTTTCAGACTAGAGATAAGTTAATGGGGTAGGTTGAATGGGAACGGGAACCAGAACAAGGGATAGCTCTGTGTCAACTCCTATCTAACTTCTCAACTGGTTAGTAGGCTTGTGCATTTCGGCTGAACCTCAATTCGCTGGCTGAATTTTGGGAGATCCCTGAACCTGTTTTCGAGCGCCTCCCAAAAATGCGTGATAGCCATTTTTGGTCCGCAGCTGAAAAATGTGGGTAGATCTAGCCCATTAGTGGCAATGGGGGGGGGGGGGGGGCTTTATTCAGCCCTACTGACTAAAAAGAATCAAGAAAATAAAGGAAAATCAAAAAGATTAAATGGTAGAGAGAAGCCAAGCCAAGCCAAAAATTAAGCTGAGAGCGAGCAGCAAGGAAATTGGATTGAAGCAACTCTCTAAAGCCAGAATGCAACTGAGAGCAATGGAAGCACTCACCCCATTAAATGGACACACCTTGCATAAGACACGTCATGGCATTCTTCTGTTCTGATTGGTTCAACAGGCAGGGCTCACAGGGAAACCCCGTGCAAGTGTGCGGCAGCCTCTTTGCACACCACATGATGCCTAATCGGAGAGGATGAGCTGTGACCGGCTGCTGCGTGGCTGGTTTTGGTCGAAAAAAATAAGGCAGCTGAGCCCTTAGCATTACGACCAGCCAAACAAGTTGGGTTGGCTAAAGGAACCAACCAAACCGAATCTGTGCACAAGCCTACTGGTTAGTACAGCCCCACATCTTCTCTACTTTTGGCTACTGTATTACGTATGCCCATCCTTCCTGGTTTTTACTTTCTCCAGGTGCATAATAACACTGCCCCCACCTGTTAAGGCAGCAAATAATTTAATATAAAATAGGTTAAAGTACAGAAATTAAAATGATGCTGTTAGATTGAGGTGATCATGTTGAAGAACTGTTACTCAATCACACTAATAAAGTGCAGTCAATTCAGAATTATCTCACATCAAAAAGCAGTAAAGGAAGCTTCTCATTGTCTGCTCTTCAGTTTTCAGTCAGCTGCAACTCAACTGATTTGCTAATACATCCAAAACTGAACTGAACCAGAATCCTGGAATAGAGAAATGGATGTGTTTTATCACCAACATCAAATGATTTAAATTAGTCAGAAGATCATATCAAAGCCATTTAAACCCCATGTTTAAGTTATTTATAGTAAAGTTTTAAAATACATTTAAAACTTTTGAATTTTACTCATGTGGTTAATTAAAGATACAGTAGTATGGATGAAGAGCACTACATATCTCAGAAAAACTTATTAAGCTAAATGGGTACCCTTATTCAGTTTCCCTGGGAGTTAACTGCAATTTATTTTACTTATTTGTTTACTTCATTTATATCCAACTTTTCTTCCCCCACAGGGGACTCAAGGCAGCTTACAAACACCAGCAAAATTCAGTGCTGCACATGAACATAACATAACCCTAGACAGCTATGAAACAGTTAAAACACATGAGCAAGCAAAACACATAGAACAATAAAACAGATTAAAACATATAAAGTACTTGATTCCATTAATCCATAATCCTTGTTCATAATCCTTGTCCAGACTGTGTCAATTGCATTTAGAAATCCTTTCCTGCTTTTTAAAGTCAGCTGCAAAAGTGATACTTCTCTGAGTACCACATTATTTATTCCTTCTATCAAAAAGTTCCTGTTTGTTTGCCAGTGTTTTGTTTTCTTTAGTGGAGACCTTAAATATAGTTGCCTAAAGTTTTGTTTTGATATTCTGGGAGAGAAATCCTACAGTGATCCAGCTACACACACATATATAGTGTGTTTTAAGGCTGGAATACCACCAAATCTGTCCTTTTGAACAATTAATTTCAGCTGTTCAAAATGGAGACAGATGTGATCATTCCAGTAAGCCACTTTCATAGGAAATGATATATTTTTTCATACTGATTATGACATATAGCACTCTCCAATTAGCTTGTTTTAGTTAATGAAAAAAGAGACGTGTATCCATTTGTATTCCTATATCAGATATGCATTTAACTGTGTTTTAGATGGATTTTCTAATGAGTTTAATTAGCTGCACTTAAAAAAGCATACTATGATGATAGACTTCAAAATTTCAGAAACCAAAAATTATGTGATGTTAATGCCAGGTGTTCCTTTAGGAAAGCTCTTAAGTAGTTTATCTTTTATATTGTGGTAATCTCCATCAGCAGGTAAAAGTATTTTAACAGGATCCCCATCACACATTGTGTCAAAGTCTAACTCTTGTTTAACTGCAGCTTGACTTTCCTGTAATTGTATGGCTTTGTACCCTTTCAGTTGTAAAAAAAAATCAAATACATAGAAACGGTAGTGAGGAGTATTAGTATGCAATCGGATCTTGTAGCATCTTAAAGGCTAATTGAGAGAACGACATTGATAGCATAAGCTTAGAAATAGGGTGCATTGACTGCAAAATTAATGTAGTTTGATGCCATGGCTCCATGCAAAGAAGTCCTGGGAGTTGTCATTTGTTGAAGTACCATCATTCTTTGGCAGAAAAGGCAAAAGACCCTGCAAAACTACCAATTATTTTATTATTTATTTATTTACAGAATTTCTCACCCTACAGGGGACTCCGGGCAGATTACAAAATACATAAACATGCCAAACATTCAATACCATAGACACACAACATATATAGACAGACAGACACAGGTTATTTAAATGAGGGTATTCTGGCCACCTGGGGAGCTGTCGCTTCATCGTCCATTTGTGACACTGATGAAGTACTTCCTCATTCTTTGCATGCTTGCTGGAGATTTTTATGATTTCATAAATTACCAATTCCTAGATTCACATTGAGACATGACAAAGTATCGTTAAAGTGTCAAACTCATTAGTTCTACACTGTAGATGTACTCTTAAGTTTACTTTCTTAGCTGTACACGATCAACTTTGTTCTTTCAGTTAGTCTTTAAGGTGTTACAAGATCCCTTTTTGGAAACTACCAAATAGTGGATCTACCATGGCTCTAAAAATGTGTAGGATTGGATATGCATTTCCTGGATACCTAAGACGTAGATGTCTGTTTTAATTTGCACACAAGCTGGCAGCATTAATTAATTTTTCTTTTAATAACTAAATTATTTTCTATGCAAAAAACACAAAATTACTGGTATGTCAGTAATCTTCTCATGTCCAGTAGGAAACTTGAAAATGTAACTACACCAATTTTGTAAAGTACTGTATATACTCGAGCATAAGCCTGGTTTTTCAGCACATTTTTGATGCTGAAAAAGGTCCCCTCAGCTTATGCTTGAGTGAGGGTCCTGGCAAGAAGGTGTGGGGCTGAAAGAAGCCCTTTAAAGGCCTTCTACCAGCTGTGTGCCTCCTCCACTTTCGGCACAGCAATCTAGCTGGATCTCTGTGCCGAGAGAGGAGAAGAGGAATACACGCACCCTGGGTTGCTGTGCCGAGAGGAGAAGCTATATGCCTCAATTAATGTAATTTTATTGGTATCTATTTTTATTTTGAAATTTATCAGTAACTGCTGCATTTTCCATCCCAGGCTTATACTCAAGTCAATAAGTTTTCCCATTTTTTTTCAAGTAAAATTGGGTTTCTCAGCTTATAGTCGGGTTGGCTTATACTCAAGTATATACGATAATATGTCATCAATCTTCACATTTTTAATCTGATATTGACAATGTCTTCCATATAACAATCTAAATTCAGTAGTCCCAAATACATTTTTTTTATAAAATCAAAACCTGCACTTCAGTGCAGTGAAATATTGCCCACCTGACAAAATGAAACATTTTTTAGATTGCAGAAATTTAACTAACCCCAGGAGGCCACGTGGCCACAACTTGGAAGTTTTTTTAATGGACAAATGGCTATTAGGTCTGGTGGCGCTCTCTCTATATGCCTCCAGTATTAAAAGGAAATACATATCTTAATACTGGTTAGTGGGGAGTGTAACAGAATAGATTTCTAGATAACTAAGCCTGAAAAGACATGCATGTCCTGATGATGAATGAAAACAGAAATGCCAGAGCTATAATTGTCACAATCAGCTCCAAAGTCCTCAATAGTAAGATTTCCGAGGCATGTTATAAATGTATGTAGGTGGTGATTAGGTTATCTGGGGTTTTCAGTATGTGCCGACTCAATCAGCCCTGTCTTATCATGCAGAAATCACCTGGTTCTCACTGATATCCCAGAAGTAAATTTTTTTTTGTTTTTTTTTACTGTAAATGTCAATGTGATCATTCTTCTTGTGGAAACAATAATGCAATTTTCATCATAGCCAATCTTACTGTTTATAGCCGACATTTTCAAAAATAAGGAGGGGGGGGGGCATTCTAATAGATTCTTAGTTCAATAGTAGCCGTTTCAGAGGTCATGATTTCTGCAGCTTATATCATCAGAAAGCACATTCCCAAGAACTTTGATCTTGGTGATATATCAATTAAATATATTTATTCCAACAAAAGCGTTAATCCTAAATTTAATCAGCAAAAGTATAAATTGGTATAGTGATTATGTCAAAGGGTTCATCATGCATTGCATTAAACATACTCTGTGTATTTTAAATAGTATGTACTCATCCATTGGAGCAGATGCCACTTGTAACAATCAGGGTTCCTTTTATTTTGATTTCACACATTATACCCAGAGATCTTTAATATGAAGAATAGTGGAGTTTATTCTTGAGTATTTCGGGTTCCTATGGGATTGCTCAGTGCACGTAACTGCCTGTGATTGAAAATTTTTCACTGGCTGCCTGTCAGCCAGCATGCTATGTTAAAGGCTTTATTGTTGATATCAAGATATTCTCAGTCTCCTTTTTTCTATAATTCTTACTAGAGGTGTGCATTTTTTTCGTTAGTCAGAACAGCAGAATTTCTGTGCTGAGCTGGGAAGAAGTCTCAAAAATGGATGGCCCTTGTGGGGCCCTTCCAACTCAATAGGGGAAGCATATTAATTAGTTTAGAGGCTGGATGGCCATATGTTACGAGAGTTTTGATGGTGCCTTTCTACCTGGAAGAAGAGAGTTGGACTAGATGGCCCTTGGGGGTCCCCTCCAACTCTAGGATTCTATGAAAATGTGGAATTGGTTAATACTGGTTTCTATTGGTTAATATAATAAACATTCAATAAAATAGCTGCTGTGGCTTTTTAAAAATGTTTTTGTCAAAACTTTAAAAATTTCCCTAAAATCAGTAGATGTACAAATATTTCTGAAAGTTGGAGAGAATGATCCCCCCCTCCAGGGGGTTGAGAAGGGTGGGGTAAAAATGCTGTAAATAAATAAATAAATAAATAAATAAATAAATAAATAAATAAATATCTTGTGTCGTTGTATAGAAAATTCAAGGAGATAGCTTTTGTAGTTTTTTTTTAAAAAAATCCCCAAAAATTCATGGATAAGAGAAATGTTCTGAAACTTGATGAGTTAGCTATGGTAAATATGTTCTACCATTGTTGCAAGTTACAAAATGCCAGCGCCCCCTAATTTTGTAATGATTTTTGAAACATTTTTTTATTGATCGCACATGCCTAAATTATTTACTCAACTCCTCTGATCTTCATTGAAGGTCTTATTTTTTGCACCCTAATGAACAGAATACTTCAGCTACTTTTCAAGTTTGATCTTTTCAGTCGTCCCATTCACCTTTTGGAACATTCTTACCTGTGTAATTAAGGCAGTATAAACACTCACTTGTATTGATTTATGCATGCCTTCCTTGTCTTATTGTACTTGTGTACTGTTCACGTGTCTTAACATTTTAAAGAACTATTTCAAAACTGCTTTTTTATTATGTTGTATTAATATATTTGTGTTTAATTGTATTCACTTTGAGATTTTACTTGGAAGCGACACTTCCATCCAATATATTCTCTAGCCAGGTATCAATTGAACAGTAACACTCTTATCTCCAGAAAATATTATTGCAATCAAGAATTCTAAAGATAGAAGGGACATCTAGTTTGACCCACTAGCATACATTAATCTATTGTTCAAGTAACGTTGAGAGATCCTGCTTCTACTATTTATTTATTTGTTTGTTTGTTTAAAATGATTATAGACTATATTTAACTCTTGTGTGTGTGTGTGTGTGAGACACAAGTATAATAATATAAACATACTATAAAATACAAACTTTTGATGAACACCATCTAATGTACACCAATAAGCATCTAATGTACAGTAGTGAAGCACTTGCACCAACTTATCATCAATGCAAGAAGAACAGAAGTAAACCTCAAGATCTTTGTCTGCCCCTGACAGATATATCTACCTCTTTTATTATTTTGATAGTGTATTTTGATAGTCCTATATAATTAAATGCTCTGCCGTCGCGCCTTCGAAGAGTAGCCACATAATTTTATGCTAGTGCTCCTCCAATGTTCTTGTCCCAGGAGTCCGCCCGCGCCCCCCCCCCCCCATACAAAGGTTGGCTTATTTTCCTATCTCTCTATGAGTTCTCCCTTGCAATTAGTCCTGCCCCCTTATCTCACCCGGAGTTTTTTAATCATGCGGCCTGCCCTTTGTCTTTCTGTCATTATGCTTTAGTTTTGTGTAACCGCTGTGAGTCGCCTTCGGGCTTGAGATACAGCGGTATATAAGCTAAATAAATAAATAAATAAATAAATATACTTTGATGTTTTATATTTTAATGTTATGTTTTTTTTATTTTATTGCAATTTGTATTGTTATATTGTAATTCTTGTTTGGGCTTGGCGCCATGTAAGCCGCTCCGAGTCCCCTTTGGGGAGATGGTGGCGGGGTACAAATAAAGTTTATTATTATTATTATTATTATTATTATGATTATTAAAGATATTACAAACACATAAAATAAAGTGACCAAGCCAATTTTCTGTGATAGGGAGTTCACCTCCGAGATGGCTCCATTTCTTGATATTAATGTTTAAGTATGTTCCTGTGTGTCTGCATGTCTCTAAATATTTTATGTCAGATGTTTATGGTGTTTATATGGCAGTGTTCTATGTTCTTATATCAAATGAAAGTCATACACACATTTTAAGAAAATAGCACTGCCTAACAGAAGGGCTAGAAGACTGCTTGGCTGCTTGCCATTAAGGCGAGCCATCCTACTACCCTAATCCCTCCTTGATCAATTTTTGTGATGGTGCCTACTAATATTCCTGCTCATGTAGCATAATGTATCTGGTTTCTTTTGTCATACTTTCAAGGGCAGGGGCAACAAACATCGCCTTTTCCCATTAGTGAAATGAGCACCCTAATTACCTTGCGTCTCATATTGTAAGAATTAATGTTTGTAAACTCTTTCAAGAGGCTTAGATTAAAGATGCTATACAAGTGGTAAGAATTATTCTTGAAAATGATGAGTTGGGTTTCTGTAACAAGGCAAAACATGACAAGAATTCCAACAGTGAACTGTAATCACTTGAAGTGCATCTGCTGGGGTGCTAAAGAATATTAATGTGATTTCTTAGGGAATGAAGGCAAGCTCCGCATCCGTATAGTGCATTATCTCTCTGTTAGTAGTGTTCAAGACAATAAAATTTAGTTGCCTTAAGAAGTGTGATGAATTTTAAGTTAAAATTTCTATATTCATGCATGTTCTTCTCTGTGCTCATGCATGATGAGCACAGAGCAAAAAGAACATTTCATTTAATGAAAATATAGAAGTAAATAATATAGAAGCTAGGTGTAACAAACTGTCCTACCTTGCAGGACCAGTTTTAGCTGTTAGAGGCCCAACAGCTAGGTATCCATTTTGTGGAGGAGCCAGCAGACATCCATCTTGTGCACACATTGCCAGAAGGGGGCGGAGCCAGAAGGCAGCCTGGAGGAATGTGTAGTGCCACCTGATTGGATGGGAGTCCTAGAGGAAAGGTGGACGGAGCTTGGTCAAGAGAAGAAAAAAAAGGGAACCTTGAGGGAATTTTAAAAAATAAGTTTGAGTCAGTTGGAGACAGTTTGAGCTATTATTATTATTATTATTAATAATAATAATAATAATAATACTAATAACTTTATTTGTACCCTGCTAGCATCTCCCGAAGGACTCGATGCGGCTTACAAAGGCCAAGGCCTCAATACACAACATAACAATACAGAACCTAAAGCAAATTAAAAACAATTACGCTAGGAGTCAGTGCCTTTTGCTCTGGTATAATCCTTTATAGTATGTATAGTTAGAAAATAATTGCTGAGAAGAGTTTGAGAGAATTTGTCCCCACTCATACTGTACTTTAAATCTCTTCTGCACCACAAGGGAGCTGTAGGAAGCAAGCTCCATTTATTTATCTGCCCCTTAAATGATTTCTTGGTTGGTTTTTATCATTAAAACAATCTACACATTTGACTTTGCACTGCAGGGAGAATACATTTCTAGTGCACTCCCCACAATCATATCTGTATTGGTAGTAGTTTTCTTTATAGAATATTAAGTGATCTTGCACCAAAATAATTTAATTCTTACTTCATTTCTTCTATGTTTTTTAAACAGGCCAGTTCTATGATAGCTGTTGGTCTTGGCGTTGCAGCTGTTGCTTTTGCAGGTAAGTGTAATGATTGTATGTGTGTTTCATAATAGATAAGCTCTATGATAATGTACTATGTTTCATTCGGGAGAGGTTTCTGAACCTGAAGAATTGGATGTAAAATATGTGTTCTGGCACTGAGCTATATTAAAAGGTGAAGCTCTGTGCAGAGTGTAATATGATACAATACAGTCTAATAATTCAGATGATGCTTTTCTTTTAAAACATTCTGTTCCTATTTTTTGACTTAAACCATTTGGCATGTGCCCTCATCACCTTTTTGTTCCCATGTTGGTTCTTCAGTTCTGTACTGGCTGGACCCATCTTGCAAAGAAGGTGTTTGATGGAGCAACATTGGCATGCTGGAGTACATCTTTGTGGTAGACTGTACAGAGCTGGCTTTATGTCTTACGCTTCAAGACTGTTGAAGGAACATTACATTTAGGAAATGTTCAAACTTCTAGAACAGTGCTATTTCAGCTGCTGTTATGAGAATGATGTTTTGCATAGAGCCTTTTTTATTTACCTAGGGGATAGGCATTGGGTTTGCCAAATAAAGGTTTTGCCTTAGTGGGGGAGTACATCTGGTTATATAACTCACAGCATCAAATTTTTACTGATCTTCCTGTCCATCTATTATACTTCTTTGCCCTTTGTCTTAATCTATGCTGAAAGGGCTACACTGGTAGCTTTTCAAGGAGGAATGGAATCTTAACTTTTAGATATGGAGAGCTTCCACTTTGGCAAGTGGACATGCTTTCTGCAAAGGTATGCTCATTCTCCAACAGCATTCTTTTACTGCATTGACTGGTCCACCTCTTAGATATTCATCTGGGTAGCAGAAGCAGAACATACTAGATATTCATCTGGGTAGCATCTGGGTACAGACCACACTGCACTCGCAAAGGCCAAAGCTGAAGAGGTCTTCGGCTTCTTTTAGAACTCTGCTTGCAACTGTTGTTCAGAGATTATTTAGTCAGTTGTTTTTAAAAAATCCGTCATTTCTGTTGACTGTGACTGCTTTTGGAGGGAGGGGGAGGTAAAGGAGAAGGTTGGTTAAATACACTAGGCCCACATATTATGCTAGAAGTCTTTTATGGTACCCTTGCACAATATGGTTTTTATGTAACATCTGGACACACCCCCCCAGTAACATCTGGATACCCCCCCTCACTCACCTGGTGGTCACAGAGAGGAGAGTAGATGAAAGGAAGACTCACCTGTTTGGAGGGAGGCAGTCTTCCCATCTCATCTCTCTCCAGATTCCAAATCCTACCAGGAAGTGTGGTTGTGCAAAGCCATATATTTTCTTCTGGTGAGAGAAACTACTAAAACCAATTTGCTTTGCTTTTCCAAGAGAAAGAAGTCTGTTTACTTTCTCTGCGAAGAGAAGTTACTGAAGTTGCATTTCTCTCTGAAGAGAAATAAGGCCACCTTCTTTCTCGGCAGAGAAAGAAAGGAGAAAAACCCCTCTATCACTGAGGGGATTTTCCGGAAAAGTGGCTGCTTTTGGGAACAAATCATGTTACTGAAATCAGCTATCTACCACAAGGAGGCAGCCTGACACGCTGTGCTGCTTTGACAGCCAGGAAAAATGTACCTGGGTTTGAAACCTGTAACAGAAATTTTATTCATCTGGCCAGATGGCTGTCAGAACAGCAGAATCACTCCAAAGAACCGACATAATATATAATTCACTGCAAAGCATTTTATCCTCTGTGGCAGCCATTCAGAAGACTTAACTCCTTCTCTTGATTGGCCCAGGAATGGTTGAGCTAGGATCTGAGCTGTCACTGGCTAGGGACTCCCTGTGATGTCAGAGATGGATAAAGTCTCCCTTGTGGTGGGAAAAATTGAGAGTTGCTAATTGTCCATTTGAAGTGGGAGCCATTTGGAAGATCCTCCCAGGAGAAAAAGGGCAAAACTAAGGAAAAGTGAGAAATAGTCCCGAATGGAGATTATGGGTTTACAATAGAAGCCAGACTCAGTGACAAAAGACAAATCTTATGCAAATATAGACACTGAATAAGAAACATATAACACAGTACAGATTTCACTGAGGCACATATCTCATCTGAAATTTCTGAAACACCTGGATGACTTTCTTGGAATCTGGCCTTATTTACATCTCTAAAGAGGCCTTGCTTCCCTGAGGGGATTCTCTTTTAGCTGGATATCAGGCTGGCTTTCTGGATGTTCAACCCTCTCCCACCGCAACAGTTTCACCAGTTCATATATTTTATCATGTTTCTTTGGGTGCCCGGGAATATGTCTATGGTTGCATCCCAGTTTTTGTGTATATGTATGTGAGTCTTCTCGCCCCTCTGTTTATTGACAAACCATAAACCTGAATCAAGACACAGGAGAAGCTCTAAAATGTTTTGTCAAGGCAAACTCAAGATTTTCATTGCACTTTGCTTTTATATTTTGTAAATAATTACTTGAATTTGAGCACCTCACTACTATCTCATGTTCCTCCTTTCTGTTTCACGCTCACGCTGTCTAGCCCCAGTCTATTTCTACAAGAAAGAAACCTAAATGTCTATGACTGACAGGCTGAATAAAGATTTGATAGATTGTAGGCAAACTAGGACAGTTACACTTCATGAGATTTAAATGAAATGCATATGTTCAGTAGGAAGAATGCAACTGTGCGTATTTGGAAAATGATAATACTTATACAAGGTATTCACATGGAAATGTCTTGTACAGGGTGGGTCAGCAGTCACAAAGGGGCCTCGATATTTAATAATGTATTTTGGGTTTTTAATTTACAATACCATAGCATCATATACAGTATATTAAGAAATAAAATGATATTATATAAAATTCTGCAAATAGCATTTTTAAAAGTTATTAAAACATCAGGCACCTTTGTGACTTTCAGTCCATCCTATATAAGTTACAGGTTAAATTGAACCAGTTCAGAGATTAGTTGTTAAGCTAATATTTCTATATTCAGAGAGTTAAATATTAGCCAAGTTAGTCTTGGTGAAATACTTACATAGTCTCATTAAAGTGTTTACATTTAAAAAAAACACCTAAAATTTGGAAGCCCCTCCATCCTAGCATTGTATTTTGAAAACACTGGAAAAACCGGATTAATGAATATTTCCTTTTAAAACCATGAATGGAATATATAGGACAGAATGTCTCTATATTTACACCCCACAAATTATTTCTAAAAACTAAACAACAGGTAGACTTTAATAAAAGACTGCATACATTATTTCACCCCATTGCAATTCATGGCCTTACTTTAGCTTTCTCAGCTCGCTTTATGGGAATGAGTACTTTATTGCTTGCTTGGCAAGATAGAGACAAAATAATTGCTTTTGTTTTATTAATGTTGATGGCTTCTTCTGTTTTTTATTAGGTTTTTAAAATCTGCTCCTTATAAACATTCAGAACCAAAGAGATTTCTTATAGCACTGGTATTCTTTACAGTTCAGGACCTCATGACTCCATATGTAAGAATTTGTTTCTAAAATAATCATTTTAATACTAATAATAACAATAATAATGCTCTATATCCCCAGAGGGACTAAGGGCAGCTTACAACAAAGTAAAACACAGTGGTAAACATTCAACGCCAAGAGTAATATATAACAAGTCAAAAACAAGGTAAATAAAAATGATAAATTAGTGATTTAAGTAAACATGACATAGTACATTCACTCTTTTACCACATATTAAATTCTTTAAAACTCTTAAAATCAACTAAAATTATTGGAATTCAAGTGGTATACGGCAGACTAACGAAGGTAGGTGTTCAACAACTAGGCAGGATATACGTATAAGGTGTAATTAGTCCTCCTCCTCTACATAGGCTAAAGTGTATAGATAAGTTTTAGGAACTTATTAGAGGAGAAAGGGGGCCATTTTTTTGTTCTTCCGAGACGGGAAGCTCTTTTGTCCCCTCCAGCTGCACTTGAGACAGGGCAGGGACCAAGAGGAGGGCCTCCTCTGCAAACTGCAGCACTCGTGGTTTGTATACAGAAATGCAGTTTTTCTAATAGTCTGGGCCTGAAACATTTTGGCTTTATAGGTAATGACTAGCACTTTGTATTTGGCCTGGAAGCAGACTGGCAGCCAGTGGAGCTGCTGCAACATAGAAATTGTCCACTCCCTATACGGCACTTCAGTTAGTAATATGGCTGCTGATCTCTCAACCAGTTGCAACTTCCGAACTATCTTCAGGGGCAGCTCCACATAGAGAGCATTGCTGTAATCCAGGAGGGATGTGATTAAGGCGTAGTCTACCATGGCCAGATCTGACATCTCAAGATATGGGCGCAGCTGGCACACAAGTTTTAATTGTGCAAAGACAATCCTGGCCACTGCTAACACCCGGGATTCCAGTATCAGCAATGAATCCAGGATCACCCCCAGACAGCGGACCTATGTCTTCAGGGGGAGTGTGAACCCCTCCAATACAGGCTGTAATGCCACACACTGGTCCGCCTTCCGACTGATCAGGCGTAGCTCTGTTTTGTCTGGATTTAGTTTAATTTATTAGCCTCATCCAGTCCATCACTGATGACAGGCACTAGTTTAGGAGCAGAATGGCATCCTTGGCATTCAGTGGAAAGGAGTAATCAATTTAATAAGAGTTGGGTGTAATTCACATAAATGTGACACAGACTCCAAAACTCCAGATGATCTCTCCCAGTGGTTTCATGTAATTATTTGTAATTATTTTTCAAGTAAATTGTCCTTGTAAGATATGATACTTTTATCACATATGAAAATTATACACAACATATTTAATGCTATCTGTAACGGATTGGGCTACCCTAAAGAGTTGGTGTGTAAAGGGTTAGTTTCCCCACGTGGTCACTGCAATTTACACATATGGTAATATCCGGCGCTCGCGCCGGCAGCAACAGAAGGTTCACGAGACTCAAAGTCAGTTGGAGCAGCCCCTCCCGCCCCTCTCCCCGCGCTAAAAAGCAGCAACGAAGAGAGAGAGACTCTTTTACTTAAAAACAATGACCACTACGTCTTTCAAAAAGTGTGTATCGTGTCCCAATAAATACCCGGACAACGATGCACACCCTAATTGCCTTGTTTGCCTGGGAGAAGAACATCTCTCCCAGGCATGTGACATTTGTAGAGCTTTCATGCCGCAAACAAGGAAAAATAGGGAGTTACGTTTGAAAGCGGCGTTGTATGAACAAGCTCTGCTTCCTTCCATTGCAATAGAAGATTCAGAAAAGACCGATCCTTCAGCTCAGAAGAAGAAAGTAAAAAAAAAAAAAGATTAAGCCTAGTAAGCCCTCAGAGAGAGGTGAAGTGGCTCAAAAGTCTTCCATTGTGTGTGATTATTGGTGGGCTGATTTCTTTATAATTGGTGCCAAGCGGTGGGATCACCCTAATAATTGGGCCACAGTCCTCAATACTATCAATGTAACAAAACAATTTTCTCATTTGTAGGGGGTATCAGATACCAATATTATGTTCTTTCATTAAAAACCCCCAGCTCCAATGGCTTGAAAATATAATAAATTTTATATCCCTTTATAAGTGGCTATGTATTCTGCTTAAGGACATTAAAAGTTGCTTGTCAGATCAGCTCAAGATTAACCTTTTTGCAGTATACTGAGACAGCAATGGGATATAAGATGGTTGACAAGAAATTGGTCAGTATTCCCCTGTATTTTCCTGTCTCGGCCTGGAGCCCTATAATATCTTAGGAGCCACTTCCGGTGTTGTCTTGCTGTGGGGGATGCCTGGCTCGAGAGCAGTACGTGTGAAAATGATCTTGGGAGTCCTCGTGGACAACAAATTAAATATGAGCCAACAATGTGATGTGGCGGCAAAAAAAAGCCAATGGGATTTTGGCCTGCATCAATAGGAGCATAGTGTCTAGATCTAGGGAAGTCATGCTACCCCTCTATTCCGCTTTGGTTAGACCATACCTGGAATATTGTGTCCAATTCTGGGCACCACAATTCAAGAGAGATATTGACAAGCTGGAATGTGTCCAGAGGAGGGCGACTAAAATGATCAAGAGTCTGGAGAACAAGCCCTATGAAGAGTGGCTTAAGGAGCTGGGCATGTTTAGTTGGAAGAAAAGACTGAGAGGAGATATGATAGCCATGTATAAATATGTGAGAGGAAGCCACAGGGAGGAGGGAGCAAGCCTGTTTTCTGCTTCCATGGAGACTAGGATGAGGAACAATGGCTTCAAACTACAAGAAAGGAGATTCCATCTGAACATGAGGAAGAACTTCCTGACTGTGAGAGCTGTTCAGCAGTGGAACTCTCTGTCCCGGAGTGTGGTGGAGGCTCCTTCTTTGGAAGCTTTTAAACAGAGGCTGGATGGCCATCTGTCAGGGGTGATTGAATGCAATATTCCTGCTTCTTGGCAGGGGGTTGGACTGGATGGCCCATGAGGTCTCTTCTAACTTTGATTCTACGATTCTATCTACTGTCCCTGAGATGTAAGAATAAACTTTTGAGTTTGTGCTGGTGCAGCAGCTGAAAGGAACCTGAGAAAGACTTGGGTTCATAAGCTATTTGTTCCCAAATATCTGGGGAAGATCTTCAGTAGTAATGTTTCCAGGAATCTGGCAGTTAGTGTCTTTAATAAGTTTCAGACAAACTGAGCTTTTTGTCAGTGTCTTTAAAGACAGAAAATGAATAGCATGAAAAGGAGGTATTTCCAATGGTAAGATATTCTTTCCTTCTGAATCCTCCTTTTAAAAGATTCTAGTCTTGCCGTATTCATCCCAGGCAATACAAAAGCGCTGCTAGTGTTTTGTTTAAGCCTAATTTTTTAGTGTCCATTTATGGAATCTTTTTATTGTGTCCCTTTGTGAACTATGTTTATTTGGTGTGTTCTACTTTTTGCATATTGTCTTCAGACATTCTATTAGAAAATAATTAAAGATAATAAAAACAGCATGTAAATTACTTTCCCCTCTTCTCCTGTTTTAAGTTTATTTATTGTATAAATCATATGCCAATTGTAATCCAACAGCCAGTCATAGGATAGGCTCATTCGGAAACAAATTAATTGGGATTTGCTTCATACATAAACTTCCCCATCTGCATGTATGTTTGTTCCGATCTTATGGCTTAGTCCAGTGGTACATATTCCAAGTAAAAGTGCACATAAATCCTGCCGGTTCTTGTACTACTCTTGTAACTGTACCATTTGATGACTTTTGGAGAGTTTTCCTTGCAGCACTCTTGAATGAGGCCATTACCAGTCTGTTGAAAAAAATTCGTATTTTGAACCAGAGTGAAAGTCACATTGAAGATTTAGTTATGAGCCCCTTCCAAATGAAATAATCAGTGAAATTATCCTAGCTTTGCCTGAAATTCAAAATATTGTATTTAAAAGCACGCATGAATATTAAATGTAATGATATGTGATTGCTGTAATTTGTAAGTATTTCTTTTTAAAAAAGAAATGTTTTCCCCTATGATGCCATAAACGGCAAAGACTGCTTGTACTTGCCAACTCATCTTGGTGCTATACTAGGCTTGCATCCAAAATCAGCCACTCAGAGAACGGTTTGAGTCTGGAGAAGGGCACCAATTTGCACCTTTAGACCAATGAGATGAAAAATCACATACTTTTCTGTGCCCCTCCTCCCCGAAATTACTATTATTGCTTGCTTGTTTATCCGAAGAACAGATGTTAAGTTGACTTTTCTTTCCATATTTATAGGTCGTTATGCATTCCATCTCTGGAAACCACTAGAACAAGTTTTCACAGAAACAGCAAGAAAAATCTCAACTGCTGTGAGTTTAGTGCTGAGATCTCATTTATGGGTTTTTTAAAAAAACGTTAGATGATATTCAGGTGTAAATACCTAATTCAGGTTAGCTGTTTATTCAAGAGATGAATTGTGAACTGACCAACAGATGTTTGTGCTATGATGGATCAATCTTTAATATTTTTCACAAGTTTATTTTTCTTGCAGTAGATTAATAGAGCTACTCCTTTTTTTGTTTTCCAAGTGGCTATGTAATGTATACTCAAGTATAAGCCGACCCGAATATAAGCCAAGGCACCCAATTTTACCACAAAAAACTGGGAAAACTTTTTGACTCGAGTATAAGCTGAGGGTGAGAAATGTACCAGCTACTGGTAAATTTCAAAATAAAAATAGATAATAATAAAATTACATTAATTGAGGCATCAGTAGGTTAAATGTTTTTGAATATCTGCCGTATTTCAAATAAAAACAGAAAACTATCTCTGTAAGTGGAAAAGTAGGGTCAACAAAAACAATATGGTATCAATAATAACTTAATCATCATCATAATAAAATTTCATTTGTATCCTACCCTATCTCCCAATGGGGACTCAGGCCAGCTTCTAACATACTAACAGGCAAACATTCAATGCCTATATAAACAATGCAGAGCTAGATATAGATCTATAATTATATATACTAATTTCACATATGCATTTACCCCTGAAATGTTTGCAAATCCTCTCTCTCTATAGGTGTATTTTCCTCCTACAATATTTACAAACCCTATATATCTATGTTTATATCTATCTAGACATGTATGTGTGCGTGCATTTCCCCCCTTTAATATTTGCAAGCCCAATATATCTATACTCATAGATAGATAGATAGATAGATAGATAGATAGATAATTATATCTATATAGGATTTGCAAAGACCTGCAAACATATGATTAGAAAATTGGATGGGTTCGAAAGAGAGCCATACAAACAAGGAGGACATGAAATATATCTCACACCCCCACCTCGACTAAAAAAAACAACACACTGGCAAGGGAGGTGAAGAAGAGAGAGAAAAATATTATCTATTCCAAGCAATGGCTTCCAGGCTCTGTTGCCTGGCCTTGACCCCATTATAAGCCGAGGGAGATGTTTTCAGCTAAGAAAAGGGGGGCTGAAAAACTCGGCTTATCTTTGAGTATATATGGTATATATATATATATATATAGAGAGAGAGAGAGAGAGAGAGAGCACATACGAAGTTTTGAAACATATTTTTGCAATTCAAGAACATTTTCTAAGTGTCTTAATATTTTATGCGCTATAGTCGAGGGACACTGTAAGTGCAAATTAGGCCCTTTACAGTTCAGATGTCCAATACTGGTAATTTCCTTCATGTTGGTATAATGCATCCTAATTTGTCACCAAGGGCATCATTTTTAAAATAATGTATTCTGATAATGGATTGAACTAATAAAGTATTGTTGTAATATCACATGCATGTTCTAAACATTCCTCTGTAGGAAGAATGAGCTAAATGCAATTCGTTGCCCCAAGTAAAATAAAATCCCTAAATCAGAAACAGTGTACAAAGATTTTACTTTAACATATTCCATTCATTCAATGGACCTGTTCTAGTTGGAATTGACAACTGAATTTAACTTCAAGGCAAGCATTCCTTTTCAGTTTGGTCAGATTAGGTGAGCTAGGTTCAAACTGCATAGTCACTTTGATCAGATGTTACAACTATAACTTTTAAATATAACATTTATATATTTGTAATTGCACAATTTAAAGAAGAAAGTACTCTTTTACACAGAGACTTTCCAAGAGTATTCACTAGTAACTTGCTATTTAAGTTTATTGGTATTAGATGCAGAGAATACAGTTTTCAAAAGCCTTTCTTTATGTCTGACTGAGTTTGAAATGCAAGGGATTTTATCCAAAGGACTTCTCAGTGTTTCATTTCTATAAATCAAAAGATATCGATCCACATATGTACTTGCTTATTATTTGTATGCCAATAAAAGGACGCTGTTATTTGAATTACACCTTTTAAGACCTCAGTGTTAAAAATGGTTTTTAGAAAGTGCAAAAAGATCCTATGCTTCTCTTTGCTCTTAGCTATTATGTCAAATATGACTTGCTTTTAAAAGATAAAAGTTGGCCTTATCTCCCGAAGCAATGAAACCTCTACAAAAAAGACAGAAAAATCTTGTTACATTGATCATGTTTCAAGATCAAATCTGAACCTTTTGTGTCTCTACATGAGACCTTCATAGTATTCATACCCTACAGACCAAAGGTAGTATTTGTGATCCGAAGTCTTTTCAGAGTTTATCCTAAGTTTGGGAATAACAGTAAAATCCTTAATTATAAGTTACCCTCTCTGCCTTTTATTCCCTTAACACTCAATGTTCTGTTTGCGCAAGCTATTTATGTGGAAGGTGCCTTGATCTCGCTGAGAGCAGATTGGAATACATAAATAAACGGTAAACAAAAATTTAATAAACAACAAAGTTCAAATTCTCTCTCCTCCCATGACAGAGTCTTTGTTAAGAAAAGGTGGAAATCTTGCAGATGTGAGGCTTCTATTTACTTAACTTTATCTTGTGTGATGACTTCTTGTTCCTTCGTTCATCTGTCTCTAGTAATGGAGCTCCGATGTAACATGCTCATTGTGCTTCTCTCCAGCCTTCCGCTACTCCAAAATAGACAATTCCAAGGGAGCAATTGGATCTGGCTATGAGGCTCCACCCTGGAGAGGATTCTTAAAGGGGCAGGGGAAAGGGATTTATTAAAGCAGTGGTTCTCAACCTGTGGGTCCCTAGATGTTTTGGCCTTCACATTGCAGAAATCCTAATAGCTAGTAAACTGGCTGGGATTTCTGGGAGTTGTAGGCCAAAACACCTGGAGACCCACAGGTTGAGAACCATTGTCTTAAAGGAAAGGGCTAACTGTAGTGTCCCCCGTCCCCATGATTATTATACACAGAAAACTAGATTTTTCCTAACTAATAAAGGCCCAAGCTCAGGGAAATGGCAGAGGCTTCTGTGGGGCATGGCACTCAATGAATATATTTTAAAAGATTTTCATTGATACCTAATTCAGATCTCAATCAGATTTTTCTTTTTAGACATTTTAGACTAAAATTTCTATTATATTCAGCCAGTATGTTTTTTGGTTGATGATTGACGTTTTCCAGTGGATCTGGAGGAGTCTGGGCCTAATGAAATTGAAATTCAACTTAATTTTTTTAAATTTTTATAATTGGCTAAATTGTAATTTGACCTCCATAGTCCATCTCAAACTCATTATTCCATTAATTTCAGTTGGACACATGGTTAAAATATCTCCCATTAGCATTGTATTGGCTACATTAATGAGACATTTAGACTTGGGGGGGGGGGGGCTTAGAGGTACTGTCATATACTTTAACATCCTTCTATAGCATGTAAATCAATACATTTGGAAATCAAAGCACAGAAATACTGAAACCATTCCAGATAATAGCATTTTAGCACTTCAAGGAACTCTGTATCCTGCATTTTTTTCCTAGAGAACATTAATAATGACATTTACAATGCCATGGTTGTGTATGGTACTTGGCACATTTTATTTTTTACAAAAGGAGAAGGGGAAGGTAGTTGAAAGACAAACTGAGAGGCATTTTTTGTATCTCCCATAGGTTTTTAAATCGCCAATTAGCAGACTCAAGCAGTTCTTTGGTAAATTGCAGAAATGGTGATCTAAGACAGATCACCTCCTAAGTTCATTCCAGTTTTCAACTTTCATAACTCAACTGTGCTTAGATTACAGATGAATGAAAGAAAAGATAAACATATATGGACATTTCTTGCTTCTCTTGTAGAGCTGGAGCTTATATACTATTCAGCCATAGTTTTGTGGCTCCAGATAAAAAAAAGTGCCATCTGCATGAGAGAACATTAATCGATCTAATTATTTTATCTTTCCTGTCTCATACAGAGTCTTTCTTCATATTACAAAGGAGGATTTGAGCAGAAAATGAATAGACGAGAAGCTAGCCTTATTTTAGGCATAAGGTAAGTGTTCTGCATAGAAATAACATCGCTTTCATCTGAAATGAAAAATGATATAAAATGTAGGACAGAAATATTCCACTAAATAATTTTAGTTGTGATTAAGTATATTTTTAAAAGGGCTTGTACACAAATGTATGTGGATTTTTATCCCTTTATTAGCAAATGCTTTGCTTTTGAATTACGTAGTTACTTGTATTGACCTTTACATACTGCCATGGAATTTGCAGTGGGCTGTTGACTGAGGAATCCCAGCTCACAGATCTTAGCCAAGAAAAACAGGCTCTGGTCCAAAGATGGGCCTCTATGCAGCTGTTGGCATTGTTTGCGGGTGCTTATGCCAGTGGCCAGACCACCTCTTGTGCAAAGGTGGGTGGAGCACAGAACAGACTGCAACCCAGAACAGATAAACTTTGGGAGACCTCTCTTCAGAAACGTAGTATCATCTCCTAACCACCAGATGGCAAGTGCCCCTAGTTTTTTTGCTTTTCAGAAGTGAACAAATGGCTATTTTACAGTTTGCAGGAATAATTACCTATAGTAAGCACATTAATTTATCTTTATAGCCCATCTGCTGGCAAGAACAAAATTAGAGCTGCTCACAGACAAATCATGATTCTGAATCATCCCGATAAAGGTATGTTTTTGTATTTCATGAAGATTAGCGTGCTGACAAACCCTCCCTCATTACTCAATGATTGCTCTTGGTTGCTAACTTTACAGTTTCTCTGTGCAAGATGTTTCAAAGCAAAGCATCAACGGTTACCTGCAGTATTTTCAGCTTGTATCAAACAGTTTAACATCCCTCCGCTATGAACCGTAGCAGGAAATGTAATGGTTGCCTTTGGGGTCATTCACTAGATCACAAGCCTAACTAGCTGTCAAGAGCGAGTTTGTGGAGCTGATCTGTCAAGCTGCCAGCTTTTGAAGAAGAGGAAATGTTAGCCATGAAGCTGTGAAAACATCCACATCTACTTGTATAGGATCTTTGCAACTATACATAGACAAACACATACATTTTTAACAAAATGTGGTAGAAATGACAAATATATGTACTATATTTTAGTGCTCTTAAAACAATAAAATCACGAACAGATGTTTTAACTAGCCAGGTTTTTAATGTAAACTGATCCTCCCCCCTCCCCAAAAAGCTCTTATTATAACTTTAACTACACTACAGCTGGTTGAGAAGGGAAAGCCCATATGTTCGTTGCTGTTTGTACTTTGATACAACAGATGGCTGAGAGTTGCACAGTATTTAAAAAGCCAGAAAGGGGAAAGTCAAGATTTTTTATATCTGTTTGACAGATTTGTAGTTTATTCTTTGTCATTTCAGGAGTATAAAATTAATTCTGACCTCATTAAGGTGAAAGGTATGGATTACAGACACTTTTGGTTTTCCAATGGTTATTTTTAACTTAATTAGCCATTAGATTTACAGTGTGTATCCAGATTGAGTCAGCCATAGAATAAAACATTTATGGGTGTGAAGAATTGTAATTGTGATGGAACAGTGATCAGAATACTGAGAGTCTGCATTTAATTCTGCATTATTGTACTGTAGCTTTGCTCCTGGGAGAGTTGCGGATAGCAAGTCTGGCTTGCACCTGATGCCATTTTTGAAGGGGCTTTGTCTAAAAGTCACCATATTGCAGTTGTGACTCAGTCCTCAGCAACGACTTAAGTGAGCATCTGGCACAGGCTCCCTTTGCTCCTTTTCACCTCATTCGTCTCCTCTGGTCCTTTGTTTACATTCCCAGGCAGCAAATGCATTTTACATTTTTAGGCCCAATGTTAGAGGTTTTTTTCCTGACCTGTTTCATAGGAGTTTTCCCAGCCCTGGTCTTCACAGATGGATATGAATATTCAAGCATTTTTAAAGAGTCAGACCTTCACTAAGACATCAGTTCTGGCATCAAGTTATGATAAGAACACTTCGTGTAATTGCCCACAATGGAAATACTAGAGGTACAGTGTCAGTTACAGTGTCCATGTGCTTTCTTTGGAGGCTTGAATGAAGACTGTAAAAAGATGTTGGGTAATTTCAAAAAAAGGAAAAGCATTTAGAAATGTAAAGCAGCAACAGCAGGAGTTTTAGCGGATCAGAAGCTTCTTGAACTAGCAGTAGAACGAATAGGCTTCAGCAATTACAGAAGCAAAGTCAAACTTTAAAAGTTATAAAAGGCTTATTAAAAGAATTACATTTCTATATAGGAAAGTAAGGGTCTAGCTATCTGCCTATCTTTCTGGAAACATCCTGTCTCTCTCCATGCTCACAGGAAAAGAGCAAAATTGAGGACTCAGACTTGCCATACGATTTGGAAATTTTGAATAAAAAGAGGCATGTCCTTGAGAACGATCAGTGTAACAAACAGAAAAGTAAGAGAATAGAGAGACAGGCAGACAAAGTGAGCAATGGGGGAAGGCCTTTTCCTACCAGCTAACTCATCTGCCTGTCTATTCCCTTGATGAAGACTATGCACTTGTGTAGGGTGTGACTGAGTTCCAACAAAAGGAATACACAATTATTCAATAGACACATGTAGTATCAATACTTCTCTGTGTTTGTTCTTCTCTATCTAACTTGGTAACATATTTTACTTTGAAACTCTTAGTTTGTAAATTATTTCACATACCACTGTACAGTTCTATAGTTCCTTGTTTTCAGTGTATTCAATCTAGTGCAAGCTTCTCAACACTAGTACTGTTTGATGTGAGTAGCAGCAGAGGATATGCTGAAGACCACATGAGGAGCAACATCTGCTGGGAATTCTCTCACTTAGCGCCATTTAGGTCTTTCCAGTGATGATACACCAATCATTTTGTAGGAGTGTCTTAGATGAGTAAGACTATTTGGCATGAGAGCTGGACCATAAGGAAGGCTGAGCAAAGGAAGATAGATGCTTTTGAATTGTGGTGTTGGAGGAAAGTTCTGAGAGTGCCTTGGACCGCCAGAAGATCCAACCAGTCCATGCTTCAGGAAGTAAAGCCCGACTGCTCATTGGATGGAAGGATAGTAGAGGCAAAGATGAAGTACTTTAGCCACATCATGAGAAGAAAGGAAAGCTTAGATAAGACAATGATGCTGGGGAAAATGGAAGGAAAAAGGAAGAGGGGCCAACCAAGGGCAAGATGGATGGATGGTATCCTTGAAGTGACTGGATTGACCTTGAAGGAGCTGAGGGTGTTGACGGCCAACAGGGAGCTCTGGCGTGGGCTGGTCCATGGGGTCATGAAGAGTTGGAAACGACTGAACGAATGAACAACAACAACAACAAAAAATAAAGTCTGCAGCTAGTTTATTTCCTATTACTTATCTATGTTGATCTGGTCCTAAGACATTTGATGAATGGTAAAGCATGTGTGAGTATTGTAGATCTGGATGTGGCCATGATCTGGCATTTGGGAATGCAGCCATGTCTCACATTTTGACCATTCATCCCACTGTTTCTCTGATGGAAAAATAATTTCCTGACTGCATCATCATGCTAGATCACCCCACATTTATATGGCTTTATATATGTATGACTGCATTTTAAAGTCTTGTAGCAAGTGTGAGAGACATAAAATTTGTGTTCTTCATGGGGTTCTGCATTGAGCTTCAAAGAGTTCTATATCTGTGCTTCGGTCTGTATGTGTATACATCCATGTTTCCTTTTTTCTAGCTCTAAACAGTTGTTGGTGGCTGAGTAGAGAGGGTCTAGCGCATGAGTTTGTGCCAGAATTTTTAAAAAGATCACCAGAGATTTCACATAGTCATATACCTTGTGTTCTAATACTGCGTTTGCACTGGTACTTTCACATGATGGCATTCCCTTGAACAGCTTTGTGTACATCTTCACAGGCAAACACGTAGGTGTGTGCAATTGCAAGTCATGACAGCAGACCTTTGGATGTTTTCAGCAGCAGGAGGCAGATGGTTGGCACCCAAGGGGAGAGTAAAAAAACAAACAAAACACCAAGACTGCTGAACTGTAATCAGATTGTTAGATGGACTGGAAAGCAATGACAGTGTTGAAAACTGGGAAGAGGAAGGCATTCTGTGTTTTAAATAGGTTTATTGTGATGCTCTTGGCTGGTGTGCCTTTGCCTTCAATCAAGAATGAACGGAACACTTAATAAATCTGCATTAAAAGTATTCCTACAAGCATTTTATTCAAGAATGTTATCAAAATATTAAAAGAATTTACTGGAGAGACATAAAATACCTCTGGTTTTTGATACTATTAAGTGCACATCAAAATGGATACATTAAAGATGGAACTGTTCTTGCTGCATAATATCTGCACTAGGCCAAAAATTCATGAAAGACATCATTAGTGCTTCACTCTGATGTGATAGTAGACAGTACATGATTTTCAAGTCCTGTGGGGTTTTAAAAGAAGTAACAGGATGATTCCCACAAGCAGCTCCTGGGTGTGCATAAATAAATGTAACATTATTAACGAAGCCTGCAGTGTAATGTAGCACTTCAAAGTTTTGCCCATGGATCTTCCAGAACACTAATTCCTCAGTCAGACATGACACAAGGCTATGGATGGGAGCACGGGAAAGACCTATGGGAGCTTTCCTGTACTTTTGAAAAGGTATTCATTTGAAATTGTGTTAAATTCTTGCATGAAACTTAATTTGTGAAAAGATGTGTAAAATATATTCACATAACAAGGGATCATGATGTTAGGATAAATCCATTGTAATTATGGCCCAGCTTACCTGTCCGAATGTATCTCCCTCTATGAACCACCTCGGTGATGAAGATCGTCTGGGGAGGCCCTGCTCTTGGTCCTACCTTCCTCGCAAGGGTGACAGGTGGGGATAAGGGACAGGGTCTTTTCAGTGGTGGCCCCTTGGCTGTGGAACTCCCTCTCTAGTGACATTAGATTAGCCCCTTCCTCCTAGCCTACAGAAGGAAAGTAAAACTTGGCTTTGGGATCAGGCAGTACAATAACAGATTTGGAATATGTGCAATGACTCCAGAACGTCCTTGGACTACGATTATGAATGGCGTAATTTATATTGAATGTAATGTTTTTAAATGTTTTAAATTCTTAATATGTATTAATGTTAATGTTACTGGAATTTTATGTGTTTAAGGCATTGAATAATTGTCTATATGTAAATAATTGTCTTTATTTACTCTGTTTATACCCCGCTTTTAGCTCCATTCACGGTAGAGTAAGGCGGGGTATAAATAGATTAAATGAATAAATAAATAGTGATATTTTCTTTCTATTCTTTTTCTTTAGGTGGCTCTCCCTACTTAGCAACAAAAATCAATGAAGCAAAAGACTTGTTGGAATCCAGCAATAAACATTAAGAACTGCAGAACTTCTGATTAAATGTGCAAAAATGGAAATGAGTCACCAAAAGATTTCCAGCGCAGTTGATTCCTGTTGAATGCTGGACAAAATTATGGATGTCTGCATCTGTTAATGGTTCCACAAACACTGAAGATTCCATTTCATGATTGAATAATAAAAGTCAGCTCTGCGTTTGGAATGGAATTTCACTTGTGCAATTCTTGCAGGAAAAGTGCATTACATGATATTACATTTGAAGCATGACTCTAGCCTACAGAAAATATTCACAATCAGTGCCATGACTTTCCATAGTTCCACTATGCAGAGCTACACAACACCTCATCTTTCACAATCCACACAAATATCTTATTCCTGCCTTCCTCCCACAGCATGGCTACGTATTAGCCAGTGCAGAGCTGCAGTAGCAGCAGAGAAGCGTCTAATTATATCCCTATAACAGGGTGGACCTCATTGATAAAGCCGGGAAAAGGGGGGAGGGGATAGCATAGTTATCTCCAAAAGAATTATACGTTGCATCTATCTGAACTATGATCTATTATAGAATCACAGAGTTGGAAGATACCTCGTGGGCCATCCAGTCCAACCCGCTACCAAGAAGCAGGAAAATTGCATTCAAAGCAACCCCAACAGATGGCCATCCAGCCTCTGTTTAAAAGCCTCTGAAGAAGCAGTCTCCACCATTAATTATTAAACATACAGGAGCCCTGTTCCGTAATCTACCTGGCAACCCTAAAGACTACCCAAAGACCTACAAGAGTGTTATAGAGAGAGTGCTGTGATTATACATATTTCTTTACAGAAGAAAGTGGCATTGAACATGGCAAAAACCCACTTGCTTTTCAGCCTAAAGATTTTATGAGTTTACCTAACTTTTCCCAACATCTGTCACTTAATAATGATGGAGAAGTGCTGACCCAACTGTTCTCCAGAATATTATGGAACACTGCAAATTTTGTTGATCTTGTCTAATTATCATCTGTGAACGTTGTTTTCAAACGGATGTCTTTGTACTCTTTTTAGTGCTATTTCCTGTAACAGTTGCATTCCTTTTTGTCAGTTCTCTGTATCTTCACAATATTAATTTTAGACAGAGCTTTTATGACTCCTCACCCTTGCACACTGAGCACATTCACAGTCAGTGAAATATCTACTTTTTAAAATAATGTCATGATCTATCTTTAATAGATTTACTGTTGAAACATGCAGGCAATAGTACTCAAGAGTCTTGATAATGCTTGTTTTATTGAATGTACTTTTCATTTGTGTTTATCATTTGTGCCCGGATAAAAGTTCCACAGCTTATTGTACTTATTATCCACAGGTTATTTTATTTTTTCTTCTATATGATATATTTTTGACAGTTTCTACACCAGACTAATTTAAAAAGTGCCTTTAAATGATTGCCTGAATATCTTGCCTGCACACTGAAAGCTTGATTTACCTTTCACTAATAAGGGAGCTGTGAGGAGAAATGCAAAAGTTTCTTGGTTCCCACTGCAATCTGTATGCTATCTGGCACATTGCCCAAAAGCGCAATTTCTCTGGTAGGCAATGAAAATGTTCTTCTGACCCATTTTATGATCTGATGACTGTTGCTGTTCCCATCTAAATGTCCTGTTTTGTTGCTAAGCTAGGGGAAATAATTTATTAAAAATTCACATAAAATTTTAATGGAAACATAAATACACATAAAACTGTTAATGTTCCTTTCTGCTTTAAATTAAACATCCCTTTATTTGTGTTACTACCTTTTGTCTTTTCTTCATCCTTTTACATCATATTAAGTATTCCCCTCTTTGAGTATTTTTGTCCTCCTCAAGAAGTTTGGGAAAGGGCTTTATCTCCATATCATCATCATTATACATATAACGCAATCCCTGTAACATGGTGTTTTACAAGTAAAAACACATTTCCTGCCCTAAGACTTGCATCCATTTATAGCATGACAAAAAAGGAACAAAATGGAATATGGGAGGGGATTAAGTCACAAATACTGCTTGTGTTTTTACCTTTTTAACTTTCCAAATTAGATTTCTATTCACATTCATTTGTGGTTTAGATTACAAAGTCTTCACATATATAAGTTAATTTAGCTACTTATGCCATAAGCAATGGAACCGTTGGGTATCAAACTTACCATTTATTAGGAAGATCTTGAAGCAGGATCTTCCTAATAAATAACTCCAGGGATTCTTGGATGAGGTTGATTAGCTGGATCCATTCCAGTCTGGCTTCATACCAGGACGTGGTAAAGAAACAGCTTTAGTTGCCTTGATGGATGATCTATGGCAGTGCTTCTCAACCTGTGGGTCCCGGGTGTTTTGGGCTACAACTCCCAGAAATCCCAGCCAGCTTACCAGCTGTTAGGATTTCTGAAAGTTGAAGGCCAAAAACATCTGGGGACCCACAAGTTGAGTACCACTAATATATGGGGAGAGCTTGACGGGGGGAGTGTGACCCTGTTAACACTCCTGGACCTCTCAGCAGCCTTAGATACCATCAATCATGTTATCTTCCTGGGAAGGCTGGAGGGGATAGGGATAGGAGGCACTATACTACAGTGCTTCCAATCCTTCCTTGCGGACCGGTCCCAAAAGGTGGTATTGGAAGAGTCCTGCTTGACTTCATGGCCAGTGGGGTCCTGCAGGCTCATTGCTATTCCTAATGTTATATAACATCTACCTGAAGCATCTGGGAGAGATCATCCGGAGTTTTTGAGTTTGGTGTCATCTATATGCAGATGATGCCCAGTTCTACTACTCCTTTTCTCCCGATGCCAAGGAAGCGGTCCTCCCCTTGGACTGTTGTCTGAAGGCAGTGATGGACTGGATGAGGGTTAATAAATTGAAGCTCAATCCAGACAAGGAGGTACCTCTTGGAAGGTGGTTCTGAGAGCAGTATTCCAGCCTGAGATGGACAAGGTTACACTCCCCTGGAAACCTCAGATGCGCAGTTTGGGGGTCATCCTAGACTCCACTTTAAACCTGGAGGCCCAGGTGGCAGCGGTGACTCGGTCGGCCTTTACACAGTTAAAGCTAGTGCACCAACTGCGTCCGTTCCTGGAGACAGTGAAGAAAATAGTACATTCAGATTGGACTATTGCAATACGCTATATATAAGTCTGCTCTTGAAAAGTGCCTGGAAATTATAGTTTGTTCAAAGAGCTGCAGCCAGGCTTCTAACGGGAGCCAACTTCAGGGAGCGCACCATGACTATCCGGAAGTGGCTCCATTGGTTGCTTGTCAGTTTCTGGGCTCAATTCAAGGTGCTGGTTATCACCTATAAAGCCCTTTCCTGAAGCACTGTGTCCCTTGCTGCATACCAGGGTGAGCACTCTGATCCAGTGGGGAAACACTCATCTCCACATGTGCTTTTATTAGAAGCCACCCTGAGTTCTCCCCAGGGGGTTGAGAAGGGTGGGGTACAAATATTTGAAATAAATAAATAAATTTTACAAGTATGCGGTTCCACAGCATGAGAGAAGGATCCTTTTCGAGGGCATCACTTGCTCTCTGAAATGCCCTCCCTGAAGAATTAAAAGCGGCACAATCCCTACTTACTTTTAAGAAAGGTGTCTATTTAAGCAAGTCTTTGAGTAATTCATTGTAGGATTATTGGGAATTTTAGTCTGTAAATAGCATGGGTGTCTCCGGTAGAGAAAGTTACAGATAAGAATGTTATTGGTTTTATTGTTGTGTGTTTTTACCATGGTCTTACCCAGTGTTTTTACCCAGTGGTGCAGTGGGTTAAACCCCTGTGCCGGCAGGACTGAAGACCGACAGGTCACAGGTTCGACTCCGGGGAGAGTGTGGATGAGCTCCCTCTATCAGCTCCAGCTCCTCATGTGGGGACATGAGAGAAGCCTCCCACAAGGATGATAAAAAAAAAACAAACCATCTGGGCGTCCCCTGGGCAATGTCCTTGCAGGCAGTCAATTCTCTCACACCAGAAGCAACTTGTAGTTTCTCAAGTCTCTCCTGACACGACAAAACAAACAAACAAACAAAAAACAAACAAAAACATGGTCTTATTTTATTGTTTACAAATTTTGTATTGTTGAAATTTGTATCTTTTTATGATGTAAGCCGCCTTGCGTCTGCAATGCAGAGAAAAGTGGGGTAAAATACTCTAAATAAACTAAAGATAAAATTTTCAAGCCTACTGCTTAGAAAAAAACCAAAATCAAAATGGTGAGGGAGTTTTATAAGAAAGGGAACAGTTCTTACTTTTATAGCCTATCTGTTCACTACAAAGGAAAGCAGCTTACAGCAGTAAAACCCAAAAGTATACTCCTAAGGCAAATCACAAAAAAGAAAATAACATGGAATAATGGCCATGACCCTTTGGGTATAACTTCAATCAAAAACAATGGAAGGCAATGTAAAAGCCAAGCCTCTGTCTTGAACAAGCATGACTTCGCCTGTTGGCAGAAGGCCACTGCAGCTGGAACTGGGCTGGCCTCCCTAGGTAACCCCGCCAAAAAAACCATCCCTGCGTTCTGCCATTCGTGGTAGTGGGAAAGAATTAAAGGCCCTTCCTCGGGATGCCAAAAGAAGCCTGCCCCCATGTCATGAAGTTCTTGCAGCCTGATTCTAAAATTATAGCCAATATTTGAACTATACCCTTAAGCAGACCATTGATGGAGCCAATGTGACATCTGTTCAGTGGAAGTCTTGCATCCTGTTTCTGTAACAAATTGAACTGGCTGATGCTTTTGGATGCTTTTTCTACATAAAGTACCTTGTTTTAAATACTCAGTAATTAAGGCATGTATCACTTTGTCCTATTCCGACAGCAGATATCCCTAGAGCAGAATTTCTCAATTTGTGCCCCTCCAGATGTTTTGGACTTCAGCTCCTACAATTCCTAACAGTTGGTAAACTGGCTGGGATTTCTGGAAGCTGAAGTCCAAACACCTTTGAGAAACATTATCCTAGAGCAATGGAATGGTTTCCACTTGTCAGAGGGGTCAGACAAGACTTTTTTTATATAACTCTTCTCTGTTTAACTTGTATGCTGAACATCTAATGCAAAGCTGGATCAGGCTCAGAGGACAGCGGAGTGAAAATCTGAGAAGGAACATCAACAATTTTAGAAAGCAGAAAACCTCAAAGACTTGCAACGATTACTGAGCAAAGTCAGTGAACATGTTGTCAAAGGCTTTCATGGTTGGAATCACTGGGTTGCTTTGAGTTTTCTTGGCTGTATGTCCATATTCCAGAAGCATTCTTTCCTGACGTTTCACCTGCATCTATCACAGACATCCTCAGAGTTTGTGAGGTATGTTGGAAACTAGGCAATTGGGGTTTATATATCTGGGGAATATCCAGGGTGGAAGAAAGAACTCTTCTCTGTTTGAGGCAGATGTGAAAGTTGCAATTGGCCACCTTGATTAGAATTGAATAATCTTTCAGCTTCAAGGTCTGGCTGCTTACTGCCTGGGGGAATCCCTTGTTAGCTGGCACTGATTGATTCAAGTCTGGAATTCTTCTATTTTTTTGAGTGTTGTTCTTTATTTATTGTCCTGATTTTAGAGTTTTTAAAATACTGGTAACCAGATTTTGTTCATTTTCATAGTTTCCTCCTTTCTGCTGAAACAGTCCACATGCTTGTGGATTTCAATGGCTTCTCTGTGTAGTCTGATATGGTGGTTGCTGGAGTGGTCCAGCATCAACGTGTACTCTGTGTCCAGGTTGGTTCATCGAGTGCTCTGCTATGGCTGACTTCTCTGGTTGAATTAGTCTGCAGTGCTTTTCATATTCTTTGATTCATGTTTGGGCAAGTCAGTGAAGAAAATGCAAAGAAATTCCCTACTCTAATGTGAGTGTGCATCAGGTGGGTTGTAAGCAAACTGGTGTTCGTGAGAAGGATCGACAACATCCATTTTAATGTTTGTTAATGTTTAATAATTAGTAGTATTAATTCTGAGCAGGTGCAGCTAGATAGGAACAGTTTTGCCATATCATTTCAGGAGGAAGGCCAGTCCCTCATCCTAGTTGTAGTAGGACTTGAGCTTCTTCTGGGATCCATGCTTAGAATCCAAAATATAAATGTCCAGGAAATGATAATCTAATCCGTACTAATTCCTAAACCTTAAAAAATGTATTTTATACTATGTGGATTCCTGAAGCATTCCTGGGGGAAAGAAAACACTTTGTAATGTCTTTGAGAGATATTCAAGTTGTGTTGAGTCTCGGCGCTGGAAGTAAAGCCCTGTGGCAATAGCAGCTAGCGGAGAGACTGCTCCACGGGTCCTTGATGGCTAAGCAGAATTCGTGGAGAAAACAGTCAGGGATTTTTTGGAATTGACAACTGGAAGAAATTGTGAGGAAACAAAGCAGAGAAAGAGATATTGCAATTGTAGGAAACAAAGTGACAGACTTGTTAATAGCCTGGAAAACAACAGTTGGTGCAGTATTAGAAAAAAATATTCAAGGTATTAAATTCCTGCCAGTTGTCTTGTTTCCAACACAAAGGTGAGGCAGTGCTCATAATATTTCTGCAATAGTGAGGATTTTAGTTTTGCAGAGGTACAAAGGAAAAAAAATACAACGTTGAAACCCACCTTATGATGACCCTATGAATGAGAGACCACCAAGTCACCTTATTGCTCATAGCTCTACTCAGTACTTGCAGACTCAGAGCCATGGCTTCCTTAATTCGTCTGGAATGTGATCTTAGGTTAACAGACCAAGAGCCTTAGTTTAAAATTAAAAAGTACTCATATAGAAAGAATGCAGTTTCTTGAGTGTGTAGTCCAATTTGAACACAGTAGTCCTAGCTGTACACACTAGGGCTGGGCGGTTTCGTTTCGTTAATTCGTAATTCGTTAATAATTCGTTAATTTTTTCAATTACAAAACGATAACAAACCATTCTGGAGCAATTTTTTTAAAAAACGAATTTTTAAACACGTTTTGTAAATGCTTCGTATTTCGTTATTGTATTCGTTTCGTTATTGTTCTGAGGTCGTTTCATTATTATTTCCGCATGTCTGGGGCAAGTTTTTTGTTTAATTAGTGAAAAAAAATTATAATATCACACCAACAGTCAACAACAGAGGGAGAGGGAAGCTTCAGAAGTTTTTGGAGGTTTTTTAGCGTATTTCGCGGTCGCGTCCGCCATTAACGAATCAATTCGTTATTGTTTCGGAAATTGATTCGTTAATGTTTTGTAATTTTTTTCACATTTACGAAATTTCGTAAATATCGAACTTTTAAAAAGGAAAATTTTGTAATTATTTTAAATATCGAAACAAAAAAAAAACCCCAAATACAAATCGATTTTAGAAACAAATTTTTCCGTTGTTACCCAGGCCTAGTACACACTAGTTAGCTGAGAATACAGTCTCAGACAAATGAGGCAGCAAAGTCTGCTGTGCCACAGCTTGGACTGCTAGGCTTGAACATTAATTTGATAATATTAAATGGTAGACTTGGGAAAATTAATTCATTAGCACAAACACTGATAAACGAAATTGTTCAATTCACTAAGTTATTGTTAATTAACTTGTTGGTTGATTGATATGTTATCTTAGAGTCAGACAATAGGGTTTATACAGAATGGTGTGGAGGGTTTAATGCTGCTGATTTTATGTGGTTACTGATGGTTTCGTGGATCTATTTTTGTGCTTTCAGAATTGTCTGCCATCAACTTGAAATCTACTCCCACCCCTCTCATCCCCCAAAATATGTAGTTTCTTGTTTTTGCTTGAAAATTGCAATAACATCATTCCAAATGTACATAAATAGCTCCACACTGAACAACCCCCTATAACTTCAAAATATCTCAGTTTTACTTTCTTAGACTGGTGACTGGAAGTGTCACAGCTACTCTTAGGGTGCAACTACAATGTAGAACAGGGGTTCTCAAACTTTTTAAACAGAGGGCCAGGTCAGAGTCCCTCAAACTGTTGGAGGGCCAGATTATAATTTGACAAAAAATATGAATGAATTCCTATGCAGACTGCACATATCTTATTTGTTGTGCAAAAAACACTTTAAAACAATGCAATAAATAAAATGAAGAACAATTTTATCAAATATAAACTTATTAGTATTTTAATGAAAAGTGTGGGCCTGCTTTTGACTGATGAGATAGGATTGTTGTTGTGTGCTTTCAAGTCATTTCAGACTTAGGTTGACCCTGAGTGAGGGCCGGGTAAATGACCCTGTAGGGCCGTATCTGGCCCCAGGCCTTAGTTTGGGGACCCTGATGTAGAATTAACAGTGTGACACCACTTTAACTGCCATCACTCAAAGCTATGGAATCCTGGTAGATGTTTTTTCACAAGATCTTTAGCTTTCTCTGCCACAGAGTGCTAGTGCCTCATCAAACTACAATTCCCAAGATTCTATGGCAGTTCAAGCGTTGACACACCCTATGACTGACCATGAAACCCACTTTCCCTTTGCAAAGGCAAATCTCTTCTGAACAATTTCTGCCAAGAAACTTCTATGATAGGGTTGCTTTTGGAGCTCCAGAATTTGGAGATGATTTGAATGCACAGCCCAACAACCACATTTTTTCAGTGTTCTAAGTTTAAAATCTATGTGGTTTTATTTCCAGATGCGGCTGAGACATCCACAACAGTACTCTTTTCCTGCTCAGCATGGATCTGTCCAAAAGAAGAAGAATGAAACAAATAGTAGGTCAGTTGAGCAAGTTGTTCTTTAGTTTCTAGATTCTTAATCTTTGAAAGATCAAACATGCCCTGAACAATTGTACCCCCAAAACTCGGCAATCCTGAGGCTGAAATTCCAACAGGTTTATAAGTGCTGGTTGAGGGAAACTGTTTCCCTTGAGACCACATTCAAGCCGCAGTTGTACGCTGACCATTAGTATTTTAGAAAGAGGCATGTTTCGTATAGAAGCCATTGGCCTAAAGTGAGAGGAAAAATGCCCGCTGGATGCCCTGCTGAGAGTAACCTACTTATATGAACCCAGCAGCAGGCTAGTCAGTAAACACTTTATCCTTCCTTCATTGGCATCAGTGGGAATCATGGTAGTATAAATTGCTTTAGGGGACAAATTGATCTGGTAAGCGAAGTGTGAAGACTTGAGTCCTAAGGTTACTGACTGCGGTCCAAGTCCCTTCATTTAAATGATGGAATACAACATTTCCCCTTCAGGCACAATTGGTGGAAACATTAGATTTATTTGTTCTAGACATAAGTTCATACTGGGAAAAATACTGTAAGCTAATAAGGTGCCATGTTTCTATTGATTTCTCTATTTTTCTTTGTTGTAAATTAATATTTGGAGAATATGATGCATCTCATCTCTCCTCTTACACTATTCCAATCAACTGGGGGAAGGGGGGTGTCTCCCAGGGCCAAGCTTAAACATTTAAAACTCCAAAGCTAGCCAGTCTTAAGAGAACTTAGTACTGTATGATAAGTTTATTTGCCTTCAGGCATATGTGCCTTTTAGCCTGAATACTTTAAAGGCATCCGATTCTATCTGATCTTGGTAACTAAGCAGGGTCAGCTTTGGTTAGTACTTAGATGTGGGATTGAGAACAAATACCAGGTGCTATAAACCATATTTCAGAAGAAGAAACTCACAAAACCATCTTGCATAAGAAAATCCTATATAATTCATGGGGTCAACATAAGCCCCATTCATATGTGTGCAGACCTGGCGGGCACACAGATATGCCTTACCTATGCCTTTGTTATGAATGACGTTTGGACTGTTGTCTGGTCACACCTCAAACCTCTTGCTTTAATTTCCACAACCCCCTCACCATGAACTGGGAGATAGGGGAAGTCACTCAATGAGTGTACATCAGAGCTCCTTGGGTCCATTTCCTGCTCCCATTGATAAGATTGGGGCTATATATGGGAAATATATCACGCAAATCCCTCAAACCGGTTTCATCTATTGGGATGTTCATCATCCCTGAGGATCCATTGTGTATGTTAGCCTAATCCTATGGTGCTAACCAGAACTAATTTATGAAGCCCATCAATGACTCATTGTATATTGCCACACCATATTCCTTCCAGAGCCCACCCCTTTCAGAGGTGGACCATTAAATGGTGGAAACTTCAAATAATAATAATAACTTTATTCTTATATCCTGCTACCATCTCCCCAAACTCGGGGTGGCTTACATATGGGACAGAGTGCCCACAAGACACAAAAGCAAAACAATCCACTAAAACAAAAACACAACTAACATACTAAATATCAAAAAATAAGGAGACCCCAGTAAGAGAAACTGATTGGACAAAAGTGGCAAACTATCTGAAACAGAAGAATGGAAATACGATAATATAAAAGGAAGAGAAAATAAGATGGAAGAAAAGACAAGATAAAAGAAAGAAAAGGAAAAACCACTCTGAAAATACTTAAGAAGTCAATAAAGGAGATATATACTATCCTTCTCCTGGTTTTAACTACTTATCGGCTCCGGCCCAGCTTACTTATCTGAACGTATCTCTCTCTACGTTCCACCTCATAATTTAAGATCTACTGGGAGGCCCTGCTTTCGGTCCCACCGGCGTCACAAACGTGTCTGGTGGGGACGAGGGACAGGGCCTTCTCAGTGGTGCCCCCTCGCTTGTGGAATTCACTCCCCAATGAGATTAGATCGGCATCCTCCTTCCTCACTTTTAGGAAAAAACTAAAGTCGTGGTTTTGGAGTCAGGCTTTTGGCTAGTGGACTTAGCAGCACTTGGACACTGAACCGGACCATAGGATTATGACAATAGAAAACAGATATGTGATTTTGATTAGGCGACTATGTTAGTATATGAGTATGTGATTTTAATTAATGTTATTGTTAATTTTTATGTATTTGATTTTATGTTGTTGTATTGACATTATGGCATTGAATTGTTGCCCATGTAAGCCGCCCTGAGTCCCCCCTCGGGGGTGAGAAGGGTAGGGTAGAAGCAATGTAAATAAATAAATAAATAAATAAATAATTTTTTAAATTTTTTTTGGTGTTATTACTATCTCTATTATTTTGTATTTTAAAATAAAATTTTCAATAAAGATTATATTAAAAACACATTAAATTAAACCTAGTAAGATATAACAATCCAGATAAAAACACAATGAAATAAAGGTCATGAGTTTGAAGCCAGCCTGGGTAGCAGTGAGTTTCCGACCTTTGTGTGGCTTGCTGTTGATCTTTGCAGCCTGAAAGACAGTTGCATCTGTCAAGTAGGAAATTTAAGAACCGCTTATGCGGGGAGGCTAATTTAACTAATTTACGACATCATAAAATCTCCAGCAAGCAAACAAAAAAGAATGAGGAAGTACTCCTCAAATGGACGGTGAAGCGATAGTCCCCTGGTGGCCAGAATACCCTCATGAAAGCTGGAAAGTTAAATAGCCACCGTTTGTCTGTCTATATATGTTGTGTGTCTATTGCATTGAATGTTTGCCATGCATATGTACATTGTGATCCACCCTGAGTCCTGTGCGGGGTGAGAAGGGCGGAATATAAATACTGTAAATAAATAAATAATAACTAAAGCATAAGAAAATAAAACAGCAGCATTGAAACTCCATCAAAATAATTCTTGAAAAGACCAATAATCAGATATACTAAAATGCCTGTGAACAGGCTATAAAAAGGGCTGAGGATGGAATAGTGCAAAACAACATATCATAGCGAAGGGGCACGTCTCTCATGAGAGCCGTGACCCTTCATTTTGGTGCAGTGACTCAAGGATAGGGCCGGGGAGTTGGAAGTACACAGAACAGAGTACTATCTGGTAACTAGGGACTGGGCAAATATAACTAGGGATTAGTTATAGTTACGTTTAATTATAAGTTAAATGACTGTTTACTATATTTCCCACCACTGCAAAGAGCCAACCACCGGTGACATCCGATGGAGTTCTGAACCAATCAAGTTATGGATCCTAGTTAGACAGTTTTTCAGCCAATCAGGAGCTGGTGTGGGTTTCTTGAATAGCTGGAAGATGAAATACAAGTGCTCTGTATTTTCAATTGTATTATGTCAGTACCTTGGAGTGCTTTCTCTGCTGTCATTTTCTCTGATAATTGAGAATAAACTTCTATTTTTGCCTTCTACCTGTCTGTGTCTGATTTGGCCTTCTGGGAAGCTAGATATGCCAGCCCCACACCCCTGGTTTTAGTGGAGCTGAAATAATTCAACGATTTCTCTATTACCTGTCAGGACAGAGGGCAAAGGTTTGAGGCATATTATGTTTTATAGAGTTGTTGATAACTGTCTTCCTATTTCTTTCACAACAAAGCAGCATTTATTTATATGGTGCTGTAGAAAGGAAAATGTAGGGGAGATATGTAGAGCTGCCGAAGGGACAGATCAATAGTCTTCATGTTTCTTGCACTCAAGGCAACCTTTCCACATCAACTTGTCTGCCAATTGCCAAACTTGTCTGCCAAAGTGTTCTCAGATATCTTAAGTTGTGCATTAATTTTTGACACTACTTTTTGTGAAGAGTGCATACAGACTGCAATTTCTAACTCGTACTAGTAAGAAAATGGGTCAAAGTGGACAAGCTGTCTTTCTGGAAAGTTTGTTATTCTGAAGCACTCATGGATCAACTCTGAGGAATATCAAGGCTCTAATAAATATGATTCAACAAGCACTGAACTGGCTAAAGATGGGCATGGAAAAGTATTTGACCAGTCTTGATCAAAATAGTGTTTCCACACTTTTAGAATTTGTTGTGAGAAAGAAATTACCTCTAAAATTACTGCATTTGGAAGGCATATAGGATATTTTGGAGAAATAATGTACCCACAAATCAATGTTTGTATTTCAAACTGCGAACAGCTGAAACAATTATTTATGAAAATAATTATTTCACAAACATGCTAGTCAGGGGAAATTCATAATTAAGAAAACATAAGTGTTCTAAGAAAATGCTAACTAAGAAAAATGCATTAAAATCCACAGAGATTTCTGTATGAAAAGACAGAGTAACACATTCAAATATGATGCAAGGATAGGAAGAAAATGGAGATGGGATTCAAAGAAATGCAATAAAATTGAAACCAAAAGATCTGTAATGAAAGAGGCTGTCCAGTTGCACAATGACAGCCATGCATGCTTTCTTCCTTGTCTTCTGTATTCGCAGAGCCCAGGTGTTTAGCTTGCTTTGATATCCTGCAGGTTTGGACATATCTCAGCTTCTGGAAAATATGAAAGTGCCAAGGTCATTTTATCACCCTTGAGTGTCCTCTGTAAATGACCATTACACTGAAATGGAGGAGGAATGTAGTGTGATTTAGGTGGGTCTCTTAATTAGGCGAATGAAGGCTAAAAATGGAGTCAAATAATCACACCTGCTGGAGACCCTGAAGGCTACTATGGGCCATTTTTGATATAGGTTTAGTGCAAAAGAAGTGCAGAGAGGCAACAATGAGATTTATGTCCTCCATGTGATCATCCAAATAATCCAAGTTGTACACAGTGATGAAGACAGTTTATATAGGGCACCAAAGCAGCCTCCAAGTGTTTTGGGGTTCTTTTGGGAGAGGGTTGGCATACCCTCAAACATGATTTGGCAGGGACAGTCCCGTTAATCCTCTGTCATCCTAGTTTGTCAACTACTTCTTCTATGTCTCCCTTTCACTTTATCCCTTCATCCACATTTTACTTCAGCTGCTGCAAACTGAGAGCTTATCTTCTCCAGAATATTTATTTATTAATTTAAAACATTTATATTCCGCCCTTCTCACCCTGCAGGAGACTCAGTGCGGAGCACAACATATATACGGCAAACATTCAGTGCCGGGACATAAAACCATAAATATATACAAACATTAAAATCACTTTAGTCTGGTATAAATAGGTCTTGGAGCAGTCTCTGATTTAATACATTCATGCCATATCCTGGACCATTATCTAGGTCCATGATGGCGAACCTATGACGTGTGTCAGCACTGGCACGCATAACCATTTTTGATGACACACGGCCATATACTTTTGTGAGACCTTATTCTCAGTGTTAAATAATATCAAAACCATCAAAAGAAACAGATTGACAGATGATGTTAGTAGCACTTGCTTGAGCTTGAAGTGTACAAAATACCAACCTTCAATTGAAGATTTAGTCAATGAAATTCAGCAACAAAAAAGTTACTAATAAGCAGCTTAGCTAAAGAATTTCACCTCCCACTCACTTATCTTAGTTTATGGCAACCCACACAAGCTAAATAATATCAAGACCAACAAAAGAAACAGACTGAAGGATGAACAAAGAAGTCACTAAGCAGGTAAGTTAAATAATTAGTTTTGGGGTTATTAAATACGGTTATATATTACAGTTATGCATTTTTGTTATTTAAACTATAAATATCGCAATATTATGGGTTTTTTTCTCAAAGTGGCACCCCACCTGAATTATGCTCGCTTTTTTGGTGAATTTTGACACACCAAGCTCAAAAAGTTGCCCATTACTGATCTAGGTGGCCTAGATGTACATTTGCTTTACTGTGGTGGTCTGCCTCTTGCTTCCTCCATATTTCTGCCATTACTACTTCTTGCCAGCCAAAGTCAGATTGAACTGGGGAAAAAACCTATGATACTCATCTGACACGGCTGTGCATCATGGAACAGTCAACAATCCATCCAGAGTTATGGGGTTCTTTTGGGAGAGGGTTGGCATACCCTCAAACTCATGATTTGGCAGGGACAGTCCCGTTAATCCTCTGTCATCCTAGTTTTTGGGCTTGTGTATACAAGCCCTGAGTTCAAAGTGCAAGAACAATTTACACTCAGGGAAAGAGGACAATAAGAACAGAAACAATTTACACTCAGGGAAAGAGGACAATAAGAACAAAAACAAACACCTACACTCCCTCCTAGCTTTGGTGTTTTCCCTCATTCTCCTGCTATCTTGGCCACACACGTGCAGCCAACTGAGTGGCATTTAGGTCTTTCATGCTATGATGAAATATACTGAATATAATGTTCCCTTAAATAGAACCATCATGGTGGTTTGCGATTGTAATATTAATTTGGAATAGAAACACACTTTTGATCTCAGGCAACTCACACGATCATTCTAGATCTCAGAGGTAAACAAACTGAGGACCCTTCCACACAGCCCTATATCCCAGAACATCAAGGCAGAAAATCCCACATTATCTGAGTGTGGATTCAGATAACCCAGTTCAAAGCAGATTATTGTGGGATTTTCTGCCTTGATATTCTGGGATATAGGGCACTAAGAAAATCCTGTGATAGGGGCATTTTGGGGTTGTTATAAATCAGAAACTACTTGAACTCACATAACAATAACAACAATATCTCATTACTTCTCAAAACACACTTATACATATTAATTAACATGGTCAGGAGCCCCCGGTGGAGCAATGGGTTAAACCCTTGTGCTGGCAGGACTGAAGATGGACAGGTTGGAGGTTCGAATCCGGGGAGAGCGTTGATGAGCTCCCTCTGTCAGCTCCAGCTCCTCATGTGGGGACATGAGAGAAGCCTCCCACAAGGATGGTATAACATCAAAAAAACCCAGGCATCCCCTGGGCAACATCCGTGCAGATGGCTAATTCTCTTACATCAGAAGCGACTTGCAATTTCTCAAGTCACTTCTGATATGATAAAAAAAGCATGGACAAATGTCTTGTTCTTTTTGTCCTAGTTTCTGGCCTTGAAAACATGTCCATTGCACAAAGTTCACATTTGGCTTGTGTTAAATTAAAGGTTTCCACAAGTCTATTTAAATTGTCCCACCAATATTAAAACATTCCTGAATGTCTAAAGGCACATAGTTATATAACCTAGAATATCAAGGCAGAAAATCCCACAATATCTTCTTTGAACTGTTTTTTTCATGTTAGGAGTGACGTGAGAAACTGCAAGTTGCTCTGGTGTGAGAAAATTGGTCATCTGCAAGGACCTTTGATGTTTTTACCATTCCTGTGGGAGGCTTCTCTCATGGGGAGCTAGAGCTGACAGGGATAGCTCAACCCACTCTCCCCAGATTCGAACCGCTAACCTGTCAGTCAGCAGTCCTGACGGCACAAGGGTTTATCCTATTGTGTCACCAGGAGCTCCTTTGAACTGAGTTATCTGAGTCCACACGGCCACATATTCCAGTTCAAAGCTGATAATGTGGGATTTTATTCAGCTGTGTGGAAGGGGCCAATGTGTGACTCATCCCAAGAATATATTAGATGAGGGGACAGAGCCATGTAGAATATTGTATTGCATTGTTTGTATTCTCCGAGGAATGTTGAAGCACCATTTCTAGCATGAAAAAAGCACTCAGCAAAGGCCTGGGGAATTTGTAGGCTGCAAACCAGGTGTGAAGGCAAGATGTAACATCTGCAAGTTGTTTTCATGCTCAGTTGGAACCTACATATGTTGATGATACACAATTAAGCCTTTTCACACTACATGGAGTTGGTTTAGGTCACATATTTCAGCTACACGATGATACATATGATTCTGCAGATGTTACCAGAGCACCTGTCTCCCCTTCAGACTCGATTTCATTAGAATGCAAGGTAGCAAAGTAAGGTTATGCCAAATCCATGAGATACTTTGCTTAATTATACCGCATGCACTCATATATAAGTTTTAAAAAGGCAAATAAATCACCCACAAAACCTGAATCAACTTATAAATGTGCTTGAATAGGGACTCAGTGCAAAGGGGGAGACAAGAGCCAGATGCAATAAGTCTCCCACCCCATTTCTCATCCCGTGTCCAAACAGAAGAAAGAGAGGCCACCTTTCCTTATCTTCTTTTTTCATCCTGAGAAGCAATAAGAGAGCGCTATTATGGATGACTGAGGCAGTGGCCATTTCAAATATGGAATTAAGTGCATAAGGTTCATTGCAGACACTGTGGTGGCCGTTTTGAATTTAATGTGGCCATCACACCTCTCTGCAAAGAACTCATGCACTTAACCTCTTACTTAAAATCTCCACTGCTACTTCTTCTCAAGCACCCAAAAGGTCTTCCCCGCATTGTTGCCGGACTCTGTGAAGTTGATATATACATGAGTATATATGGTACTACGTTATGGACAGAATATTATGTGGAAGGCTTAAGGGCCTACACATATTGTCCACACATGGATAACACTTGAGATTACTGCACAGTACTAATGGCAAATATGAAATAATCCAAAATGGAACTCCCAGGTCAGAAGGCACTCAACAAGCTACTGGGATACAGCAAAGGAAGGCTATCTGTGGCACTAATGGCTAATAGCTCAACTAGATTTAACCAGAAAAGATGTGCTCAGGTACAAAGGGAAAGTCTGGATCTACATAATAAATATTATAAAAATGTGGAATATGAGAAGCATGCATCAAGGAAGCTAGACGTAAGAACTGGAATTTATTTATTTATTTATTTTACTTCATTTTTACCCCACTTTTCTCAACCCAAGAGGGGGCTTAAGGCAACTTACAAATTCAGCAAAAATCAATGCCGCACAGGTACCATATTTTCCAGCGTATAAGATGACTGGGCTTATAAGACGACCTCTGACTTTTCCAGTTAAAATATAGAGTTTGGGATATACCCGCTGTATAAGACTATCCCTCTTCCAACACACCAAATAATTTTTTTTAAAAAACCATCAGATTTGATTTTAATGTGGTAATTTTCCTATTACTGTACCTCCTCTTCTGCTTCTCAAATCTCGCACTTGCGCATGTGCATGACTTCACGGCAGTCCTCAGGAGAGAGATCTGAGAGGCCGAGAAGGAAGTACGGTAATAGGATACAATGGCGGGCCAGACAGTTGAAAGAGGTGTGTTTTTCTGAGCACAGCACCGCTCTATCTCTTTTTTCCATACCCTTATGAGAACAGAAAGTGTATCAGTAAAAAACTAGTGGAGAGAAACAATTAAAATATTTTGGGTTGTTGTAGGTTTTTTCGGGCTATATGGCCATGGTCTAGAGGCATTCGCTCCTGACGTTTCGCCTGCACCTATGGCAAGCATTCTCAGAGGTAGCGACGTCTGTTGGAACTAGGAAAAGGGGTTTATATATCTGTGGAATGACCAGGGTGAGACAAAGGACTCTTGTCTACAGGAGCTAGGTGTGAATGTTTCAACAGACCACCTTGATTAGCATATAATGGCCTGACAGTGCCTAGAGCAAACCTTTGTTGAGAGGTGATTAGATGTCCTTGTTTGTTTCCTCTCTGTTGTGCTGTTGTAATTTTAGAGTTTTTTAATACTGGTAGCCAGATTTTGTTCATTTTCATGGTTTCCTCCTTTCTGTTGAAATTGTCCACATGCTTATGGATTTCAATGGCTTCTCTGTGTAGCCTGACATGGTGGTTGTGAGAGTGGTCCAGCATTTCTGTGTTCTCAAATAAAATGCTGTGTCCAGGTTGGTTCATCAGGTGCTCTGCTATGGCTGATTTCTCTGGTTGGAGTAGTCTGCAGTGCCTTTCATGTTCCTTGATTTGTGTTTGGGCAATGCTGCGCTTGGTGGTCTCTATGTAGACTTGTCCACAGCTGCATGGTATACGGCAGACTCCTGCAGAAGTGAGATTAAAATATTTTGTTTGGGAAATCTTCAATCTTTCAGTGGCAAGAACCCCTCACAAATGGCTCCTTTTTCTTCTCTGGGACAAAGCCAGTATTGCCTTGGCAATTTCTATCGCTGACATTCTGAAATATAGACCCACACACATAAAGAAATGACAGGAAATGTTCTGATTAACTGGCTTCCTGGATGCAAAAGATCAAGAACGCATGTGGGCACATACAACTCAAAAACACCGTTTACCCACCCACTCAGCCTTATTTCTATACACACTAGAACAGCATGGGAAGCACTTTGGTAACACATGATAAGCAATAGTTTGTTAGGTACACACATCTAAAGTTTTTATACATCATAGTGAGGAATTTTCTTTCTTGTTCCCCCCCCCCCCCCCGCTTTTTTAAAAACATCCCACTGGCACAGGATAACTGCCTAATGAAGACTTTGCAGATTTGGCAAATCCTTCCCAGCAGGTCTAGGAGAAGATTTTCCTCAGCTCCTGGCTGCTTTATCCAGGTTTTACGTTAGATGTTGAGACTATCTCAAAATTCCTTCCAACTGATTTCCCAGGGGACTTCTGGAACTTGTAATCCTCTTTATCTACTTCTAGACTAATTACTTGTGTTACATATTAAAAATTAGGTTGTTATTTTAATGGAATGAATTAAATGGGAAGAAAATATGGCTGCCTCTTTGCTCTCTGGAGATCATTGCAAGGGAGGAAAAATTAAATTTCTATGCACATTTTCTTGTTGAGAACTGATAAGAATGTGACAACCCTAAAATGGGGAATATGACAGCACAGTTTAAGCTTGTTTAAATCCCACAGAAACCAGGGTTTACTAACTTGATAGACGTCAGCTTCATCTCTTCCTATGCACCTGTTGATGTGTAAAACAACTCCAATGTGCAAAATAAGCAACCATCCTGTGACCATAAATGCTACAAAAATTTTACTTTTGCTTCTAGGTTGTTCAGAACTAACCATACATTTGTAGATGTAAAAAGGCTGGAGTAATCACAATGATTTAAAAATACATAAAGAGCTTTGATGGATCAGTCTAAGGGTCTACATAACCCAGCATTATGTTCCCATAGTATCCAATTAAGTGATGCAATTGATAGCCCACAAGTAGGCCTTTGGTGCAACTGCCTCTCGCAGTCCCATTCAAAATAACTCTGACATACAAAGACACATTTGCTCTGATACTGGAGTCAGTGTATTTTATTTACTTATTTCTTTACTTATCGTATTTATATACCACCTTTCTCCGCCCAGAGGCGACTCAAGGCAATTTACAGTCAGCACAATTCGATGCATCCAACAGTATAAAATACAATTAAAACATTAGCATATAAAATATAAAACCGTACAAAGCAATAAAAACATAAATCCTCAGTGTCTCCTTACTAAAATCATTTCCCAGTCTCATCGTCCAGTGTATAGCCATCCCAATTAGTAGTCATCAGCAACAATAACTTTCATGAATACATCTAATTCCCTGCTTCTAACCAAGTTGGAAATTTGTGGTAGTGAGCTGGCCAATTTAACTGTGTGCTGTGTGAACTAACCATTGAATGTGACTTCAAGCTGATTTGAAATAATGGTGACTTTAAAAATCCATGTCGCCAATATGAGCTTCAGCACAGATTAAAGGGTAAATAGGGCAATTAAAGGAGTTCCTTAATCTGTTCCTGGAGATCCCAATATATTCCACATCCCAGGGCAAAACTGGCTCGGCAGAGTGCAAAATTCATTGTAGACACTCTCCATTTATTTTTTTGTGTCAGGAGCGACTTGAGAAACTGCAAGTCGCTTCTGGTGTGAGAGAATTGGCCGTCTGCAAGGATGTTGCCCAGGGGACGCCCCGATATTTTGATGTTTTACCATCCTTGTGGGAGGCTTCTCTCATGTCCCCGTATGGTGAGCTGGAGCTAACAGAGGGAGTTCATCCACGCTCTCCCCGGATTCGAACCTGCGACCTGTCGGTCTTCAGTCCTGCCAGTACAAGGGTTTAACCCACTGCACCACTGAAGGCTCCTTTCCCTTCTTGATGTGCTTTGTAGAAATCAGAATGAAGGGTAAGGTGCTGGCAAAAAATGCCCCAAGGGCATAGCTGGCTAGCAGGGGGCTATTTGACCCTCTGAGAGAGATAACTAATTACCTGCATTCTTTTCACCTCCTATGCCTCTGGAGCACTGATGCACATCTCTACTGGAAATTGGGAAAAAATTCTGCAGAACAATTTGAGGTTATGTTTTGTGGCAAGTGTAATCACCTTCCTGGCCTCAGATTAGTTCCTGACTGTCAGTCTAATCAGCCATGCAGCAAAACTGGTTCCTATCAAACCAGTTCCAAGCTGCATTACCATGGTCAGTGTAGATGTGCCCCTTGACTTTCACAAAGAGCTGGTTGCATTACAGATCCTTTGGTGACCATATATGTTGCCATTAACTTGGAAATGACAAAAAGGCACATAACTACAACTATAAGGCCAAGGATTATATTTTAGACCAGGCATGGGCAAATTTCAGCCCTCCAGGTGTTTTGGACTTCAACTCCCACAATTTCTAACAGCCAGTAGGACTAGTTGAACTTCAACTCCCACAAAGGCTGTTAGGAATTGTGGGAGTTGAAGTCCAAAACACTCGGAGGGCCGAAGTTTGCCCATGTTTGTTTTAGATAGTGTTTACTCATACTTCCAAAAGCTCTCTGATAAAGTCCATCACTAAAGATTTCTCAGAAATCCTAGTCTTCATGGTGTAAAAAAAATCCATTGTGTAATAGTAAATGGTTAAATAAAGGAAAACAGGTAGTAGCAATAAATGGCTAGATTTCACAAACCAGTGGGGTCATCAAAGGATTTTTTTTTTGCATGCCAGTGTGATCAGTTCACTGGCTTGCGAAAACTAGCCATCTATCTTACTGAGAGGCAAATAGGTCCCTTGATGGAGACCATACCAAATATAAAAGTTCTTCCCTTCAGCAAGGACATCCAGTGAGGTATGTGACTGCTTTACTAGCATGTAAGACCCTCCACATATTAACTACCGAAGGTTTGAGAATCCAGTGATGCATGTGGGAGGAAATGGCCAGTGGGGGCATTCCTTCCTCCTCTATGAACATGTGATATCATCATGGTGTTTGGCAGCCATGTTACCCACATATGAAGAAATGGCTACATAAGGCTCTGTACTCATGTTTTCCTCTGTAGGGACATGTGACCATTGGTTTTGCACTAGCATGAAACATTGAGAAGAGTTTGATTTTTTAAATAATCTTTATTGAAAATTTTCTTAATAACAGAATAAAATCTCTAGAAAAGAAGAAAGAAAAAGAAGAAAAAGAAAAAAAGAAAAGGAAAAAGTGGAGAGGGAGAGAAATATAGATAGTAAACTTATTAACTTCCTGAGTATCGTCCATGTGGGTTCTTCCTTTTCCTTTTTTTCTTTATCCTTATGCCTATTATCTTTTCCTCTCTTCTTTCTATATCCATATGTTTCTGTTTTTTTGTTTCAAATATTCTGTCACTTTTGTCCAATCTGTTTCTTTTATCGGGGTCGCCTTATTTTTGGCTGTTAGATATGTCAGTCTGATATCTGCAATTTTCTCCATCCAAGGTTCTTCATCTGGTATCTCTTCCTTTTTCCAAACTTTTGCGTAACAAATTCTTGCTGTCATGTTTAAAAGAAATAGGAGTTTGTTGGTATTTTTTTCTAGATCCTGACCTTTCATACCAAGCAGGAATATCTCTGGTTTCAGAGGGATTTAAAATTTCTTGTAATTTGGCTTGTATATTTTTCCAATATGTTTCTGATTTCTCACATGACCACCACCTGTGGAAGTATGATCCTTCCACCTTTCCACATTTCCAGTATTTCGGGTTCATATTTTTATAACTTTCCCCTAATTTTTGTGGGGTTATGTATCACCTATGTGACATCTTTATCCAATTCTCCTTTAATTCTGTTGCATACGTGTATTTAATTTTTCTTTTCCAAATTTCCTCCCATTCATCTTTCTTTATTGTCCTTCCAATATTTTCCTTCCATCTTTTCATATAGTTTTGAAGACAGGACTCTGACCCAGGCTACTTATGCTGGTTCAAAGAGAAATTTTGCTTACCCGAACACATACAGAACAAAGGATATGGATACATTAATCACTCCTCCAGACTCCTGGAAGGTTAGAGAAAATAAAAGAAGGAAGGAAGAGCTCAGATAACGCTTTTTTATTTTCATTATTTCCTAAAAAAAATCATGGAGCATTCTTGTACTCCCTTTGCTTTTTAATTGAATATCAAGAAAGGAAGAAAAGATCTGAATGAAATCTCAAATTTTCCTGTTTGCCCTCATGATTATGAGTTTGTGTCTCTGTGGTTTTATGTCATTGATTTGGCTTGCTTCATAGTCAGCTACCTTGTTTTAACAGATGAGTCATTTGGATAGAAGGTACATTATAAAATACAAAGATAAAATATCTGTGACACTTCAAAATAGTGAACTGACTTTCTTGGACACTATGCAACTCATTGATGTGTTCTCATTGTGCTTGGTTTTTAAAAAACATACTTGTACTTGAAAAGGAATGAGTATGATAAAAGATTACTGAGCAATTTCTCCAGGTAGAATTGACATCTAAGGCAAAAAAATCATTAGTCATAATTTCAAAGTAAATATTTTTAGCATTTGTCCCATATAACTAGTCATTTGTGTTACACCTTTTTAAAAAAAGGTAGTAGTAATGAAAATGGTTGATTGCCATTTTCAACTGCAATAAACCTCTCAGAATTAGTTTTTCACAAAACAAACTGCTGTTCCATCCAGTGTTAAATAAGACATCATAAAGGCCTGAAAATCACCAATTTCTTGTGGCTTATTGCTTGAATAAATTTCAGAAGAAAGTGCAGATCATTAGAGTGGAAAAGAACAAGGTCAGGCCCTAAAGAAATTTAGCATAAAGAGACCTAACTAAATCAACTGATTTCTTCTGAACCAATTGTACTGGGCATTTTAAAAATGGGTTAGTCTGGAGTGTTGCTGATGGAAAGAGCAATCTTTTACAGAGGGGAGAAATCTGCAAGTGGAGGAGGCCATTGATTTCAGGGTAGAGAAGAAGGAGCAATGCCATATTTACTTGAGTCTTAACACTCACCTTTTTTGGCTAAATTCATTGCTAAAATTGAGGTGTCCATTAGATTTGATGGTGCATCAGAATTGCACGTCTAAACCAGCTTGTGCTTTTGGGCAAGAGATCCCAGCTGAGATTGAGGACGAACAGTCAGTGGAGGCCACAAAAAGGCTGGTAAGAAGACCAGATGCAGGAGCATGGCTTTCCACCAGCCTTTTCGTGGCCACTACTGGCTTTCTATCACTCCTGATTGAGGGGTGCAGCTTCCCACCAGCCTTTTCACAGCCACTGCCACCTTTGACAACAAATCCATTTTTAATAGTGCACACCTTAAAAATAGAGATGCACATTACATTCAATGGTGCCTTATACTTGAGTAAATACAGTAATTTTTACTTCTTCCCCTTTCCTTATTGCACACTCCCACCTATCTAAATTTCCTGAACTGCTTTTTTTTTCAGGAAAAAGAGGTGAATTGCTTTTTTTTGAAGCCTACGCCAACAGTAATTAACCTTTAACCTTTAAAGCCCTACATGGTTTGAGTCCCAATTACCTACAGGATCACCTTCTCCAGCACAATACGCGTTTTAGAACACTAAGGTCTTCTGCAGAGTAGCTACTCCAACTAGTTTGAACCGAAGTGGAGACTATTATCCAAAGGGACTTTTCATTGGCCATCCCATGATTGTGGAATGACTTACTGGAAGGGATGTGACATCCATGGGAATTTAAAATGGAATTGAAGACCCATCTCTTCCAGATAGCCTACCCAGTCAACTTTCAATCATGAGTTATGATTTACATTCTATTGCTACTATATGTCAATTTTGTATCTGTGTTTGGTACATGTTTTATATTTTTGTGTTTTTATCTATGTAATTTATTGTATATATTTTATGATCATACATTTTTGACTTTGTTGTACCCTGTCTTGAGCTATTAGGGAAGGTGAGTAATAAATAATAATAATAATAATAATAATAATAATAATAATAATTAGATACACAACAAGATTGGTGCACAGCAAACATGATCACTCTGCTGGCTTTTGCATTGGATCACACGTTGGACACTTCCCAAGTGTCTAGGACTGTGTGATGTATCAGTGAATAATGTCACAAAGGAGGCTGTCCAGACCTTGAACCGGTACTTGGCTGCTATTTCGGACTGGATGATGGCTAACAAATTGAAATTGAATCCAGACAAGACAGAGGCCCTCCTGGTCAGTTGAAAGGCTGAACAGGGCATAGGGTTACAGCCTGTGTTGGATGGGGTTACAGTCCCCCTGAAGACGCAGGTTCGCAGCTTGGGAGTGATCCTGGATTCATCGCTGAGCCTGGAACCCCAGGTTTCGGTGGTGGCCAGGGGAGCTTTTGCAAAGTTAAAACTTGTGCGCCAGCTGCGCCCGTACGTTGGGAAGTCTGACTTGGCCATGGTAGTCCACAGGCCGGTTACATCCCGAATAGATTACTGCAACACATTCTACGTGGGACTGCCTTTGAAGACGGTTTGAAAACTTCAATTAGTCCAACGGTCGACAGCCAGATTACTAACTGCGGTGACATATAGAGAACATACCACCCCCTTGTGTCAGCTCCACTGGCTGCTGGTCCATCTCTGTGCCCAATTCAAAGTGCTGGTTTTGACCTATAATGCTCTATACAGTTCTGGCCCAGCTTACTTGTCCAAATGCATCCACCCCTACATCCCACCTTGTAATCTAAGATCATCTGTCTGGTGTGGATAAGAGACAGGGCCTTCTCGGCGGTGGCTCCCCACTTATGGAGCACACTCCCAATGGAGGTAAGATTGGCTCCTTCCTTCCTGGCTTTCTGAAAGAAATTAAAGGCATGATTTTGGGATCAAGCTTTCAGACAATAGATGTAAGCAGCACTTTAGAGGGACATGACTGGAACGAAGATACGACTGACAAGACTGTTTTACTGTTTTATTGATTGCTTATGCATTGCTTAATTATGATTTATGTTCAATTGTGGTTTTATTATTGTAATTGTTCTATAGTGTCCTCATAATGGGGCCCATTGTAAGCTGTCCTGAGTCCCCTCCTTGAGAAGTGACGGGATAGAAATATGAGAAATAAATAATATGTGCAGATCAGATTATTATTATTATTATTATTATTATTATTATTACCTTGGGTGCAGCTTAAATAGTGCCAGTTTTTTTATGTTTCCTTTTCAGTACCAGATGTGGACTTCCATGTATTGCTGATTGTGTGTGTCTATATGTGTGTGCATTTTTTGGCACCAGCCTTTCCCTGATCCACATGCAGGAGGACTCCTCTTTTCCTTCTCTGCTGATGTTGGAGCTCAGATTTTACAACACAAAGGGCCGAACACATTTCCATGGCAGCTAGGAAGAGGATTACGGGTCAGATCTCCCGCTTTGAGGTTGCGCCCTGTTCACTCTGCCCTAAGAAGAAATCCAGAACAGCAGGATTACAGTCTTAAAGATCATTGTTATCTATAAAAACAAGCTGTAATACTTTCCTGTGTTTTTCTTCAGCCTCAGCCTTTACCACAACGCTTACCTGTTTTTCTTAAAAGTGCCATCCTGCTGCGATGACACAAAATGTATATATTTATAAGCATACATTTTCCAGTCTGAAGTTGTTTAATGACTACAACAACAAGTTTGAATAACAAAAATGTCTTCAGACAGATGATGGCATGGAAGCCATCTGCCCCGTAGTGACTGACAGGAAACTTCCTCACCATAGCAACCGTGGTTATCTCTGAAGAACAACATTAGCTGCCTATAGTCACAATTTTATATCCTTAAGTATAAAAAGCAGCTGCGTGACACTTGGTTTGATTGTATGTTTTCTTTGTGTATTTGTTGGCCCTCTTCCCTTTTTAGCACTTATTAATGAGATGTAGAAAGATATGGTGACATAATTTCAGATTCCAGAACATACACATTTCAGTCATTAGTGCAAAAGGAGGGTCGACTTCTTTGGCCCTTGTGCCCTTTCCTGAACATTCAACCTCCCCATTGACAACCTTTGGTAAGTGACAGGCTTTTGAAAAAGGCCCTGAGTGTAAAACAAAGCTAAAGGCAGCAAAGTGACAGACACTGCAGAATTTCTTCTGGTTAGCATGATGCCTCATTTTGCAGAACTCCCACACTTTGACACAAAAAAATTGCACCCATTATTGAATTCCTGAGATTAAACTCTTCTGACCTTTTGGCATAAATGGAAATAGGACAATTTGATTTGACGCTGGTTTGGTTTATCCTGCTTTGGCTTATCTTTGTAGACCTTTATGTTATGTTTCACTGCATCTTATGCTTTGTATACGAACCTTCAAGAAATCATCATCTGGTGGACAACGGAGAGATTTAATAAAGAAACAACTTACCATAAAATTTTAAAATTTTACATTAAGATAATAAATTTGCACATGAAATACAACACCGCCTGAGCTCTGCGAGTGCAGCTTTTTTCTGAATGAAGCAGAGAGTGTTTGAGGACTGGGACATCAGTAGGGATTTCAAGGTGCTTGTTTATAAGGCGATTGTCCTCCCAACCCTGCTATATGCCTGCGAGACATAGACTGTCTGCAGTCGTCACATGCAACTCCTGAAACAATTCCATCAGTGTTGCATCCGGAAAATCCTGCAAATCTCTTGGATAGACAAGCGGACAAATGTCAGCATGCTGGAAGAAGCAAATACCACCAGCATTGAAGCGATGGTCCTCCGCCATCAAGTCCACTGGACCGACCACGTTGTCCAGATGCCCAACCACTGTCTCCCAAAGCAGTTACTCTACTCTGAACTCAAAAATGGAAAACGGAATGTTTGTGGACAGGAAAAGAGATTTAAAGATGGGCTCAAAGCCAACCTTAAAAACTCTGGAATAGACACTGAGAACTGGGAATCCCTGGCCCTTGAGAACTCAAGATGGAGGTCAGCTGTGACTAGCGGTGCTGTAGAATTTGAAGAGGCATGAATGGAGTGCAAAAGAGAGAAATGTGCCAAGCGGAAGGCACATCAAGCCAACTCTGACCGGGACAGCCTTCCACTTGGAAACCAATGCCCTCACTGCAGGAGAAGATGCAGATCAAGAATAGTGCTCCACAGTCAGCTATGGACCCACTGCCAGTACGCTGATCTTGGAAGACTATCCTACTCAGTCAATGAGGAATCGCCTAAGTTAGTTAGTTAGTAAGTAAGTAAGTAAGTAAGATTTGCACTCCACAATATGGCTGGTTAGTTATTTCAAATCAAACTCTAGCCTTAATAAACAACACTATACTACCTAGTCCTGCATACCTTTTGCCTTTATCCATTCTTCCTTCCTTTCTTTGGCCTTCTCTGGTTCTTATCATTCCCCTTGGAAACATTTTTTCTTTGATGTAACATTCATTTATTGCTTGCTTTTTCATACAAAGTTTTAATTTGTTTTGTTAAATACAAGAAAACCTATTCATACGTTCGCCATGCTCAGACATATTCCTGCAGGATATAGAACACATCAAAGCTGGACACTTACCACGAAGAGCCCCTGAATCAGTTCCATGGCAGTCCAACAAGAGACACTGCTGATTCAGGGTAATGTGGGGCATGGCCACTTTGACCTGGATTAAGTAAAGTTGACTTGAGGGCCATATAAACATGTAGTGGCTCAAATGTTTACATGGTCATCCTATATTTCACAGGCTTGGGCAGTCCAGGGACATGGGGTAACATTTACTGAGCCCTTCACTTCTCATTGTGTGGCAGTCTTTGAGCATGGCACGGGTCCTTCAGGTTTTTTGTCCACATTGTAATGTTGGCTGGGGTGACAGGGCAATATGGGAATGTAATTCGTCCTCCCTCATCTCTCTGGCATCCTGGACCATTATTACTGCAGGTGACAGCCTACTAGCAGGACCCATGTCATGCCCGAAGACCCTCACAACAAGGAGAATAGGAGAGGATGGTAAGGGTGATGGTCCGGTGGCTACAAGCCAGGTTTTATGCCATTGGGGCTCCACCCAGATCTGCAGCAGCTGGAAGGGTGGCTATGTAAATCATCCTAGGGTCAATGTAGGAAGAACAGCAGTATAGTTTTTGGCCTATAAAGCCCTAAACAGTTCTGGCCCAACTTACCTGTCCGAACGTATCTCCCCTTATGAACCATTGAGGACTTTAAGGTCATCTGGAGAGGCCCTGCTCTCAGTCCCGCCTTCATCACAAGCACGTTTGGTGGGGACAAGAGACAGGGCTTTCTCAGTGGTGGCGCCTCGGCTATGGAATGCCCTCCCTAGGGAGATCAGATCTGCTCCCTCCCTCTTAACGTTTCGGAGGCAAGCTAAAATGTGGCTGTTTGAGCAAGCTTTTACAAATATAGAGTAGCTAATATAGGAAATCAAATGACCTGACAATGAAACTGGACAATGCTTGATAATAACAAGATGCTAATGATGTTATTTATTGCCTTTTTGATGTTTTATACTGTTTAATGTTTTTAATCTATATTATGTTTTATGTATACTGATTTGTTGGAAACCGCCTTGAGTCGCCAATTGGCTGAGAAATACAAATACAGTAAATAAGTATGTGTATGTATGTATGTGTGTGTGTGTGTGTGTGTGTGTGTGTGTGTATATATATATATATATATATATATATATATATATATATATCCCCTACTTAGAGTTGGTACTGATTGTGAGAACAATTGGTACACAGAGGACCAGATAAAACTTGGTGATTATACTGTCTAGTAATAATGTGCACAATATGCAATGGAGCAAAGGATGTGGTCAAAAAGATTGAAATTTACAGTATGTTATTATTTGTAAAATGATGTTTCATAGATACATGACACCTGAGAAACTCTCTAAGATGTATAAGGAAATGCCGAATATATGTTGAAAAGATGAAAAACAAGAAGAAACTTTTTAACCATATGTTGTGAACTTGTGAAAAAGAATTGGGTCCAAATAATACTTTGATACAGGTAATTTTCAAGATCAATATCCAATTAAAACCTGAACATTTTCTTCTAGGACTGATGAATGACCAACTAGAAAATATATATGGAAATGGCTGCAAGACTAGTGTATACACAGAAATCCTACTAAAGAAGCTTAATTAAAACTGAACATTTAGGCAAACTTGCTAAATTGTTTATTTTGATGAATGAAAAATCATTAGTAATGTTTTTGAAACATTGGAAATCCCCGATGGACATTTGAAAACTTAGAAAAACTTATTCTAAATCACTATTGTTAGTCTTAGTTTTTGTTCTACATTTAGGCAGTCTAAGTTTGTAGTTTATCTGGTAATCTTTTCCATTTTCCAAAATCCTGATATGCAACACCTCAGGAACACTTTTCCTTAACTTTTCTTTAGCAAATAAATGGGACTAATCAGTTAAATATTATAGCAGGGCAGCATATATGATCTGAATTCAAGTGGGCCACATCACATTCCATACCTCACTCTCTCGTCTGAAATCTGACACAGCCGTAAATTATTTTCTCACTCCCAAATACTGCAATCAGTAATACCTGGTGAAGCAAAACCCATCTGATGAGCTTTTCCAACGCACTCTTTTTGTGGGCTGCCAGCACTGATTCACCCCCACCTCTGCTCTGCTATTTAGAAAAAGAAGAAAATTCTCATCATAGAAAATAGAATGAATGTGTAGAAAACATGACAGGAATATATGAAGACAAGAAGGCAACCAATGACTATTTGAGAGAGTCCATCAATGATACCAAATGCACTGTAGAAACAAAAGAATATATTGCTGATTTAGGGCTTAATGTGAGTACAATAATTTCCCAGTTCCTATTTTCTGGGAAGGGGACATTGCAACTGAGTCGCTTCATTGTGGATTGGAAAAACAAAGTATTCTGTCACTGGCCACTTTTTATGTAAAAATTAAATTATTTAGAGGGTGGAATAGGGATAATATTTGTGTTGTTCTCCACCACAGATTTAATAGGTGGGTGCGGGGATATCTCATGTTTTCCGGCTCTGTTTGTGGAAAGTCTCTAAGATTTTTGACTACTTCCAAAATTCTGTTCTTCTGGTTTTGTGATTTTCATCTTCTGTTCAACTACTAGAAACTCCACATAAGATTTTTGATTTCAGGTATCTAGTAGCCCTATGGTTGCCCTAGCAATGGTTTCAAATACGTGTGCAAAACCACCTGCCCCCCAAACATATATGATACAGAACACTTATTTAGATTGGTATTAAATTTTTCTTCTACTTTATGTTTGCAGCTCTTAGCTTCAATACAATTATGAACAGATAGATTTAAAAAGTTTGACATGTTTCATATCAGTATTATGCTTCCCCTTCATTTTTTGCATGTGCTCTCTACAACCCACTGAAAATGTGTTTTCTCAGAAGTGAAGTGGAAATCTTGCTGTTGAATGAAGTACTATATGTCAAGGCAGTTCTCTCTGGCTGAATTTACAAGGCTATATAATGTGCCCTTTCCTCAGTTGCAGCTCTGTTGAAACACACAATGTTCCTCTCCTTCGACCTTGTAAAAAGTATGAAAACACTTCTTATTTGTACTTGATGGCTGAATATTTTTTTTTAAAAAAACCCTCCAGTTTAGTACACTATTCTGGGGAAGAACTGGTCGGTGAGTCCTCAGTTGGGATTGTAGTGGAATTAGGCTGTGCGTGTGTGATGTTGGTCAGAGGGCTATCCAGGTGACTTGATCATGCCCACTCTAGAAGAATAGTTGCCTTGTTTGTATCAACATCTTATTTATTTATTATTTATTTCAGGTATTTGTTCCTCACCCTTCTCAACCCCCAGAGGGGGGACTCAGGGCGGCTTACAGCCGGCACAATTTGATGCCACTACATAACAAATAATGTTGTTCATTCATTCAGTCGTCTCCGACTCTTCGTGACCTCATGGACCAGCCCACGCCAGAGCTCCCTGTCGGCCGTCACCACCCCCAGCTCCTTCAAGGTCAGTCCAGTCACTTCAAGGATGCCATCCATCCATCTTGCCCTTGGTCGGCCCCTCTTCCTTTTGCCTTCCACTTTCCCCACTTACAAATAATACATACAGCAATTACCTATGGATAATACATTAAAATTAGTTTTAAATTAGTTTTAAAATAGAAAGTCCAATGATAAAAGTATGATAATATTGGCTGTCTAGCCTTATCTAGAAACGAATTCAGGAAACACAACACAATCGGAAGCCTTTCCATAGTCCATTTTCCATAGCATTATCATCATTGTAATTGTCAATTATCTGCAAGCTAACCAAAGGCTTGGTCCCATAACCACATTTTAAAATTCCTCCTGAAGGAGAGGAGGGATGTTGTTGACCTGATTTCACTGGGGAGCAAGTTCCACAGGCGGGGGGCTACCACCGAGAAGGCCCTGTTCCTCGTCCCCACCAAGCATGTTTGTGCCAAAGGCAGGGAAGAGAGCAGGGCCTCCCCAGAAGATCTTAAACTTTGAGGTGGGATGTAGAGGGAGATACGTTTGGATAGGTAAGCTGGGCCAGAGCCATATAGAGCTTTATAGGTCAAAATTAGCACTTTGAATTGTGCTCAGAATTGGATTGGCAGCCAGTGGAGCTCACATATCAGAGGAGTGGTATGCTCCCTGTATGATGCTCCGGTGAGTAATCTAGCTACTGCCCGTTGGACTAGTTGGAGTTTCCGAACAGTCTTCAAAGGCAGCCCCACATACAGTGCATTGCAGTAATCTATTTGGGATGTAACCAGAGCGTGGACCACTGTGACTAGATAAGGCTTTACAAGGTACGGGTGCAGCTGTTGTTGCCCTTTCACCCTTTTTGATGTTTGTATGCACTCATTCACAGGTCAGAATTTCATCGCCTCCCCTTTGTTTACTAGCCTCACTTTATAGAAGTGTAGGGCAACAGTCAGAACGAAAGGAAAAGAAAGGCTAGTTGGTTAAGTGATTATGCACATGCATCAATCATCACCACCATCATACTCAGTGGTCCTGGTTATGTCATGAACAGACATGGCATGCACATACACACAATAGCAACCCTCCTTTGCTCTAGTATGGCTACATAATGGGGATCTTATGTGGCCTTCTAAACTGGTTTCTGTTTATATTAAAATGCTTTTGTACCAGCCAAAGGACCAAAAAAGAGCAGGGACAGGTTTTTTTATTTATTTATTTATTTACCATAATTATAGCCTGCCCTTCTCACCCTGAAGGGGTCTCAGAGCGGCTCACATAAAGACACAATTCGAACATATATCCAATAAAATAAACATATACATTAAAAGCAATTGCTAAAACATATCAGACATTAAAATTATTTAAATCACATTATCCAATATCACAGTCAAAGGCCATACATGATATGGTATGGTATATATAGCCCCTATGTAATCTAACAGCCTTTTTCCATTGAACATTTATCAATCTTGAGGATATTTCATACTACGCACAAACATACACATGTGGTATATTCACCACTAAGTGTCATAGCTGCATCCTATGGAATTCTGGGATTTGTTTTTTGGATAAAAATCCCAGAGGGTCTCTCTTTGGCTAAGAATTCAAAAGGTCCCTTCCTAAACCCCTACTCAGAACTTAATTAGATGTTGCCTGGGCAATTAAAATGGGAGCACAGCCCTGGAGATGCACAGTGTGAAAGGGCAAAGAGCTAAAGAAAGAAACTTACAAAGGGGGAGAGGGATTGAGAAGCTGTTGCTTTTAAAACAAAACATGTAGCTCTTCCTCTAGTCCACTTCTTCCCTTTACAGAGAATTCCCCATGTTAACATATTGGTGTCTGCTTAATCAGATACAACCTATAGTGATGCTTTAATCTTGAGTGCTGAGTGTGTCTGGCACCATTTACTATGATTTTCCCTTTTTTTGTGGTGGCAAAAAAACCCCAATGGGATTTTGGCCTGCATCAATAGGAGTCTAGTGTCTAGATCTAGGGAAGTAATGCTACCCCTCTATTCCACTTTGGTTAGACCACACCTGGAATATTGTGTCCAATTCTGGGCACCACAATTCAAGAGAGATATTGACAAGCTGGAATGTGTCCAGAGGAGGGCGACTAAAATGATCAAGGGTCTGGAGAACAAGCCCTATGAGGAGCGGCTTAAAGAGCTGGGCATGTTTAGCCTGAAGAAGAGAGGCTGAGAGGAGATATGATAGCCATGCATAATAAATATGTGAGAGGAAGCCACAGGGCGGAGGGAGCAAGCTTGTTTTCTGCTTCCATGGAGACTAGGATGCGGAACAATGGCTTCAAACTACAAGAAAGGAGATTCCATCTGAACATGAGGAAGAACTTCCTGACTGTGAGAGCCGTTCAGCAGTGGAACTCTCTGCCCCAGAGTGTGGTGGAGGCTCCTTCCTTGGAAGCTTTTAAACAGAGGCTGGATGGCCATCTGTCAGGGGTGATTTGAATGCAATATTCCTGCTTCTTGGCAGGGGGTTGGACTGGATGGCCCACGAGGTCTCTTCCAACTCTTTGATTCTATGATTCTATGACTGCAAAGGTGCCAGGATTCAGACAAGCACCTTACACTCAGCAACCTAAGGAAAATTAAATCAAAGATCATAGAGACAGATCATTTAAAATGATTAAGAACGACTAGATTCATACATTCAAGTTAACATAAATGCTACTAGTGAGAATGCTATAGAAGTCATTTAAATTTACTTCAGCAAAGCTATTGATAAGGTGTTGTGATCACAAAGCTGCTTAAAGATGGGAACACGGTCAAATGGATCCATAACTGGTTGGAAAACCATGCTCAAAGAATCATAATTGATGCTTGTCCTTCATACCAAAAGGAATTTCAAGTAGAGTATATCAGAGTTTTTTCCTATGATAATTACTCTTTAATATTCTTATTAATGGCTTAGATTACGGGGGGTGGGATCTTGATCAAGTCTGCAAATGGGGAGTGGTTAACACAAGGGAAAATAAGAATAGTATTTTAAAGGGCCTAGATAAACTAAATAAAATAAAAGAACAATAGAAGAAACTCCCTGGCAACAAGAGTGGTTTAGCACTGGTATCAATTGTCCAGAGATGTGGTTGAATCTTTTTTCAACATCTTCAAAAGGTAGCTGGACAGCAACCTGTTAGAGATGCTGTCCTGCATTTCTAACAGGTTGCTGTCCAACCTGCTTGACCTGTGGTGTCAAACGTATGGCCCTCCAGGTGTTTTTGGGCACCAGCTCCCAGAACTCCTGGTCTGGTCATTGGACAAGCTGGCTAGGGTTTCTGGGAGTTGGAGTCCAAAACATCTGGATGGCTACATGTGTTGACATCCCTGCTTTAGTTGGAAATTTGTACTGAACACGGGGTTGGAACTGATGGCCCAGGAGACCCCTTCTCACTCTATGATTCTAATCATTTTAAGCAGCTGTGCAATAATACTAAATGATAGCAAGCACTTGCAGGGTTAAAATAATTCATAAAAGCTAATTATTCCATAAATGCTGAAAAACAGAACTAATGTGTGTATAATTGGTTGCTGTGGGGGAGTATTGTTGACAGGAAGGAAGAGGAAAACACAATCTGAGGCAGTGAGACACACGATCTAATAAAAGTGAATGAGGGAAGCTTTCCTTGCTGACTAAAACATGAGGAAAATCTGGGTGGCATTCCAGGAGAGTTGAGAGTGTTTAGTGAGCTAATGTGACTTTGAGAGAGAGAAGACTCTCTGGACAGAATGGAGGGAACACAATGAGCACAAAGATGATAAAGATCTAACTGAGATCTTAGGTTATAGGCTTCAGATTTTAAAGCAGTGGACACTCCTTTAAGGCTTTCCATTTTTAGCATTAAAGAATGAGTAGTATTATCTAACAAGAGGAGTACTGTTGATAGCTTCCTTCTTGCTTGATCCTTAGATATGACCTTTTTTCCCCCCAGATGATGTAGGGTGATGAGGCAAGTAGTTCTCAGACCCAACAAAAATTTGGTGAGAAATAGAATAAAAATGTTAAAAGAAACTCTTACACCAGTCCAGTGAAAAGTGTGGTGGGCTTCCTGAGGATGATATAATGGTAGTAAAATACCTCCTGTCTGGGAGTATCCTATTCAACTGTTTGCATTTTTGGATGCCACCAAATGATGTTTGGGGGGTGAGTGCGGTGGGGTTCTGCAATGTTTTTGGAGGTCAGGTAGGCATGTGAAAAAGATCTTGGAGATCTCAGAGTCCTCATGGATACAAGTTAAACATGAGCCAACAATATCATGCAGTGGCAAAATGAGCCAATGGGATTTTGGCCTGAATAAATAGGAGAGTAATGGAGATCCAGGGAGGTTGTGCTGCCCCTCTATTCTGCCTTGGTCAGACCACACCTGGAATCACACTGTGTTCAATTCTGGACACCACAATTGAAGGGAGATATTGACAAGCTGGAATGTATCCAGAGGAGAGTGACTGGAATGGTCAGAAGCCCGGAGAACAAGCCCTATGAGGAGTGGTTTAAAGAGCTGGGCAGGTTTAGCCTGAAGAAGAGAAGGCTGAGAGGAGACATGATGGCCATGTATAAATACGTGAGGGGAGGGAATAGGGAGAAGGAATTAAGCTTGTTTTTTGCTGCCCTGGAGACTAGGACGTGGAGCAATGGCTTCAAACTACAGCAAGGAGATTCCACCTGAACATGCGGAAGAGCTTCCTAACTGTGAGAGCTGTTCAGCAGTGGAACTCTCTGCCCTGGAGTGTGGTGAAGGCTCCTTCTTTGTTGGCTTTTAAACAGAGGCTGGATGGCCATCTGTTGGTTGTGCTTGGAATGCAATTTTCCTGCTTCTTGGCAGGGGGTTGGACTTGATGGCCCATGAGGTCTCTTCCAACTCTATGATTCTATTTTCTATCTTGTGATATGATCCCTGATCTTCTGGTGCTGCTTCTAGGCCAGGAATATTGACATCTTGGAAAACCACATACGGACAGTTTGGCACTGAATGTTTTCTCCTCTGCTTATAATAATAAATATAATAAAACTTTATTTATACCCTGCTATCATTCCCCATAGGGACTTGGGGCGGCTTACAAAATAGCACACAAAGATGCCATACATAAAATACATAATACTTAAAATACATCAACATGAAAACAATTATACATTGCACAGTTAAACAATGCTTAACTGTGTGGGGTTTTTTGCTGTTATGTTCTCTTCTTTCCATTTGCTCCCAACATTCTTATAGGAATGAAGTATACCTTAATGCAACCAACTTGTTTACCTGTACAAAGTTTTAGTGAGTATACTGAATATGAACCTCATCTGAAAGAGGTGGGGTCGAGGACATGCAAAGTGGTTGCTCAAATGAATTGTCAAGGCCATTAGATCTCTTATGCATCAGAGGATGTACTGAAATGAAGCAAGGTCAGACGAGCTCAGTCAGAAGCGATTGTCAGCGACAGCTCTTTCATACAAATTAATGTGCACTTTGCGATGGAGAACAGCTTCACCATTTAGATTAAGAAGAGCATGTTGCTATGGGTCCAATCAAGAAAGGTATGGAGGGTGGTAGGAGGTAAATTAGACTGCTGTGGATGTGCCAGGGTTGAGCAGTGATTGTGATTTTTTACCTTCCTGAGAAGCGGGGGAGGGGTGTAAGAGGTGTTGAGTGCACTGGCTTTTTAACTCCATGGAGAGATATGCAAGTGGAGGCTGGAAATGTGCTGATGGTAGGAAGCTGTATGATAAGGTGGGTAGAAAAGGAAGGAAGCTGGGGATGAGAATGGAATAAAGGAACTTTTCTAAGTACTTACTTACTTAGTCGATCCCTCGTAACTTGAGGATGATGGTCTTCCAGATGTGATGTCTTGGAGATGGTTCTGTAGGTAGCTGTGAAGCCCTATTCTTGATCCACATGTTCTCCCTTAGTGAGGACATCAGTTTCCAGATGGAAGGTGGTCCCTGTCAGGGTTGGCTTGACACAGCTTCCTCTTGGCATGTTTCTCCCTTTCACCGCCCATTCATACCTCTTCGAATTCTACAGCACTGCTGGTCACAGCTGACCTTCAGTTAGAGTGCTCAAGGGCCAGGGCTTCCCAGTTCTCAGTGTCTATGCCACAGTTTTTAGGGTTGGCTTTAAGCCCATCTTTAAATTTCTTTTCCTGTCTACCAACATTCTGTTTCCCATTCTTGAGTTCAGAGTAGAGTAACTGCTTTGGGAGACGGTGATCGGGCATTTGGACAACGTGGCCAGTCCAGCAGAGTTGATGGCAGAGGAGAATTGCTTCAATGCTGGTGGTCTTTGCTTTTTCCAGCATGCTGACATTTGTCCATCTGTCTTCCTGAGAGATTTGCAGGATTCTTCAGAGGTAGCACTGATGGAATCGTTCCAGGAGTTACATATGACGTCTGTAGACAGTCAACGTTTTGCAGACATATAGCAGGGTTGGGAGGACAATAACTTTATAAACAAGCACCTTGGTATCCCTACGGATGTTCTGATCCTCAAACACTCTGCTCCATTCAAAAAAAAAAAATGCTGCACTCGCAGAGCTCAGACGATGTTGCATTTCAGTGTCAATGTTGTCTTTTGTGGAGAGGTGGCTACCAAGGTAGCAGAAATGTTCAACATTTTCTAATGTTACACCATTAAGCTGTATTTCTGGCATTGCAGAGGGATTGGCTGGTGACTGCTGGAAGAGCACTTTGGTTTTCTCGATGTTCAATGAGAGGCCGCGTTTCTCATATGCTTCTGCAAAGGTGTTTAGAGTGGCTTGCAGGTCTTCTTCTGAATGTGCACAAATGACATTTCATTAACTTTTTGAGTTGTGACCTTGGTTTTAAGGTGGAATCAGATGTCAAACAGGGATGTGTTATTGTCCAAACCATATTTTCCACCTTCATTGCTATTATACTTCATCTTGTTGATGGGAAGCTTCCCACCGGCGTGGAAATCATCTATCGGACAGATGACAAGCTATTTAACCTCAGCAGACTGAAAGCCAAAACCAAGGACACAACAGCATTTGTAAGTACACTGTTGTTCATGGACTATTTAAGTGACCCACAGGGCAAAAGGAGACACTGTTGACATGGAAGCCACACTGTTTGCCTTCCTCTCTCAGGAGAAGAGGAACACCCAGTAACAGGAGAAAATAAGTTATTCTTCTCAGCTTGCACAACACAGAGATAGATGGAAAGTTGGTGTAATCCATGGGTACAGTTCAAACAAGCTCTTATAAGTGAAATGAAGCAATGCCTCTCTATGGGTATTCCTACCTTTTCCTTAGAACTGAACTCTGTGATGTAATGCATTAATGTGCTGTACTTTGCTGTGTCCCACCCATGTCCCATTGGCACTACACAATTTAGATGCATTGTTTTCAGCAAGAATCAAGAAGTTGGGAGAAAGATAGCAGGGTGAGCAGTATGCATTTTATATTGCTTGTTTTGTTTTAGATGTGTTTAATAGGGCTGGGCAACCACGGAAAAATTTGTTTCTAAACTCGATTCGTTTTTAGGGGTTTTTTGCGTTTCGATTTTTAAAAGAATTGCGAAATTTTCCTTAAAAAAAGTTTGAAATTTACGAAATTTCGGAAATTATGAAACAATTACGAAACAATAATGAATCGATTTGTTAATGGCGGACGCGATCGCGCAATACGCTAAAAAACCTCCAAATGGGACAGGGGGAACTTCTGAAGCTTCCCTCTCCCTCTGTTGTTGACTGTTGGAGCGATAATTATATTTTTTTTCACTGAGAAAACAAACAGCAACTCTAAAACTTGCACCAGACATGCGGAAATAATAACGAAACGATTTCGAAACGATTTCGAAACGATTTCGAAACGATTTCGAAACGATTCCGAAACGATTCCGAAACGATTTCGAAACAATTACGAAACGAATTGAAAAATTTGTTTCGTTTTTTAGTTGCTCCTGAATGGTTCAATATTGCTTCGTTATCAAAAAAACAAAAACGAATTAATAACGAATTACGAAATTAACTAACGAAATCGCCCAGCCCTAGTGTTTAATTAATGTTTTACTGTTTAATTGTTATTTTGTTGTGTTTTCCTTATTAATTTATCATTTACTTTCAATATATTGTGTATTGTGTTTTACTCATGTTGTGAGCCACCCTAAGTCTTTTCGGGGAAATGGGGTGGGATAGAAATAAAAATGACGGTGATGATTTTTATCCTTGGACACTGAAGTGGGAACTTAGATGACTATATATGTCCCACACAGTTTTGCCTTTGTCACACATTCATAACATTCATAAGCTTTAATTATGTTTTCCTTTTTGTATCCAGTGCTCTCTCTTCTCAACAATACCTTAAAGCATTTTTATTTGGTTAAGCATGTTGGAAGACAGAACAAGGTTAGCTGTTATATCACAGTCCTTCCTTTCTGTGGCTTTCAAGAAGGATAAAATCACAAAATGTACTCAAAACTGAAGAGGCTACCCAAAAGTTAGTAAACAACTAATAGCCAAGTTGAACAGGAGTTGGCATATGATGCCTGATACCCAAAGCCTAATTTTTGCTGATACCTTTTTTGAGACCTAATACTCCTCCCTGTAGATGAAGTAATTGTATAATTTCAGAGTCCTCTATACATCATATTGCCCAACATCTCATAAATTAAAATAGGGGCACGTGTAGCTAAAAGACATCTGAGTGTGTTCTAAAGGGAGAGACAAAACAACTCAATCAGGATATGGACAGGTACACAAGTAGTTAAATGAGAATTTAAAACAGCTATTTTAAGAAAGGACACCTTGGAATTAACATACTGAGTTTGGGAAAGCCTGCAAAAGACATCAAAGCCTTAGATTAATAAATGTGAAGGTCTTGACAGAAATAATTTGGGAGTATTTGTCTACCATCATTTGAGTGAGTTACATATGGAGGGGGTGGGCAAAACCAATGGGAAAACATACCTTTATAAGAAAATACCTTTGGAAGAATTCCCACAACAGAAATCAATGACTATATAAGATAATGCATCATTTGTTTAGTAGGACCCACACTGCATTTCCTCATTCATGCATTTTTTTTTCTAATCAATCCTTGTCTTTTAACTTTCCCAAATCTGGTCTATTTTTTGATAGCAAAGAAAGTGGGAGCTCCCACATAAAGGCATCGGTTTTCTGCCATGGCTTGGATCACTCTTGTCAGCTAGAAGGACAGTTGGATTAATGGATCCATAGGACTCCTTCCTTTAGGATTAACCAAGTTACCTTACACATGTCTTTCCAAAGGTCCAAATATATTTGGTTTCGGCTAAGATCGAAATGCTAGTATGCATTCCACATGCTGTGGAAAAGATGCTCCTGATGTGTGGGATGGGGAGAAGCCAAGTTGGGAGCGGAAAACCAGTTTGATAGAGATTCCCTTGAAAATAAACAATGTGCCCTAAAACCTTTACAGCAGCCAATTAGTTTGGCGGCTAAGAAATAACTGAAATGCTTAATTGAGAAACTTCTAAAATGCAGGCTGCTACAACAAGATGTTTCACCTTTTAATACTTCACTTTTAACCTGTGAATAAGCTTCACTCTGAGGAATACAGATTTGTACAGGACTTATTTGCCATAAAGGAGCTGAAGTAAGTAAAGGAATGTTACAATCCACCCTCTCATACACCTCATACACCTTGCTAGCCACAAATGGTGCTAGTAAAGGAATGGTTCTTATAAACCTTGAAGACGACTTTTATATACTAGTAGTTAAGATCAACCCCTATCTGCTTTTAAGTGCAAAGACCCAAACACTGGTTATTTATTTATTTATTTATTTATTTCAAATATTTGTAGCTTGCCCTTCTCAACCCCCCCCCCCCGGGGGGGGGGGGGAGAGACTCAGGGCGGCTTCCAGCCAGCACGATTTGATGCCTCTGTGTGTACATAATAAAATATATAATAAAACCAATAATTGCATACAATTAAAAACATTACATCAAATCAATTAAAAATATGCTTAAATGTAATACCTTTATGGCCTAGCTAGCCAAATTCTGTGATCTCCATCAAGCTTGTCCATAGTCCATTACCATAGCAATTGTCATCACTGTCATTGTCCTTGTCAGCATAGTTACCCAAAGGCCTGGTCCCACATCCACATTTTTAACTTCTTTCTGAAAGAGAGGAGGGATGAACATGACCTAATTTCCCTAGGGAGTAAATTCCATAGGCAGGGGGCCACCACCGAGAAGGCCCTGGTTAGAGGACTCCACTGACATGGGCAGGTTTACTGCCCCTTTTCTGACAGCTTTATGGCTTGAACTTAGTTAAGTGGGACAATCCACCAGAATGGACTTAGTTACAATATGTGTGTGAACTGCCATTGAGGATTACTACATACTGTGTGTATGGACATCATGATGAGTTTGTTGCATTTTCTGTGGCAAATAGGAAATAAGGCATCCCAGAAGAAGGCCCAAGAAGAATGACCATGAGTCATAATTAATATATAATACAGTGTTGTAAAATAAAAAGGTCTTATCAAACTGAAGGATCATATCACAACTTCCCTATAGTTAAATCCCACACTGCTAGGAGAGAGTTATAACATCCGCCTTGAGTTCCCTAGAGGAGATAAGGCGGAATACAAATAAAGTCATCACCTTCCTCCTCCTCCTCCTCCTCCTCTTCTAATACACTTTGCTGCTCTCCAGTGCCGCAAATCCTTCTGTGGGACAGGAAGGGAGGAGGAAGGGCTGCACTGCTGAAAAAGTTGATTTTTGGGGAGTTTCTCCATGCAAGATCTCAGACTATATTTTTAGCTCCAGGAAATATATGAAATTAAATTAGATGAGAAAGTTTTCACTGGAAGAAAGCATGATTGTCATAAACAAATCCATGCATTTTTGCAGTCTCAGTTTTACTACAATTTTCTACTTAGGTGCAAGATCAGAGCAACAACTTTGTGCTTTTGATTAAATGCGTGTATGATTGCTTTGTTATGTAAATATAAGGTAATATTGCTTTGCAGACTCTGAACGTAATAAGCTAGTACATCTCTCTCAATGCTGTATTACTACAAGTTTTTTTTTCCCTGTGGCAATATGCAACACCCACACATATGCACAGAGGATTGGTAGTTTAAGAGAGAAGAAAACTTTATATCCTATTCAGTAAAACTAAGATTTAAAAATATAAAGTTTATGCTTGTTTCCAAAATATACAAATCTATAGAGAAGTGAAAGGGAGGGAGTAAAATATTTTCAAAGCACAATTGTCTGCATTAGAGATTCTATTGTAGGGAAGTTGCAGATGTAGGAGAAGGATAAACTCCATTAAATGTGATTATGGGGGAGTTTGGTGAAGAATTCTGGGGGTGCTATAATTCAGGTGGAATCCCTTCATGGAAAGTCCTTTTAGTTAGCAAGATTCTCCACATCTTCTTGTGTTTATTCTTTCCCCCCTTTTTAGAGAAAAAAGAATCACTTTGTCTCTTGAAGGGGAACATGGCAACTTGGATTTCAAAGCAAGAGTGGCTGCCAATTTCTACCCTTCCTCTCTTATCCTCTTCCCATATTTGTCCCTGCTGAGTTATTGCAAATTATTTAGTTGCAGAAACTTTGAAGTTTTCAAACTGTAGTAATCATTAGTAGGCTTGACTGTAGATCCATTTTTAGTCATTTCCTTCGGCTTCATCGGAAGGCCATAATGGCAAGGGCCCAGCCATCACCGTTTCCCATCTGTAACGAAATCATGCAGCAGCCAATTGCAGCTCCTCCTCCCTTATTTGGCATCACAGTTGAAACTTTTTGATTTTCCTTTATTTTCTTGATTCGTTTTTATTTAGTGAGACTAACTGGGAGTTGGGGACATGCAGGGCAGATGGGATGGGCACAAACACACACACATACATGTTTGGGGGCTAGTAGAGTTTTAGCTTCTTTTTCTCCTTCCCTTCTTTCTCTTCAGTAAATACTTCTAAAAGATAATGATTAAATAATAATAATATAAACTACTACCACCTTGTTACCTCTCCTAGAGAGTAGAAAGTAGAAACAGCTTTGAGGAAGCATTAAACTTGATGCAGAAAGGAGATTGAAGAGTGCCACTCCAGGCAGGGCCTGCAGTAGAGAAAAAAGAGAAAGCTCCAGGACATAGCTCTTGCTTCCCTGGGCCTTCTTAAAATGCCTTGGAAATCGTGCTGAAGGAAGAGAGAAGCGCACACCTGCCTGCAATGCTTCTCCTCTAGAGTAGAAACAGCTTTAATGAAGCATTAAACCTGGTCTCCTTTACAGACAGAAAAGAAAGGATAGCAGAAGGAGTGGTATCTTAACTCTGATGTTTTAATCCAGGTCTTAATGAAGGCTATAAGGACAAACAATGCGTAAAATGATGGGAAGTGAGCCTGGGAAGTCCTTCCCTCCCATAATGGGCCCGGATAGGGTGCTTCCTTAACCCCGTTGCTGAAACCCAGGCTCCCTTGAAGGGGAAAAAAAAAGGAAAGGGTACCAGGAAAGGGTGCTCCCTTAACTCCATTTCTGAAACCCAGGCTTCCTTAAAAGGAAGAAAGTAAAGGGTCCCAGGAACAGAAATGGAAGCTTTGTTAGTTCCCCATTACCACCAATGGGTGAGATCTAGCCGTACTTTCGGGCGAGGAACAAAAAAGGGTATCTAGCTACCTGCCCGTTTTTGGTAGGTGTGTGAAAATAGATACTGGGGTCTACCAGTATCCGGCCAGCAGAAACTGATTGAGATTCAGCTGAAATAATAATAATAATAATAATAATAATAATAATAATAATAATAACTTTATTTATATACCACTCTATCTCCCCGGGGGGATTCAGGGCGGTTTCCAAGCAACTGCATCAAAACATACAGAGTCACAACATGAGCAAAAAAATAACAGTAACAGCAACATAATCATGGAATTACCCAACAACACAGAAATATTAAAAGAAAGAATCCTGCTTGCTCTTCATGTCTATTTGTTAGGGCATGGAAAAGGAATGGGTCAGGACAATTAAAAATGCTGGGTTAAGACTGATACAAATTGAAATAAGATGGGATTGGCATTTGGGTACAGTACTGTAATAGGTAAACAACAAAAGTGGGGATGGGCTGTTTCCAGGGGCCTGTTAGGAGAATGACCAGGGTAATATATAGGGGCCTAGGTCATGTCCAGACAGTGTCTGGGCTGAGCTAGCACTGGTCACTCTTGAAGATTTGTTGAAACCATCAAGTCTTGCACAAGCCTAATCATAAGCAAGAGCTGGTATTATGACTAGTAGATAAGAAGTGGGGGGAAAAGGCTCTCTTTAAAGACACTCTTTAAAGTAGGGATTCCAGGCATGGAGAGGACAAGCCCTAGTTGCCTTGGTCATTCCATGGTGATCTGAGACCATGAATCAAATATATCCTATCCATCAGCAAACTACTTCTGCTGTTATATCCAGTCATCAGAGATAAGAAAGTGTTCCATGTATTCGGATTGTCCATTAAAGAAATATCAACTGGCATTAAGACATCTTGCACTTTTCATCAGATTGCAGTTATTAACAGCGCCAAACTAACAATACTTGTATGTTATCTTCTTCCCTATGAATGTTATCCTCGGACTAGAATGGTCTGTATTCATGGTCAGCCACTATGAATATTATAAAATAATTATTTCCTGCAAATCAGTAATATGGAAGAGCACAATTTAACTGCACGCGATTCTTGGTTACTTTTCATTGAGCCAGAATAGCCCTCTTCTTTACGCCTGATCTGCATTAGATCAATTCATTTGTACTTTATTATACACAGAGCATTTAAACAGGACATCCACCTTTAAACGGGAGAATGTATGACTGCCAGGTCTTTTGCATCTACAGACACCCTAATTGATCATTTACAGGATTGTTGTAATCTTAATTAATTCTTGAGGCCTTTATGCCTCAGGATGGTCATGTCCTTGCCAACTACTTACAATCAGACATTCTCTTTCTGCTTTGAAGGTGAGGAAGAGAATATATGTGTGCTATCACTGCAGGAACTGTTGGAAGGAAGGAATCAGGTACAGTTTTGACAAATGACAGTTTTCTGGACATTCTGTCCATCTGTATGTGTGTGTGTATGCATCTTTACGATCTCATCAGATGGGGTAAAATTGGCATCCTAAGATGCTTTTACCTCATCTGGGGGGAGGAGGCCAATGTTGGACATCACGTTCCCAACTGAGGTGAAAGTCTTGATGTGTTCTTCTGGCTCCAATGGAGTCAGCAGGGAGCCTCCCCGTGGGGGCAGTGCTTCCTCTATGTGATGGGAAAGCGTTGCAAGAGGGAGTTGCAGATGGGGTGACAGATTCATCCCACTGTTCCCTCTTTCCTTGCTAGAAGCCTGGCCATTCTGATAAGGTCATTAATGAGATGGATAAGGAGAGAAGCTATTGTCTATGCATCATCTATCTCTTTCCAGTACACTATATTTTGTGGGGAGTCTGAGGTGCTCAATTAATAAAGTTAGTAAAATTTAAGATTAGAATTTCTTTAATTTTTTCCCTACAAAGCAGGAGAAATATTGAGAAAATTTTGGTGGAAATCACAACATTAATCTTCAGTTAGAGTAGAAATACCTAAATACAAGTGGTAGTTCCAAATAGAGTAGACCAACTTAATCAATGGGATTTACTTATGTTTTGATTTAGGCAAATAACTCATGCAGCAATTTAATATCAACAGGTAAATTCCTGTTACAGAGATGTAACCTAGATTTATTCACTTGCAATTTTTTTGAAAATCCCTATGTAGCCCCTAGTTTACTTTACTAGTGGTCCACTAACCTCCACTTACAAGGAAGCACGACTATGGACATCATACGGGCTAATTTGCCTGCCGTACATCACTTGCTCTCCCCTTTTGCCACGGAGCCCATTCCATGACGTACAGTTACTTCTGGCAGGGCTCAAAATGGCATTTATTTCTCCATTTATTTTTACCCAAATGCTCTTAGTTTACCATCATTATTCTCCTGGATTTCTATACAGTTTCTGTCACATCCATTCTTTTTAAATACGTTTTCCCTTCAATTGTAATTTTACCTTCAATTGTAATGAGAGTCATTCTACCAGATTTTTGTTATCCTTTGTTGTTGTTGTTGTTCATTCGTTCAGTCGTCTCCGACTCCCCGTGACCTCACAGACCAGCCCACGCCAGAGTTCCCTGTTGGCTGTCACCACCCCCAGCTCCTTCAAGGTCAGTCCAGTCACTTCAAGGATGCCATCCATCCATCTTGCCCTTGGTCAGCCCCTCTTCCTTTTTCCTTCCACTTTCCCCAGCATAATTGTCTTCTCTAGGCTTTCCTGTCTCCTCATGATGTGGCCAAAGTACTTCAGCTTTGTCTGTAGTATCCTTCCCTCCAGTGAGCAGTCGGGCTTTATTTCCTGGAGGATGGACTGGTTGGATCTTCTCGCAGTCCAAGGCACTCTCAGTACTTTCCTCCAACACCACAGCTCAAAAGCATCTGTTATCCTTTAAAGTCATATTTACTTTTCTGCACTATGACTTCGAGCTCATCTTGTTTGTTTTCTAAACTCTGAGCATTGATGTATAGATAGTTGAAGCTTCATTTGTTCTAACCTATTAATTTACTGACAGTTTTTCTTCCTTGGCTTTTCCTTGAGAATTCACATCATTGTGTTTAGAGCTAGCCTTTGGTTTGATGTTATCACCTCCAACTCCCCAAGAATTTAGGTTAAAGCCTTCTTGATCAGATTTGCAATTCTATTACTAAAGACATCATCCTGTTTTTGTGAGTTGCAGGCCATCTGTAGCCTGTCCAAGAAGTAAAGACTGCTCCCAGAAGTAACACCTTTTTTGTTTACACCATCAATGTAATCAGTAATTAAGTTGAGCATTTTCCTATCCATATATATTTCTACTTCACTGACAGGACTGATAAAAATACCACCTGTGCCTCAAAACATTTCAGCTTCTTGCCCAAAGCTTCATAGTCAAAGGTGATCTGCTCAGTAATGTTCTTGGCCATACTGTTGCCCATATGAATAAGGAGGATAAGAGTACTGATGTCGATGAGTTTTGGCAAGTTGTCAGTGACATCCAAGATACACGTACCAGGAAGAAAGCACTCTTTCTGATTAATCTTGTCAGGCTGGCACAAAGGTATCTCTATGCCGCTGAGTCTTCGACCCCCTACACCTTTCGTTTCTTCTAGTTGCAGTTGGCAGTTACCTTGACTCCTTCTTTGGTGTGCAATGTCCCTTGTTGTTGGTTTTCTGTTTGAGCATCTTCAGTGTTGCTATCCTCCTGAAGAGGTAGGGAACAATTGTTTAATTGGAGCAATTCTGAATCCCTTTGGTATGGACTGCTTCTGACTGTGATTGTTTTCCAGGTTATTTCCTCACAGTTACTCTTCAGTTTCCTTGGCAGTTTCTCCCTGCTGGTTCTGTAAGATCAATTCTCCTTTTGTTCTATCCAGGAAGTCCTCATGTTCTCTGATGCATTGAAGGGACTCAACACATAGCTGCTGTAGTTCACTGACCTTCTGTTCCAAGACAGTTACCAATTTGTACTTGCTGCAGGTGTAGTTGTTGAGTTGTTCTGCCAAGACAAACTTTGCACATACATTGCAGCAGGGCACCATGGATCCTTCTGCCCTCTCCTCTGCGTCTTCCTTCCTGTAATATCTCTAACAGCATCCCAAACTTTTCACAAAAAGTACTGAAATGCAAAACAAGGTTTGAGGCACTTCATTTTTCACCACACAGTGTCTCAAAACATTTACTTGTCAATGACAAAAAAGTTGTACATGTTTTTCACACTTTTTGTGGCACCTCAGCTATGCAATTCCCTTTTAATTACTCATGAATTTCAACAGAATGGATAATGTTCTGTTTTAAAGTTGTACATGTTTTTCACACTTTTTGTGGCACCTCAGCTATGCAATTCCCTTTTAATTACTCATGAATTTCAACACAATGAATAATGTTCTGTTTTAACATGGTTAAACCCTACTGGTGTTAAGCAACTTTGTAGTTGTGTTGTCGAAGGCTTTCATGGCTGGAATCACTGGGTTGCTGTGAATTTTTTGGGCTTTATGACCATGTTCCAGAAACATTCTCTCTTGATGTTTTGCCCACTTCTATGGCAGACCTCACAACCTCTGAGGATGTTTGCCATAGATGTAGGCAAAATGTCAGGAGAGAATGCTTCTGGAACACGGACATACAGCCTGGAAAACTCACAGCAACCCAACTTTGTAGTTGTTTTATCTATTGCTTTTGTAGTGGGGTCTCACTGAATTACTCAAGATTAAAAATGGGAGAATCCCACACAGCTCTGCAATTGTTATAACTTTACATATATATAATTATTTTTAAATTAATACTGTGTCTTAGTTAGCTAGTTTTGGGGATCATTTTTTTTTAGCTTTCTCCCTGCATGCTTTCCCATACTTCCCATCTCCTGTCCTCTTGCTTTATCTCTTCACAGTAAACATTAACAATTATAATACCCTAACACTATTGTTTGCAAAGCTCATTTTTCATAGTTTGAAGAGGATGTGGGTAAAAAAAACCAGCATTTCAGTCAATACCAACAACAATACAGTAATCAGTATAAATGGATATTTCCAAAAGTACATCTTTCTGTCTGAGCACAAAATGTACAAGTTGTTGTTCATGGCATTTTGTATTGTTCCAGCAAAGATCAATGGAGCCTGATTTGTTTCAGTTTTTGGCTATCTATCTCTGATACATTTCTTCTTCTTTTTGTGTGCAGAATATATGATCACATTTTCTGCAGTAGCTGAAAGAAAAGCTACTAGTTCTTTGCATTGGTTAATGTATGAATCATCTTAGAGCAATCGTCGCCACCACCATCATATATTTATTTATATCCCACTTTCCTCACCAAAATTGGACTTTGAGGCAGCTCACAACTTAAAAAAACCAATTTGTTTTTTTCCCCAATAGTCCATACAAACACTCTCCATCCATCTGCTACTGGCCCAGCCTGTCTGTCAAATTTTAAAACACAATGTGACAAAAAGATTGCCCATGTCTGATATATAATATGATATAATATAATATAATATAATATAATATAATATAACATTACATTTCTTTGGGCTCCATGAGAAACTTTTTCTTCAAGAAGGGCTCTGAGGCTGAAAAAGTTTGAGAGTTTCCCTGCCTTTCAGATCTCACTTGTTGCTGCACAGAAAAAATTGGTCATCAGAACCCACCACATTTACCCAAGTCTCTGTAATACAGGCTAGGTTGGCACACTCATCCAGATCAAATTATTCAGATTAGCATATGTGTTTCCATTCACTGTCCAGGCATTGAACAGTTGCCTTTTCAAGCTAGTGGGAAATTCCAAGGGTATCCAGGCTATTTGATCTGGGAGACAGTTTGGAGGCAAGAACACAGTATCACCCTTTCTCCTCTATGACTCCAATGCTGCTTCCTGAATCTGTGCATCCTCTCCTCTAGAAAACACATTGGGCAGACTTTTGAAATCATCCAATACAAGCAATACATAACGTGCACTGATTTGCTCTCCTTTCTATTTTTCTTGGAATCACCTAGATTTTATGGTTCTACTAGTTGTCCCCTGCCACATGTTGCTGTGGCCCAGTCTGTGTATATGTGTTGTTTGTGTGTATATATATTTGTGTAAGAGTTAAGTGAAAGGCGGTCAGGGGACAGTTCCATCTTGTCTCCTGCATATGTCATCAGCTGGGGACCCCTCTCCCCAGCACCAACTGCTGCTCTGGACCAGAGTGAAAAGAGAGGGAGCTAGGGGACAGTTCCACCTTGTCTCCTGTGCTATTCCAACCCCAGAGATCCCTCCGTTCTGAGGACCAAGATTTGTTGGAAATTCCCAATGTCAAGATCTTGCATCTAACAGCAACCAGACGCAGAGCCTTTACAGCAGTGGCACCATCACTCTGGAATACTCTGCCACCTGAAGTCCATGCCTTGCGGGACTTATCAGCTTTCCGCAGGGCATGTAAGACATATCTGTTTTGACAGGCCTTTGATCTTTGATATTGCTGTTTTTAAATTGTTTTAAATTGTTTTTAAATTGTGTTAGATTTTAGCCTGCTCTTGTAAGCCGCTCCGAGCCCCAGGGGAGTGGCAGCATATAAGTTTGAATAAAAAATAAAAAATAATGTAGTGCAATATAATACTAATATTAATAATATGATATTATAATTATATATTTATATTACATGTAATATTACTAATAATATTACAATATAACTGTATAGTACAATAAAGTAATATTTAATACTGATATTCTACTATGCTCATAATATAATATATTGCATGTATATATATCTTGTAAGCCGCTCTGAGTCCCCTTCGGGGTGAGAAGGGCGGCATATAAATGTCATAAATAAATGGTGGACGTGTGACAAAGCGAGAAAATTCTGGAGGGGAATACATAAGGAAATTCAAACTATGTTGAAAATACAATTGCCCTTAAAACCGGAGATCTTTCTGTTGGGGATGTATGATAGAAAATTGGAAGAGAATAAAGATAAAATACTATTTTTGATATTGACAGCAGCAAGGATGTGCTACGCCAAAGTATGGAGGCAAGAAGAGATCCCAGAGATAAATGATTGGGTAACAAAAATACTGGATATAAGGAACCTAGACAAGCTAACCTTTCTATTGTTAAAGAATAAAGAAATCAAAAGGAAAGAAACGGATTGGAGTGACGTTACAGAATACCTAAAAAAGAAGAAAAAAGAAATAGTATTGTAAGAAATACAAAAATAGACTGAACTACGTTAAAAAGAGGGAAAGAAGAAAATTTAAGAACATAAATAACAAGAAGATGGATAAGATTTTCTGAAGATACCAGGAGGTCAACTTTTAATTTTTTATTTTTCTTTATTCTCTTTTTTTCTTCTCTTTCTTTTTCTTTTCTCTTTATTCTCACTCTTCTCTACTTTTTTTCCTCTCTTTTTTCTCTGATTTATCTTTTTTTCTCATTCTTTGTTTTTTTTTGTTTTGTTTTTTTTCTGTTATGTTTTATGAAAACTTCAATAAAGAATATTTTAAAAATGTCATAAATAAATAAATATATATATGTGTGTGTATATATGTGGTTTTGCGCATGCGTTGTAATGGTTTTTTTTGCTTTCAAAGTCTCTTCCATTGTGTTTTTCAGGGTTTTTAGGATTGATGGTCACTTGTTGACCTGATAGGTGTATTGTGTCCAAATATGGTGTCAATTCATCCAGTGGTTTCTGAGTTATGTTAATCCCAAAAACATTACATTTTCATTTAT